>NC_133453.1:134621956-135279456 GCF_048565385.1 Saimiri boliviensis | reverse complement strand
GGCCTCCTGTGACTGGCTCAGACTCACATCCTGTGTTTACGTTCCTGTGTAGAATTTCTAGACCTAGTGTAGTCTCCCAGCTGGAGCAGAAAGAAGAGGCATGGGTTCTACCACTCCAAAACTCTGAGGCGAGGAGGATCCTGAGGGAAAGCCACACAGGTGAGATTCGAGTGCTCCCAGTGGAAGGAAAGCTAGCATTTCAGCCTTATTGAGATGAAGAATTTGGAATGCTGCCCTACACTTTTCTTCTTACTAGCAGACATTTAAATTGGATTCAGTGGTCAGTAATTGACTAAATAAAGTCTTCATTTTGATTAAGCATTTCACTTTTGTCTAACCTATAACTTATTTATTTATTTATTTATTTGAGACAGAGTCTCCCTCTGCCTCCCAGGCTGGAATGCAGTGACACAATCTTGGCTCACTGCAACCTCCGCCTCTCGGGTTCAAGCAATTCTCCTACCTCCCCCTCCTGAGTAGCTGGGACTATAGGCATCTGTCACCATGACCAGCTAATTTTTGTATTTTTAGTAGAGATGGGGTTTCACCACGTTGGTCAGGCTGGTCTCAAACTCCTGACCTTAAATGATCCGCCTGCCTCAGCCTTCCAAAGTGCTGGAATTACAGGCGTGAGCCACCACACCTGGCCTAAACCTAAAATATCTTCGAAAGAAAGTGCCCAATATTGACAATATGTGGTCTCTTCTTGAAGGATATCAAGATTCATCTGGCCATCTTAAAATTTAAAAAGTTTAGGAATTCACGTGTTCTGAAAGCTCAATGAACTTCAATAAACTTTTCACAAAGCAAAAAGCAGAGCGGTTGAATTAAGTGCAGTCTGCTGCAGAAACAGCAATTTTAGTCTTTCTCACTGCTTTCTGATATTCCTTCCTGATAACTGATAACTTCATTCTCTGTTACTTACATTAATTTTTCAGACTGTGAGCATCAGGTGGCAAAGCTCAATCAGGACATTTCTGAAACAGCAGAACAGTATGGAACATCCTCAGAAAGGACCAATAAAGATCTCTCATAGTCTTGGTTGGGGAGGAAACTGGGAGAGAGGCCTAGAATTAGAAGAGCAACATGGAACCCTTCCAGGAGAGGGCCAGTTGGAGCCCTTTCCACAGGAGAGGGATTTAAACAAGCTCCTCGATGGATATGTAGGACAGAAGCCCATGTGTGGAGAATGCGGGAAAAGCTTTAACCAGAGTTCCTATCTCATAAGACACCTAAGAACCCATACTGGCGAGAGGCCCTATACATGCATAGAGTGTGGGAAAGGCTTCAAACAGAGCTCAGACCTTGTCACCCATCGCAGAACACATACAGGAGAGAAGCCTTACCAATGCAACGGGTGTGAGAAAAAGTTCAGCGACAGCTCAACACTCATCAAACATCAGAGAACCCACACAGGGGAGAGACCCTACGAGTGCGCAGAGTGTGGGAAGACTTTTGGGCGGAGGCCACATCTCGTAATGCACCAACGAACCCACACAGGCGAGAAGCCCTACACATGCCTGGAATGTCACAAAAGCTTCAGTCGAAGCTCAAATTTTATCACCCACCAGAGGACCCACACAGGCGTGAAGCCTTACAGCTGTAATGACTGTGGGGAGAGTTTTAGCCAGAGCTCAGATTTGATTAAGCACCAACGAACCCACACGGGAGAACGGCCCTTCCAATGCCCGGAGTGCAGGAAGGGCTTCAGAGATAGTTCTCATTTTGTAGCTCACATGAGTACTCATTCAGGAGAAAGGCCTTTCAGTTGTCCCAACTGCCACAAAAGCTTCAGTCAGAGCTCACATTTGGTCACGCATCAGAGGACACACACAGGTGAGAGACCTTTTAAGTGCGAAAACTGTGGAAAAGGATTTGCTGATAGCTCTGCCCTCATTAAGCATCAACGAATCCACACAGGAGAAAGACCCTACAAATGTGGAGAGTGTGGGAAGAGCTTCAATCAGAGCTCCCACTTTATCACCCATCAGCGAATTCACTTAGGAGACAGGCCCTACCCATGTCCTGAGTGTGGCAAGACCTTCAATCAGCGTTCGCATTTCCTCACACACCAGAGAACGCACACAGGAGAAAAACCTTTCCACTGTAGTAAATGTGACAAGAGCTTCCGTCAGAAAGCGCATCTTTTATGCCATCAAAACACCCATTTGATTTAGGAAATAGTCTTCAGTGGTTCTGCTGCTCCCTTGCAAATTTTCACTGCTTCTGTCTTTGAGCACCCCACATAGAGAAAACCTGGTCATCAGTCACTCACTTTGGGCCCTGATCTATTCTCCCTCTTTCTTTTCTATGTTATAACAGAGAGGATAAACTTAGAGTCCAAGTAGCGGTCCAAATACAACATGCATTCCTGACTCTTAATGAAATGTGAATTTAATAGTTAATGCCAGCCAGGCATGGTGGCTCATGCCTATAATCCCAGCACTTTTGGGAGGTCAAGGCAGGTAGATCACTTGAGGTGAGGAGTTTGAGATCAGCCTGGTCAACATGGCAAAACCCCATCTCTACTAAAAATACAAAAATTAGCCAGATGTGGTGGCCCATGCCTGTAGTCCCAGCTACTCGGGAGGCTGAAGCAGGAGAATCGCTTGAACCCGGGAGTTGTAGGTTTCAGTGAGCCCAGGACTGCACCATTGCACTCCAGCCTGGGCAACAGAGCAAGACTCCATCTCAACAACAAAAAAACTTTATGCCTCATTACTAAATGAGAAGAGAGAGCAATGTGGCCTGACGCTCACATGTAAACCACCTAGTACAGCGCCTGGCACAACATAGATGCTCAGTAAATAAATGGTCACATCATTATTCATGACTAATATTTAAGGTCTTAGATAAAGCCTTTAATGCAGTGCCTGGCCCTTAAAAGACACTCAATACAAGACTGGAGGCTTTTATCAGTCTTAATACTCAATTAGGAATTTATTAGTATAGTTCCCATACCCTAAGCTCAGAACTTAAAGAAATTAGATTGGAACTAGAAGGTTTAGGGTTGGAAAACACGAATTGAATAAAATGTTAATGCAGTCCCAGTTCAGTGCTGTACAGGCATTAGTCACCAGATGTCTCACTGCCATGACAAGGCAGAACTATTGTAGAGCATGTCTGCAGTCTTGTGACTAGGAGGCTGAAAGAATTACAGCGGCTCTTTGAACAGCAGTGTATGAGGTACTTTCACAGGACGTTTGCTGTCATCTGACACAGAAAATACCCTACGATGAACAATCCAGAGGGACCTGGTAGAGGACTGTAGAATTGTGGAAGCAAAATTGCTGAGAATGTCAAATTACATTGCAGGGATCCTCCCTGGCATTTAGCTGAAGGAAGCTAAATTTTATTTAGCTTATTTTCTTTTTTCTTTTTTTTTTTTTTTTGTTTTGTTTTTTACATGGACTCTCCCTCTGTTGCCAGGCTGGAGTGCAGTGGCGTTATCTTGGCTCACTGCAACTTCTGACTCCCTGGTTCAAGTGAATCTCCTGCCTCAGCTTCCCGAGTAGCTGTGATTACAGGCAGGCGCCACCATACCCAGCTAATTTTTTGTATTTTTAGTAGAGACAGGGTTTTGCCATGTTGGCAGGATGGTCTCAATCTCCTGACCTCATAATCTGCTCACCTCAGCCTTCCAAAGTACTGGGATTACAGCCGTGAGCCACCACCCCTAGCCAACAATTCTTGTTTCCTAATTTCCTGGGTCATTGGCCATTTAGTTTTAGGTTAATATAATTCTGTGATCCTTTTAAGGCCATACAGTTTATGTACTAGTACATTCCTACATTCAAGTGAAATAAATTGAGGGAAGGCAGTGTGTTGGAAAGAACACTGATTTCACTGAGAAGGTAAAGCATTTGAGTCCTGGCCCTGAGACTTCATTTGGCCAGACTTCTTCTCTCAACCTCGAGTCACTACCTTACCTACCTCACAAGGTTGTCGTGAGGATCTAAAACTGTGCACACACAAGCACTTTGTTGGTAAACGATAAATGTAAGGTCTCTAAAGTTTAATGTTACAGTTCTGTTGCTAAAGTCTTTTTTCTAAGAAAATTTTGGCTAATATTTCTTCAGGTATTCCATTTCTCTCATGGTGAGAGACTTTTTTTTTTTAACTGTTGAAAAATTAAGGTTTAAAAATGCTAAATGACATGACTCATCATGGGCCACATAGTTGACAGAAGAGCCAGACTTGGCTGCAAGTCACTAGATTTCCAGCCTGCAGTCCTCCTCTGCAACAACAGACCAGCTCTGGGATTGTGGCAGTGCCTGTGAGCCACTACAGGACCGGAGAACCCATATGATCTCCATTAAACCAGTCTGAATTTGGAAATGGTAGAGTGTGTCATCTAAGTTCTAGGGAGCTTTGCAAGATCCTGTGCTGGCGTCCTTGATCCTGGGGGAATGGGAGTGGCTGAGTAAGTGCAGGTGCAAGGGGTTAAGGAGGGACTGGGGTGGCTATCACTGTTTAGAGAGCAAAGTGGTGGGTCGAAGATTTTTTCTTTCATTCTCTTCCATTATAGGGAATGCATCTGAGTGTTGTGGCTCATGGAGGATAGCACTCAGCTGATAACCCTATGTCTGTTTCTGAAAGCATCATTGGATAATGGACCAGAAATTTTTTTTTAGTTAATCCAGTGCAGTGGTTCTCAAACTGAGAGGCCAGAACGGTAGCATCAGCATCATCTAGGAACTTGTTAGAAATGCAGATTCAGGCCAGGTGCAGTGGCGCTTGCCTGTAATCCCAACACCCTGGGAGGCTAAGGCAGTTGGATCCCTGAGGTCAGGAGTTCATTCGAGACCACCCTGACCAATATGGTGAAATCCTGTCTCTACTAAAAATACAAAAATTACCTAGGTGTGGTGGCCTATGCCTGTAATCCCAGCTACTCGGGTGGCTGAGGCAGGAGAATGTCTTGAACCCAGGAGGTGGAGGCTGCAGTGAGTCGAGATCACACCTGGTCTTGAACTCCTGACCTCAGGTAATCCACCCACCTCAGCCTCCCAAAGTGCTGGGATTACAGGCATGAGCCACTGCTCCCAGCTACCTATCACTTTGTTATTCATGTTCAGCTATCATAAGATGTGAGCTCTTTTTTTTTTTTTTTTTCTTTTTTGAGACAAAGTCTTGCTCTGTTGCCCAGACTGGAGTGCAGTGGCATGATCTTAGTTCACTGTAACCTCCGCCTCCCAGGTTCAAGCGATTCTCCTGCCTCAGCCTCCCTAGTAGCTGGGATTACAGGCACATACCACCATGCCTGGCTAATTTTGTATGTTTAGTAGAGATGGGATTTCATTGTGTTGACCAGGTGGGTCTTGAACTCCTGACCTGAGGTGATCCACCTGCCTCAGCCTCCCAAAGTGCTGGGATTACAGGCAAGAGCCACCATGCCTGGCCACGTATCACTTTGATTTTCATGTTGTTCAGCTATGGTAGAATGTGAACTCTGAAAGTGTAATGTGTGATTTGCTTTGTGGCCCCACCAGTCCCCTCTCTCCTCCCTGTCTTCCTGCCCGTCCTCCCCCAGCCAGAAGCAGGTAATATTTCAATGCTATTGCTGAGAGTGGAGGTAACCCTTTCCATAGTTTTCTTTTGTTTCTACCTCACAACTAGAGAGTCGCTTTTTGAATGTGCTCCACACATCTGTTCTTTCTCACTCCAAAATTGAGATCATCACCAAGCCCCATTAATTTTAACTCCCAGATTCCTCTTGAACCTGTCTTGTCACACTGTCCATCTTTCCTGCCACTTTTCAGTCCCAAACAAGCAGACTCTCTTACCTGAATTCCTACAGCAGCCTCCAAATTGATCTTCCTAATACTATTTTTGCTCCGAAAAAAACTCACAGAAACCAGGGTGATCTTTTAAAATCCTAAATTGGGCCAGACTCACACCTGTAATCTCAGCACTTTGGGAGGCTGAGGCAGGCAGATCACCTGACGTTGGGAGTTTGAGACCAGCCTGACCAACACAGAGAAACCCCGTCTCTACTAAAAATACAAAATTAGCTGGGTGTGGTGGCACATACCTGTAATTCCAGCTACTCGGGAAGCTGAAGCAGGAGAATCGCTTAAACCTGGGAGGCAGAGGTTGCAGTGAGCCGAGATCATGCCATTGCACTCCAGCCTATGCAACAACAGGGAAACTTCGTCTCAAATAAATAAGTAAAAATAAAATCCTAAATGGAATCACATTACTTCTCAGCAGCTTTCCATTGCTTTTAGAATGAAGACCCAAATTGTTACCCAGCCCTAAGAGACCGTTGTGGTTTTGTCCCCTCAGCCTCCAGCCTCTTCTGATGTCCCCTTCCTTCTCCCTTGCCTCACTCAGCACTCTTGAGTTCTCTGCTCCTTGGTCATGCCAAGGTTGTGCGCTCTGAATACCCTTGGTACTAACTGTTCCCTCGGCCCAGAATGTTCGTCATCCAGATCTTTGCATTGCCTCCTATTTGTCAACCAGGTTTCAGCGTAAACTCATATCCTCAGGAAGACTTTCCTAACTATCCCATCTAAATTAGTCACTCTCCATCACATCCTTACACCTCCATCAGAGTCCTTACACCTGTCTGATAATTTATTAATTGATTTGTTTTTGGTAACCCCCACAAAAGGTGAGAGTCATTTCTCTTGTTTCCATTCTTTCCATGGCACTTAAAACAGTGCCTGGCACATGGGGTGCTCAAGAAATGCTTACTGGATGGATTAATGAGTGCATGCCCACAGGCAAGGATCTCGTTGCACTGGAAAGGTAGCAGAGTGAGACGAAACTGGACAAGGGAGCAAAGGTCACATCAAGAAGGTTCTTAACTGCCAAACTGGGGAGTTTGGATCTTACTCCCTCGGGAAAAGGGTGCGGCTGGTGGTTTTATAGGAGAGGAGAGGCGTCATCAGCACTCGAGAAGGTCAATTTGGCCGCTGGGTGTAGGTTATATTACAGAGAAAAAAACTGAAGACTTTGAGACAATCCATGATATAAAGGGCTTAGCACAGTGCCTGGCATGTAGTGAGTCTCCAGCGAGTCACTGTTATCAATAAGCACCTGGGAAGGCACCACAACCAAAAAAATCTCTAACCTGTCTTTCACCCCAAAATAATTCTTCTCAGACCCTATCATCGCATTACTTCTCTGCCCCTTTTGTCAAACTTCCGCTCACAGGTAGATATTCTCAGGGCTATCGTGCCTAGGCCCTTTTAAACAGGACTACCTACCCTAGCATGCTTCTTCAACTGGACACTCAAAGGTCTTTTAGGGCTGAGCGTGATGGCTCACACCTGTAATCCCAGAACGTTGGGAGGCCAAAGCCAGAGGATTGCTTGAGCCCAGTAGTTCAAGACCAGCCTGGGCAACATAGGCAGACCCTGTCTCTACAAAAAATAATTTTAACAAATTAGCCAGGCATGGTGATGTGTGCCTGTAGTCCCAAGTACGTGGGAGGCTGAGGTGGGAGGATTGCGGATTGCCTGACCCTTGGGTGACACTCCAGATTGGGTGACAGAGCTAGACCTTGTCTCTTAGAAAAAAAAAAAAAAAGTCCAGGCATGATGGCTCACGCCTGCAATCTCAGCACTTTGGGAGGCCAAGGCGGGCTGGTCACCTGAGGTTGGAAGTTCAAGACCAGCCTGGCCAATATGGTGAAACCCCACCTCTACTAAAAATACAAAATTAGCCAGGCATGGTGGCACATTCCTGTAATCCCAGCTACTCAGGAGGCTGAGACTGGAGAATCCCTAGAACCTGGGAGACAGAAGTTGCAGTGAGCCAAGATCACGCCATTGTACTACAGCCTGGGTGACAAGAGCGAGACTCCATTTCAAAAAAAAAAAAGAATTTTGGTAGAGACAGGGTCCCCTTTTGGTGCCCAGGCTCCCAGGTTGGTCTTGAACTCCTGACCTCAAGCAGTCCTTCTACCTTGGCCTCCCAAAGTGTTGGCATTACAGGTGTGAGCCACTGCACCAGGCCCATATGACTTTTTTAAAAAATTCTTTTTTCCACTGGTGATTGTGAGGTTGTGAGATGATTCTCCTACCTTTCTGGCTGCTTCTCTTCCAGTACCTTCCCTGGCTCCTCTGTTTTTCTGTTTTTATTTGTTTCTTTGTTTTGAGACAAAGTCTTGCTCTGTTGCCCAGGCTGGAGTGCAGTGGCACAATCTGAGCTCACCAGTTCACTGCAACCTCTGCCTGCCAGGTTCAAGGGATTCTGGTTCCTCAGTCTCCAGCGTAGCTGAGACTCTAGGCCCAGCTAATTTTTGGTAGAGATGGGGGTTTTGCTGTGTTGGCCAGGCCGGTCTCGAACTCCTGTCTCAGGTGATCTGCCCACCTCAGCCTCCCAAAAGTGCTGAGTTTATAGACATGAGCCACCACACCCAGCCTGGCTCCTCTTCTTCCACTCAGATATGCCTGCCTCCATCAACACTCTGGTTGAGGTCATCTTTCTTCTTTGTTTTTAGTTCTGCACATTAAGCTTATAACTTCAACCACCATTTCTCAGAGCATGGGTCTGGCTTAACCTCTTTCCTGAATTTCAGACCTGCAAGTCTAGTTACTTGGAAAAGACTGCCCCAGGATGACCTCCCTGTTGCTTCCCAAACCCAGACTCTCCAAATTACAGTCAGTATCTTCCCCTGAAGCATTCCCCCTGGCATTTCTCTTTCTGCCTTCAACTCCCCATTCCCCTACATAACCCTGCCAAAAGCATCCTGGTCAGCCTGGGTTTCTTTTTCTTTTTTTTTTTTTGTTTTGGTCTTTTTAAAAAATATATTTTGCTGGTGCCTAGTCACGTAGTCACGTCCTCTACACTTTCTTTTCTTTAAAAAAAATTATAAAAGCACCACGTGCTTGCTGTGAAATTTTCCAAAAAATACAGAAGTGCTCAAAGCGGAAAAAAATGGAAATGCTTTGTCCCTTCCTCCTTCCCTCCCCACCCTCACTCCGCAGATTCAGTGCTGTAATAGTCTGGCATGGCAAGCCTTGTTTCCAGCTCCTCTTTTCCATCCCCACTGCCATCATCTGAACTGAAGGGGTTGTTTTCCATCTGGTTTCCTTGGCTTTTGCTTTCAGTGCAGCTCAGCAGACATTTATCAAGCGCCTTTCACACACCAAGTCCTACCCTCGATCTTAGAGGTTCAAAGACAAGTAAGAGGGTTAAAGACATCCACATTCCAGAGCTGTTTAACTTTGGGCAAATTACTTAATCTCTCTGACCCTTACTTCCTTATCTGTAAAATGATGCTAATCTCAGTACCTTCTTCAAGGGACTGGGCAAGGATTATGAGATAATCCATGTAAAACTATACTAACTACCTGGTACATTGTACCTGCTCCATTAATGTCAGTGACAACAATGATAATAATAATCATCTTTGCCTTGGAGTTTATAGTCTAATGGACAGACGAAAGCATAAGAGTTACGTAGGCGAAGAATGATGAGAAAATATTTTTGGAAAAGGAAAACAAACAGTTAAACTAAAATTAAAAGACTGATGTAGCGAGTTGGGAAACTGAGAGGTAAGAGCTTGGACTTTGTCCTCTAAGACAGCAATTCCCCATATTTGAGCCAAAGTCCACCTGCATCATTCTTACTTGGGGTGATTGCTCGAAATGAAGATTTAGTGGCCACACCTCCCAGCCAGTTGGTAATTGACATATACTAATGCTATCCATCTAGAAAATGGGCTGACAACAGTTACTGCATCAACACAGACAAGCTTCAAACAGTATTGAGTGCAAAAAGCAAGACAGAGAAATATACATTTAGTAAGAGTACAAATACGGTAAATGTAAAAAATAGGCAAAACTAAACAATATATTGCTAAAGCAATAAGGATACACAAACTAATGAAAATCAAAGGATTTATTCATACAAATGTCAGCATAATAGTTAATTGGAATGGGAGAAAAGGATGCACCGTTTCTATTTGTTTTGTTTTGTTTTGAGAGAGTCTCACTCTGTCACGCAGGCTGGAGTGCAGTGGCACGATCTCAGCTCATGGCATCCTCCACCTCCTGGGTTCAAGCAATGTTCCTCCCTTGGCCTCCTGAGTAGCTGGGATTACAGGCATGCACCACCACACCCAGCTAATTTTTGTAATTTTTTTTTTTTTTTAAGATGGAGTCCCACTCTTGTCGCCCAGGCTGGAGTGCAATGGTGTGATCTCGGCTCACTGCAACCTCCGCCTCCTGATTTCAAGCGATTCTCCTGCCTCAGCCTCCCAAGTAGCTGGAACTACAGGTGCATGCCACCACGCTTGGCTAATTTGTTTTTTTAGTAGAGATGGGGTTTCACTGTGTTAGCCAGGATGGTCTCTATCTCCTGACCTTGTGATCTGCCCATCTCGGCCTCCCAAAGTGCTGGGATTACAGGCATGAGCCACTGCACCCAGCTGATTTTTGTAATTTTAGTAGAGATGGGGTTTCGCCATGTTGGCCAGGCTGGTCTTAAGTAATCCACCCACCTCAGCCATTCAAGTTTCTATTTCTTAAGTTGGGTGCTGAATACACAGATTTTCTTTATAAAATAATTATTTTAATTGTTAATATGCATTACTTATATGCTTTTCATTTACAGTGTATTTCACAAGCAAAATAAAGAAAACAGAACACTTCTCTAGAGAGTGACCTTTTTAACTCAAATCTCATTGAGTTATATACTGAGGGGGAAAAAGTGATCTGAATGCCTGGGCCAGGAACAGACACTAGATCAGTCCCTTCATCCCCAGTCAGACAGATGCACAAACACTCACACACATTTCCTTATCTTTCCTTCAGCCAAAACCACCCAACAAACCCCAAAACACCCTCTGCTCCTTGATGTACATAAATTAGAGCAAATAAATGTTCAGAAGATTATAGGTCCATCTTTCTATAAATGTCCAATCTTGGAATCACCTGAGGTCAAGAGTTCAAGACCAGGCTTGCTAACATGGTGAAACCCTGTCTCCACTAAAAATACAAAAAAGTAGCTCAGCAAGGTGGCGAGTGCCTGTAATCCCAGCTACTCGGGAGGGTGAGGCAGGAGAATTACTTGAACCCGAGAGGCAAACGTTGCGGTGAGCTGAGATCGTGCCATTGCACTCCAGCCTGGGCGACAGAGCGAGACTCTGTCAAAAAAAAAAAAAAGTTCATGTGAACATTTTTTTATTTCCCAGAAAAAAGTGTTTCAAATATTAGATTATTTTCACAGCGTGAGAACATTTTTACACCTTCTCTCCTTACTGGTTGCAGAATCTTTTTTTTTTTTTTTTTGAGATGGAGTTTTGCTCTTGTTACCCAGGCTGGAGTGCAATGGCGCGATCTCGGCTCACCGCAACCTCTGCCTCCTGGGTTCAGGCAATTCTCCTGCCTCAGCCTCCTGAGTAGCTGGGATTACAGGCACGCGCCACCATGCCCAGCTAACTTTTTGTATTTTTAATAGAGACAGGGTTTCACCATGCTGACCAGGATGGTCTCGATCTCTTGACCTCGTGATCCACCCGCCCCGGAATCTTTTTTTTTTTTCTGAGATGGAGTCTCACTCTGTCCCCAGGCTGGAACGCAGCTCTAGGCATGCTGTTGGTTCACTGCAGACTCCTCCTCTTCCAGGTTGGAGCGATTCTCCTACCTTAGACTCTCAAGTGGCTGGGATTACAGGCGTGCACCACCATGCCTGGCTAACTTTTTGTATTTTTAGTAGAGACGGGGTTTCACCATGATGCCAAGCTGGTTTTGAACTCCTGACCTCAAGGTCAGGTCTTAGCCTCCCAAAGTGCTAGGATTACAGGTATAAGCCACTGTGCCAGTCCACTGGAATCATTTTTAAAGCAATTGTACCAATTTACAATGTTTCCAACAGTAAATGGCTGCTAGTCTCATCACACCGTCATCTATAAAAAAGTTTTGCTAATTTAATATACATGATCCTTACATATTGTTTTAATTTGCATTTCTTTGATTACCCGTGAAGTTGAACATTTTTTTCTGTTAGAATCTTTCTTGTATTTCTTCTGTTGTTGTCATTAGTGTAACTCAGAGCAGGATTGAGAATCCAAAATGTGAACATTTGATTTTGAGGAAGTCATTTTTTTCCTGTTGTCTTCCTTCCCTCTCTCTGTTTTATTTATTTATTTGTTTATTTTATTTTATTTTATTTTTTTTTTGAGACGGAGTTTCGCTCTTGTTACCCAGGCTGGAGTGCAATGGCGCGATCTCGGCTCACCGCAACCTCTGCCTCCTGGGTTCAGGCAATTCTCCTGCCTCAGCCTCCTGAGTAGCTGGGATTACAGGCACGCGCCACCATGCCCAGCTAATTTTTTGTATTTTTAGTAGAGACGGGGTTTCACCGTGTTGACCAGGATGGTCTCGATCTCTTGACGTCGTGATCCACCCACCTCGGCCTCCCAAAGTGCTGGGATTACAGGCGTGAGCCACCGCGCCCGGCTCTCTGTTTTATTTTTTACTTCATGTTCATTTATGGAAATATCAGAAAATTCAATTAAGCAGAGTAAATTCCACCTCCCAGAGATCACCACTACTGTTTGTTGTATATCCTTTTAAGGTTTTTCTCTGCCAAAAATATTCACAAATATTTCGCCTATTCTTTCTGAACCTGTTTCCTCATCTATCAAATGGAATACTTGTCCTTCAAGTTGATAATTAACTGGTGGGAGCACGTGAAAATATTTTATAAAATGCGCGATGTTATACAAATGCAAGTTGCTGCTCTTATGACAAAGAAAAAAACTGTTTTTATTCTGCCAAGCAGAATGATGACTTTGTTTCCTGACCACAGCCTGCCCTCTCCAGTACAATTTCTTCTCCCTAGAATAGTTTCTTGCTTCAATTTCTCCTGCTGAACTACTATCTACTCTCCAAAAAAAACTAATATTAAAATACACAAAAATTAGTGTAAAGAAAAACCATGTACCCACTTAGGAAAAGAGTTGGCATTTCTTACTTCTAGGCCTTTATATGTATTTGCTTTTTTCCCGGTCTCTCTATATACATACATATTTGGTAAGAGTAAAAATACAGTAAAGGTCAGGCCCGGCGTGGTGGCTCATGCCTGTAATCCCGGCACTTTGGGAGGCTGAGGCGGGGCGGTTCGCAAGGTCAGGAGTTTGAGATGAGCCTGGCCAATATGGTGAAACCCCAGGTCAACTAAAAATACGAAAATTAGCCGGGCATGGTGGCACGCCCCTGTAGTCTTGGCTACTTGGGAGGCTGAAGCAGAAAAATCTCTTAAACCTGGGAGGCGGAGGTTGCAGTGAGCCGAGATTGTGCCACTGCACTCCAGCCTAGGTGACAGAGCAAGACTGCATCTCAAAAAAACAACAACAAAAGGCCGGGCGCGGTGGCTCAAGCCTGTAATCCCAGCACTTTGGGAGGCCGAGGCGGGTGGATCACGAGGTCAAGAGATCAAGACCATCCTGGTCAACATGGTGAAACCCCGTCTCTACTAAAGAAAAAAAAAAAATACAAAAAATTAGGTGGGCATAGTGGCGCGTGCCTGTAATCCCAGCTACTCAGGAGGCTGAGGCAGGAGAATTGCCTGAACCAGGAGGCGGAGGTTGCGGTGAGCCGAGATCGCGCCATTGCACTCCAGCCTGGGTAACAAGAGTGAAACTCCGTCTCAAAAAAACAACAACAGCCTGAACCCAGGAGGCGGAGGTTGCGGTGAGCTGAGATCACGCCATTGCACTCCAGCCTGGGTAGCAAAAGCGAAACTCCGTCTCAAAAAAAAAAAAAAAAAAAAAAACAACAACAACAACAAAAACAACAGTAAAGGTAAAAGACAGGCAAAACGAAACATATTGCTTAAGCAAGAAGGATACTCATACAAACTAATGAAAATGAAAGGGTTTACTAATATAAATTTCAGTATAGTAGTTAATTGGAAACATGTATTTTATATATATAATATACATGTATGTATATGTGTGTGTATATATAGAAAAAAGGCAAATATATGTGTATATATACATATATATCTATATATGTGTAACATTTTTATTTACAAAATGTTTTTAGGTGTGAAATGATATCTCATTGTGGTTTTAATATGCATCTGGGCATAGTAGGTCACACCTATAATCCCAGCATTTTGGGAGGGTGAGACAGGAGTATTTCTTGAGCCTAGGAGTTCAAGACCAGCCTGGGCAACATAGTGAGACCCCATCTCTACAAAAATTAAAAATTAGCTGGCCACAGTGGTTGGTGTCTATAGTTCTAGCTACTTGGGAGGCTGAGGTAGGAGGATCACTTGAGCACTGGAGGTCAAGGTTGTAGTTACCTATGATCATGCCACTGCACTCCAGCCTGGATGACAGAGCCGGACCCTTTTTCAAATAAAATAAGTAAAATAAAATAAAATAAAAGTGTCTCCCTGATTAGTGGGGAAGTTACACAACTTTTACTAGTTTATTTTTGTTCATGTTGCCTGTTCAGGGAATTTTGTTTATTTATAAAGCACCTATTCTTCAAGGTAAAACACCTCCCTCTCCATAAAGTATCTCCAGATCTCCTCCATCAAGCAGATGGGATCTCCTTTGGACTTCTATAATCCTTTCTGCATCTTGGGTTTCACTCACTTATTTCATCTTGCATTAGTCACTTGTGTACTTGTCTACAGGGCAGTGACTATGTTTAACTTAACTTTATGCCCTTGTTCGTACCAGTACATAAGTAAACATTTCATAAATCTTCATTGAATAAAATCATACTCCTCCCCTGCTTATAAAATCTTAAATCATTTCCTATTGTCTACGGACGAGAGTGGAATCTCCTTTAATGTAGAATTTAAGGCCCTTCCATGGGCTCTAGCATCAACCTTCCTTTCTTACTCTTCTCCTGGGAGGACCTTGCTTTCTGCCCCAGCTACTAGATTCTTCATTCACAATAAGGTCCCAGTCCACTCATGTTTGGCTTTTGTCTCTGCAGCTGGGATGGCAGGTTGGTCCCACCCATTTTAGTTGCCTATCAAATTCTTTAAGAGAAATCTCTCGGGATCCTGAAGCCAGAAGCTTGCTTTCATTACTGAGTTTGCCCCAATCTGTCATTATTGTGCTAAAAATACATCAATTTCTTTTCTTTTTCTTTCTTTCTTTCTTTTTTTTTTTTTTTTTTTGAGTCGGAGTCTCGCCCTGTTGCCCAGGCTGGAGTGCAGTGGCACAGTCTCAGGTCACTGCAACCTCCACCTCCCAGGTTCAAACAATTCTCTTGCCTCAGCCTCCAGAGTAGCTGGGATTACAGGCGGCACATCACCACACCCAGCCGAATTTCGTATTTTTAGTAGAGATGGGGTTTCACCATGTTGACCAGATTGGCTTGGACTCCCGACCTCGTGATCCGCTGGCCTTAGCCTCCCACATTGCTGGGATTATAGACGTGAGCCACTGCACCTGGCCTAAAATACATACATTTTCTTTATCCAGGTGGCTTGGGCTTAACTGAAGGAAATCTGAAGCGTCTAAACCTTAGCACCTGAGCCTGAGTCTAGGCGCCAGCATAGCCTGTCCTCCCTCTCCAGAGTCAGAGTCTTGATATAAACAGAACATAGGAACAGACCTCCAACCCCACATTGTAACTTTCTAATTTATTCAATTTAATTCAGTAAACACTCATTACTCACCTATTATATCCAGGCCTAGGCAAGGGGGCTGAGGATACAGGTATAAAAATGACAATTCTCGTGAGGAGCACACAGAGTGATTATGGGAAACAGACATACAGACACATAGTTTTGTTTTGTTTTGTTTGTGACGGAGTCTCACTCTGTCCCCCAAGGCTGGAATGCAGTGAGGTGATCTCAGCTCACCACAACCTCCACTTCTTGGGTTCAAGCAATTCTGCCTCCACCTCTCCAGTAGCTGGGATTACAGGCATGAACTACCACACCCAGCTCATTTTTGTATTTTTAGTAAAGACGGAGCTTTGCCATGTTGGCCAAGGTGATCTCAGACTCTTGACTGCAGGTCATCTGCCCGCCTCGGCCTCCCAACGTGCTGGAATTACAGACGTGAGCCACTGTACCCATCCCAGACACATAGTTTCAATAGAAGAAGAATATGTCAGCCAGAGAAAGGCTATCTTGAGAGTCAAGGAAGGTTCCCTGGAGGAGGTATCACTTCTACCAGTTGGCACATGAATGAGTAAATACATACAAGCCATGATACTGAAATAAAGCTTTGTTTAATTAACTTCCACATGTAAATTCAGCCACAGAAGACATTCTGATACATGGGAGCATTGCCAGTGATTCCACTAAACTGAATAATGTGATTCATACTTGTGGCTGAAAGATCTTGTTTCTGTACCATAAGGAAGGTGATAGAAACTGGCCTTTTTTTTTTTTTTTTTAAAATCAAAATGGACATGTGTCAATGAACTGGAGCCTTAGGGAGAAACATTGCTACATAGCTGTATGTCTCTCCCATTTTTTCTTGTGTTAGTCTTTGTTTTTATTTTAATTTTTTTATTTTTTGAGACAGAGTCTCAGTCTGTTGCCTAGGCTGGAGTGCAGTGGCATGATCTCGGCTCACTACAACCTTCACCTCCTGGGTTCAAGAAATTCTCCTGCCTCAGCCTCCCAAGTAGCTGGGACTACAGGCGCCAGCCACCATGCCCGGCTAATTTTTGTATTTTTTAGTAGAGACGGCGTTTCACCATGTGGCTAGGCTGGTCTGGACCTCCTGACCTGAGGGGATCTACCTGCCTTGGCCTCTCAAAGTTCTGAGAGTGAGCCACCGTGTCCAGCCTCTTTTTTTATTATTATTATTATTTTTTTTTTTTTTTGAGACGGAGTTTCACTCTTGTTACCCAGGCTGGAGTGCAATGGCGCGATCTCGGCTCACTGCAATCTCCGCCTCCTGGGTTCAGGCAATTCTCCTGCCTCAGCCTCCTGAGTAGCTGGGATTACAGGCACGCGCCATCATGCCCAGCTAATTTTTTGTATTTTTAGTAGAGACGGGGTTTCACCATGCTGACCAGGATGGTCTCGATCTCTTGACCTCGTGATCCACCCGCCTCGGCCTCCCAAAGTGCTGGGATTACAGGCTTGAGCCACCGCGCCCGGCCTATTATTATTATTTTTTGAGACAAGATCTTGCTCTGTCTTCCAGGCTGGGACATAGTGGTGCAATCACAGCTCAGTGTAGCCTCTACCTGCCAGCTCCAGGGATCCTCCCACCTCAGCCTCCTTAGTAGATGGGGCAACAGACATGCACCACTATGCCCTGCTAATGTTTGTATTTTTTGTAGAGATGGAGTCTCACCATGTTGCCCAGTCTGGTCTCCAACTCCTGGCCTCAAGCAGTCCTCCTGCCATGGCCTCCCAAAGTGCTGGGATTATAGGCATGAGCTACTGTGCTCATGTGGTAGTCTTTCCATAACTGAATAGTGACTGAAGTCTTGCAGTTTCTACCTTGCCCTGATCTGGCATGATCAGTTGTAGTAGAAATGTCACTCATGGCCTGTAATCTCATGAGAGGCCAGTTAGGTTTTTTGCATGCTACTTCTAGAGGAGCTTATAGGAAGGTGACTTTCCATAAAGGATGTGCACTTTCTACCACCCAAATATAGCACTAAAGAAAGTGAGGGATGATAAAGGAAGAAGGTATTTACAGCCCAGTGTCCACCCATTCCCTATGCAGCAACCTATGGTACCTGAAGAAAAAGGTCACAGACTCTGCCAACGGTGGGGCATCTTTCCAAAGAGGCTCTGCTTGGGCTTTTTGAAACATCATGTGGCTGTGTTGTTTGAGAAGCCTGGGATGAAGTTAACTAGACAGGAATCAGGGCCTGATCACACACACACACACACACACACACACACACACACACCCTTTCACGATTTTTCTAGCTTGGTTTCACTGTTTCCACAAATTGTACCCTTTCTTACCCTTTCCACGGGTCTTTTCTGGAAAGTCTTTCTTTCCCTCTCTTTTTTTTTTTTTTTCTTTTGTGTTTTTGAGACGGAGTCTTGCTCTGTCACCCAGGCTGGAGTGCAATGGAGCGATCTTGGCTCGCTGCAACCTCTGCCTCCCAGGTTCAAGCAATTCTCCTGCCTTAGCCTCCCTAGTATCTGCGATTATAGGCACCCACCACCATGCCTATCTAATTTTTGTATTTTTAGTAGAGACAGGGTTTCACCATGTTGGCCTGGCTGGTCTCGAACTCCTGACCTCATGATCCATCTGCCTCTGCCTCCCAAAATGCTGAGATTACAAGTGTGAGACTTTCTTAAACACTGCTTCCTCCAGGAAATTTTCTTCAACAATCAAGTAAAAACTGTTACTTGTGCTCCTCGATCTCTGGTTTAATGTCTGAAAGATCCTGCGAATGCCTTGTCTCGTCTGTGTCCATCACATTCTTGGTGGATGTGGGCTCACAACTCTTTCAACTCAGCCCTCTAGGTCCTTGTGTGCATTAGTGGAGAATAGCATTAACATATGTGGGCTTTGGGTTCAGTGCAGTTTGAATCCCGAGTATGTCACTAACTATTTGTGTAATCTTTGGAGCATTGTTAACCTTTCTGATCTCAGTTTCCTCCTCATCCTTAAATTGAGAATTCCAGTAGTTCCCACCTCATAGGATTGTTGTGAAGGTCAAATGAGGTAATGCCTATCAAATACTTACAAGTGGACCTAAAGGGAACTTGTTATGAGTTAGCAGCTGTTACTAGTAACCCTTTGTCCTCCCTGTTTCAGGGGTTTGTCATGGGGAACCCTGCCACGCAGGCTTGTCTCAGGTTGTAACCCTGTAATTTGGTCTGGTGTTCCGTACTTCATTTACCGCTCTTTCCCCATACTTTGGTCTGACTCTCCAGTGAGCTCATGATTCCCATGAGCTATTTCTGTCTTTTGATGAGTCCTTAGATTGGTCCTTTGTCTTAGGCCTTGAGACTTCAGTACAACCCTGTGGCCTATTCTAACCCTTGCCCGGAAACCAATGCTTCCAGCTCCATTCTGGGCTGACTTCCTGGCTTCCTTCCACAACTTCCGGGTCTCTGCTGTTGTATATTCTGTATTGTTGTATATTGTCCCAAGATCAAGACATGGGTGTTCACAAATGTTTGCTGGAAGGTTTTCAGAGGCCATTAGGCACATTTAGGAAGTAAATGAACACCTTCTCATTGATATGGTGTCTATAATCTAGGAGGTGGTGTTAAATGGAGATTTGAAAGAGATTTTAGAATCAGAGCAGGAGGCTTGATCCTAACTCTGAACCTTATGGTCTTAAGCAAAATACGTAACCTCTTTGTGCCTGTTTTCTCATTTGTAAATGAGGATAATTATTTTCCTCATAGGGTTATTGTGAGGATTAAATGAGACAATATAAATAAAGCACCTAGCATTTTCTGGAACATGGTAAGCAGTTGGTAAATAGCTGTAATTACCAACAGGTAGTTTAAAACTTTTCCTCCATCTGAAAAACCAAGAGTTGAAGAAGTGGCTAAAGTCAGAATATGTGGCAGAGCTATGCTTAACCACAAGGTCCGGAATATCTGAATACCTTTAGGATAAGATGAAATAGGTTTCTCTCAAATGAGTTGGTTAAGGAGTTAAGCAGTGATAGGTAACGAAGTTTCACAAAGATGAAAACTAGTACTTGACAGTCAGTCACTTGATGGTATTCTGAAATTTATTGTCTCCTTTGTTCTATCTCTAGCCTTAGTTTCCCCAAGGTGCTCAATGTATAGAGAGACAAAGAAACAAGATCAGCAATTGCATAGACCAAGTGGAGTATCCAATTTATTATGGGCTACATCTGCTCAAAAGACTCATGAACTATACGAAGTTAGTCCTAACAGGGTGCCTGGCTAGCTCATAGTCCTTTTTTTTTTTTTTTTTTTGAGATGGAGTTTCGCTCTTGTTACCCAGGCTGGAGTGCAATGGCGCAATCTTGGCTCACCGCAACCTCCGCCTCCCAGGTTCAGGCAATTCTCCTGTCTCAGCCTTCTGAGTAGCTGGGATTACAGGCACGCACCACCATGCCCAGCTAATTTTTTGTATTTTTAGTAGAGACGGGGTTTCACCATGTTGACCAGGATGGTCCTGATCTCTTGACCTCGTGATCCACCTGCCTCGGCCTCCCAAAGTGCTGGGATTACAGGCTTGAGCCATCGCACCCGGCTTCTCAGTAAGTTTCTTACTTCCATCTGAGAACTTTCAGTTTGGGCTTCATTGTCCATATCTCTATCAGCGTTTTGGTCAAAACCACTTAACCAGTCTCTAAGAAGTTCTAAACTTTCCTTCATCTTCCTGTCTTCTTCTGAGCCCTCCAAACTCTTCCAGCCTCCAAACTTCCAACCTATATTGTTACCCAGTTCCAAAGTTGCTTCCACATTTTCAGTTATCTTTATAGCAGTGCCCTACTGCTTCGTTCCAATTTTCTGTGTTAGTCCATTTTTGCATTGCTAGAAAGAAATATCTAAGACTGGGTAATTTATTTGATTTTATTTTTTCTGAGTCAGAGCCTTGCTCTGTAACCCAGGCTGGAGAGCAGTGGTGCAATCTTGGCTCACTGCAAACTCCGGGGTTCAAGCAATTCTCCTGTCTCAGCCTCTGGAGTAGCTGGGATTACACGTATGTACCATCACACCTCACTAATTTTTGTTTTGTTTTTTTTCAGTTGAGAAGGGGTTTCACTGTGTTGGTCAGGCTGGTCTGAACTCCTGACCTCAACTGATCCACCCACCTCTGCCTCCCGAAGTGCTAGGATTATAGGTGTGAGCCCCTGCACCTGGCTGAGACTGGGTAATTTATAAGAAAAGAGATTTAATTGGCTCACAGGTCTGGAAACTATATATAGGAAGCATAGTGGCATCTGCTTCTGGGGAGGCCTCAAGAGGTTTCCAATCATGGTAAAAGGTGAACAGGGGGGTGGCACATCACATGGTGAAATCAAGAGGGAGAGAAAAAGAGTGCCACACACTTTTAAATGACCAGATCTCATGAGAACTCACTATCACAAGAACAACACTAAGGGGACATCCCTAAATCATTCAAGAGAAAACCACCCCCATTATCAAATCGCCTCCCACCAGGCCCCATTTCCAATACTGGGGATTATAATTTAACATGAGATTTGGATGGGGACAAATATCCAAACTATATCAACAATTATGTTACTTCTCCATCTACCTTTCTCCTGGTAGCTAGCTAGTTTCTTTTAATACTGATTGTAAGATTTATCCTGATTTCAGAAGCATTTAAATGTAAAAAAACTTGACATTTCTTAAAAATGTTGTACTTACTAGACAGTAAGACTTATATCTGAAATACCTGGTACTAAAGTCCTGGGAAATATAATAAATGAGGAAGTGATTAATTTTGCCTGGGGAGGAGGTGACATTTGTGTTGGGTCTGGGAAGTTCAGTAGGAGTTTCCCAGGCAGTTAATAGGCTAAAAGTTATTCTAAGCAGAGAAACCTCTATTATGGTGCTTATCTCAAGATAGCCTGTTAATATGGCTCCACTCCAGCTGGCTTGTAAGTTCTTTGTGGTCATGAACCAATTTTGTCTCCCAAAATGACCATTTAGCTCATTATTTTTGCCATTTATTCATTTCATATTTACTAATTTTATTCATATTTATATTTGCTAACAAAACAGCATTTCCAGTGGCTCATCTTAAATCCAGACAAGCAAGCAAACAAACCCCAATATAATAGCACTGCCTGGGGAAGCCACTGTTAATACACTGGTGAATATACTTCAAGGCTTTATCTATATACATGCACATATCCATCTATGTACCTACCTATCTACATTTAAAACAGAATGGGCCAGGCGCGGTGGCTCAAGCCTGTAATCCCAGCACTTTGGGAGGCCGAGGAGGGTGGATCACGAGGTCAAGAGATCGAGACCATCCTGGTCAACATGGTGAAACCCCGTCTCTACAAAAAATTAGCTGGGCATGGTGGTGCGTGCCTGTAATCCCAGCTACTCAGGAGGCTGAGGCAGGAGAATTGCCTGAACCCAGGAGGCGGAGGTTGCGGTGAGCCGAGATCGCGCCATTGCACTCCAGCCTGGGTAACAAGAGCGAAACTCTGTCTCAAAAAAAAAAAAAAGAAAGAAAAAAAAAGAGAGAAAAAAAGAGTTGTGAGGGAACAGAAAAAAATAAGTGGAGGAAGCTGGTTATCAAAGAGCGGAGAGTAGAGCCATTCTGTGGAAAAGCAGAGATGCCCAGAGGAATGCAACCATGCCTTCAGGCTTTCCTTAGTCCTGGTTGGTTTTTGCCACAGTTCCAGTCCATATAGGCCTTTATAATAAAGGCCTCTCTTCCAGCCTTTTGTCCTTTAGAAGTAAAACTGTGGATGTTTGTTTCCTGTAGCCAGTCAAGCCTGACCAGACCAAAGATCATCACTATTCATGGCTATATGGCATTCTATTGTGTATAGCTGCCATCACTGATGTAAACACCTACTGATGCATATTTGAGTAGTTTCCAAGGAGTATCTTCATGGATAATTTTTTCAGATTTAATAAAACCACAGTATCCTTATGATACATTCCAAGATATGCATTTTTTTGGTTGAAGGATAAATGGATAATGTCAAACTGGTCTTTAGAAAGACTACATGAATTTATTGCCTATTAACAGTGCATGAGTGGTTGCTTTTTTACCCTTTGCCAATAATGTCGATTAAAAAGACAAAATGTTATCTATTTTTTTGGTCATGGGGTCTCACTGTCTACCTGGACTGGACCGCAGTGGCAGGATCATGTTCACTGCAGCCCCGACTCTCAGGCTCAAGCAGTCCTCCCACCTCAGCCTTTTGGGTAGCATGCCACCACGCCTGGCTAATGTTTTGTATTTCTGTAGAGATGGGGCTTTGCCATGTTGCCCAGGCTGGTCTTGAACTCCCGGCCTCAAGCAAACCTCTCACCTCTGCCTCCCAAGTGCTGTGAGATTACAGGCGTGAGCCATCATGCCTGGCCAGCATGTTATTATCTTAATGTCCATTTCTCTGAATCTTGAGTTTATTGACCAGGAATGTGAGCTTTGTCATTAGACAGACCCGGGTTTGAGTTCCAGCTCTGCCTCTTGTTATGTTGGCTTCAGGTAAGTAACCCAGTTCTCCATTTTCCCCAAGTGTAAAATAGACGTAACAGTAGTTCCATGCAGGATTATTACAAGGATCAGCTGAGAAAATAATATGAAGCACTTAGTATAGTAAGGTCTCAGTGCAGTTGGTAACTGTCTTAACATCTCTGTAGCTTTCACCTCAGACCAACTTTATAAGTAAGTACAGAAAGCCTTAATGGAGTGAATAATCAGATTAATATGTTGGAGTTAAAAAGAAATATTTCAACAAGGCATGATGGCTCATGCCTATAATCCTAGCACTTTGGGAGACCAAGGTGGGTGGATCACCTGAGGTCAGTAGTTTGAGATCAGCTTGGCCAACATGGTGAAACCTCGTCTCTACTAAAAATACAAAAATCAGCTGAGTGTGGTGGTGTGCGCCTGTAATCCTAGCTACTCAGGAGGCTGAGGCAGGAGAATCTCTTGAACTTGAGTGGTGGACTTTGCAGTGAGCTTAGATCACACCACTGCACTCCAGCCTGGGCAACAGAGTAAGACTCCGTCTCAATTAAAAAAAAAAAAAAAAAAAATAGGCCGGGCACGGTGGCTCAAGCCTGTAATCCCAGCACTTTGGGAGGCCGAGGTGGGTGGATCACAAGGTCAAGAGATCGAGACCATCCCAGTCAACATGGTGAAACCCCGTCTCTACTAAAAATACAAAAAATTAGCTGGGCATGGTGGCACGTGCCTGTAGTCCCAGCTACTCAGGAGGCTGAGACAGGAGAATTGCCTGAACCCAGGAGGCGGAGGTTGCGGTGAGCCGAGATCGCGCCATTGCACTCCAGCTTGGGTAACAAGAGCAGAACTCCGTCTCAAAAAAAAAAAAAAAAAAGGAGAAATATTTCACATTTTATGTTCTTGCAATGTTTAAGACAATTTGGCCTATTTGAGTGACAGCTTTTTTGTAACTCATTTTAAAGTGTAATTGAATTAATTTTAGACTTTGGTTTTTGAGTTGAAACCTTACTAAGTTTATACATGGAATCAGGCCATCTAAGAGAATGTTAGCTTCTTTATGTTTGTATGTTTATAAAAATTGCTAAATTTTGCCAGGCGCGGTGGCTCACGCCTGTAATCCCAGCACTTTGGGAGGCCGAGCCAGGTGGATCACGAGGTCAAGAGATCGAGACCATCCTGGTCAACATGGTGAAATCCCGTCTCTACTAAAAATACAAAAAAAAAAATTAGCTGGGTATGGTGGTGCATGCCTGTAATTCCAGCTACTCAGGAGGCTGAGGCAGGAGAATTGCCTGAACCCAGGAGGCAGAGGTTGCGGTGAGCCGAGATCGCGCCATTGCACTCCAGCCTGGGTAACAGGAGCGAAACTCCGTCTCAAAAAAAAAAAAAAAATTGCTAAATTTTGAAAAAGATTTAAACAATTAAATGAATGAAAAAAATCTAATAGAAAATCTAATATAGACATAGTATTATAGGCACAATTTATTCTTTATTTTTAAATTTAATTACTTTTTCTTTTTTTTAAAGTCTTGCTTTGTTGCCCAGGCTGGAGTGTAGGGGCACAATTTCGGCTCACTGCAACCTCCATCACCTGGGCTCAAGCGGTTCTCTTGCCTCAGCCTCCCCAGCAGCTGGGACTACAACTATGCATCACCATGCTCAGCTAATTATTTTGCATTTTGAGTAGAAACAGGGTTTTACCATGTTGACCAGGCTGGTCTTGAACTTCTGACTTCAGGTCTCTGCCTCCCAAAGTGCTGGGATTAGATGTGTGAGGCACTGCACCTGGTCTAGTCGGCATAATTTAAAATATTTGAAGATGTCGAATTAACTGAGTGAGACTTAAAAAAAAATTCGGGAAACTTCAGAGTGCTCCATGTCCTCGCTGCCGTTGCAGTTGCCTTTCTCAAGAATGCTTGGGCCAAGGAGCAGGTGCTCCTCCTGTCCCTCGCCACTGGGGGCTTGGCTATAATTCTGACCCCAGTCAGCCCTACACCAAGTACTCCACCAGGCTCAAATAGGCCACGTCCTACAACAACCTAGTGCCCCTCTGAGATGATGGGAACATACTGGACATGCTCAGCCATCCCCAAGGCCCAAGTTCAGAGTGGCTGAAGAAACTGGAGGCACTTTCATTGACATGGAGGAGACCACATCCCCTCTGGGCCCCAATAAAAATGTGACCCCCTCCAAATAAATCATTTGGTTTCTGAGAAGTGTTTGGTGAATGTGCTAGACTTATAAATAGAATAATACAATTTGTTTCTTTTTTTAAAAATTAATTATTATTATTTTTTTTTTGAGACGGAGTTTCGCTCTTGTTACCCAGGCTGGAGTGCAATGGCGCGATCTCGGCTCACCGCAACCTCCGCCTCCTGGGTTCAGGCAATTCTCCTGCCTCAGCCTCCTGAGGAGCTGGGATTACAGGCACACGCCACCATGCCCAGCTGATTTTTTGTATTTTTAGTAGAGACGGGGTTTCACCATGTCGACCAGGATGGTCTCGAACTCTCGACCTCGTGATCCACCCGCCTCGGCCTCCCAAAGTGCTGGGATTACAGGCTTGAGCCACCGCGCCCGGCAAAATTAATTTATTTTTTTAAAAGACGGGGTTTCACCATGTTGGTCAGGGTGGTCTTGAACCCCCGACCTCAGGTGATCCGGCTGCCTTGGCCTCCGAAGTGCTTGGATTACAGGCGTGAGCACCACACCTGGCCAGAGTAATACCATTTTGTAAAGTGAACTTAAAAGCTTAAGAATGAAATAATGTTTTACTTTGTAAGTTTAATAAATTAAACTCTTGCCCATTTTTCTATAGGGGTATTTTGTTCTTACAGGTTTTGAAGTATCTTTGTTTGAAGGAAGAGTGAATACATTGAAAATAGCTGGAGCAGTGGCCGGGCATGGTGGCTCATGCCTGTAATCTCAGCACTTTGGGAGGCCGAGGAGAGTGGATCACAAGGTCAGGAGTTTGAGACCAGCCTGGCCAACATGGTGAGGCTGAGGCAGGAGAATTGCTTGAACCGGGGAGGCAGAGGTTACAGTGAGCTGAGATTGTGCCATTGCACTCCAGCCTGAGCAACAGGTCAAGACTCAGTTTCAAAGAAGAAGGAAAGAGAGAGAGAAAGAGAAAAAGAAAGAAAGAAGGAAAGGAAAGAGAAAGAGAAAGGAAAAAAAGAAAGAAAGAAAATAGCTGAAGCAAAACATCTGGATTCAGGCTGTTTTGGCATGGTAAATCATGCTGAACTTGGCCCATTATCTTGAAGGGAGTAACAGGAAAAAAATTATTTAAAAAGAGGAATACAATTGCATTTGCACTTTAGAGAGAACACCCTGGTAACTGTGACGATCTGGCAGAAGTGAGACTGAATATGATGACAATCTAAGCAGTGTAATCACAACGAGGATGGAGACAAAGGCAGACACTTCAGAAATAGACACAGATTGAATGTAGGGCGTGAGCCAAGGAACCTGGTCAGTTCCCATCGGGAACTAAGTACTTCTGTGAATAGAAAATAGCAGGAGCAGGGTGAATGTTTGACGTGTGGGATTTGAGGTGTCTGCCCTATACACAGGCGAAAGTGTACATTAGCTGAAAATATTGAGGGGCTTCCAGACGATCTGGCCTGGAGATACATACTGAAGGATCCTCAGCAGTTAGAGGCAAGTGTAGAAAAAATTACTGAGTGGGCAAAGAAAAAAACGGAAGCGGGCCGGGCGCGGTGGTTCAGTTTGTAATCCCAGCACTTTGGGAGGCCGAGGCGGGTGGATTACCTGAGGTCAGGATTCGAGACCAGCCTGACCAGCATGGTGAAACCTCGTGTCTACTAAAAATACAAAAAAATTTGCTGGGCGTGGTGGCGGACGCCTGTAATCGCAGCTACTTGGGAGGCTGAGGCAGGAGAATCGCTTGAACCCAGGAAGAGGAGGTTGCGGTGAGCCGAGATCGCGCCACTGCACTCCAGCCTGGGTGACAAGAGCGAGACTCCGTCTCAAAAAAAAAAAAAGAAAGAAAACAAACAAACAAAAAACGCTAGAGGGCTGCGGACAGAATACCGTTGAATACCGATATTTAAAGGGCAAGCCACAAGGTGCAGGGGGAAGAGATGTCCCTGATACGGGAAAAGAGTTATCTAAAAAAGAACTTGCAAAAACAATATCAAGAGCTCTAAAGGTCGGGGTTTTGGACAGGGCTCGGCTTCAGCATCCACATCTCAAACACCTGGGTAATCTGGTGACTGCTGCTGATTCTGAGGACTGAGGCCATGCTGCCGAACTGCGGAGCGTGGGGCTGGAGGACCTTTACGGCAGTCTGGGGACTGCTTGGGTCCAACCAGACACCCTGGACCACCTCAAAGGGCGCCTTCTCTGAGTTGGGTGCAGAGGTTAGCTGGGGGGCCAGCGAGAGAAGAGAGACGACCCATGATTTTGATTTCAGGAAGCAGACACCGGCAGCCTTTCGGTTAGAGCTGCGGGTAGGGCGGTGGCCCTGGGGCGGGGCTGTAACCCTGGGCGGGCATTGCCGGCAGGGCAAGCTCAGCGCCCGCGGGTTTGGAGGACGGGCTCTACCTTCTTCCGCCTACCGAGACCGTAGCGGGATGCAGAGCGGGGCCGGGCTGAGGGGGCGGGGCGGGGCGACTCTGGCCCCGCCTATTTCCGGCCGCTCAGGCCGGTGCGGCAGGGCGGGGCGCTGGGGCGGGGCCTTCGGGGTGGGGTTGACGGGACGGGGCGGGCCTCGGGGACCCGGGCAGCCCGCGCACTTGGCAGGAGCTTGCATCTGCCGACGCCCGCGCCTCCAAGGTTTCACGGCTTCCTCAGCAGAGACCCGAGGTCGGCCGCCATGTCCGCCGCAGAGGAGGTTGATGGGCTGGGCGTGGCCCGGCCGCACTATGGCTGTGAGTGCGGGGCTCCACGGCTTGGGGGCTTCGGGGCCGGGCTAACTGCAGACGAGGCGCGGCTTTCTTGGGGGCTCGGCCGGCCGGGTGGGGCAGGGCGGCTGCCGGCAGCTCGGACCCGGAAGAGCAGCCCCGGCGTGGCAGCGGGCGGCGGGCGGGGAGGCCCCGGGTGCGAGCCCCCTCCGGCTCTGAGGCGGCGGCGTGGACCCCCGAGGCCTCCCCGCCTTAGCTGGGGCTGCGGTACGGGGAGCCCCACCCAGCGCTTCTCGCCGGCTAGGCTCGACCGAGATTGGGGAAGGCCGCCTAGGGTGAGGTGGCAGGAGGACCGCGCAGGGCGTGTCCCGGGGACTGGGGTTTGGGGACGCGGGCTCTGCCACTGCTCCGTGGAAAGGTGCTGCCCTAGTGCTGCCTGCGGGGTGGACGCAGAGGGTAGACCGAGGTCCAGACCTGCCCGATCCTAGGCTAGCTGAGAGGTGCCATCCTGGGCAAGTCACTTCGGTTTTCTTGGGCTTGGTTCCCTCCTCAAGATTTCTAAAGTAAAATTAAAAAAAAAAAAAAAAAAAGGCAGAAAGTCCTCTGACTTCCTCATTTTCTGTTGCCTGCCCTGGACGTCATTGAACTGCAGGCACGACTGGCTAAAGGAGGACCCTTTGGGGTTTTAAAGGATCAACATTTCGCACATCAACAGTTATATGTGTGGTATTGTGCAGCGTTTGTGAAATTAAAGATGAGTAAGATCAGGCCCTGCCTCCAGAGAACATTTTAATCAGACAGGTGTGCAAGCTAATGTTTATAAGGTGCAATAGAGATAAAAGATGCTGAACCTACTGGCCGTACAGAGTAATGTAGGTTAGGAGAAGGGGCTTGGGGAAGACAGTCTGAGTATGGGAGGTGACTTTTTTTTTTTTTTTTTCCGAGACAGAGTCTTGCTCTGTTGCCCAGGCTGGAGTGCAGTGGCACAATCTCAGCCCACTGCAACCTCCACCTCCCAGGTTCAAGGGATTCTTCTCCCTCAGCCTTCCAAGTAGCTGGGACTATAGCTGTTCACCACCACACTAAGCTAATTTTTGTATTTTTGGTAGAGATGGGGTTTCACCATGTTGGCCAGGATGGTCTCAAACTCCTGACCTCAAGTGATCCCCCTGCCTGGACCTCGAAAAGTGTGAGCCACTGCCCCCAGCCAGAAGGTGACATTTGAACAGAGCCTTGAACAATGCTGTGTAGAAAGTTTGACAGGTGGCCAGGTGTAGTGGCTCCTGTGTGTAGTCCCAGCACTTTGGGAAGCCGAGGTGAGAGGATTGTTTGAGGCCAGGAGCTTGAGACCAGCCTGGGCAGCATAGTGAGATCCCATCTCTTAAAAAAAAAACAACAAAAACCAGGGGTGGTGGCCCACGGCTGTGGTCCCAGCTGCTCAGGGCTGAGGGTAGGATCATTTGAGCCCAGGAAGTGGAGGCTGCAGTGAGCCATGACTGCCACTGCACTCCAGTCAGAGTGACAGAACAAGACCCTGTCTCAAAAAAAAAAAAAAAAAAAAAAAAAGTGTTAGGGCATGGTGGAACAAGAGATGGGACATGAGAGATGGGCACGGACAAAGGTAGTGAAGAATTGAGGGACACTGTGTGTGCTGGGAACTGAGCGGTGTGGAGAACACCGTGGTGGGAGGAAGTGCAGAGGAGAGTTTCCAAAAATAGTGGAGACCAGACTGGGAAAGACCTTGAATGTCTTCCCAAGGAGTTAGGAATTTTTTCCATACCTGGTACCCAGGAAGGAAGCAGATCGCGTCAAGGTTAAGCTTGGGCTTTGGAGACAGACTCTCCAGTGTGAATTCAGGCCCTGCATTTATTTGCCGTGGGGCTGAGCTCATTCAGCCTCAGTTTCTTCATCTGTAAAATAGGAGCAATAATCACGGGATTGTTACGGGGTTTCAGTGAGAGAATGCGGGTAAAATGCTTAGTACAATTACTGCCACTTATTTCTGAATAACGGCTGGCACTGGTCATTAATAAAAGAGGGAAACAGCATTATCAGATCTGTGTTTAGAAGTTCTGGCAGGTAGGGAAAGATTTGGGCCCAAATCTCAAGTCAGTATTTTTCAGGTTTACATTAAATTTAGTACATATTTATATTATACATTTTTATAAAGGTCAAGATGAGTATCGTTGAAACCACATAGTTCTTTTTTTAGGAAGGTCATTGTAGTACACCTGGCTAGCCACACATTCATCAGTTACCCTGACTTTCTAGGTGAGTAGCAGGAAATTGATGCTGTGGCAATCTTTTATCACTCAGGAGGGCAACAGATCCTGGTGTTTACATTCTTTCTTTTATGCTTTAGCTGTCCTGGATAATGAAAGGCTTACTGCAGAGGAGATGGATGAAAGGAGACGTCAGAATGTGGCTTATGAATACCTTTGTCATTTGGAAGAAGCAAAGAGGTAAAGATTGGCTGGCTGGAGAGAAGATTAAGAGAAGGGAACTGATAATAGTGTGAATACAAATAAAGATTTCTTTGAGGCGGAGTTTGGTGGTCCACGTCCGTAATCCCAATGCGTTGGGTGGCTGAGGCAGGAGGATCACTTGAACCCAGCTGTTTGAGACCAGACTGGGCAACATAGTGAGACCCTGTCTCTACAAAAAAAATTAAAAAATTAGCCAGGTGTGATGGTGCATGCCTGTAGTCCCATCTACTCAGGAGCCTGAGGAGAGGGAATCACTTCAGTCCGGGAGGTCAAGGCAGCAGTGAGCCATATTCTCACCACTGCACTCCAGCCTGGGTGACAAAACTCCTGTTTCAGGAGAAAAAAAAGAAAAAGATTTCTTTGAGTATGTTGCAAATGTAACTGGGAAGCTGGTGGTTGAGGTGGTTGAAGTATAGATAGGGTATTTATTTACGGCAATAAGTAGCCTTGATGACAGTTTATCATGAATCACTGTGATGAGCATTTAAGTGTACTGAAAAATTTTCCGGGTTTGTGTTGTTCAGCTTGATGCTGATTATGCATGTTTTGGGCATTACCAACTGTGGGGTGGAAGTAGCATCTTTAGGGTTTGAAGTTATTGGCTTTAGTATTTCACTAGTTCTTCATGAATTTGGGTTATATATGAATCGAGTCTTCTCCCATGACCTGTGGAGTGGGTGCTTGGTTTGGGAGGCTTAGAAGTGTAGTGCTGTTGGTGTAGGTCCATTTGTTAGGCAATATTCAGAGGCAGCATCCTCTGCACTCTTTGTGAAGTGAATGTAAAGCTATTCTTTTCCTTTTTCAGATGCCCCAAGACCTTGTGGTCTTAATTTTAGAGTGTCAGTTTGTTAGCAGTCATTCATTTCTTTTGTTCTGTTGCTGGTGTTCTTTTGCAGAGTCCCAGGGTGGAGGTAATTATAGGTCATATAGTCTAAAAGTGAGCTTTGGTGAAGAAGGCAAATGAGAGATAATGAAATATTTATAATTAACATTTAGGCCGGGCGTGGTGGCTCAAGCCTGTAATCCCAGCACTTTGGGAGGCCGAGGCGGATGGATCACGAGGTCGAGAGATCGAGACCATCCTGGTCAACATGGTGAAACCCCGTCTCTACTAAAAATACAAAAAATTAGCTGGGCATGGTGGCACGTGCCTGTAATCTCAGCTACTCAGGAGGCTGAGGCAGGAGAATTGCCTGAACCCAGGAGGCGGAGGTTGCGGTGAGCCGAGATCGTGCCATTGCACTCCAGCCTGGGTAACAAGAGCGAAACTCTGTCTCAAAAAAAAAAAAAAAAATTTAATGAAAATCAAGGGTGTTTCAAATGGTGCTAATGAGCGTGTGTGTGTTTGTGTTTTAATTCTGAAAATTTTAAAATGCTATAAGAAAGTCCAGAGAACAATATACAAACATCCTTGTGTCCCAGAACTAACAGATGTTAACACTTCAGATATTTCCCTTTCCTCTAAAAACAAAACAAAACCAACATAGCTGCATTTAAAGTCTCTTTTGGGCCAGGCGCAGTGGCTCACGCTTGTAATCCCAGCACTTTGGGAGGCCGAGGTGGGTGGGTCACCTGAGGTCTGGAGTTCGAGACCAGCCTGTTCAACATGGGGAAACCCCATCACTACTAAAAATATAAAATTAGGGGGGTGTGGTGGCACATGCCTGTAATCCTAGCTACTCGGGAGGCTCAGGAAGGAGAATCACTTGAACTCAGTAGGCAGAGGTTGCAGTAAGCGGAGATCATGCCATTGTACTCCAGCCTGGGCGACAGAGTGAGACTCCATCCCCAAAAAAAAGAATAAATAAATAAAATCTCTGTCATGCCCCTCTAGTCCCGTTCTTCCTTCTCCTGGGGCAAGCACTAACCTGTATTTTGCATGCTGTCTTGTATCTAGGCTTCTTTTCTGAGCTTAAAACTCTTCCAGGAAACTGAAGCTTGGGTTTCAGTGATGACTTCAGTGAGGAGGCTAACACTTGTCTTTCTAAATAATAGAAGACGACATAGCAGGACGTGCTATGTCACAAGAGAAGGGGGCATTTTCTCGTATGAACTTTAGAAGAAAACAAAAATTGTAAGATCTGTGCCGCTTAAATTGTGGACTTCTAGGTTTGGAAGTTCAAAGAATTTGAAAGCTGCAGCTGTTCTAAGAGACCATCTTGTGTTCTGTGGGGCTTTGGTGATTCTGCTGAGGTGACCTGGGGGTGAGAGGGAAGAGCCTCAGCACACCTTCCTTCTCCCATTGAAAGCAGCTCTGCTTTTGTTTTACTGTTGAATTTCCGGAATAAAATTCCACTTTTTACAGAGAGTATTTTGGCTAACACCTCCCCACCCCCAACACTACCACTAATCTAATTCCACTGCTAATCTAGTTCAACCGTTTTATTTATATGAGGACACTGAGGCCTGAGTTTTTGGTCTACTCATAGTTTTCTTGATTGAAGAATAGTATCCATGATTTTTTTTCCCCCCGAGATGGAGTCTTGCTCTGTCACCCAGCCTGTATTGCTGTGGTGTGATCTCGGCTTACTGCAACCTCTACCTCCCGGGTTCAAGCGATTCTCCTGCCTCAGCCTCCCAAGTAGCTGGAATTATAGACGCCCACCACTATGCCCAGTTAGTTTTTGTATTTTTAGTATAGACAGGGTTTTACCATAATGGCCAGGCTGGTCTCGACCTCCTAACCTCAGGTAATCCACCCACCTCTGCCTCCCAAAGTGCTGGGATTACAGGCGTGAGTCACCAGGCCCTGCCCCATCATTTTTTAAACTATGGTTCTTATAACCAGGTGTAGTGTTGGAATCACTTGGGGAACTTTAAAACAAATACAGGTATCTGGGCCTTCCCATAGAGATTTTGCTTCAGTAGGTCTAGGTTGGAAAGGCCAGAGACCTATATATAGTAGCCCCTTGGTGTCTGTGGGGGATTGGTTTCAGGACACCTGCAGATACCAGAATCCACTGTTGCTCAAGTTCCTCATATAAAATGGCATAGTATTTGCATATAACCTAAGAACATTGCATATTCTTTAAATCGTCTCTAGATTACTTATGATACCTGATCCAATGTAAATGCTACATAAAAAGATGTTACACTGTATTGTTTGATTTGTATCATTCTTTATTTCTGACTTTTTGATCCATCACTGGTTGACTCCATGGACGGAGCACCCATGGATAAGAAAGGCCGACGGTAGTAGCCGGGCACGGTGGCTCAAGCCTGTAATCCCAGCACTTTGGGAGGCTGAGGCGGGTGGATCATGAGGTCAAGAGATCGAGACCATCCTGATCAACATGGTGAAACTCCGTCTCTACTAAAAATACAGAAAATTAGCTGGGCATGGTGGCACGTGCCTGTAATCCCAGCTACCCAGGAGGCTGAGGCAGGAGAATTGCCTGAACCCAGGAGGCGGAGGTTGCGGTGAGCCAAGATCGCGCCATTGCACTCCAGCCTGGGTAACGAGTGAAACTCCATCTCAAAAAAAAAAAGAAAGGCCGACGGTAGTTTAAATGCCTCTAGTGATTCTTATGGTCCTTCCTTACTTCCCACTCCTCCCATGTTGAAAAACAAGATTTAAAACAATTTAAGAACTCTGCCTTATGCTGGGATATCGTGGCCTGAGTTGAATAATACAGACCATCGTATTGCCTTCATCGGGTGATCCGTTAGCAAGGCATTGTATTTATAGGTACTCCTTCTTTCTGTCGCTGTTTTTTTCAGTATAGGAGAGTAGCCCATTTCCTTTAAAGACCACCCACAGGCCATGATCCCCTGGGGTGTTTTTTAGTTCAGTGCTTTTGCATACTTAAGAAGAAACTGGCTCACACCTGTAATCCCAACACTTTGGGAGGCCAGGGTGGGTGAATCACCTGAGGTCTGGAGTTCCAGACCAGCCCGACCAACATGGAGAAACTCTGTCTCTAATAAAAATACAAAATTAGCTGGGTGTCGTGGCACATGCCGTAATCCCAGCTACTCAGGAGCCCGAGGCAGGAAAATCGCTTGAACCTGGGAGGCAGAGGTTGTGAGGCCGCAGGGAGCTGAGATTGTGCCATTGTACTCCAGACTGGGCAACAAGAGCAAAACTCTGTCACTGGAAAAAAAAAAAAAAAAAAAAAAAAGGTAGTAACTAAGGCAGTGAAGACATTGTGATAATCTTCATGTTTTATTTCTTTTTTTTAAGGGAGGGCATAATAGTGCATTTTACCTTGGCACACTGCCCATTGGCTTTAGCATCATGGAAAGGTACCTGATCTATTTTATGGAGGCAGTCCTAAAACTGGGTGTGGTGATTTTTGTTGCTGTTGTTTAAGGCTTTGATTTTTAAAAATCAACATTGGAAGCACCTATTTAGATTGCATAACTAGAGAGGACAAAGGAAAGAAGCCTGGGAATGTTCTGGTGAGAAAAGAGAACTAGGATCCCTGTCGGTCACCTGTGTGGCTGCTGCCACCTCTAACAAGTGTTGTGAGTACACCAAGGACAAATGGCATGCTCTTCATTATTAGCTAGCTGTTAACCTCTTCCAGTTCTTTCTCCTCCCTTGATGAGCCGGGCTGTATTTTCTGTGCTCCTAGAGCCCCTCTTTCCCCTCTAGCACTAGGTCCTATTCACTTTTTTGGTTTGGTTCCATCCTGTTTCCTTCATAACCTCCACCCCTCCCAAGTTGGAAGAGCCCCAGGATCTGGGATTTACAGCAGCTCTGAGGCCAGGAATAAAGATCATAGAGATGGGAGGGAGAAAACGTTCCCCTCTTCAGTTCTATTTATAATACCTCAACTCCACCTACTAAAAGCTCCACCTTGTAGTACAGTGGCCCCATTGTGTATCCTGGGGCACTCCATTTTCTCCTGTGCCTGTAACGGAGCCCTTTCTTGGGGAAAGACAGGAGTGTGTAGAGAGTGAATATGACTGTAAGTAAGAGTGAGTGTAAGTGTAGAGAGACGAGAGTGTTCTGTGGGTGTGGTTTTGTGTTTCCCTGAAAGGTTAAGTGGGAAAATTTAGAGGTGAGTCCTGTACATGAGCACTGGGAGTGGTTGAGAAATAGAAAACATAGAGATTTCTGCTTTTTTTTTTTCTTTTCTTTTTCTTTTTTTTGAGACAGAGTTTCGCTCTTGTTACCCAGGCTGGAGTGCAATGGTGCAATCTCGGCTCACTGTAACCTCCGCCTTCTGGGTTCAGGCAATTCTCCTGCCTCAGCCTCCTGAGTAGCTGGGATTACAGGCATGCACCACCATGCCCAGCTAATTTTTTGTGTTTTTAGTAGAGACGGGGTTTCACCATGTTGACCAGGAAAGTCTCGATCTCTTGACCTCGTGATCCACCCGCCTTGGCCTCCCAAAGTGCTGGAATTACAGGCTTGAGCCACCACGCCCAGCCTTCTTCATTGTTTAGAGAGCAGCTTCAATATTGAAATTAAGCCACTGTTCTAATATCACCTAATTATTCAAGGCTTTTTGCTAAGGGATTTTATGAATCCCTTATACATCTTAAATTACTATTTATGCTTAAACCTAAGTTTATGTTTATCCTTTTTCCTGTTCTTACTGTGTTTTACATTTTTTTTTTTTTTTTTGTGAGACGGAGTTTCGCTCTTGTTACCCAGGCTGGAGTGCAATGGCGCGATCTCGGCTCACCGCAACCTCTGCCTCCTGGGTTCAAGCAATTCTCCTGCCTCAGCCTCCTGAGTAGCTGGGATGACAGGCATGCGCCACCATGCCCAGCTAATTTTTTGTATTTTTAGTAGAGACGGGGTTTCACCATGTTGACCAGGATGGTCTCGATCTCTTGAGCTTGTGATCCACCCGCCTCGGCCTCCCAAAGTGCTGGGATTACAGGCGTGAGCCACAGCGCCCGGCCTTTTTTTTTTTTTTTTTTTTTTTTTGAGACAGAGTTTCACTCTTGTTACCCAGGCTGGAGTGCAATGGCGCGATCTCGGCTCACTACAACCTCCGCCTCCTGGGTTCAGGCAATTCTCCCGCCTCAGCCTCCTGAGTAGCTGGGATTACAGGCACGTGCCACCATGCCCAGCTAATTTTTTGTATTTTTAGTAGAGACGGGGTTTCACCATGTTGACCAGGATGGTCTCGATCTCTTGACCTTGTGATCCACCCGCCTCGGCCTCCCAAAGTGCTGGGATTACAGGCTTGAGCCACCGCGCCCGGCTTGGGTTTTACATTTGTTTTGGCTAAGGAACAGTTGTATAGGTGCGATGAATACCATTTCACTCAGTTGAAGGAGGTAACATTTAAGCGTGTGAGGTATGTTCAGTGCTCAGGTCTTGGACAGGAGGAAATAATAGAAAGATCAGAATAACGGCCAGGCACTGTGGCTCATGCCTGTAGCCCCAGCACTTTGGGAAGCCGAGGTGGGTGGATCACCTGAGGTCAGGAGTTCAAGACCAGCCTGACCAACATGGAGAAATCCGTCCCTACTAAAAGAACAACAAATTAGCTAGGCATGGTGGCACATGCCTGTAATCCCAGCTACTTGGGAGGCTGAGGCAGGAGAATCACTTGAACCTTGCAAGCAGAGGTTGCGGTGAGCCGAGATTGCGCCGTTGCACTTCAGCCTGGGCCACAAGAGCGAAACTTCATCTCAAAAAAGAAAAAAAAAATCGGAATAAGATTAAGGTGAAAAGAACCAAGAAGAGAAGAGTTCAGGCAGGGAAAAAAAACAGGGAAATCTGCAAGTGAGAAGAAAGTATGATTAGCATTGGAAATGGAAGAAAATTCAGCTATGTTAAAGGTCACAGGAAGAAAGTTAATTCCGGTGTTCTCTGACTTTCAGAGAACTCCTGGTGTGTGCTTTCAAGTCTGTCATGAGCAACCCTTCTGCTGTTGAGTGCCCATACTGCAGCTCAAGGAGTAGCGCATACCCCTCTTGGAGAAGGGAAAGTTGGAACTCTGGCTGGTTGTAGACTGTCAGCACCTCCATGGTGTTAAGTTGAGCTTAGCACTAAACAGAAGCGTGTCACCTTCTGTAATTTAGGGGAATTGAAAAAGTATTTTGGAAAGAAATTAGTTCTTGGGAAACAAAGTCTCTTTTGCGTGTATGTCTTTATTATTGGCATAGAGCATTTTCTGGGATGGGCTCTTCAGATCTCCTCTCCTTTTAAGTGATACCAGAACTCCATGAACATTGCCATATGTCCAGGCCGGCACACTGATCATGAAACCAGAAGTTAGGACATTTAAGAAGCAAGAAAACCAAATGGGTAGGCGAGGTGACTAGGAAGAATATCATGCCCAGCAGCTTCTAGAATTCTCAAACTGAGGAGCATCACTTAAATGTTGAGGGGGATCATTTTTAGGATGTGACCCAAGCTCTCTTTGTACTGATGGGAAGTCTAGTTTAATCATCTCATGAGACCCAGTGTGACTTAGAGACCATAGCATGTAGCTGCTTAATGGCATGGTGGCACTAAAAGCTGATGCTTTTATTTATTTGTAGTTACCAAGGGGAAGTATGGGATGAGATTTATTCTATTTTTTTTTTTTTTTTTAAAGACGGGGTTTCACCGTGTTGGTCAGGCTGGTCTTGAAATCCCGACCTCAGGTGATCCACCAGCCTTGGCCTCCAAAGTGCTTGGATTATAGGCATGAGCCACTACGCCTGGCTGAGATTTATTCTTAACTGCTAAAATGGTGACATAGCCGGAAACCTCCATTCTCTTTTCTGATACTTAATTTAGTGCAGCTGCCTTGGACAGGCTTCACCATAAGAAGTGGGTTGCATTTAAAAGTGTTATTTGTTAAAGTGGTTGAAGCTAAGTGCTTTTCTACATCATAACAATGTTACAAATGGAAGTATTCATACAAATGGGAGTAATGTGGCCACCAAAAGCTTTTTACCCTACCATGTAGCTGAAAATTTAGCAAAAAAAAAAATTTTTTTTGAGATGGAGTCTTGCTCTGTTGCCCAGGCTAGAGTGCAGTGGTGTGATCTAGGCTCACTGCAACATCTGCCTCCCAGGTTCAAGCAATTCTTCTGCCTCAGCCTCTTGAGTAGCTGGGATTGCAGGTGCCCACTACCACACCCAGTTAATTTTTGTGTTTTTAGTAGAGACGGGGTTTCACCATGTTGGCCAGACTAGTCTTGAACTCCTGACCTCAAGTGATCCACCCACCTCGGCCTCCCAAAGTACTGGGATTATAGGCGTGAGTCACTGCATCTGGCTTAGCAAAATTTAAAATTAAGAAATGTAGAGAGTCAACTAGTTAGTACCCATTATTATTACTAAGAAAAGTCATGTGACTCTGTATTCTCATAATATGAATAATTAAGTAAAACAGAAATTCAAAAAGTCTGAATAAAATGTCTTTGAAAATCTTGAATGTCGATATATCTTGGCACACTGAAAAGAATCAGACTTTCTGTTTTGGCATATGCATATGTGAGTTCAGATTCTGGTTTTGCAAGTTGCTTAGCTTGAGGCAGTAAGCTCAAATTTGTCCTTTGCAGAATGGGAACACTATTCATCTTACGCAGTTGCTGTGATGGTTAATTGCTTGGCACAGTGAAATATAGTAGGCACTCAATAAACTTTTACCCAAACACCCTGAATGTTCTTTTTTTTTTTTTTTTTTTTTTTTTTTGAGACAGAATCTCACTCTTGTTGCCTAGGCTGGAATACAGTGGCACAATCTCGGCTTACTGCAACCTCTTTCTCCTGGGTTCAATTGATTCTCCTCCCTCAGCCTCCCAAGTAGCTGGGATTTCAGGTTCCTGCCGCCACCCCTGGCTAATTTTTGTATTTTTTAGTAGAGATGGGGTTTCACTATGTTGGCCAGGCTGGTCTTGAACTCCTTAACGTCAGGTGATCCACCTGCCTCAACCTCCCAAAGTGCTGCTATTACAAGCAAGAGCCACCATACCTGGCCTCCTGAATTTTCACATTGAATCTGCAAAAGCAGATTTCATGTGAAGATGACAGGAATTTTCTGGGCACTTTCAAGGTCCTAAGGTTGGTAGCCCTAGTTTTTTCACTTCGGACTTAAGCTTTCGTTTGAAGGAAAACACCAGAAACAGAGGCTACTTCTAGGGAGTGGAATGGGGGTAGAGGGTGTGAGACTTCCTTTTTACTCAACACTGTACTATATATTTAAAATGCTTTTTACAGTCATAATTTTTTTCCCCCCGAGATGGAGTCTCTCTCTGTCGCCCAAGCTGGAGTGCAGTGGCGTGATCTCGGCTCACTGCAACCTCCACCTCCCAGGTTCAGGTGATTCTCCTGCCTCAGCCTCCTGAGTAGCTGGGATTAGAGGCATGTGACACCACGCCTGGCTAATTTTTGTTTTTTTTTTTTTTAGTAGAGATGTGGTTTCACCATGTAGGCCAGGCTGGTCTTGAACTCCTGACCTTGTGATCCGCCTGTCTTGGCCTCCCAAAGTGCTGGGATTACTGATGTGAGATACTGCACCCAGACTACAGTCATAATTTTATAATAAAGGAAAAAGGAAAGGATTAAGAAAAGGGAAGGGATTCGATTTAACAATATTTTCAACTATCACTGGGTTTATAGGGATATAACCCCTTCATAAATCAAGGAACATCTGTGTTGCAACTTAAAAATGTGAATTTGTGATTAGATCTAAAAATTATATACTTTTTTTTTTTTTTTTTTTTTTTTTGAGACGGAGTTTCGCTCTTGTTACCCAGGCTGGAGTGCAATGGCACGATCTCGGCTCACCGCAACCTCCGCCTCCTGGGTTCAGGCAATTCTCCTGCCTCAGCCTCCTGAGTAGCTGGGATTATAGGCACGCGCCACCATGCCCAGCTAATTTTTTGTATTTTTAGTAGAGACGGGGTTTCACCATGTTGACCAGGTTGGTCTCGATCTCTCGACCTTGTGATCCACCCGCCTCGGCCTCCCAAAGTGCTGGGATTACAGGCTTGAGCCACCGCGCCCGGCTCTAAAAATTATATACTTAAGGGTTTTCCTTTTACTTAATCCCTTCCCTTTTCTTTATTATAAAATTATGACTATAGGCTAGGTGGTATGGTGCCTCATGCCTGTAATCCCAGCATTTTGGGAGGCGAGGCAGGTGGATCACTTGATGCCAGGAGTTCGAGACCAGCCTGGCCAACATGGTGAAACCCCCCGGGTGTGGTGGCATGTGCTTGTAATCCCAGTCCCAGCTACTCTGGAAGCTGAGCACAAGAATCACTTGAGCCGGGCGCGGTGGCTCAAGCCTGTAATCCCGGCACTTTGGGAGGCCGAGGCAGGCGGATCACGAGGTCAGGAGATCGAGACCATCCTGGCCAACACGGTGAAACCCCGTCTCTACTAAAAATAAAAAAATTAGCTGGGCGTGGTGGCGTGCGCCTGTAGTCTCAGCTACTTGGGAGGCTGAGGCAGAAGAATTGCTTGAACCCAGGAGGTAGAGATTGTGCCACTGCACTCCAGCCTGGTGCCTGGCAACAGAGTGAAACTCTGTCTAAAAAAAAAAAAAAAAAAAAGAATGACTTGAACCTGGGAGGCAGAGGTTGCAGTGAGCTGAGATCACACCACTGTACTGCAGCCTGGGTGATAGAACCAGACATTGTCTCAAAAAAAAAACAAAAAAAAAAACAAAACAAAACAAAAAAGAGCAAGTATAGGAAATTTTCCTTGAAAGAACAAAGATACGCCTACCTCAGTGTCTCAAGTAGGTGGAACTAGAGGCCCACTCCACCTCACCTAGCTAATTTAAAAATTTTTGGATTTTTTGTTTGCTTTTTTTTTAATAGAGATGATATTTCTCTATGTTGCCAGGCTGGTCTCCATCTCCTGGGATTGAAGCCATCCTTTTGCTAAAGTGCTGGGACACAGGCGTGAGCAGCCAAACCCAGCCTGTGTTGTCTTAATTTACTATTTTCGGTGAATTATCTAATGTTCATAATTTTATTCCTCTTTAAAGTTATATTGCTTTGATTGCTGGAGAGGTTAAACATTTTCTTAAATATTTGTTTATTAATATTATTTTCTTATGTAAATTTTCTGTTTTTGTTATGTGCCTGTTTTCTAGGGTCATGATGTTAACTTTTGTGAGCTCTCATAACATGGATGTTCACCTTCTCTCATATTCGTTACAAGCATTTTCCCTTGATGTTTCGTTGTATTTGTTTTCCTCATTGCACAATGTTTTAAATTTTATAGAGTGTAAATGTTAATCTTTCTGTTTGTAATTTCTTCTATCAACTCAAAGTCTAGATAGTTTAATTTCTCTAAAACCTTGCCAAAATGTTCAGTTTAATATTCTGTTGGCTTATTTTTTGTTTATTTGTAGAGATGGGGTCTTGTTATGCTGATTATAAGGGGAACTGATCTCGAACTTCTTGCCTTGAGTGATTCTCCTGCCTCAGCCTCCCAAAGTGGTGGAATTACAGGCCTCTAATATCATTTAAAAACCATCTGTTTGTTACCTATTAGCAATTGATGTCTACTTTGTCAAATTACATATATATATATATAACTAGTTTTAGACTTTTAAATTATGGTGAACCATATTTCATTTTTTAAGAAAAATATGTATGACTTTGCTTATGTGAAGCTAGCTTAATTTTAACTCTGTAACAAGTAACTTGATTTTTTTTTTTTAACTTTTTTGTGACTTGAAATTTGTTTGAGAATTGTTCCTTGAGGTATAAACATTTCCCAGTTAACATGTTAGGGTTGATAATGGCTTAGCAATTTTGCCTGTAATGTGGAGACTCTTCTTGGTTTATAATGTCTCTTGTTTGTTTATTTTAGCTCTAGGAAATTGTCCATTATGCTTTTAATGATTAATTCAAATTCATTAGTTCTGCTTATTAGTTAGATCTGCATAGTCTGTTTTATGGCTCTTCTTCATTTTGTTTATATTAAATAAGCATTCTAGGTATGTGTCTTACCTACATCTTTTTTGTTGCACTAACTTGATATTTTTTTCCTTGGTTCTGTTAATGGTAGTTGCTTTGCCCTGTTGTAGTTTTTATTTTTCATTAAGTCCTTGTCCGTTTCCAGTCTTGTTAATAGCTTAAATGATCTCTTTTTAGTTCATGAAGAATAGTATAGCACATAAAAGATCCTTTCAAGGTGGAAAAAAAGGAGCGGGTAGCCAAAAGAGGTGGGTTACAGAGTTTACCACTTCCCCTTATAATCAATACCTGTAGGTGTTGCAGTAGATGTGACTGAAAAACCAGTGTTAACCAGGCAGCTGAGTCTATGGAATGTCCACCAGTCAAGGCTGGGAAAAAGTCTGGCTGGGCTTAGTGACCAATTAGTTTGACCTCATTTGGCATACATATCTTACAGGTCAGAGCAACTGTTTTTATATTTTTAATGCCCTTAATGACACAATAGTAACAATATATTTGAGGACCCAAGTTGGCGTGTTCCAGAATTTCATTTTCCGGCTTAGTATGGTGACCTGCCTCTGATTGCTGCACAATTCCTTCTGCTTCACAGTGTCCCATCTGGGGATACCGGTTGGTAGTGGAACCTGTTTTGAACATTCTTAAGCCTTGTGGTATCTGATGAACTCTTGGTTGTTTCTAGCTGATGCTAAATAAACCCCTTGACAAGAAGTATTTTTGTAAGAAAGCACTGGTAGGCAAAGTGAGAACATCCGGAAGTGATTCATATTACTGGGGTTGTTTGCTTAATTCAGGGCTTGGTTGCCTAGAGACCGTATCTTTGAGCTAGCCGGGTGAAGTGCCAGTGGAACCTAGAGAGCCTGAGGCCTACCTGATCAAATCGGGGCTCTGCTGCTTCATTTTTCTTCTAGAAGTCTCCTAGTAATCTGATTGATCTCTGTGGTTTGACAGTGTGTGAATTTAAAACATCTTAAACATACAAATGTTTAAGAAAGATCTGATTATGGTTTATTTTGAAGAGTAAGAGTTTACTTAAGTTTGAATGTTTTGTTAACATTTTTTTTTTAAATAGTTGTGTTTTGGGAAGAATTAGTTATTTCAGTGAGGCATTTTATCATAGAAACCTCAGGACTTTGCCTTTAAGGCTACTAAACGAAAGCCAAAATAATCCCCCAAAACATAAAACCAGAAACCTGCAATTTTTGAGGCAGTCATGATCTAAAATATTTTCTGTCTGTCCCAAAGTCAATGTATTCCCCTTGCTCTCCCCTCTTTCTTATTGTCCTGATCAGTACTGCTTATTGCATACTTTCTATGTGCAAGGCACTGTGCTAAACCCTTTACATGCTTTATCTAATTAGCTATTCTTGAAGCCCTGTGAGTTGCTTATTATCTACATTTAGCAGATAAGAAAGCAAAACTCAGAGAGGTTAACTCACTCATCTAGTAAGTGGTTGATCCAGATTTCAGGTTTGGCAAGGACTCCGAAGTCCTTTCTCTTAATTGCCGTATTAGTCTGCTGCCGTTGTACTTCCTTCTAAAAGTAATAACAACATTAGTAACTACTGTTAATTAAGCGGAATGATGATGAAATTTACATATGACATTGTGAGATAGGCATTACTTTTATTTTAAAGAGGGAAAAAAATAGAGTTGATAACACTTTCCCTAAGGTCGTATGTTGGAATTCAAGCCCAGGCCTGTGACACTGAAGCTGGTGCTCTTAACTTCTGCAGACGCTGAAGTGGCACCATTTCAGTCCAACCTCCTTAGCTGGTGCCCAGAGACATTAAGTAAACTTGTGTGGTTTTCAAGTCTGTGAGGGAACTTGATCTGTTTACTGCCACTTATTTTGGACTCTCTTGCATCCACTACCTGAGAGAAAGTCTCCTATTGTCTTACATATTTTTGTGTCTAACTAGCTTGTTGGACCCTTCCTAATTGCATCTCTTCTTCGTAACCTGATAACCGCTTTGGATTCAGCTTAGAAACGTGTTCCTTCCTACCACTTTCTTGTTTGTTACAGAGTTACCTCATATAGACAGGAGTGGCAAATTGGATTGGAAATTGCCTTGGATCATTTGGCAAGAACTGTATTTTTGGGGTTGTGGGAGGAGGAAAGTCCTGTCTAAAAGCCTCTATTTCTTCTTTACTCAGAATACCTTCCTGTTGACTCACTGGAAATCATAACAAAAAGCAGAAGGAACATTGGAGAGGCAGCTGCCAGCCCAGGGCTTGGCTTCTGTTTGGGGACTGAGACACTCTGGGCTCTAAGACTGTGAGACTTCTGTAGTAGAAGGAAGTAGTATTACTCTGTTAGGTATTTATCCATAAGATTAAAAAGTGTCAGACTATTGCTTGGGATCATTGGTGAGCAACATAAGAAACTAAAAATATTTTCTCGAATAGAATTAATTGGTGACCTAAAAACTGAGGTAGAATGAACTGAGATACACAAGAGGGAATGGGGCAAAATTAGAAAAGGAAAAGTTGAAAAGAAGATAAAAAAAAAAAACTCTTATTAAAAACAGGAAAATGATGAAATTTAAATAGAAAAAGTCTCAGAGATACGCAGTGAGAATTAATCAATAGATCATTTTACTATAAATAACATCTCAGATGACCTTTAAAACAGCTAAAAGTAAATGAAATTTATCTTTTACTTAAATGACTATTATAACAAAATATTTTTTTGGGGTGGTGGGCCCTGTGGCTCCTACCAGTAATCCCGAAACTTTCTTTTTCTTTTTCTTTTTTTTTTTTGAGGCGGAGTTTCGCTCTTGTTACCCAGGCTGGAGTGCAATGGCGCGATCTCGGCTCACCGCAACCTCCGCCTCCTGGGTTCAGGCAATTCTCCTGCCTCAGCCTCCTGAGTAGCTGGGATTACAGGCACGTGCCACCATGCCCAACTAATTTTTTGTATTTTTAGTAGAGACGGGGTTTCACCGTGTTGACCAGGATGGTCTCGATCTCTCGACCTCGTGATCCACCCGCCTCGGCCTCCCAAAGTGCTGGGATTACAGGCTTGAGCCACCGTGCCCGGCTTAATCCCGAAACTTTCAAAGGCCGAGGTAGGAGGATAGCATCAGGCCAGGAGTTCATGACCAGCCTGGGCAACATATTGAGACTCTGCTTCTACAAAATATAAGAAATAGGCCGGGCGCGGTGGCTCACACCTGTAATCCCAGCATTTTGGGAGGCCGAGGCGGGTGGATCACGAGGTCAAGAGATCGAGACCATCCCGGTCGACATGGTGAAACCCCGTCTCTACTAAAAATACAAAAAATTAGCTGGGCATGGTGGCATGTGCCTGTAATCCCAGCTACTCAGGAGGCAGAGGCAGGAGAATTGCCTGAACCCAGGAGGCGGAGGTTGCGGTGAGCCGAGATCACGCCATTGCACTCCAGCCTGGGTAACAAGAGAGAAACTCCGTCTCAAAAAAAAAAAAAAAAAAAAAAGGAAATAAAAAAATTAGCCTGGTGTGGTGGAACACATCTCTAGTCCCAGCTACCCAGGAGGCTGAGGTGGGAGGATCACTTGAGTCCAAGAGTTCAAGACTGCTATGAGCTGTGATCACCGCTGCACAAAAATGTATTTCTTCCCTGAAGACATGCTATATCGTTAGTTTGGGCAATGCCTTTTCATAATTGATAGTTTGAAAAGGTAGTGTTTGACAGTGGCTTGACTTTTAGGGTTTTCCTTTAAAATGTGAGAATCCTAACAGAAATGATTTTTAGATAGATTTGCTCTTAATTTAAAAGTTTTAAATTTGGCCAGATGCGGTGGCTCACGCCTGTAATCCTAGCACTTTGGGAGGCCGAGGTGTGTGGACACCCGAGGTCAGAGTTCAAGACCAGCCTGGCCATCATGGTGAAACCCCATCTTATTTAAAAAAAAAAGTTTTATATTTAAAACATACTTTTCTTAGAAATAGGTAATACATAGACATGGCACATAATTCAGAGACTATGCAAGTATATAACACTGAAAAATCGTCTATATCCTGAGTTTTCTTTCTCTAGCTGTTCAGTTATCTCCCTCACATGGAGCTGCTATTATTATTGTGTCTCTGTCCATAGATAGGCTGTGCATATAAATACGAATCACTTTGATTTGTTAGAAGTGGTAGCACACTGTACATTTTGCTTTGCATCTTTTTTTTTTTTTGAGATGGAGTCTTACTGTGTTGCCTAGGCTGGAGTGCAGCGGCACGATCTTGGCTCACTGCAACCTCCGCCTCCGAGTTCAAGCAATCCTCCTGCCTCAGCCTCCTGAGTAGCTGGCAGTACAGGCATGCACCACCACGCCTGGCTACTTTTGTATTTTTAGTAGAGACGGGGTTTCACCATGTTGGTCAGGTTTCGAACTCCTAATCTTGTGGTCTACCCACTTCAGGCTCCCAAAGTGCTGGGATTATAGGCGTGAGCCACCGTGTCTGGCCTTTTTCTTTTTTTTTTTTTTTTGAGATGGAGTCTTGCTCTGTTGCCCAGACTGGAGTGTAGTGGTGCAATCTTGGTTCACTACAACCTCCACCCACTGGGTTCAACCAATTCTCCTGCTACCAAGTAGCTGAGACTACAGGAATCCACCACTACACCCAGCTAATTTTTGTATTTTTAGTAGAGACAGGGTTTCACCATGTTGGCAGGGCTGGTCTTGAACTCCTGACCTCAGGTGATCTGCCCGCCTTGGCTTCCCGAAGTATTGGGATTACAGGCATGAGCCACTGTGCCTGGCCCATTTTGCTTTGCGTCTTAAGATTCATTCCACATGAATGAATGTAGAATGAAGTGCCTCTTTTTTTCCTTCACAGTTCCTTAGTTTTCAGTTTTGGATTTAACCTATCAGTGGACATTTTCTCCTCAGCTTTTGCTGTTACAGAGAGTGCTGTAATTAGTAACTTTCTACGTATGCCATTGTGCATGTATGAGTATTCTTGCAGGATAAATTTCTTTTTTTTTTCTTGCAGGATAAAGTTCTAAAAGTGTAATTTCTGGGTCAAAGGGAACATGTGTATTTTGTTTTCATAAATATTGCCAATTTGCTCTCCTAAGAGGCAATAATGTATATTTAAGAAAGCTATTTCCCCTTTAATTTTACCATCTCAGAGTGTCACAAACTTTTTTTATATTTGCCAGTTTCATAGGTGAAAAGGGTATTTCATTGTAGCTACATTTTTGGATTGTCTAATTATGAGTGAAGCTGAGCATCTTTACATGTGTTTAAAAGCCATTTGTGTGTTCTTTTCTCTTTTTTTTTTTGACATGGAGTTTCATTCTTGTTGCCTGGGCTGAGGTACAATGGTGTGATCTTGGCTCACTGCAACCTCCGCCTACTGGATTCAGGCGATTCTCCTGCCTCAGCCTCCCAAGTAGCTGGGATTATAGGCATGCGCCACCATGCCTGGCTAATTTTTTATTTTTAGTAGAGACAATGTTTCTCTATGTTAGTCAGGCTGATCTCGAACTCCCAATCTCAGGTGATCTGCCTGCCTCAGCCTCCCAGTTGTTTGCTACTTTCTGTGAGCTGTTTTTGGCAGAATCCTTTGCTCATTTTTCTATTGGATTATCTGTCTTTTTCTTACTGATTTGTAAGAGCTCTTTATATATTGAGAAAATTGGCTCATTGTACACCATGGGTGTTATAAATACTAATTCCACTTTGTCTTTTATTTATTTATTTATTTATTTATTTATTTATTTATTTATTTATTTGAGACAGAGTGTCGTTCTTGTCACCCAGGCTGGAGTGCAGTGGTGCACTCTCAGCTTACCACAGCCTCTACCTTCTGGGTTCAACCTCGTGCCTCAGCCTCCCGAGTAACTGGGATTACAGGTGCATACCACCACACTCGGCTAATTTTTGTAGTTTTTAGTAGAGACAGGGTTTTGCCGTGTTGGCCAGGCTGGTCTCGAACTCCTGATCTTGGGTGATCCACCACCTCAGCCTCCCAAAGTGCTGGGACTACAGGCGTGAGCCACTTTACCCGGCCATTGTCCTTTAAATTTTGACTTTGTGTAAGATATTTCAAATAATTTAACATTTTAAAACATATTTGAACTTACTAATATTTTGTTTTTAGCTTTTGAATGTTTTGCATGGTTTTTAGAGAGTCCTTATCTATATCAAGATTATATAAAAACATTCTCCCATGTTTTCCTTTAGTATGTTTAGGGTGTAAAGTGTTTTATAATTTAACTGTGATTTTGGTGTGAGGAGTGACATAGAGATCCTGCTTTTCTGACTTTTGGATTGTAGCTTACATTTTGAATCTTAGCAGTGTCTCTCTTAGGAAATGTGCCCTGGAGTGCCTTGTGCTCTAGTTTATGAACTGATATCTTCTTTTTTTTTTTTTTTTTTTTTCTTTTTTTCGGAATAAGGCAGCTTCATCTGTTGAGCTTTTTGAAACATATGGCTTAACTATCCTTTTAGGGAAGTTGGTTAGGATTTTCCAGAGTGCTTTCAAGCAAGTTATATAGTAATGTTAAATAGATTAATAGTGTGTAGTAAAGTTGGCATTGAGCTAACAGGTTTTGGATTAACAGTTTTGACATAAAGACGCTGAAGAGATGACTAGACTTGCCAAACTAACATAATTTATTCTTTGTGTGAAAAGAGAGTACAAATTTGGAGTTTGAAAAACTGTGGCTGACTTTCTAGATCAGCATTTTTTGAGATGTATTGTGCTGTAACATTAAAGAAAGGGTTTAGTGGTGAAATAAGTTTCAGAAATACTAAAACTAGGTCAAAAATTATTTAAGTGGCAGATTACTTGGAATTTTTTTTAATATTTTATTTTTATTTTTTTAAAGACGAATTTCACCATGTTGGTCAGGCTGGTCTCAAACTCTTGGCCTCAGGTGATCCACCGGCCTCGGCCTTGGCCTCAGCCTCCCAAAGTGCTGGGATTACAGGCGTGAGCCACCATGCCCCGCCTACTTGGAATGTTTGTCATAGACTGGTAAATTCTGAATCTCCGAGGCAAGGGATAATGTATGTAATATTCCTCAAACCTGCTTTACTATCAGTAATGTTCCAGCTTGTTTTTTGTTTTGTTTTGTTTTGTTTGGTTAGGAATACTTTTTTTCTATCAGAGTTATGGTTACGGATATGAGGGACTTTTTTTTTTCTTTCTTTAACTTTATGGATTTGAGGGACTGCTTTCTTTCTCTAATTTTTTTTTTTTTTTGGACTCTAAGACTTCCTTCAGGGACTGTTTCAAAGAAGAATTTGGGAGATGTTCATCAGCTATTTTGTGTTTTATGATAGTTTGTTTCCATTCTCCATTGAGTTGTCCTGTTCTTGGCTTATAGTGCTTAAATTAAAGCCATAATTATACTAATTGGATAGGTGTAATTGCTGAACTGTAGTCAGTGATCTTTAAGGCATTGTGAAGGACAGGAGTGTGGTTTTTAAAAATGGGGGGTGCAAATGTACTAATTATTAAAAAGGAAAAGAAGATAAATACCACAAATTCTGGTCTAGTAAACTAGTTTCTGGCAAAACTTTGGACTGGAAAAATTCCAGAGCACATGGTCAGATAGATAGCTTATGAACACTTAGTGAGAAAAGTGATGTCTGGAAGCCAACATGAGCTCCCTGAGAAAAGCTCTGTCACATCAACATCATTTCCTTTTAGACAGGGTCACCAGATTGGTGAATCAGAGAAAAACACAGTAATGTCTAGATTTCAGCAAGGCAGTTGAAAGTATGTCTTGTGATACTCTTGCAGACAGGTTGAATAAATGTGAACTAGATTGTAATATAATTAAGATTATTTGTAGCTGATTGAATAAACCACATTCAAAAAGAGCTGCTAGAAGTTGCAGTGATCTAAGATCACACCATTGCACTCCAGTCTGGGCAACAGAGCAAGACTCTGTCTTAAAAAAAAAAAAGGAGCTGCTAGAATGGGGAGTAACTACTTCAACAGTGTGGGATTTGTTTTTGGGTGGTGAAAGCGTTCTGGAATTAGTTAGTGATGTTGGTTGCACAACATTATGAATATTCTAAAAGCAACTGAATTGCATATTTATAATGAGTTTAGGTTATGAATTTTATCTCAGCAAAAAGAGTTGCTAGGTTTTTAGCGCAAATAAAGCACTTTTAGGGCATGTTATTTGTAAACATTTTTATTGGGACTTAGGAGGGCATCAGTGAGGTGTCAGTCAAATTCACATTTCACTTGTTTCTGGAGAGATAGTTAATATATTGTGAGATACATTTTGCTTTCCATATGCCCTGAATCTGATGATGAAATTTAATAATGATAAATGTGATGTCCTACATTGGAGTTCAAAAAGTGAACAGGATAAGGGAGAGAAGTAGCATTAGTGGGAAACAAAAACAAAATGAAAGAAGCCTGAGTTGTTCATTAACTCCTTAGTAGATACATGGTATACCCAGCCAAGGACAAAGTGTTCCATTGTCCTCTGGACTAATCAGAGGCTTCCTGAAATTGTATTTAGTTCTGGAAGTCATACTTCAAGATGGACCTCGTAGTCTAGAGCAAGGATGTTACATGTGTGATAGGTTATTTCACACCCACAGCAAGCCCTGCTGATAGATCAGAATCCTTTTCAACATAGGAGCTGAGGAACCACTACCAGTCAGTGAGTGTTGGTCCACTAGTAGAGACTTGATTATTGCCCTGGGACTAGAGCACGTTTGAGGGGCGTGACCAGGATGATCTGCCAGTTATGATCCATGAAGAAGAACTGAGAAGACTGACTATGTTACATGGAAACAAGATTTAGAAGGAGTATAAAATCAGGATCTCAGAAGTTCAGCCTTTCATCCAGTTTAGGAATTCAGTTAACTGTTATATTAACGTTTTACCTACTTTACTAAACACTTCCTGAGAGATGGGAGAGGGGTTCATTTTTTCATTGTGGTGCCAGGGGAACTGACTAGACAATGGAAATGTGCTTAATAGGAGGATAGTTTCTTATTTAACATGAGATATTTCCAAAAAGTGCCTGAGCTGCTTTGGGAAAACCCATGTTGCAGATTTTCAAGCTTGTGTAACAGTTTAATGGAAGATTGTTATATTCTAACCTAAGTATTTTCACAAGTTATTTAAAAACAATTTTTATTTTCATTTCTTGTGTTACTAAAAACTATTTTTATTTTGGACGACTTGATACTATTCCATTGCTCGTTTTTTCTGACGTGGCTATGAAGTTGGGCAAAATATTTCCAATAAAATAATTACTTTAAAGCAAGTAAAACACATTTTTGGCTCCTCCACTTTTCAGAACACTCTGGGAGAACTGAAGAAGATGCAGAAGTGTAACACAGTCCTGCCCTTAGGAGGTTACAGATGAATTAGACAGGGCATAAACGTTTGAAAAGTTACCCAACATCAGAGAATGAGAGGTCTCAGTGTCATGAGGCAATGTGTAATTGCTGAGGAAATGATGCAAACAGTTAGTGTGTGAGAGTTTAGAGGAGGGAAAGATTATTTTATGGCTGGGTTTTGCAAGATAAGCTGACATTGTATGGTCACACTTTTCCCTTTCAAGGAAAAGCATAACACGACGTATACTTGTCTTGTTCTCTGTGCTCCTTTCGAGTTGGAGCCCTTTCCACTTCCTGGCACCCAGTGGCCCCTCTCCCCACAGTGCTTTTCACCAAGTAGGTGCTCAGGATATTGTTAAGTCGAATGAGTACAGAGTTGTGTGGGATGTGGGGGTTGTGGTAGGAAAAAGAATCTCAGCATCTCAGTGTTAGGGTGATAAGAGCTTGGGGTAATTTTCTTTTTTTTTTTTTTTTTAATTTTATAATATGGTTATAATTGAGACCAGGAGTAATACGGTCCTTCAGCAAGAGAGAAGGAACAGTGTGTGTCTTTCAGTAGAGTATTTCTAGTTTATTCAAAGATAAATTAGAAAAGGATCCCACCCTTATGTACATAAATATTAGGTGGGGAAAGAGATACTAAGTGCCATAAGAAAGTTGAGAGGAAGGACTGGGCGCGGTGGCTCAAGCCTGTAATTCCAGCACTTTGGGAGGCCGAGGCGGGTGGATCACGAGGTCAAGAGATCGAGACCATCCTGGTCAACATGGTGAAACCCCGTCTCTACTAAAAATACAAAAAAATTAGCTGGGCATGGTGGCGCGTGCCTGTAATTCCAGCTACTCAGGAGGCTGAGGCAGGAGAATTGCCTGAACCCAGGAGGCGGAGGTTGCGGTGAGCCGAGATTGCGCCATTGCACTCCAGCCTGGGTAACAAGAGCGAAACCCCGTCTCAAGAAAAAAAAAAGAAAGTTGAGAGGAAGTTTGGAATGAGAAGAGATTATGTCTGATGATAGGTCATGAAAGAGTTCATAGAGAGGTGGCTTTTGAAGGTAACATTTGAATTGGCAGAGATGGGTGGGGCTGATCACCTAAAAGTTATACTAAACCTTTTATTCTTAGTGGGCATCCCTGTCTATCTTCCTACAATATGGCTTGAGGACCTCTATTTTCTCTCAAAGTTCCTCACATATGGCCCTAAGGAATTTATCCCATCTCATTTAACATGCTGTCTCTTAAAAAAAAAAAAATCATTTTTTAGAGAAAGGGTCTTGCTTTCTTGCCCAGGTTGGAGCTCAGTGGCGCAATCATAGTTCATGGCAACCTGGAACTCTTGGGCTCCAGCCGTCTCCAGACCTCAGCCTCATGAGTAGCTGGGACTGCAGGTGCATCACACCACACTGGCTTAACATGCCATCGTGATCTCTTTCCCTGTAGCAGTGGGAAAAATATCTTTTTCTCCTAACACTTAACCTTCTATCTGTGATCTGTATCGTATCCCTTCTTGCCTTCTAGGGTCCTTATTCCAGTATTATTTTCCCAGCTATAACTTGGGCTTTTTTTCCTGCTGGTTCTTTCTCTTTAGCACATGAATATCCCCACCCATTCAGGATACACTTCCTTAGTCCTAGACTCTAGGATTGTTGTTTCCCCTTTGTTCTTTCAAGGAAAATTTCCTATATTCACTTTTTTTTTTTTTTTTTTTTTTAAAGATAAGGTCTGTCTCTTATCACTCAGGCTAGAGTGCAGTGGCACTATCTCGACTCACTTCAACCTCCACCTCCCGGGTTCAAGTGATTCTCCTGTCTCAGCCTCTCGAGTAGCTGGGATTACAGGTGCCCACCACAACATCCAGCTAATTTTTGTATTTTTAGTAGAGATGGGTTCTTACCATGTTGGCCAGACTTGTCTTGAACTGACCTCAAATGATTCACCCACCTTGGCCCCCCAAAGTGCTGGGATTACAGACATGAGCCACACTGTGCCTGACCTTAATTTTTGCATTTTTGTAGAAACAGGTTTCACCAGGTTGCCCAGCCTGGTGTTGAACTCATATGCTCAAATGATCCTCTCACCTCAGTCTCCCAAAGGGCTGGGATTACAAATTTGAGCCACTGTGCTCTGCCCCATATTCATGTTCTTATCTTAACTCACGTGGATGTAATTTCTGTGCCTGCCTTTTCCCCACTGAAATTTCTCTTGCTTATATCACAAATGGCATGTCCCATGGAAATTTTTCTGGTACTTAATATCTGCAGCATATTCACTCTTGCCTGTTCACTTCATGGTGTTTTCTTCCTTTTAATTGGGTATCTTTTTATGCTTTTTGAATTTCGAACTATGTATTGAAGTATTGATCTGTGTAAAAAATATATAGCCTATCTGAGAAAATCAGTTAGCATTCCTCTGGGAAACTCACTTGACTATCCATTCTTACCCCAGGTCTGAGTTAGATATTTCTCTCATGTATTTTAATTATAACTTTTCTCTTCCTTAATGTACTGTTAGCCTTAGAAGACAAGTACTGTGTTCTTTTTTTCTTTCTTTTCTTTCTTTCTTTCTTTTTTTTTTTTTTTTTTTTTTTTGAGACAGGGTCTCACTCTGTCACCTAGGCTGGAATGTAGTGATGCAATCTGCAGCCTCAACCCCTCCTGGCTCAGATGATCCTCCTTGGCTCAGTCTCCAAAGTGCTGGGATTACCGGTGTGAGCCACCTCGCCTGGCAGTAGTATGTTCTTAATGTGTATCATAGTTAACCTCCCCTTACTATTTTCTTACTAAATAATAGGTGTGAAAATTAAATTTTTGACATTTATCTGCATATATTTGTTCCCATGGGCTCTAGCAGAGGGTTGCTTTTACAAAGAAATAGGTACCTGTCTTCCACTTTGTAGAGGACTCTTATCTGTTTTTTTATTCTCAAGAGCTGCCCACAGATTAGTAATGATTAGGCTGTAGCTTCTGAAACTTAGCTATCGTCTAGACTGAACTCAGTTTTGGAATTTCATTTCATTTAAGTATTAAAAGGTCTTTCATGCTCTGTGATAAATGGTTAACTAGGGATGGATGGATAGATAGGAAACTTAAACATGGTATGTTTCACCAGTCTCTGGATCTGAAGACTTGATCAAGGAGTAAGTAGTTAATCTATCAGCCCAGACTTAAACCAACAAAAAACTATGCTGGAGTATAATATACATCCCACAAAGTCTACCTGTTTTTAATGTACAATATAATAATATTTACTAAATTGACTGAGTTGTGCAGCCCATCACTATGATCCAATAAGACCAGGGACCCTATTGAAATAAAACAATTAGACATTTAATTTTGGCTAGTAGACTTGACCTACTCTATCTGGTTATGCTAAGAATGAAGTGATTTGCTTAGGGGTCTGTGTTAGATATAAATGCACACAGAAGTTAAATATGTAACTTGAAGCAAAAACGTTTCCCTGTTTTTCACTTCTGGTAGCTTTTCAGATTGGCCTAAGTTATACTCAAGTTTCCTTTAAAACAGATACTATCAAGATTTTTCATTTTGCTTGTATGGTTGGGGAAACAAGCCTTTTTTGTTTCTTGGCTGGATGACTGCAGTACTTTCTTTAGTGTCTCCTCACTTCTCTCTAGTGCCAGGTGTCCCCAGACTTTTTACACAGGGGGCCAGTTCACTGTCCCTCAGACCGTTGGAGGGCTGCCACATACTGTGCTCCTCTCACTGACCACCAATGAAAGAGGTGCCCCTTCCTGAAGTGCGGCGGCGGGGTCGGGGGGTGGGGTGGGTGGAGGGAGGGGATAAATGGCCTCAGGGGGCCGTAGTTTGGGGACGCCTGCTCTAGTCCCTTCTCCTAATCTGTAACTTCTCAGAATGATCTTTTGAATTAAATCTTATTCTTTAATTCTTCTGTGAATCCTTCCAAGGGTCTGCACATTCTCTGCCCTTGGCCTGACATATTCTCCCTTATCAACACACACCAGCAGTATTTCATGACCTATAAAATCAATTCCGTTTTCTCTGGGACGTCATGCTGATTCCCCTCCCACAGCATATGGCAAAGAATGCTTTACTGAATATTCTGCATTCCTTTCTCTCAATACTTAGATTTACCATTACTATATGGAAATTTCTGGGCTGTGTCCAGTGCCTAGGTGGTGCTCAGAAGTGTTAGTGGTTTAGTAGAATCCTAATTGTGGGGAAAGACAGCCAAATTTGGGAGGTTTTTAGCGGAGAGTAACCCTGGCATTTGGGGATGTTTGCTGTGCAAAATGGGTGTGGTGCCAGAGGAGCTGTTCCTGGAGGAACTGAATCTCAATGGCTTGAAGTAGTCAGTTCCGGCATTGGTATGTTCCCCTTCTGTATTGCACAGAGCTGGGAAACCACTGAAGTCATGTGCTCTGCAGAACTTGTTCAACTGGTTTCCACAGACCCCTAATTCAGATTTCCACCCTTATTCTTTTCTACACATGCTCCTGGTCTGGACTTGTTTTAAGGCTTACCACAGCAGAGTTCTCAGTATAGTTATTTCTTTGTCTTGCTGAGTGTAGAGTGGGTAGGGCCAAGTATTTACTCCCTTTGAAAAATGTTATCAGTAAGACAAGATAGACAGCTGTTAATCATGGAGTGTCAGACTCCATTAGTAGGTTTATTTCTGTGGATCTAACCGCTTTACCCACACACTCATGTATACATACACGTAGACATAGCTATCATTATTTAGAGCCTACTGCTAGTTGCTGGGCGAGGTGTCAGAGCTCCGTCATTAGGAAGTAGTTTACTTGCGGGTTGGTAGGAAGAATTTACTGACAGCAGTATAGGTTTGAAAAAGCAAAGTTTTATTAGAAAGAAGAACGCTGCAAAAGAATGCCTGGGCAAGAGAGAAGTGAGCATGTGGATTTTTCCTTTGGGTCTTTGTAGAACTTAAAGCAGGAGCTTAAAGGTAATTTGGACTGTATCAGCCACATAGGTCCTGATGAATGATTACATTTGTAGATATAACATCAGCAAATGTTGCACAGTGAGTTTCGGCATGGCATTCCAGAGATGCATAGAAACTCTAGTTACTTAACACATTTTAAGTTGATAAGGGCTGGAACCAGGTGCCGATTTTAGACAGGGAAGTCTAGTTATTTCTAAATTCCTCAGATAAGAAGTTTTGTCTCTGGCTGGTCTACTTGGTGGACTCCAGGTGATCTTTATTTCCTCACTAATATTTGGTGTATATCATCTCATTTAATCCTCACAACAACCTTATGAGGTTTGCTGGTGTTGCTAATCCTGCTTTATATATGGGAAACGGAAGCTCAGATAAGTTAGCTGAATAACATGTCATTCTTGGTCATTCTTATTTCCTTCCCTCTTTTCTCAGGGAAGAAGTAGGGTATATTCCTTTTGGTAGCTGGCTGCCGCCTCTGCCCTTCAGAACTTTGCATTCTTTTGTTCTTATTCCTATATCTTTAGCCCCTCCTTCACGTGTTCTTTTCTTACAGACTATAAACATATGCTTTTTCCACAATCATTTAAAAAAAAAAAAGAAACACTTTCCCTGGACATGGCACCATCTCAAAGTAACCATTTCTCCATTCCCCCTAGTTTTTCCTCTTCCCTTATACTTCTAGAAAAAGAAGTTGGGTTGGCTGGTTGCAGTGACTCATGCCTGTAATCCAGTACTTTGGGAAGTGGAGAAGGGGACGGGGAGGGTGATGGGGGTTAGAAGGTAAGCATCTCTTGAGTTTAGATGTTCAAGACCAGCCTGGACAACATAGCAAAACCTCTTTTCCATTAAAAAATAAAATTAAATTAAAATTAAAACTTCAAAAAAGAAGGTTACATCTGCTACCTCTCCTTCCCAGTTTTTGTTACTTTTCTAGTTATTGTAATTGGATGACTGCATCACCACTCCACTGAGACTCCCCTTATGGGAGCCACAGATGACCTCCTTCCTTGTGTGCCACATTCTTTTCTCTTCGCCACCCGCCTCTCTGCAGCACTGAAAGCTGCTGACCTCTTCCAGTTTTCTGATTTTTTTCCTTCCTTGATTGCCATTTTGCGATTCTCTCCTGGTTCTTACTTAATCACAGGCACTGTCTTTGTCTCTTTCACCTCTTAAATGCTGGTGTTCTCTGAGGCACAGTGCTTCAGCTTTTAAATTTTTCTTCCAGAAATTGTATCTCTGTGGGCACTTGTGGTGCCATTTTCCAGATTTAGGTCTTCAACCTGGGTCTCCCTCCTGAGACCTGTTTCCAGCTGCCTGCAAGATGCCACTACCTGGGTGTCCCATTGACATTTCAAGCTGAACATGTTTCAACCATGAATTGCTCACCCACTCCAGCTTTTGTGGGTGTCCCCAGTCTTGTTTAATGGCATCATCTTTTATGTAGTCATCCATGCCACAAGTCACCAAATCATCTTTTAAAAATAAGACAAAAATCTTCTCTTTTTCCCTTTTATAGAAGTGTTTTTAAGTTTGCTTTAGATGGTGTATGGTGCCAGATTTTCTCCTAGAATTGTGTGTCAGAATGTGGGGTTTCCCCACACACTGGACAATAATGTTATCATTTAAAAAATCTTTGCGAATCTGATAGCTGAAGATGGTGATATTGTTACTCTAATTTGCATTTCTTTGGCCAGTAGTAAGATTGAGAAAATTTCCTGTAATTACTGGCTATCTTTATTTTTCTTTTATGAATTTCCTATTTGTGTTTCTAGCATAGTTTTCTAGAAAAATGTTTGTCATTTTATTTCAATGTTAAAAAATGTATGTACATATGAAGATAATAGAATATTAGTAGCTCTTTGTTATATGTTGGTGATTGTTTTCCTCAGGTATCCTTTCCTGTTAAAGTTTTATTTAGTTTTTTTGTTTGTTTTGTTTTGTTTTTGAGACACTCTGTCCCCAGGCTGGAATGCAGTGGTACAATCTCAGCTCACTGCAACCTCTGCCTCCCGAGTTCAAGCAGTTCTCCTGCCTCAGCCTCCTGAGTAGCTGCGATTACATGCACCTGCCACCAAGCCTGGCTAATTTTTGTATTTTTAGTAGAGACCGGGGTTTCACCATGTTGGCCAGGATGTTCTCACTCTCCTGACCTCAGGTGATCCACCCACCTTGGCCTCCCAAAGTGCTGGGATTACAGGCATGAGCCACCACACCTGGCCTTACTTAGTTTTTTTAAAATGGCCATGTAGAAGTTTAAATACTAGCCAGTTTATCTTTTCCTTTTTGATTTCTGCTTCTGTAGTCTTGTTTGTAAACTTCTTTCTTATTTCAAGAGTATAGAACTATTTTTCTTTTTTAAAAAATTCTCTAATCCATTTGGTGTTTAATGTTAGTTGTGAACTGTGAGTCTGGAACTAACTGCTTCCCCACTCTCTCGTCCCCCACCTTTTCAGTCATCTGTGAAATTTCACATCTTTCCCACTGGCCTTCTAATCCCCCTCCCTCATCTAACAGATTGTCAAGTGGGATCAATTCTACCTTTGTAATTGTTCATTATTCTGTTTCCACCACTGTCCCAGTTAAAGAATATATTACCCCTCACCTGGATTACTGAAATGGTTGCCTAATATTTCTCCTTTGTATCTGTCGTCCACACTGCTGTCCAAGTTTCCTTTCTAAGTCTACTTGAACACCTCCCATAGTTCCCATTCCTGCAGGTTAAATGACTGATCCAGATACCTTTCTACCGCCTTCTCTACCCCAGTGATTTACCATTCACTCAATATGCCATTTGTCTTCAGACTTCTTATTTTGTCTTTGTTTATGCTGTCCCTTTATGTTACATGGTTCCTTTTTTCATTTTTCACTACCCTACATACCATTTATTTGAGCAGAGCCTAATTCAAATATCATCTCCTATGGTGGCTAGTTGTTTAAGCTTAAATATTACCAGAGAGTAATTTCCTTGAAGGTAGGGACTGGTATTCAGTGCATGCTATACCATTGATAATTGTTACACAGAGTAGTCAGTTCAAAATGTTTCCTGAATGAGTGCATAAGTGTCAGAATATATACCTTTTTTTTTTTTTGAGGAATTGACTTAAAATACTTATGAAACAAAAGTTTAAAAAAATAGACTAAATATAAAAGGAAAAAAAGAATTACTATGTAGGCTGAGCACAGTAGCTCATGCCTATAATCCTAGCACTGTGGGAGACTGAGGTGGAAGGATCCCTTGAGCCCAGGAGTTCAAAACCAGCCTGAGCAACATAGGCAGTTGCTGTCTCTACAAATAATTTTTAAAATCAGCCTAGTGTGGTGATACACACCTGTGGTCCCAGCCACTCAGGAGGCTGAGGTGGGAGGATCACTCAGACCAGGAGGTTGAGGCTACAATGAGCCGTGATTGGGCCACTGAATTCCAGCCTGGGTGACAGAGCGAGACCCTGTCTCAAAAAAAAAATAAAGAGACTATGTAGTTAAAGATAGCCTTTTGTATTAGCATTCATTTTTGTACTAATTGCATCAACTTCACCAATGTTTGATACTTTAGACCTCTCTATTAGTGCTTAACAGAGTAAGGGTTGTTAATGAGGTCACATATGTTGGTGTGGGATACTTCAGGAAGCCCAGTTTCAGAACTTGAGCATTTGTTACATAGTGTTCAGTAGGTGGTAGCTGTTATTATTTTTGAAGGTGGAAGTATACTGTAGCAATTAAGAGTATGGGCTTCACTGCTGGGTCTGGTGGCTCACGCTAATCCCAGCACTTTGAGAGGCTAAGGCAGGTGGATGGCTTGAACACAGGAGTTTGAGACCACCCTGGGTAACTTTGTCTCTACCACAAAAAATGCAAAAATTAGCTGGGCATGGTGGCATGTGCTTGTGACCCCAGCTTCTTGAGAAGCTGAGGTAGGAGGATGGCTTGAATGCAGGAAGTCAAAGCTGTAGTGAGCCATGATTACAGCACTGCACAGACCCTGTCTCCAAAAAAACCCAAAAAACAAAAAAAGAGAAAAAAACAGAGTATGGGCTTCAGAATCACACCAATTTGGGTTCAAGTGCAAACTTACTTGCCAGATAATCTTGAAATATACTTTTTGGAACCCATAGTTTATCTGTAAAATAGTTATAGTAGTACTTAGGAGGTTCTTGCAAAGATTGAGATCACAATGTATGTAAAGTATTTAGCTTCATGTTTGCTACATGGTGTGAAGACTTTTAGCTTCATTTATATTAAAAATGAATCATTTTATGTTACTTTTTTTCCTGTTTAGTAATTGTGTTTCAGATCTGACATCACTTTTTAAAAATTTTGCATTTGAGATTGGCTAAAGCAGTTCTGGGGTTAAACTTGAAGAGAATATACTGAATATATATATTCTATATCCCATTTGAGAGGAGAGATTAAGAACCCTGTTCTCAGCCTGCTACACCCCTTGTGAGAAATATGAAAAATGTTAAGTGTTTTGTGCCAAGCTCTACTTGTGGTTTTGGTGGAGCTCTGATCGCATGTAGGACTTGCTGATGTCACACCACTTAGTATGATGTTGTCAAACTTTGTCTAAAAAGTTGCTTATTTGTTAAAGCATTTGTACTTGTTTGCTAGTGAAGAAAATTTAAACAACCCCACGTTGTTGCCAAAGTGATTTTCTAAAACAGGTCTGGTCAGGTCATCCTTCAGTGTCCCCCAAGACTAGGATGCAGTAAAGGTTTCTTAGTGTGGTAAATAAGGCCTTGCATGATCCAGCCTGCTTACTTTGTCATCATCTCCTCCCATTGTCCCCTTGCCTTTACCTTCCAGTTGTGCTGATGCTGAGCTACCTGTGACACACCTTGTTTTCTTGTGCCTGCCTGCCTTTGTACATGGTGTTTCTATTATTTGGGGGCATTCTGTGCTTTGGCTATTTGATAAACTCCTCTTCATTCTTTAAAACCCATTAATATTTGTGGATGATGTGAAGCTGGAAGAGAAGTTAGTATTTTGGAAGGCAGAATTAGCATCCAAAAGATCTGATATTAGGGACAGTTGATGACTCTAACATGAAGATATGTCATGGAGATGAGTGTAAATAATGATTTTAATATGGAATTGTAGAGATGCAGTTCAGCAGCTCTATATTCCGGGAAAAAAACGAGTCTCTGTTGATTGAAAAAGTGTAATAAAATAATTTAATCTGAGGCTTTGTGATTATGCAGTGTCAGAATGAAGAAGATGATAGTTCTGTTCCATTTCAGGCTGGTCAGACCATACCTGGAACACAGTATTCAGTTGGAGAATGTTCAGAGATGAGCAAAAGACGTGAGGGGCAGAGATCATGTCTAACACGGCTAGTATCATGGTAACGTTTTGAGTGCTTACTCTGTGCCAGGAACTGTTCTCAGTATTTTATATGTACTGTTGCCTCTTTAATCCTCATAAACATTCTGTGGGTAGGCGCTATTATTATTCTGTTTTTATGATACGTGCTTGAAGAAGCTGAAATCATTTTACTTGTGGAAGTGTCAGCATGTGACTCATTATGAGGGGATAGGAGGAAAAGTGCAAATATTTTTTCAATACCCAGCCAAGTACTGTGTTAGCTCTATATTTCACTCACAATCTTATTATATCCTCAATGACAAACGTATTTACAAGATATTGTTAGCCTTTGTTAACAAATGAAGGAAGCGGTTAAGTAGCTTGCGATCTTTCTTGGTAAGTGCCAGAGACAGGTCATAGAACCAGGTCTTTCCAACTCCATGGCCAGTGCTGCTCACATTATGCTTTTATTTTTATATTCTGTTGCTTCAGAAGCAGTTTAGGGTGCCAGTAGAGATCTGATGCCAGCTAAACAAAAACTTTCTGACTACTGGAATCCAGAAATGAATCGGGTTATCTTGAATGTTTGAATCTCAGGAATCAAACACTCAGGATCAGGAAGCTCAGCCTGCTTCCTGATTTGGCTGAGATGTTTTGGGAACATTAAGGTGTCAAATTGGGGATGGAGAAGAACATGTGAGGGGAATGGAGGAATTGAGATGGGCCAAAAGATCTTTCATGAGCCTTCCATCCTTGAAATTATAGGATTATTGCTAGGACAGGGTTAAACGTGAGAATTGGTCAAAAGTTGTGTTGGCCAATGAATTTTTTTCTGTGCACAGATTGATTGATTTTGAGACAAGAGTTTCACTCTGTTGCCCAAGCTGGAATGCAGTGGTTCGATCACAGCTCACTGCATCTTCAAACTCCCAGGCTCAAGCAACCCCTCCCACCTCAGCCAGAATTTTATTTTTAAATGTCTTTATAGGCGGGGCACAGTGGCTCACGCCTGTAATCCCAGCACTTTGGGAGGCCAAGGTGGGCATATCGCTTGAGGTCAGGCATTCAAGACAAGCCTGGCCAATGTGATGAAACCCCATCTCTACTAAAAATAACATAAATTAGCCAGGCATGGTGGTGGATGTCTGTAATCCCACCTAACCGGAAGGCTGAGACAGGAGAATTGCTTGAACACTGAAGGCAGAGGTTGCAGTGAGCTGAGATCTCACCATTGCACTCCAACCTGGGTGACAAAAGTGAGACTCCCTCTCAAAAAAAAAAAAAAAAAAAAGCTAAAGATATGGTTTAGCAGCTCTGTGTTTGGGGACAAAAGACATGAGTCTCTGTTGGTTGAAAAGCAGAATAATTTAATCTGAGGCTTTGTGATTATGGAGTGTCAGAATGAAGAAGATGATAGTCCTGTTGCATTTCAGGCTGGTCAGACCATACCTGGAACACAGTATTCAGTAGGAGAATGAATTTAACCAGTTGTTTTTTTGTTTTTTTGAGACAGAGACTTGCAATGTTGTCCAGGCTGGAGTGCAACGATGTGATCTCAGCTCATGCCTCAGTTTTCCATGTACTAGCTGGGATTACAGGCATACTCTACCATACCTGGCTAATTTTAGTATTTTTTGTAGAGACTGAGTTTCACCATGTTGACCAGGCTGGTCTCCAACTCCTGACCTCAAATGATCCACCCACGTTGGCCTCCCAAAGTGCTGGGATTACAGGTGTGAGCCATGTCACCCTGCTGAACTTAAACCAGTTCTAAATATTTAAGTTTTATAAGAAAAGCTTTGTGTCCAAATTGAAAATCACCGATGGATTTAGTTAAGCTAAAATACCTTTAATTATTAAGTAGACAGAATGTGGAGAGATACCAGCCTTTTTCCTTCCTGGTAGATCTGAAATTTTCCCCTATTTAGACAGCCTGTGGAGCTCAGCCCCTTCTGGCTTTTTGGGTGATGTAGTGACAGCAACAGTGATAAAGTGAGGCGGATTCTAAACCTAGGAATCAGTCTTGTTATTCCACCTTTGCTGCTAGCAATTGGTTGACCTTGGGTCAGCCTCATTCTAATTTGTAAATGGGGGGATTGTGCAAATAGGTTATTAGCCTCCAAGTAGACTTATGGTCAGTTAAATTCTTTTTCAATGTTTATATTTTTAATTTGAAGTTGTACTTCTAAGGACCTTTCCTGAGGAATTAATTCTAAATAAAGAAGAACACAGTGCACAAAGATATTCCTTGCAGTATTATTTAATGGTTGAAAACATTTAGAAATTACGTAAATGTCTAATATAGGTGAGTAAGCCCTTGGTTAAATTTTTATGTAAACTTAAGTCTTTAGAAACTGTATTATAACATGAAAAATGTCCATAAAAATTTGAGAAATGTTTACTAATTGTCCCTGTGTTTACTTCATTTTAAAAAGAAAAATAAGTAACTTTTTTTTTGATACTGTTATGTGCTTGAGGGCCATTTTTGGCTTAGGCTGTAGTTGTTCACTTTGTCCCTGTTAATGAAAGCCCAAGTTAGACTGTCCCCTGAGAGCTGTGTGTGTGTGTGTGTGTGTGTGTGTGTGTGTGTGTGTGTGTGTGTAGTTTTTGAGACAGAGTTTTGCTCTGTTGCCCAGGCTAGAGTAAGGTGGCGCAATCATAGCTCACTGCAGCCTTGACCTCCTGGGCTCTGACAGTCCTCCTGCCTCAGCCTCTCAACCTGGGACTACAGATATGTGCTACCAGGCCCGGCTAATTTTTAATTTTTTTTTTTTTTTGTAGAGACAGGGTCTGGCTGTGTTGCCAGGCTGGTCCTGAACTCTTGGGCTCAAGCAATCCTCCTGCCTTGGCCTCCCAAAGTGTCGGGATTTCAGGTGTGAGCCACTGTGCCTAGCCATTTTTAGATATATATTATGTTAAAAACAAACAGAGATTTTCCCTAGAAGTACATTTGCTTCCTGGCTCTCACATTTTGTGATTCTGTGATTTAGTGGAAGAAAGATAATCTCTTGTGAGCTGTAGAGAAAGACTGAAAGAAAGGTTTGTTATATTATCTTGGAATTATAGTAGAATCTAAACTTTTGCCAACATTAAAAATTATAGTAACATGACATTCTACTTTTCAAAGCAGTTTGGTCCTGATTTACTTGTTTGTGACAGGGTTTCACTTTGTCATCCTAACTAGAATACAGTGGCATGATCTCAAATCAATGCAGCTTCTACCTCCCAGATTCAAGTGATCCTCCTCTCAGCCTACCAAGTATCTGGGACTATAGGTGCATGCCACCATACTGGCTAATTTTTGTATTTTTAGTAGAGATGGGTTTTCACCATGTTGTCCGGGATGGTCTTGAATTCCTGACCTCAAGTGATTGGCCTGCCTTTACCTCCCAAAGTGCTGGGATTACAGGTGTAAGCCACCTCATCCTGCCTGGTACTGACTTATTTTATTCTTTTTTTTTTTTTTTTTTTTTGAGACCGAGTCTCGCTCTGTCGCCAGGCAGGAGTGCAGTGGCATGATCTTGGCTGACAACAATCTCTGCCTCCCGAGTTCAAGTGATCTTCTGTCTCAGCCTCCCAAGTAGCTTGGATTACAGGTGCGCACCACCACGCCCAGCTAATTTTTGTATATTTTAGTAAAGACAGGGTTTCACCATGTTGGCTAGGATGGTCTCGATCACTTGACCTTGTGATCTGCCTGCCTCGGCCTCCCAAAGTGCTGAGATAGATGCATGAGCCACTGCACCCGACCTGTTTTATTCTTATAAACAAACCAGGTGATACTCCATTGTGAAATAGTTCAGATTGGTGGGCAAGCCACATGTATGGTGACTTGGAGGGCGGCTTCAGTTTGGAGCAGTTGTTTAGAAACACTGTATTTTGCCTCCATATTTATTCTAGCTCATTCTTTCTACTTAATCGCTTTCACCAAATCACAGTTGACCTTTCTTCTCTGACATGACACCTGTGTTAGATGAAACATATTCTACTTAGCTATCGGAAACATCTAAGTCAGGACTGTTTTATAGCTGTTGGATTAGGGGAAGGAAATAAAAAGAATTGTGGGCAATGTCACCATTGTCTCTCTTTTTATTTTTATTTTAGTCTAGAAATCCCAGAAAAGAGGAAAAACTAAACACCTCTGGTAACTGGCTCTGATTCAAGGCAAAGGTATCTGTTGTGCTCTGTATCCATAGTTTTCCCTATGTGTTTACTTCATTTTAAAAAGAAAAATAAGTAACTTTTTTTTTTTTTTGATACTATTATATGCTTGAGGGCCATTTTTGGCTTAGGCTGTAGTTGTTCACTTTGTCCCTGTTAATGAGAGCCCAAGTTAGATTGTCCCCTGAGAGCTGGAGTTGCCAGTAGTTGTTTGCCAGAATGATTTTATCAGTATCCTTTTCAGTAGTAAAAAGATGAGATGTGTCCTTGAACTACACTATTTTCCATACCAACAACTACCATTCTTTTCCGCATTGGTCTTTGAGTCTTTAGGTTCAATAGAGTTATAGTTTAGATTTTTGTAGCCATTTCAAATTGGTATCTAGTTTAAATTATTATGATAACTCTTCTGGAAAACTCATTTGTTTCATTTTTTCCCGTTTCTGACCATTTAAGTTCTGCTACTTGAAAGAAAGAAAACCAAGCAGAGAAGCTTATCACTGAGTATAGGAAACAATCAGAAAATTATCTGGCCCATTCATATCCCCATCAGCCTTCATGTGTTAGTGAATATGCTGGCTGTTTAAAAAGAAGAGTAGATTTAAAAGCAAGATTGAGGTGGGAGCGGTGGCTCACTTCTGTAACCCCAGCACTTTGGGAGGTCAAGGCAGGTGGGTCAGCTGAGGTCAGGAGTTCGAGAACAGCCTGACCTATCTGATGAAACCCCAACTCTATTAAAAATACAAAAAATTAGCCAGGCATGGAAGTGGGCACAGTGGCGGGTGCCTGTAATCCCTGCTACCTGGGTGGCTGAGGCAGGAGAATCGCTTCAACCAGGGAGGTGAAAGTTGAAGTGAGCTGAGATTGCGCCATTGCACTCCAGCTGGGGCAACAAGAGTGAAATTCCATCTCAAAATTGAATAAATAAAAGCAAGATTGAGTGACTATTCTATAGAATTTGAGAAAAATAGGGTAATTGTTGCTTCACCTTGTTTTATTTTAAAAAAAAAAGATTCTAGCCGGGCGCGGTGGCTCAAGCCTGTAATCCCAGCACTTTGGGAGGCTGAGGCGGGTGGATCACGAGGTCAAGAGATCAAGACCAACCTGGTCAACATGGTGAAAACCCGTCTCTACTAAAAAAAACAAAAAATTAGCTGGGCATGGTGGCACGTGCCTGTAATCCCAGCTACTCAGGAGGCTGAGGCAGGAGAATTGCCTGAACCCAGGAGGCGGAGGTTGCGGTGAGCCGAGATCGCGCCATTGCACTCTAGCCTGGGTAACAAGAGCGAAACTCCGTCTCAAAAAAAAAAAAAAAAAAAAAAAAAAAGATTCTGAGGTGTATTCTCAGTTTGAAAAGATAGAATACAAGAAATTTTATTCTGAATTATAAAGTTTGATAAACATACATTCTATAGTCTCATCTTTCCAGCAATTTTATTACTATAAAGAATATGTAAAAACACATAAACGTGATAAATACAATTTACATATTATTTGGCCTACATTTTTATTGATATGTTAGTGTCTTATGCGTTTTTGTGGATACATATGTCTGTGTGTATGGCATATTCAGATAGATAGTTCCTCCAGCTTTATTTGCCTTTTAATTTAAACTTTTTTTTTTTTTTGAGATAGAGTCTTGCTCTGTTGTGCCCAGGCTGGGGTGCAGTGGCGCGACCTCGGCTCACTGCAGCCTCCACCTCCTGAGTTCAAGCGATTCTCCTGCCTCAGCTTCCCAAGTAGCTGGGATTACAGGTGCCCATCACCACACCCGACTTTTTTTTGTATTTTTAGTAGAGACGGGGTTTTATCATGTTGTCCATGCTGGTCTTGGACTCCTGACCTCAGGTGATCCGCCCGCCTTGGCCTCCCAAAGTGCTGAGATTACAGTCATGAGCCACTGCACCTGGCCTTTAATTTAAACTTCTTTGTAGTAATAAACATAAATATTTCATTTTTATTTGTCAGTAAATCTGATTTTTACTTCAGTCTGCTGTATCATGAGGCTTTTCAAAGATTTATCACTTTGAAAAAGACCAGGCAACATCTAGTGTTTGGGAGATTTTTTTTTTCTGTATGGTAAAGAATGTAAGGATAATGTCAGCCTTGTGAAATTTGAGTGGAATAGACTGTGCATGGTGGTTCATCCCTGTAATCCTAGCAATTTGGGAGGCTTAGCGGGGGTGGATCACCGGAGGTCAGGAGTTCGAGACTAGCCTGGCCAACATGGTGAAACCCTGACTCTACTAAAAACACGAAAATTAGCTGGGCACTGTGGCGGGTGCCTATAATCCCAGCTACTTGGGAGGCCGAGGCAGCAGAATTGCTTAAACCCAGGAGGCAGAGGTTGCAGTGAGTTGAGATTGTGCCATTGCACTCCAGACTGGCAGCAGAGTGAGACTCCGTCTTAAAAAAAAGCTTAAAAAATACCTGGATGTTTCAGTTGAAGATACAAAAATAAAATGAAAACTAAAAAAAAAAAAAAAAATTGGCCGGGCGCGGTGGCTCAAGCCTGTAATCCCAGCACTTTGGGAGGCCGAGGCGGGTGGATCACAAGGTCAAGAGATCGAGACCATCTTGGTCAACATGGTGAAACCCCGTCTCTACTAAAAATACAAAAAAAATAGCTGGGCATGGTGGTGCGTGCCTGTAATCCCAGCTACTCAGGAGGCTGAGGCAGGAGAATTGCCTGAACCCAGGAGGCGGAGGTTGCGGTGAGCCGAGATCGCGCCATTGCACTCCAGCCTGGGTAACAAGAGCGAAACTCCATCTCAAAAAAAAAAAAAAAAAAAAAAAAAAATTGAGTGGAATAATTTTAAATTAGGAGTTTTAAATCTGGGGTTTATAAAGTCAATAATATCTCTGAAATTATATGTAAAATTTAAGTATATGTATATTTTTCTGGGGAAGGGTCTGTAGCTTTCCTTAGATATTCACAGGATTCTATGGTTGAAAACTGTTGCCATGGGCTGGGCGCAGTGACTCAGGCCTGTAATCCTAGCACTTTGAGAGGCTGAGGCAGGTGGATCAGTTGAGGTCAGGAGTTTGAGATTAGCCTGGCCAACATGACAGAACCCCGTCTCTACTAAAAATACAAAAATTATCTGGGCATGGTGCATGCCTGAAGTCCCAGCTACTCAGAAGGCTGGGGCAGGAGAATCACTTGAACCTGGGAGGTGGAGGTTGCAGTGAGCTGAGATCGCGCCACTGCACTCTAGCCTGGGCAATAGAGTGAGACTATGTCTCAAAAAAAAAAAAAGAAGAAAGAAAAGAAAAAAGAAATGAAAAAGAAAAGAAAGCCATTACTATTACCTGTGTTTCTGCTGGTAGAAAATACATGTAACTAAACTGTCTTTTTTTTTTTTTTTTATCTTAGGCTTTCTTGAAATTTCCTGAGAGGTATTTGAAGGGGAAAATACAGCTTTCTTTTTTAAATTTTATTCTTTGTTTTTCTTTTTGGAAAATAGTTTTCCGATCCTTTCTACAACCTCCTCCCTGCCTCCAGAAATCTAAGAATTCATTATTTACTGATTCTATAGCTTTTAGTATTTTAGCTGTGATAATTGAGTCTGTTTTAATAAACTCAAAACAACCTTAAAACCTGGACCTAGAAATTCACTGTGGATTCTGAGTTCTGAATCTGGAAAAGAATATCAGCAACAAATTTAAGCTTCTAAACAGTTGAGATGTGGCTTCTGTTACAAATGGTCTTTCTTAGGATTTGTTAAAGCGTAACTTAAGGACTGAGGGAAAGGGTCTGAGGTGCAGGGAGCAGTCAGGGTCTGGGGAGGCAGCTGGCTGTGTTGCTGGAGCAGAGGAAAGCTGGGTGGAGAAGAAAGTGGCATTCGTGCTCAGTAATTTTCCTAAGTTCCTGCCTCTGAGATCTGACTGGGCCAGGGCAAAGATGTATGTGGAACTGATTGTAAAAGAGTACTGTTATGTTCAACTTAAGCTTCTCCAGGGAGAATGGAAGTGAAGCTTAAAATCTCTAAGGAAAAGTTCTGACTTTCCCTATTTTTTTCACATCCTCTCTCCTTTTGTGCAGATGGATGGAAGCGTGCCTCGGGGAAGATCTGCCCCCTACCACAGAACTGGAGGAGGGGCTAAGGAATGGGGTCTATCTCGCCAAACTGGGGAACTTCTTCTCTCCCAAAGTGGTGTCCCTGAAAAAAATCTATGATCGAGAACAGACCAGATACAAGGTGAGTCCCTCCCTGCTTAGGGCTTAGATTTCTGTCAGCTTGAGAAAATTAGTATGCTTTATTTTGTGTAAGAGTTGTTGAGAAATATGCGTAAGGTGTGTTTGTTTGAATGAAGTATAGCCTTTACAATGCCTGGCAGAATGGAGACATTTGTGCAAAGGCAATATGCAATAGGAAAATAATATTATATCTCTTTTAGAATTAGTCTGGAAAGCCCCCCCGCCACAAAAAAAGATATACTAGGAAAGAACTTTAGCTGTCTGTGTTTTTGATAGAATTCTTATGATGTTATATATCTAGAAATTTTCCTAGTTGAAGATGAATTTTTTTTTTTTTTTTTTTTGAGACAGCGTTTCGCTCTTGTTACCCAGGCTGGAGTGCAGTGGCACGATCTCGGCTCACCGCAACCTCCGCCTCCTGGGTTCAGGCAATTCTCCTACCTCAGCCTCCTGAGTAGCTGGGATTACAGGCACGTGCCACCATGCCCAGCTAATTTTTAGTATTTTTAGTAGAGACAGGGTTTCACCATGTTGACCAGGATGGTTTCGATCTCTTGACCTCGTGATCCACCCGCCTCAGCCTCCCAAAATGCTGGGATTACAGGCTTGAGCCACTGCGCCCTGCCTAATTTTTGTACTTTTAGTGGAGACCGGGTTTCACCACGTTGGCCATGCTGGTCTCTAACTCCTGACCTCAGATGACCCGTCCACCTTGGCCTCCCAAAGTGCTGGGATTACAGGAATGAGCTACTGTGCCCAGTGTGATATTTTGATATACCATTTTGTGAATATCTTCTGTGTTCAGACACCATACTAATTACTTTATGTGCGTTATCTCACTTAGTCTCTATACATAAAAAGCAGCCGTTCTAGATGGTAAAACTCTGTCCCTAAAGGATGAAGTGGCTTATCCAGTGTCACCGTAGATTACCAAGCCAGTAATTGAATCCAAGATAATTTAACTCGAAAGACCACATTTTCTGTCAAGCATACTGTACACAGGAAGGCTCTCTAGGGGGTTCCTAAGTGAGAAGAGCTGAGATGTGGATTTGGCTTTTTGGTATTGGAATGTGAGCACAATGACCTCAAAATTAAGGAGACCTTGTCAAATCTCATGAGGAAGCTTTTGCAAGGAGAGTTTTTATTTAATATTTGCTTCAGTACAGCCAGTGGTACCTAATAAGTTTTTTTTTCTTCTAGGCAACTGGCCTGCACTTCAGACACACTGATAATGTGATTCAGTGGTTGAATGCCATGGATGAGATTGGATTGCCTAAGGTAACATATCTGAGATTAACAGTTTAGGCTTTGTTCCAACTGTTTTAGAATAACCCCCAAACAACCTGCTGTCATTCTTGAAACCTGTAAAATTATTCTCAAAATCTTTGGTGGTTTTCTTAAATACTAAAGGATGTCTTTATTTTTGACTTAGGAAACAGTTTTGTTCTTTTTCTTTTATATTCCTCATACCTGTTTCACTTTACCCTAGATAAATTTCCTATGATGATATCTACTTTTACTACATCAAATTGTAGACTTACATTTTACTGTTTTTCCCTAGATAGAATTCACATGCTGTGAGATTCACCATTTTAAAGAATACCAAAGTAGTGGTTTTTATTTATTCACAAAGTTGGTAACATTAAAATTTGACCTTTGGGAATATAAGGAAATAGTTTAGAAACCTGTAGGAAGTATGAAGGCTCATTTTATATTTTATATTATTTATTTATTTATTTTCATTTTATATTTTAAATTGTAGAGGCGATAGAATGATGTTTACTTCCTGTATCTGTTATTGGTCATGGCTGCAGTTTTGATACAGAGTGTACATCTTCTGGGGATTTTGCTCAGGAGTTTATTTAGTGTTGCTTTCAGTGAAATTGCCATCTCAGGACTGCCTGAATCTATAACTGCCACACTGTATTGTCACTCTTACAGGCATGAATGAATTGATTTCATTGTCTTTTGTTCTTTCTCTGTTTTTTTCTTTCTGTTTGTATCTTTTGACCTAAGAATTGTATTTCTGGGAAGTTATCCCAAATAAATAATCAGAAACCACCAAAAAAAAAAAAATATATATATATATATATATATATATATATATATATATAAATCCTTATATATATATAAGGATTTTTTAGCATTGATTATGATAGAAAAAATTGATAGCAAAGTGCTGTTTTTTCACGAGGGGTATTAATTACATTACAGCCAAATACTAGTGCCGTCAAAAAGGATATCAACCTAAATAAACAAAGGGTCTTTGATGTATTAAGTGGGGAAAGACAGTTTAAGGTTATAAGGGTTTATGTTCTGGCTAAGATCACTATTTTTGTGTAAAAATAAATGCATGTTTTTGGGAAAAATTTGTAAGGAGATAACGGTTTTCATTTCTGTGTGATGGGATTAAGCATAGTTTTTATTTTTCTTATACTTTCCTGTAGGGTTCAAATTTTTGTAACCAAAGGAAAATTTGTTATTAAAAAAAAAGTGAGATATAGAATATCAGAAGGTGGCTAGAACTATTTTATATTTTGTACAAGTATACATTTATATTTTGTGCAGTATATAAATGTATGCAGATAGGTATGTTGTATAAATCTGTTATATATAATATATAATTATAATATATACAATTATATATTGTATATATATCATATACCAATATGTATACAGTATACAACAGATATATATTGTTGCATACATATTTGTTGAATTGAGTTAAATTAGAGCTGAGTCTTTGCAGAAGACTAGCTTTTGTCCTCTTTTTATTCAGAGAAAGTGCCGAAGCTCTCTTCATTGCTACTGGCATGCTTGAGAATTAGGCTCCACAAATAATCAGGAAATGCAATACGTCAAGTTCTTATAGCTGCTTGGCTGTCGGTGCATCTGTAACTTCCTTTTCCTGTTTTTTAGTATAGTATAAAATACTGTGCTATACAGTGTAAAATGTTAAACTGTGCACCTGTAACTTCCTGTTCCTGATTTTTATGTAGTATATTACCAGTGGACAGTGACAATTTAACGTCTTTGGAATGGCACTAAGACCTTTGTTAATATTTGCAGTTGCTAGTAGTGTTGTTACTACAAGATGCTTTTTTAATGATGTAATTTTATTACTTTTTTTTTTTTTTTTTAATTTACTAACAGTAGCATATTGTCCTGGACTAGAGTTGTGACAAACAGAATTTATTAAAGGCTTCCAGGGACAACTTGATAATCATGGCTATAAGCCTTGAATTGTCCACCCTTCATTTAGGCCCAGAAGACTTCTAAGTATTAGGAACCAATGATAACCTGAAACTGTATTGTTGTCCATAATATATAATACGTAATTGACAATACATATATGGTGTTTATTGGGATGTCTTTTCTGATCTCTTTATATGGTACATGCTGGCCTATTATAGAAACTTAATGCAGTAATTTTTTGGTTCTTATCCTTTTTGACTATCATAAATGGTACTGTGTGGCTGTCTTTTCCCGGAGATATTTCTTAGTTTGATTTTTTAAAAAGTGTTTTTAATAAAAAAAAAAAAAAGTGTTTTTAATCTGCTCAACTAGTCCTGTTTTCTTTAATTATTCTACCTTCTACTTCCTAGGGATGGACATTGTTTAAGATGCAATTGTTGTTAGATACATTTTCCTTTTTTCATGGTTTCAGTTATTCTCAAGACTTGCTGATACAAAATAAACATAGTATCCTCAGTTGGCTGCTGGACATTTCTCTTTGGATAGCTTTCTGTCACTTAGACTTTTTCATATCCAAAACTAAATCTACTTTTCCCCAAGTGAACTTCCCTTCTTCTATAATAAATGATGTCATATCATCATTTCCCAGTCATCGTCTCAAAACCTTGCAGATACCTTGAACTTCTAAATCCAGTCATGCCCTAAGCCTTCTCCATTTATTTGAAATATCTCTTTTTATCCATCTACTGTTAGAGCAGCCTCCCAGCCTACCTCCCCAACTCCAGTCTCCCATTATTCAACATATCCTATGTCCCATCTCCAGTCGCATCTTCCCAGGGCTCTATTTTTATCCTTAGTTCCAAAGCTAGGATACTTCTTTATGTCCTACTTACAAAGTTCAAACTTGTCTGACTTTCAAGGTGCTCGTAATAATATGATTTTATCCTACCTATCCAACCTTATTTTTCTATTACTTTCTAGAATGTATTCTGTAGATTTTAAAAAACAATAGGGTATATTACCTTACTGTCTCACAAAGTCTTCATGATTATTTCTGCTTTATTTGTTCTGGCTGTTTCTCTTGTTTAGAAGACCTTCTTTTGCTTTCTGTCATGATTCACTCATTTCTTTAGTTTGTTATTTCACAGTCTTAGTATAGGTCTTTATTGCTTATCTAGATTCTTCTCACCTTATTATTCAGTTTTTTGCTTCTCCAAACCACTGCTGCCCCTTATTTCCCAAAATTACAGATTGAATTGTATGGTGCCATATGACTGTGAGAAGTCTTAAAATTCAGGGCTATTTCCAGTCTAAATCTACTCTGTTCCTATCCTGCCTCATTCATTAACTCATCAAATACAGAGTTTCCATGACCCTGGCTCTGGGCTTGGTAGTGAAGATATGACAGTGAATAACGTAGATCTAGCCCTGCCTTCATGTGGCTTATAGTCTGTTGGAGAAGCCAAACAGATGAACACAAATGATTGATTTTGGTAAGTGCTACCATGGAAAAGTACTTGTCTTCCAAATTCCCTTATACATACTCCATTCTAGCTACTCCATCTGGGTAGCTTCCCATTTCTCCCAAACATTATAACACATTTAAATATTTTATGGTTTTTTCAATCTCTAAAACACAGCAGGTTGCACAAACTAAAGCACTTAGTAAATGTTCATTGTTGAGTTGTTTCTCCATCTAGGCATGGTGGTAGATAGTAACTAGGAACATTGTGATTCTGAAAGCCTCATACTCAGATCAACCCAGTGATTTCAGCTGGACTAGAACTTGTATTTATATGCCTGTATCTGTGTCTGAAATAAGTAAGTCACCTTCCCACACCTAATGAAATTTAGTAGGTTGACCAAATAGAAGTTTTCCAGGTAGTACTTCTTATTCTGTGTTATAGCATTTTATTCCTTGCAATCTTATGATGAAATGTCTGTTCACCCTAATGAAGTCATTTGCTGAATGCCAGTGATGTTTTCTAACTGTCCATAGTTTGATTTGTATTGTTGATGAATAGTGAAGGTCAAATGAACAAAGTGTATGGATACCTTACTCTATTTCTTTTATTTCTTCCTAGATTTTTTACCCAGAAACTACAGATATCTATGATCGAAAGAACATGCCAAGATGTATCTACTGTATCCATGCACTCAGGTAATCAAATTTTCTTGACAAAATCAGTAAATTATGAATAACATCTGAATTGAATGTGTAGTTTTTTATCCTTGAGGTAAGAATGAAAAAGTTTTTTCTTTAGCTTAAAAAGTTTCAAATAGGATAAAATACTATTATCCTAACAAAACAGTGAGAAACAGCTGTGTTTTTCTAGGGAGTATGAAGAAGGGATTTATTTACTTAATAGCAGATAATTTTGTTCTAAAAACATGGTATGATCTTTCATAATTGATCTAGTGTTTCTGTGAACTATGCATTCACTTAGGGTACAGTGTCTTTTTAGTATCTAGGTCCTTGCCATTGTTAAGCCATTTGTTTGTTCATTCAATAATTTTTATACCAACACAAACATGATAGTAGGAAGTGAAATGAAATACATTTTTTTTCCCCACAATGTTATGGTAAATTTGGAATGTGACTTAAGTTCAGGTCCTCAGAATCCTAAATTAAATTGGAAGGAAAAGATACAAGTCTGGAAGGAAGGTGGGATGGGATAGGAGTAGATACTTATACAGGTTGAGAATTCCTTATGTGAACTGCCCAGTACCAGAAGTGTTTGCGATTTTGAAGTATTTGCATTATACTTACCAGTTGAGCATGCCATATCTGAAATGCAAAATGGTCCAATTAGCATTTCCTTTGAGGGTCATGTTGGTGCTCAAAAATTTTTAGATTTTGGATTTTCAGATTTGGTATATTCAACTTGTGGTACAGTAGTGTAGTATTTTAGCAAATGCATTTAATGGCCTTAGGACTAGAGAAGATGGCAGAGCAGGTGGGACATGAGTGAGATTTTGGTTTGGGCTGCACTTCTTATATGGCATCCTGTGTGTGTGCTTACTAGATGTTAATTACATTGGAGTAGGCATATAATATTGATCTATGGGAAGACTATTGTCTCCAGTTTCTTGATCAAACGTTTTAGATCCATGGTATCACTGGAATCAGTGTGAAACATATAAAAGGATGAATACAGTTAAGAACTAGTGGATCTCGTGTTCAGAATGTAGCAATTTCAAATATGTGTCTGAGGCTGGGTTACAGTGGCTCATACCTGTAATCCCAGTGCTTTTGGGAGACCAAGGTGGAAGGATTGCTTGAAGCCAGGAATTTGAGACCATCTTGGGCAACATAGCGAGACCCCATTTCTACAAGAAATAAAAAATTAGCTGGGCATGGTGACACACACCTGTAGTCCTAGCTACTCTGGAGGCTAAGGTTGGGGGATTACTTAAGTCCAGGAGTTTGAGGCTGCAGTGAGCTATGATTGTGCCCCTGCACTCCAGCCTGGGCGACAGAGGAAGACTCTGTCTCTAAAAAACAATTATGTATGTCTGAGTCCAGATCAGATTAATTCTGAGTATTGTGTTTGGAGATTTGTCTATGTTGATAATCTTCTGAAGGCTGGACCTACCACCGATATCTGAATGTGCAGGCAGAATTCCTCTCTGCTAGTTGTGTAGCCACTACTCTCTGTAGTGTAACTTGGGTCCCAGGCCCTCAAATTCTCTGAAGTAGAGGCTAAGGAATTAATTATGCCTTCCTAGTGGTAGAATCAGAATGAGAACGAGAGGAAGTCCACTATCGTTTTCCATTTCTCTTGAATATGCAGCCTGTGCTTAGAAGGTATATAGAGAGCAGTGTGTTTTGTGACTCACGGTTTCTGTTTTATGTTTTTTTTCCTTAAGGGTGGATTGGTAACATTTGATAATATGTAGGAAGTATTTATAATTGCTGAGAGTCTCTTCTTTTACCCCAAAACACAACTATGTTCAAAGTAGGTTCCTCACCTCACTGTATTGGATAAGGCTCCATCTCCCTTTGGATCAACAGTGACAGAAAAACATTACCTATCTCCTCCCTGCTTGCCTTCCCTCCCCCACCCCCAACCCCAGTCTTGATTGGCATTATTCCAGAGATAGTCACTGTACTTTAGTCATACTGAATTACCTTTGTAGATAACATTCCACTCAGATAAGACCCCAGTTTTCCATTATTCTCAAAATATTTGTATACTGTCTGTTTCCCCTGTTTTGTTATTCTGAGAACTGATTTTGCGGTTAAACAGGTCCATAATCTTTTATCCTAAATTAAAACCCTAAACTCTCTGAAAACTGATTTTAAGTTTAATGTAGGCTTATTTGTCTCCTTAGTATGATTATGTTTGTGTGTTTCTCTACAGATGGTAACGTATTGTGTTGAGGATGCTGCCCCAGGGCTTGCTGGGGATACTTTATAAAACCGTGTACACTGTAAATAGAAATACACTTTCTTATATCTGAGAAATTCAACATTCAAACATATCTGGCCCTGAGAATTTGGATAAGGGAGTATGGACTGCTAGTAGATTCTGTTTCCTGATCACCTGCTGTGTTTCAGGGTCTTTATTAATAATCTTTGAGATTGGCATAGTGACTTCTAGATTACCATTCACAGAAAAGATAATTCAAATCCAGGTAGGTTACACAGCTTTCTTCTACCCATTGCTACAAAGTACACCTTAAGTAGGAAATAAGAAAAAGAAATCTAAGTTCACTTACAGGCTGACCTGTTATAGGTACCTAATGGTGTATTTGTAGAAGTAGGCAGGAGCAATGATTGGGAAGTGCTGTTTAACATTAGGGTTTATCAGTTTCAGTGTGAAGCTAAGTACTTTTGATTGTGGATAAGAGGATTTAACTGGCCATTTTTTAATCCATTCATAACTCCAGTATCTTCATAAAATACTTGTAATAGTTAAAGAGAGTTAAAGATGGTGCTCATGTTTACTTTTCATACCAGCCAGTGATATGGTTGTAGCACTTTTAATTTACCATTGAAAGACATTAAAAGCTAATTCAGTGTTCTTGGTACTGTGAAAGCAACTCTATTAGTCTGTTCTCGTACTGCTATAAATAGCTGAGACTAGGTAATTCATAAAGAAAAGAGGTTTAATTGGCTCAAGGTTCCACAGCCTATACAGGAAGCATGGCTGGGGAGACCTCAGGAAACTTACAATCACAGCAGAAGGCAAAGAAGAAGCAGTCACATCTCACATGGCAGGAGTAAAAGAGAGAGGTGTGAAGGATCTACATACTTCTAAACAACCAGATCTAGCGTTGACTCACTGTTATGAGAACAGCACTAAAGGGGAAATCCGTCCCCATGATCCAGTCATCTCTTACCAGACCTCACTTCCAACACTGGGGATTACAGTTTGACATGAGATTGGGATAGGGACACAGACCCAAACCATATCAGTAACATTCTTGAACTTTCTTAAAATTTCTTGTTCCCTATTTCCAAGTAGGAATAAATGAGGAGGAAATTCTTGGAGAAAAATATTCTCACAATTAAAAATGCAGGTGTGGTGTATTAGTGGGAAAAACATATAAAAGAATGTATTGCAAGTGTAGAAAGTTACTAGTTATTTTGCTTTGGAATTTTTTTTTTTAAAGAGGCAGATTCTTACTCTTTTGCCTAGGCTGGAGCACAGAAGTGTGATCTTAGCTCAGTGTAACCTAAACCTCCCAGGCACAAGCTATCCCCCTGCCTTAGCCTCGTAAATAGCTAAGACTACAGGCATGTACCACCATACCTGGCTAATTAAAAAAATTTTTTTTGTGCAGACAAGGTCTTGCTATGTTCGAGCTGGTTTTGAATTTCTGACCTCAAGTGATCCTCCTGTCTCTCTTTCTCAAAGTACTGGAATTATAGGCATGAGCTGCTATACCCAGTCTGGAGAATTTTTTGAATACATTTAAAATCTTCTGAGAAAGAAACTTTATGTATCTATCTTGAGTGTTTTACCTGAAAGAAAAGCATTTAATCATGTACATGTAATTTATACTTACACTTCTCTGAGAAGATGATTAGCTGCTGTGGAGGTATAAATGCTTATTTGTTTTGAGAATACTTTATGTGTTTTTTGTTTTTCTATTCTACATTTGGGTTTATTTTGTGCAATTTAAATTCTGAACAGTTCTGAGATTGCAGTGTACATGATACATGTTGGTATTTAGATGATATTGAGGTGTATAGATTATTTACAATATTGGTATACCACTGTAAGTTTCTGTGATTTGTTTTTTATACATTATTTCCCCGTTTACTTTAAAACTGTCATTGTCTTGCTTGTGTCAGTATCTGTAAAGTGCCCTTCTGTTCTCTTCTAAAGTATTGGTTCTGATATGCTAGGGCTTTAGAATCCACGTTAACACAGGCTTATGGACATTAATTTGTCCATCCATCCATCTTTGAAATATTGATTAATGTTTGTTAATATATGCTAGTCTCTGGGTAGACATTAGTGAATGAGCCCTGTACTGTGACTGCTTTCATGGAGCTTAGAGTCTATTTGATTTTTTTTTTTAATTTAAAAGGTAAAAATATTTTTTACCAACCTGATACTTTAAAAAGTAAAAATATATAAAACATTCTTTATCAAAAACTATTACCTGGATTAAACTTTTCCATCAGTAATATGAATTCAGTTTAAGTAAGATTACCATCTGCATCATTTTGATGAATCTTTTCTAAAATGTCTTGTTATTTAAAACCTATCGAAGCAAACAAAGAGACTTCACTATTAATTATATTAACATTAATGTTAACATCTTTTGTTTGTTTGTTTTTGAGTTGGAGTCTTGTTGTATCACCCAGGCTGGAGTGCAGTGGTGCAATCTCGGCTCATTGCAACCTCCGCCTCCTGGGTTCAAGTGATTCTTCTGCCTCAGCCTCCCAAGTAGCTGGGATTATAGGCACATGCCACCATGCCTGGCTAATTTTTGTATTTTTAGTAGAGACAGGGTTTTGCCCTGTTGGCCAGGCTGGTCTCGAACTCCTGACCTCAGGTGATCTGCCCACCTCAGCCTCCCAAAGTGCTGGGATTACAGGTGTGAGCTACCGTGCCCAGCTGTTAACATTTAATTATACATTGAATTTATGCCGAAACTGGAACTTGAATTTATGCTTGCTGATTTCTCCCAATCCAATGTTCTTTGCATTGTGTTGTGTGACTTTTTAGGACAATGTTGTCATCTAAAACTGAAAAAAAAGGCTCTGAGTATTTTAGTATTATTATAACTACAGAGGAGGCTATTGTAGATACTGGAGTCTCAGTGTTCAGAACGCTTCTATTCTTCATGCTGATTTTCCCTTTTTAAGGGTGGCAGCTAGGTACAGCTGGGAGGCCTAACCTTTTGCATATTGTATCTTCTAGTTTGTACCTGTTCAAGCTAGGCCTGGCCCCTCAAATTCAAGACCTGTATGGAAAGGTTGACTTCACAGGTAAGGCGCTACAGATTTGGCCGTAAATGCTTGACTTGTGTGGAAGTAGCCTGGGAGCCAGCAGTACTAATTTTGAAGACCTAGAGCTTTAAAAATACTCTGGCAATGAAGGTGAAAGAAATATGCATAACTTGCTTCTCTAATGTGGGTCAAAGAAGACTAAACTTGGAATTTCAAGCTCTGTTCTCTCACTTACAAGGTGAACATAATTAATGAGTCTCAGTTTTCTTATATATAAATTGGGGATAACATTAACATATGTAAAACATGTAATAATATTAACAAGTAACATTGAAAGTTCAGGTATGTTGAAAAAAGCTTTATAACTATCTTTCCCTTCCCCTTCCAGCAAGCATCTGTTGTGGGCAAAGCAAGAGGGAGAGTGGGGAATGAGATGACACAAAGATGGAAATTTAGTAATTTTAAATTTTAAGCTTATTTGGGTGGGTGTTTCTATATGTATTTGCTATAGCCAGATGCTTGAAGAGATGAGGTGTTGGGAAGTAAACGGCAGTGGTAATATTGTTTAAGGGTAAGTTAGATTCAAGTCTTTCAAAGTGGTGATAATTTTGTAGGCCTGGAGATTTAAAAATTGGTAAGAAAGTTTTTGTCCATGATATTTTTCCTTCCAGGGAAGTTATTCGCTAGACCTGGGGCAAAGACCAAACCTTACATGTTTTCTTTATCATTTGGCTTTCTGCCTTAGAAATGAAGTTGTTGAATAGCAGCTAATGATTTGGATTGTAAAGACTGAGATAACTTGGTTTGTGATTCTTTTATTTTTGAGCTCACATTAAAGCTGTTCCACTCATAGGTTCGTTGTAGGAAATGCCATATGTAGCCATTTTGAAAAACTATTTCCTGTAGAGCCTTCGCACTTTATAGCTATTTTTGATGCCCTTGATATAATAATAAAGTTGGACTGAATTTTATATACCAGTTACTGTGTCAAGTGCTTTCCTTACATTATATCTTTATATCCTTATAAAACCCTAAAAGGTAAATGCCATTTGATCCCATTTCATAGTTGAGGAATGTGTTTCCTTCTCTTGGTTCTGGAAAGGTGCTTAACTTCATTGATTGGGTATTAATTCCCTCCTGTAGAAGAAGAAATCAACAACATGAAGACTGAGTTGGAGAAGTATGGCATCCAGATGCCTGCCTTTAGCAAGATTGGGGGCATCCTGGCTAATGAACTCTCAGTGGACGAAGCTGCATGTAAGAAGAGAGAAATCTCATGGGTTCAACTGGGATTGTTACTACCATTTCCAATAATTAATTCTGTAATGATGATCTAGGAAGTTATGAATCTTGCTAGCAAGTTTAAGTCCGTAGATGTAGTTGTAAACACAGAATCTTCCATGCTATTGTTAGTTGGAAACACGTGATTAATTCTGATTAAAATGAAAGCATTTAAAAAGGAAGTCCTACATTTCCATGGCTCATTGAGTTTCTTATTGTTTTATGGTGTTTACTTTGTAATTTAGGCAAATAACTCCATAGCAAGTGCTCCTTGCAAGACTCTCTTATGAATATTTATCTGTGAAATTCCAAATTCAGCATCCCAAACATGGATTGCAGATGGAGCTGTGGCTTTGCGTACCATAAGGAAGAGGCTAGGTTCATAGTACCCAGGAAGCCAGTCTTCGAACCCTGGTCATTATTTCTCTGTGAAAAGGAGCCTCTGTAATAGGGGGGTGCAATGTTGCTTTCTATTGTAGTATACGGCCTTTACTCTGTATAATCTTGGTGTTTTTATTGTTTTTTTTTGTTTGTTTGTTTTTGTTTTTTAGTACATGCTGCTGTTATTGCTATTAATGAAGCTATTGACCGTAGAATGCCAGCCGACACGTTTGCAGCTTTGAAAAATCCCAATGCCATGCTTGTAAATCTTGACGAGCCCTTGGCATCCACCTACCAGGATGTACTTTACCAGGCTAAGCAGGACAAAATGACAAATGCTAAAAACAGGGTAAAAATGTAACATCTATTCTAATTAATTTATATTATTCCATCATTTGATATGGCTCTATTGTAAACATCAATTTTATTGAGATATGATTTACATACAACAAAATTCATCGAATTTTAAGTGTACAGTTTTGAGTTTTGACTAATATATGTGATCATTTAACCATCACCCCAAAAAGTTCCTTAGTGCACTTCTGCAGTCAGTCACCCACACCCCTGAGCCCAGGCAACTACCAGTCTGTTTTCTGGTGCTGCCATTTACCATTTCGAGAATTTTATACAAATGAAATGATGCAGTTTGTAATCTTTTGGTATGAGATTCTATTTTACCTCTACTTCTTCAATTTTATGTAAATCAAATTCTAGAGTATAGCCATTAAAATTAATAGTGCCCTCTGGAAAAATTATTTCTAAATATTAACATATTGCTTCCTCTTTCCCAGATTCTCTGGGGTAAAATATTTGTGTATAATTGTTATGGATATGTGGAAGTTAGTTAAGTGATTCTTACTTGGAAAAACTGAATCTAAGAATCTCATTTAAGACTTCACACAGGCTGGACATGGTGGCTCATGCCTATAATTCCAGGACTTTGGGATGCCGAGGCAGGTGGATCACCTGAGGTCAGCGGTTTGAGACCAGCCTGGCCAACATGGTGAAATCCCGTCTGTACTAAAAGTCCAAAAATTAGCCAGGCAATGTGGTGGGCGTCTGGAATTCCAGCTACTGGGGAGGCTGAGGCAGGAGAATCGCTTGAACCCAGGAGGCAGAGGCTGCAGTGAGCCAAGATTGTACCAGCCAGGCAACAGAGCAAGACTCTCTCATAAATAAATAAATAAGTAAATAAATAGTTCACACAAATTTATTTACTCATTGTTAAAATTGGTGGCTGATGGCAAAACGAAGACAACCCTGCTCTCAGAACATTTTTTGTATCTCTATGATAGAGCAGGGATTTCAGTTTCCCAGTTAGGTGCCAAACTGGCCTGCAGGCAAGTAGCTGCTGCCATGTCCCTGCCTGCATCACCAGTGAGACTCCAAAATTGTAAATCTGTATGTACCCATTTTTGCTCAGTTCTGAGGCAAGGATATGCTGCCTGCAATCCCAGCACTTAGGGAGGCCAAGGTGAGCAGATCGCTTGAGGTTAGGAGTTTGAGACCAGCCTGGCCAAAAGGGTAAAACCCTGTCTCTACTAAAAATACAAAAAAATTAACTGGGCCTGGTGGTACGCGCCTATAGTCCCAGCTACTCAGGAGACTGAGGCAAGAGAAATTCATGAACCCAGGAGATGGAGGTTGTAGTAAGCCAAAATCGCACCATTGCACTCCAGCCTGGGTGACAGAGTGAGACTCTGTCTTTTTTTTTTTTTTTGAGACAGTCTCGCTCCATCGCCCAGACTGGAGTGCAGTGGTGCAGTCATAACTCACTGTAGCCCTGAACCTCTGGGCAAAGCAATCTTCCTGTCACAGCCTCCTGAGTAGCTGGCACTACAGGCATGTGCCACCACACTGGGCTAATTAAAAAAAATTTTTTTTAGAGATGTGGTCTCACTGTATTGCCCAAGCTGATCTAAAACTCTTGACCTTAAGCCGTCTTCCCACCTTGGCCTTCCAAAGCACTGGGATTACAGGCACGAGCTACTGTGCGCGCTTTGTTCTTTGTAAAGAATCTTAAGCTACACCATATTCTTGGTAGTGTTATGGAGCAGGAGGCGCACAAGTGTATTTATGTGGTCTTCTTAGACACCTTATGCTAATTATACTTTTTACTCATCCTCAGACAGAAAACTCAGAGAGAGAAAGAGATGTTTATGAGGAGCTGCTCACGCAAGCTGAAATTCAAGGCAATGTAAACAAAGTCAATAGTAAGTATGTTCCTGAGCCAGGCATTTAAAGGGATATTATAATGTAATGTGAATGTTGATCTATTCTGGGACTTACAATATGGTTTAATTTATGTATTTTAAACATTACTGGATTTGTTTAATGATAATTGCTTATTAACAATCTTTTGTGTTTCTACGTCTCCATTTTAGTTATCATTTGTCTTCAGTCAGCACCTTGTTCGTACACTGGCAGTAGCATCACAGTAGTCTTTTTGGCTACAGTTTCACTCTTTCACCCTATTACATGCTTTTAAAAATTATTTTCCTGGCCAGGCACAGTGACTGTAATCCCAGCACTTACATATCTGTAGTTCTAGCACTTTGGGAGGCCAAGGCAGGCAGATCACCTGAGGTAAGGAGTTCGAGACCAGCCTGGCCAAGATGGTGAAACCCCATCTCTACTACAAATACAAAAATTAGCCAGGCATGGTAATGCGCGCCTGCAGTCCCAGCTACTTGGAGAGCTGAGGCAGGAGAATCGCTTGAACCTGTCGCATAGAGTACATAAAATATTTTTTGTTTTACTAAGGGATTTTTCTCTACTTTATTGTTTGGTATTTTATAACCTTTATAGTTTTTCCTTGCTAGTCCTGTAAGAATCAGTTATGAGTACATGTAAGAAAATAATAATATGTATATGTTCTTAAAATGTTCTATTCATATTATTCTTATGTAGTCAGAGAAGCAAAATAATAAAAATTTCCTCAAATACCTTTCAGTATAGTGGGGAGGACAGACATGCAAATGAGTACTTTTAAGGCAGCTTGAGTAGAGCAAGGTGCCAAGACTGCTTGCAGTTACAGAATAAAGAAGGGGATGATGACTTCTGCTTAGAGGTTTGAGTAGGTTTTCGGTGTATGTGGATTTTCACAGGGATCCTTAGAATACATAAGAGGGTGAAGATAAGGCAGAATTCCCTATAAAGTGGCAGTCTCTTCCTAATTGTAGAGAAAGTCTGAGACAAAGGAAAGTTAAATGCTAGGGGGATATAGGAAGTATCAGTTTCAGGAATTAATGTAACTATAGGTAAGTTTTTTGCCTAGGGCATTAAAAACAGCAGTGAGGCCACTGACGCTGCCCCGGGAGAAAGCTGCAGGCCAAACAGTTAAAAATGAAAACAGTTTTAATTTTATTTTTTGTTAAGTAGAATAAGGAAAATTAGAGTTATATAACTAAAGCAGTGAGAGGAAGTAGTTACATTCCACACTTTTTCATCTTTGCAATATAAATGTTTATAGATACTCATTTAATAGTTACATATTTAAGTAGTACATGTACACTTCTAGAAAAAGCAAAATTTACTGGATGCTTTTGTAGTCACTGTAAGATTTTATGCTATATATTTAGAGAAAGTCGTTTGTTATCTACATTGATTTTATTTCCTGTCCTTAGCTACTATGAAAGCTCCATGAGGACAGGGGTATTTGGTTTTTCAGTATTTTATTTGCAGCATTATAGCAGATCCTCAGTAAATATCGATTGAAGAAATGGATGATTTGTTGATTAACAGCCATATAGACCTGCAGAAATGGGTTGAGAAGCCATCACCTTGGTATGGTGCTTAGTTAATTGAATGGCAGGTATAAATAGTAGGAAGAAATAAACTGTCTTCGGAGCCTACAGTGAGACCTTACATCCTTAGCAATGTTTTAACCTTTTCTTCCTTTTTTTTTTTTTTTTAAATAGTTCTAGTCTTCTCATTATCCCTACTTCCCATTTTCTAGTTTGAGACTTTATTTTCCTTTGGGCTGTTTTAATTTTCTAATAGCTTATTAATTTTGTTTTGTTTTTTACTAATGAAAATATTTGCAATTGATTAGTTCCATTTCCCAGATACTTCGATTATTAGTATTTTCTTGATTTCTTTTTGCTACTTTGATAAAATTAGATGTTTATCTGTGAGTGGTGGTGGGGACAGACATTTTCTCTTTGAAAAATAAGGAAACTGAAAGTAATAAAGTAATTATGATTCCCTAGTGGCTATCATTTCTGAAATCAGAAATTATTTTATTCTGACTTTCAGGCTAATAATACCTTTTTTTTTTAAAAAAAAAAAAAAAGCAATATATAAAATGCTTTTATGTATATGATTTTATTTAATCTTAAAAATATTCCTGTGAGGGAAGACATCGTCATTATCATTTTCAGATGAAGGAACATCTGGGTTTTCATTGTCATGTAATGTATTATAGAGTTTGTGTGACCTCAGGTTCTATGATTAGAAGAGAGAATGTGGAGAGAGGGAAGATGGCCCCTTCCACTCTGCACAGGTTGGACCACTCTTGGTATCTGGGCACTGACTGTTGTGGGTGGAGTGCGTTCAGAAAATATCAGGGTGATGAGAGGATTCAAAATGATGCTTTATGAGAAGTGGTTAAAGGAAAGAAGGCTGTTAGTAAGGCATTTGCTCTCATAGGGAGGGACAGTTGAATGTATTCAGTGTGAACTTTAGGGTTGGAGCTTTAAAAATATTTTTTTAACAGGCTGGGCGTGGTAGTTCACGCCTGTAATCTCAGCACTTTGGGAGGCAGAGGCAGGCAGATCACGAGGTTAGGAGTTTCAGACCAGCCTGACCAACGTGTTGAAATCCTTTCTCTACTAGAAGTACGAAAATTAGCCAGATGTGGTGGCAGGGCCTGTAATTCCAGCTACTGAGGAGGCTGAGGCAGGAGAATTGCTATAACCTGGGAAGCGGAGGTTGCAGTGAGCCAATATCACACCAGTGTATTCCAGCCTGGGCCACAGAGCGAGACTCCATCTCAAAAAATATATATTTTATATAAATATATACATATACACATAGATTTTTTTACACATTTAATATTAAATATGTAAAAAATGTATATATAATAAATATACGTATATACAAAATATATACATATATTTTATATATATATATATTTTTACAACAAAATTGTCCAAAGATGTAGTAAATGGCCATGGGACATACTTTCTCCTCTTTGGTAGTCTGTAAGCATAATCCGGACAACTATGTGGTATTCTAGAGGGAATTTAAGCATCATGTTGGTCTGGATTGGTGGCTCCTATATTGCTACCCATATTGGTGTTGAGCTGCCTACAGCTGGAAGTTCTTAAGTATGCGGGCAGTGTGGTCCAGGACTCTGTGTGAAATCCAATTAACAGCTTATTGGGAACCCCTGGACTAGATTGACTCTAAGGTTCTTTTCCAATCCCAAGATCTACGCTTCTGAGAACCACAGAGTAAAGGCTCTCTGAGTTACATTTCCTTATCTGGAACTGAGATGGGTTTTGGGGAAGGAAAACTATTTTTAGGCTGTTATGTTAACATAGTCCTTTCATAATCTTTTGCCTTTTTTCCTCAGCATTTTCTGCATTAGCAAATATCGACCTGGCTTTAGAGCAAGGAGTTGCACTGGCCTTGTTCAAGGCTCTGCAGTCACCAGCCCTAGGTCTTCGAGGACTGCAGCAACAGAACAGTGACTGGTACTTGAAGCAGCTCCTCAGTGATAAACAGCAGAAGAGACAGGTAAACAGTCTGGGTTGCAGCTGCAAGGGTTTGTATATATCCATTCGAATCCATGCTATCATTTAAAGACATACATGCTGCCTTTTTGTTTTCCCTAATATAGTTTTTTCCTCTGCATATAAATTAGTTTTTAAAAGTTCCTCAGGTAAAATACACATTGTCTTCTGCTCCCTTTTGCTTTTAGAGCTATGAATTCTCCTTTACAATAAACGAACAATACCCTCCCATCCCCAGTCTAACCACTCCTTCACTTCAACTGTCTCTCTCTGTCTCCAACTAAAAGACCTTGGGAAAAACCTGAATTTTTTTGTATTCTTCTGTCAGGAATTTTCACTTAAAAAAAACAAAACCATACCTTGTTAGTTTGCTCTGGCCAGCCTGGAAAAGTACTTACTGTGCAGAGGGTAGATTGTGTGGGATTTTGTGAGGTTTTTTTTAGAACAAACATGAGGGGATTTCTTTTTTGTCTAAATAAGGGCAAGTATACATTTTACAGATACCCAGTATACGTTGATCAAAGTAAGTAGCATTAATGTGCTTAAGATTCTACAAACATTTTCCCCTCAGAACGCTTTGAGCATTTTGATGTAACATGTTTAAGAATGTACTAGTATCTGTAAAGTCACTCACCCTAGCTTTGGCAGAGGGTTTTGGCTCTAGCTGGGGCTGCCACCTTGGCTGCATGTAGCCTGAGCTGTCACTTAGGTCTGTGGTTCTCTCCCTAGTGACTGCTGTTGAGATGAGAACCTTAAGGCCTGGAGTCATAGGCATGAGTCATCTTTACATAACTTTCTTTGCTTTTCTCAGAGTGGTCAGGCTGACCCCCTGCAGAAGGAGGAGCTGCAGTCTGGAGTGGATGCTGCAAACAGTGCTGCCCAGGAGTATCAGAGAAGTACGAGTCCATTGACATAGTATGGGAGAAAAGTTGTGGCTTTGTGGTATGGAAAGGTCGGAGGTTAGCTTCTGTCACCCTTATCCCCCACCCTGAGCCTACTAGCCGTAACCAACTTCCAGGTACTTTTGGGGGCAAGAAAGTTCCTCCAGTTAGTTGTCGTTGTGGTTTTAGTTGATATATGATAGTTGTACATATTTTGAGGGTACATGTGTGTGGTTTTATTTGTTGTTTTTTTTAAAATTTATTTAACTTTAGGTGCATACTATATCTGTCATTTCTCCCCATGTTATCCCTCCCTACCCTCCCCTCCCTCTGCACCCCATTTTTTTAAAACCAACCAGGAAGCACTGCTGTATGATATTTCGATGTGTGCATACAATGTGTAGTGATCAAATCAGGGTAATTGGAATATCTATCACCTAACACATTTGTCTTTTGTTGATATTGGGAACATTCCAATTCTTCTGTTTTGAACTATACATTACTATTAACTATTGTCATCCTACTGTACTATCAAACACTAGACCTTTTCCTTGTATCTACTGGCAATTTGGTACCCTTTAACAAACCTCTCTTATCTCCTCCCCACTACCCTTCCCAGCTTCTGGGAACCACCAGTCAACTCTACCTCTATGAGATCCACTTTTTTTAGCTCCCATATATGAGTGAGATCAGGAGATATTTGCCTTTCTGTCTCTGGCTTATTTCACTTAACATCATGACCTCCAGTTTCATCCACATTGCTGCAGGTGACAGGATTTTATTCTTTTATTATGACTGAATAAATTCCATCATGTATATACACTACATTTTCTTTACCATTTATTCATTGATAGACAGTTAGGTTGATTTCATATCTTGGCTATTGTGAATACAGCTGCAGTCAACATAGGAGTGTTTATTTCCTTTCTTTTGGCCGTATACCTAGCAATGGGATTGCTGGATCATACATAGTTTTAATTTTTGGGGGACCCTCCATACTGTTTCCCATAGTGGCTACAGTAATTTACATTCCCGTCAACAGTGTATGAGCATTCCCCTTTCTCTACAGCCTTGCTAGCATTTGTTATGGTTTGTCTTTGATAAAAGCCATCTTAATTGGAGTGAGAAGATATCTCACTGTGGTTTTGTTGTGTATTTCCCTGATGATTAATGATGTCTAGCATTTTTTCATATACCTGTTGTCCACTTGTATGTCTTGTTTTGATAAGTCTATTCACCTTATTTACCCATTTTAAAATTGGATTATTTGTGGGGGTTTTTTTGCTATTGTTTGAATTTCTTATATATTCTGGTTATTATTCTCTTTTCAGATGGATTGTTTGCAGATATTTTCTTCCATTTTGTATGTTGTCTCTTCACTTTGTTGTTTCCTTTGCTGTGAAGCAGCTTTTTAGCTTGTCTGTTTTTGTCCCGTTTGTCTATTTTTGCTTTCATTGTTTGTGCTTTCAGGCTATTAGCTAAAAGGCTTTGCTCAGACCAGTGTCCTGAAGCATTGCCCCAATGTTTTCTTCCAGTGTTTCAGAGTTCAGGTCTTAGATTTAAGTCTTCAGTTTATTTTGATTTATTTTTGTTTATGATGAGAGATAGGGATCTAGCTTTATTCTTCTGCGTATAGTTATCCAGTTTTCTCAACACCATTTGTTGAAGAGACTGTCTGTCTCAGCCCAGTTTATGTTGCTATAAAGGAATACTTGAGGCGGGGTAATTTATTAGCTTACAGCTCTGCAGGCTGTACAAGAAACAAGGCACCAGCATCTGCTTCTGGCGAGGGCTTTTGTGCTGCATCAAAACATGGTGGAGAAGATCAAAGGTCGGGTGGACTCATGTGAAGAGGGACTGATGCGGGGGTGGTGTAGTCAGTGGGGGTCCTGGCTTTGTAACAGCCCCTTCCATTCTCCCCAAGAACCAATCCAATCTTGCAAGAGCTCACTAACATGAGAATGACATGAAGCCATTGATGAGACATTTGTTCTCATGACCCAACCAGCTCCCACTAGGCCCTGCCTCCCAACACCACCACACTGGGGATCAAGTTTCTACTTTTTTTTTTTTCATACCCTCAGGATGATGTCAGGGATCAAATTGCAACATGCAATTTGGTGGGGACACACAAACCGAATCCAAACCATAGCACTGTCTTTTCCCTAATATGGGGTCTTGGTCCCTTTGTTGAAAAATGAGTTGACTGTAAATGCATGGCTTTATCTCTGAGTTCTCTATTCTGTTCCATTGGTCTATGTGGCTTTTTTGTTCTTGCTGTTGTTGTTGTTGTTGTTGTTTTGCCAGAGTTACTCCAGTTTTAAAAGTAGAACCGGAGTCAATATAGGCTCACTTTATTGATGGTTGATTAGGGAACTATCTAGAGGAGGTGAGACAAGGGATTGCTAAGATTTGGATGATGAAAGGTGAAAGAGAAGAACGTTTCTAGTGCAGGACAAAGAGGGAAAAAGGAGGTGGGAGCAGAGGTACAGGTGGTGGAAAACATCTTTAAGGAAAGGTGGTTACAATACAGATTTTGTAAATGTTATGGGTTGAGTTGTGTAAGATCAAGGGGTGGAAAGATTGTAGAAAGCTTTGGTAGTTTAAGAAGCCAGGCAGTAGGAGAAGGAAGAGATGGTTTATGTGGGAAGTAGTGGTAGCATATAGGATGAATTGAATGGGAAGAAAATAGGGATGAGAACAGTTAGCGGGCTGCTTTTTGAAAAAAACATCTTTATTGCGTTATGGTCCACGTACTATACAGGTCACCCTTCTTCATACAAAGGAGGCTGCTTTTTTAAAGGTGAAAGTTTCACTTCAAACTTTATGGCTGATAGCCACAGGATGTAATTTTTTCCCATGAATATTGGCCCCTTCTTCTCCTGAGGACTCTCTAAGCTGCTGTGTTTCTGACTCCTGTTTTCTACGCAGGATTGGCAGCAGTAGCAGCAATTAATGCTGCCATCCAGAAGGGTGTTGCTGAGAAGACTGTTTTGGAACTGATGAACCCCGAAGCCCAGCTGCCCCAGGTGTATCCATTTGCCGCTGATCTCTATCAGAAGGAGCTGGCTACCCTGCAGCAACAGAGTCCTGAAGTGAGTTCACTGAACCTGTCCTGTTTGTGAGCAAAATTGGGTAGAAGTGAATGTAATACCCACTTCTTTGTGTGGTTAGGTAGAACTTTTTTGCAGAAACTTGGTTTCCCTATGGTTTTATTAAACTTATAATTCCCTTGGTATTGGAGAATGTCTTTCCTCACTGTTTTCCCTTCTGTTCCTTTCCGTACAGCATAATCTCACCCACCCAGAGCTCTCTGTCGCAGTGGAGATGTTGTCATCAGTGGCCCTCATCAACAGGGCATTGGAATCAGGAGACATGAACACAGTGTGGAAGCAGTTGAGCAGTTCAGTTACTGGCCTTACCAATATTGAGGGAGAAAACTGTCAGAGGTGGGTGCCCAGAGTGCAGGGAATGAATCTAGTACAGAGCTGTTACCTCTGTATTTTGTATGTCAGCGCTCCTATTTTCTTTCCGGGCATTACGACTTTATTATGGTCATACTTTTGTTTGGTTCTACTTTGATTCATTTATTTCTTTGTTATGCTGAAAAATATCATGACATTCCATTCCTACATATATAAGTAGAGTTACTGAAATGTTACATAGCCAAAATAACACTCTTTGACAAAGTTGATAATAACTTCTTAAATGTCATCTAACCCTACCTAGTTCATTTTCATTCTTCAGTTGTTCCCAAACTGTCCTTTATAGCTGTTCTGTGGAAAACAGGATCAAGCCTAGGAACATGTATTATATCTGGCTGTTGTGTCCCTTGGGTATCTTTTAATCTAGAATTGTCCCTATCTTCATGACACCGACTTGTTAAAGGGATGGGACCAATGACCATATAAGGCATCCTATTGTATGGATAGTTCTAGTTGCTTTCTCATATTCATCTTATTCCTGTAAATTGGAAATTAGACCTACAGGCTTGTCACAATTCAGTTCAACATTTTTGGTGATATGTATTTCATATTGCCTCTTACCAATAGGCATATAAAACCCATTTTTCCCACCATTAGAGATACTAAGATTGATCCCTGGATTAGGGAGACCACTTAATACCTCCATTGCGTTTTTACATTTTTTCTTCATCACTAGCACATCATCTCTTTTGCACCATCAGAATATCCAGTTCTCCATTAAGCATTCACCTAATATTTTTAACCCAACTGTTAATCTTTCCTAAGTCAATACCTTCAGTAAAAGTTGCTGAATGAGGATTTGTTCCTCTGTCATTCCTTCTGCATTTGTTAGCTCATGTGTCGCCTTTTTTTCTTGTCTGTAGAGGAACCATTGGAACTGCCGCCTTTGATTCTAGAGTTAGTCCTCGCGTAGAATTTAGTACATGTAACAGGATATTGAGCATAAGTGATTTCTGTTGCATTTTTGCACTTCATTTAAAGTAACTACATGGTTCCAGCACTGGCCTTGAGAATATATCAAGTGGTACCCTAACAATCTTTGTTTCTTGAATATTTTAAAACGCTGTGCTTAATTGTCTTTTTACTTGGGGGTCTGGGGCAGGTATCTTGATGAGTTGATGAAACTGAAAGCTCAGGCACATGCAGAGAATAATGAATTCATTACATGGAATGACATCCAAGCTTGCGTGGACCATGTGAACCTGGTTGTGCAAGAGGAACATGAGAGTGAGTTATCTTCCTGTCCCCCCCCAATAATGTCACCATTAATGATAATGTGATTCCATGAAGTGGTTCAAAATACTACTCCTAGAAGGATGAAAAATATCTCACAAAAAGCTAAAGTTGGGTATTGTTTTGAGAACACCAGGCAATTGCTATAATTAGGTGTATGTCCAGTAAGAACTAAATTTTGGGGGGAGGTGAATTGAACAGGATCTTTTCTTTTTAAATGGTAATATAACAGGTAGTTCTGACACTACATGGAATTAAGTCCAGTTGCACAGGTTGAAGGCGTGGTCCTCCACAAAACTCCTCTTGCTTCAGACAACAGCTAAAAGCTGCAGGGTTCCCAGGCCACTGTGCTTCTAAACAACTGGCTGCAAATTTGGAGAATCCTTCTACCCTTTCAGGTTTAATAATTTGCTAGAATGACTCACAGAATTCAAGAAGGTGCTAGACTTAGGATTACAATTTTATTATAAAATATATAAATCAATCAAGATCGGCTGAAAGAAGAGAATCATCAAGCAATGTCTGTGAGAGTACCCAACATGAAGCTTCTGTGTTCTCAGGATGTGTCACTCTCCTGGCATATTGATGTGTATCACCAGTCGGGGAAACTCACCTGAGATTTGAGTGTTCAGAGTTTTTATTTGGGCTTCATTGCATATGCGTGATTGATAGGACTGGCTTTGTGATTAAACTCAATTTTCATTTGGCCTCTGCTTCCTGGATGTTGGGAGGCCAGGCTGGTATCACATGACTCTAAACCTCAATGGTTGATCTTTCCAGCATGGCCAGCCTTTATCCTGAAACTGTCAAGAGGCCAACCAGGGCTGGGTGTGATGGCTCATGCCTATATTCCCAGCACTTTGGGAGGCCGAGGCAGGTAGATCATCTGAGGTCAGGAGTTCGAGACCAGCCTGGCCAACATGATGAAACTCTGTCTCTATTAAAAATACAAAAATTAGCTGGGCATCGTGGTGGGTGCCTGTAATGCCACTCAAGAAGCTGAGACAGAAGAATCGCTTGAACCCAGGAGGCAGAGGTTGCAGTGAGCCAAGGTCATGCCACTGCACGCCAGCCTGGGCAACAAAGAGCAAAACTCCATCTCAAAAAAAACAACAACAAAAAAAGAGGCCAACCAGAAGTCATTGGTTGGCATAAATTCAGGTGTGAGCAAAGGGGCCCACCATGAATAACAGAGACATCCTATCACTCAGGATATTCCAAGGGTCTTAGAGTCTTCCCCAAAGACAAAGACCAGCCAGACTTTTTATTATATAGCAGAGTCCTTACAAAAGCAGCATGGCTGCCTAAGATAACTGGGGAGTGAACGTTTCTCATTTTAATTTGTTTCCTGTGAAAAATGTTCAGCTGACTTGTGGGAAGAGCCTTGCCTTGCATTAGGGAGCCCCGGGCTTGGATCTTTCTTCTGCCATTTGTTTGCTGTATAATCTTGGAGAAGAGGTTGCTAAGCCTTGATATTTCTTCTATAAAAGAGTTGAATTAGTTGACTTTTTAAGAACTCTTGAACCTTTTTATGATTCTTTGTGACTCAAGAATGGTTTTGATTATACATTCGAATGCACCTGAAAGCTACACGATAAGACCAGTTTCATCAAACTCCTCGTCACTTTTAAGTTAGAGCAGTTAAAAATGAAACAAAAGGACTTGAGCTTTCAATAGGAATATGAATACAAACAAGTTCAGATGAAGCAAACTAATATTTAAAAAACAAAACAAAACAGTGCTGCTTAATAGTAAGTTGCAATCATGGTTACTCTTAGGTAGATTTATGATTAGTTATGATTAGTTAGCATGTTTCACGATTGTTTATATACTTCCTTAATTTAAAAAAAAAACTTTCTATCTTTTTATATTTAGGGATTTTAGCCATTGGTTTAATTAATGAAGCCCTGGATGAAGGTGATGCCCAAAAGACTCTGCAAGCCCTGCAGATTCCTGCAGCTAAACTTGAGGGAGTCCTTGTAGAAGTAGCCCAGCATTACCAAGATACACTGATTAGAGCGAAGAGAGAGAAAGCCCAGGTGAGTGGCATTGGAGGTGTTCTTTCTATTCAGAGACCCTCAGTCCTCCTAGAACAAAGTTAGAGGTAGGAATATCTTCCTTGATTCATTCAGTGAACACTTTCTGGGCACCCTTAGATTCACAGCATTGGAGGGACACAAAAATGTGAGAGACATAGACTCCACCTTCCAGGAGCTCATGCTGTTCTACACATTTGGATTTTTTTTTTTTTTTTTTTTTTTTTTTTTTTTTTTGAGATGCAGTTTCGCTCTTGTTACCCAGGCTGGAGTGCAATGGTGCCATCTCGGCTCACCGCAACCTCCGCCTCCCGGGTTCAGGCAATTCTCCTGCCTCAGCCTCCTGAGTAGCTGGGATTACGGGCATGCGCCACCATGTCCAGCTAATTTTTTGTATTTTTAGTAGAGACAGGGTTTCACCATGTTGAGCAGGATGGTCTCGATCTCTTGACCTCGTGATCCCACCCGCCTTGGCCTCCCAAAGTGCTGGGATTACAGGCTTGAGCCACCGCCCCCGGCCACATTTGGATTTTTGTTCTTTATTTGTTGTTGACAAGTCTCTTGTGTCTCTTTCAGTAAATTCTTTATTGAAATATAAGATCCAGGGCTCGGCGCAGTGGCTCACGCTTGTATTTCCAGCACTTTGAAAGCCCAAGGCAGGCAGATCACTTGAGGCCAAGAGTTCAAGACCAGCCTGGCCAACATGGTGAAACCCCATCTCTACTTTAAAAAAAAGAAATGCAAAAATGAGCTGGGCATGGTGGTGCATGCCTCTAATCCCAGCTACTCGGTAGGCTGAGGCACAGGAATTACTTGGGCCTGAGAAGTGGAGGTTGCAGTGAGCCAAGATTGCACCACTGCATTCCAGCCTGGGGGACAGAGCAAGACTCTGTCTAAAAAAAAAAAGAAAGAAAGATATGGGTATGCAATTTCACAGATTTTCAAAAGGAGGCACACCTGTGTATTTGGCATTCAGATTGTAGAACCCATTACCATAACCACAGAGACCTTCCTCATATCCCCTTTCACCCTTAGCCACCGTCCATTTGGTAGTAACCACTATACTGATTTCTATTAATAACACCACAGGGGTGGACATGGTGGCTCTAATTCCAGCACTTTGGGAGGCTGAGGCGGGTGGATTGCCTGAGCTCAGGTGTTTGAGACCACCCTGCGTAACATGGTGAAACCCTGTGTCTACTAAAATACAAAAAATTAGTCGAGTGTGGTGGGATGAGACTATAGTCCCAGCTACTTGGAGGCTAAGGCAGGAGAATCACTCGAGCCCCAGAGGTGGAGGTTACAGTGAGCCAAGATTGCGCCACTACACTCCAGCTTGGGCTACAGAGTGAGACCCTGTCTCACAAAAAAGAAAAAAAATATAGTTGATTTCTGTTCACTTTCGAGCTATATTTAAATGGGATCATACCTTATGTGCTCCTTTGTGTCCAACTTCCGTTGCCCTAAATAATGTTAATGGTATGTATCCATGTGGTTGCATGGAGCCATCCTTTGTTCATTCTCATTGTTGTGTACTACTTTATTGTATGGTCATATATTATTGGTGAAGTTTTTTTTTTTTTCTTCTTCAGATTGTTGTAAATAGTGCTTCTTTTTTCTGAGACAGAGTCTTGCTCTGTCACCCAGGCTGGAGTGCAGTGGCGTGATCTCTGCTCACTGCAACCTCCACCTCCCAGGTTGAAGCGATTCTCCTGCCTCAACCTCCTCAGTACCTAGGATTACAGGTGAGAGCCACCATGCCTGGCTAAATTTTTTTTTTTTTTTTTTTTTTTTTTTTAATATTTAGTAGAGATGGGGTTTCATCATGTTGGCCAGGTTGGTCTCAAACTCCTGACCTCAAATGATCTGCATGCCTCAGCATCCCAAAGTGTTGGGAATTACAGGTGTAAGCCACCACACATGGCCTTTTGGTTAAAAAATATATATGTGCATTTCTGTTAGGTATACATTTTGGAGAGGAGTTATGGCGACAGAGAATACCTGTATATGAAGCTTTTTTTTTTTTTTTTGAGACAGAGTTTCACTCTTGTTGCCGAGGCTAGAGTACAATGGCGAAATCTTGGCTCACCACAACCTCTGCCTCCTGGGTTCAAGCAATTCTCCTGCCTCAGTCTCCCCAGTAGCTGGGACTACAGGTGCACACCACCACGCCCAGCTAATTTTTGTATTTTTTTTAGTAGAGATGGGGTTTCACCATGTTGACCAGGATGGTCTCAATCTCTTGATCTCATGATCCGCCCACCTCAGCATCCCAAAGTGCTGGGATTACAAGCATGAGCCACCATGCCTGGCTATATGTGAAGCTTTAATAGATAATGTCATGAGGTTTTTTTTATGACAGCTTAATTGACACATAATTCTCATATCATACAATTCAGTATGAATGGTCTTGAGTATGTTGATAGAATTATGCAGTCATCACCATAGTCAGCGTTTGAACATTTTCATCACCCCAAGAGGAGCTCATTTCCCTCAAACTCCCCCAGCCCTGGGCAACCATCAGACTCCTGCTTTGTCTATGAGTTTGTCTATTCTGAACATTTCATATAAATGGAATTATGCAATGTATGGTCCTTTGTGACTGGCTTCTTTTAGCTTAGTTTATCCAATTTGTAGCATCAGCGCTTCATTTCTTTTTATTGCTGAATAATATTCTGTTGTATGGTCATACCACATTTTATACTCATGAGTTGATGACCCATGGATTATTTCCACCTTACCACATTTTATTTATCCGTTCATGAGTTGATTACCTATGAATTATTTACACTTTATCTGTTCATGACTTGATAGACATACTGTTTTTTTCCAGTGTGGCTATTAGAAATAATGCGATTATGAACATAAAGTTGTTCAAAGTAATTGTAACACAAACTCACGTTTAAAATGTTTGTCTTACCCCCACCTAGTTTGCTGAGGAAATTGACAAGGTTTCTGCCTGTTTTTATACTGTTGCTGTCTAGGAAGTTGCCTTGTATGTAGTAGGCTCCCATATATTTGTTGATTAAAGCATAATTACATCTGTTTTTCTAATTGTGATTGATCTCCCTTTAAGTGCTTACTAAGTAACAACAACTGGATAGAACCATAGCCTTCAGAAGATTCCTGAAGTGAGGCAGCCAGTGAGGGGCTGAGAGACGTTTTCAATTCTGAGAAGCCAGAGGCCTAAAAACAGACCAAGAGTTTAGTGTATTGGAGCTTTTTGCACACTGATACTCGTGTGGGCTTTGTAAGTTTGGGTGAAGGGTAGAGGAGTGGGTAATTTTATATGCTGATAATATTATGATGTTGACAGATCTTTGCTTACATTGCCATGGCATTTGTTGACACTACCCTGTCCTAATCCTGCAAATGTAGTATCTGATAGGGAGTACCAAGTGTGATTTAAGAGACATTATTATGCTGAATGTCACTTGATGCTATGGAGAGGGTTGAATCACAACTACTATTTCATAGCCAGGAAATTGAGATCAGCTGATTTTACATACTCAGATGAGAAGTAGTTGGCTCTAGGGAAACTAGAAATGGAAGTCTCTGTCTTTGACTCATTTTATTGGATTGGCGTTTGCCAAACTTGGCCGGTCATCAGAACGTTGACAAAGTCATTTTGAAAATAATACAAGATTCCTAAGCTTAAAGTCTAATTCTACTGATGCAGAATCTCTAATGTGATAATCAGGTTACTGTGATTCTGTGTATGCTGCTGGTAGTAATGTTTGTTTTTGCTGCTAGGAAAGTCCAAAAGGAGCCTTATATCTGACTGAGAGGAGTGGGGTTTGGGAGAATAAGCTAGGTTGTCTTTCATATCTAAAAAGGGAAGTAGATTGAGGATATAACTTGTATAGCTGTCACTCATGCTAAAAGGCTGTGGGTGCCTTTTGTTTGGGTAATCAGAGTTAAACTTTTCAAGGATGTGACTAGAGTTTGAAGCATTTCCTTTTGCTGTGGAATAACTTTTCAGACTTCATCAAAGGCGGAGGAAGTCGGGGGAAGTTAAAGGAAAAGCTGCTTAACATTGCCAGGCCCAGCTGGGTGAACTACACATTGGGTGTTTTTGTTTTTGTTTGTTTTAAGGCATCACCTGAGCATCTAAGTCTCCATAGCCATTTGGGAGTGTCTTTAAAAATACTTATCACTCAGTTCCAAATTTAGCAATCAAAAGATCTTAATTTAAATTTGGTCTGTAGTTTTATTTTCTTCTGATACATTTGTGTTTGGATTCGGTATCGGTGTAATACTGGCCTCGTGACCTGGAATATTCCTTTTATATTTTGGAAGAGTTTGTAAAAGATTAGCTAGTTCTTTAAACATTTGCTACGAGTCACCAGTGAAGCCACATGGTTTGGAGTTTTGTGTTGGGGGGGGATTGTTTTGTTTTGTTTTGAGCTGCAATACTGTTATAGGAAAGGGGTCCCGATCCAGACCCCAAGAGAGGGTTCTTGGATCTCACAGAAGAAGGAATTCAAGGTGAGTCCGTAAAGTGGGGGCAAGTTTATTAAGAAAGTGAAAGAATAAAAGAATGCCTACTCCATAGACAGAGCAGCCCTGAGGGCCACTGTTTGCCAATTTTTATGATTATTTCTTGATGATATGCTAAACAGGGGTGAATTGTTCATGCCTCCCCGTTTTAGAGCATATAGGGTAACTTCCTGATGTTACCATGGCATTTGTAAACTGTCATGGTGCTGGCAGAAATTTAGCAGTGAGGATGACCAGAGGTCATCATCCTGGTTTGGGGGAGTTTTAGCCAGTTTCCTTACTGCAGAATCGTTTATCAGCAAGGTCTTTATGACCTGTATCTTGTGCCAACCTCCTATCTCATTCTGTGACTTAGAGTGCCTAACTGTCTGGGAATGCAGCCCGGTGGGTTTCAGCCTCATTTTACCTGGCTCCTAGTCAAGATGTAGTTTCTCTGGTTCACACACCTCTAACAATACAAATGGACAATTTTACTGATTGTTACCTCCTAACATATCCTCCTAGTAGAAGATACAGGTTGCTGTGGTTTCTAGCAGGGATCTCAAATGCAAAGGGAAGTGAAGGAAATGGTGAAATCTAAAAGGCACTTCATAGTGAAACCAAACACAATGTTTATTAGAACCCTTGCAAATGAATGCTGAAGATGTAGAATTACATTTCCACACCACTAACACAGCGTAAATAATCTTTCGACAAAAATAATAAGTTATATTATTAACTGTGTTCAGCAGGGTGACAGGCAGGTCCATTCATTGCATTGCACAGGGGGCCTTGTGAGGGGAAAGGCTGTTGATGCTGGCATGGCCACAGGGCTAACAGCACTGGCTGAAGGGAGCTGATGCATGCTTTCTGTTTCAATCCTAGGGACAGGTGGTGGCCTCCTGGCCTGTCCCAAGTGAGACTGCAGCTGCCCCCTCTTCCTGCCCGCCTAATCTTCTGTTCTTGTCTTGTCTGTTTGCATCTTCTGGGCCATTATTGTGAGAGGCTGCCCGTGCAGGAGGCTGACACTGTTGACACCTTTACCATCAGTAAAGACTGTGATCAGGGGTGAACTCGCCCCACTTTCACTGACAGTCTTGACTCATTCCAACTCTGGGTGAATCTGGCCTTCCGAAAACCTATCTGACTGACTGTGACATAGTTTTTGATTTCCAAGTCCCCTCTCTGTACTTGTTATAGGTATATTGCAGATTTTCTTTAAGTATTATTTCTGCCCATTTCTCTCTCCTTGCCTTCTAGGCATATATTGGTTATGATTTGAGGCTTTGTCTATTTTCCTTCATTCTTTTTTCTTACTGATCCTCAGACTGGATAATGGCAATTGACGTTAAAATTTAAAATAAAATATCTTCAAGTTTGCTTATTCTTTTTTCTGCTTGCTCAGATTTGTGGTTGAGTCCCTCTAGTGAATTTTTCATTTGTTATTGTACATTTCAACTCCAGAATTTCATTTTTGATATGCTGTTTAAAAATTAATTTCTATCTCTTCATTGGTATTCTTTATTTGGTGAGACATTCTCATACTTAAGTTCAGTAGACGTGGTTTCCTTTAGTTCTTTGCACAGATTGAAAATAGCTGATTTAAGTTTTTGTCTAGAAGCCCAACTTGGGGCTTCCTTAGGGATAATTTCTGTTGTCTGCTTTTTCCCCCTATGTGTAGATCTGCGTTCTTGGTTCATTGCATGTCTTGTAATTTTTTTTAAACTAGACACTTTAATAATAAAGTGTGGCAGCCCTGGAAATCAGATTCCACCCTCTCTTGAGCGTTTGTTCTTGTCACTGTTTGTGGTTTAGTGATTTTTCTGTAAAGTCTGTGTTCTTGGTCATATCTATCCATTGAAGTCTGTGCTTGGTTAGTTAGTGGTCAGCTGATGATTAAAAAGAGTTTTCTTCAGTGCCTAGAACCAGTAAGGCAGATCTTTGCTGGGGGTCTCTGTGTGCATGTTGGGGCACACCTTCAACACTCGGTCAGGCAGTTGGGAGTTCTGCTTTAACCCCGACTTCATACTTGCCCAGAGCCTCAAGGTCAGCCAGAGGTGAGAGCTTGGAGCTTTATCAGATCTTTTCTGAGCATATGCAAAGCCCACACATACACTGTTGCCCTCTAGAGCCCATCCAGGAATATGTCAAGTTGTCAGAACTCTCCATGAACATCTCATTCTCCAGCTCTTATAAGGTTTTTAGTTAGTCTTTTGTTTGCCTAAACTGTTATCCTTAATGTTTTTCACAAATGCTCCTGGAAAAAAGGCTATTTGCAGTGGATGAGCTCTTGGTCAGGTCAAATAAAGACAGCCTTGCGAGAGTGTGAGTTCTGAATAGGTCAGCTAATGACAGTTCTCTGGGAATGGGGCTTTGAAGGGGTGGCAGGAGGGGCAGATTGGAATAGGGCAGTTTTAAGCACCACAGAACTCATTGTTCTTACTGAGTTTCAGCTGTTTTTCTTGAATGCACTCCAATTTCTTCAAGCCTTTGGTTAATCTCTATCTTATTGAAGAAACTGGCCAGGTGCAGTGGCTCATGTTTGTAATCCCAGCACGTTGGAAGGCCAGGGCGGGTGGATAGCTTGAGTCTGGAAATTTGAGACCAGCCTGAGCAAAATGGTAAAACCCCGTCTTTACAAAAAACAAAAATATTAGCTGGACATGGTGGTGTGCACCTGTGGTGACAGGCATTTGGGAGGCTGAGATGGATCACTTGGGCCTGGGGGCCCGAGGTTGCAGTGAGCCAAGATTGTGCCACTGCACTCCAGCCTGGGTGGCAAAGGAAGACCCTGTCTTTAAAAAAAAAAAAAAAAAAAAATGGCTGGCCACAGTGTCTCACGCCTGTAATTCCAGCACTTTTAGAGGCCAAGGCAGGCAGATTACCTGAGGCCAGGAGTTCGAGAACAGCCTGCCCAACATGGCGAAACCTCATCTCTACTAAAAATACAAAAAATTAGCCGGGCGTGGTGGCAGGCACCTGTAATCCCAGCTACTTGGGAGGCTGAGGCAGAATAATCGCTTGAACCCAGGAGGCGGAGGTTGCAGTGAGCTGAGATCATGCCACTGCATTCCAGCCTGGGCAACAAGAGTGAAACTCCATGTCAGAAAAAAAGAAAGGAAAACTGATGCTGGTGATTGTTTGCCAGTGGGGGTGTGTGTGTGTGTGTTTCATGGTGGAGAGGATTTTCAGAGGTCTTTACCATTTTCATTGATGTCACTTCTCTGTTCATTTAAATTTAGTGCTTGTGGAACTCTTGATAAAAGTGGATTAGTAGACATGAGTAGTAAAGTCTGAATGTAGGACATGGACTTCAGGGATCCTCCGGAACTCATTTTATAACTAAGAATATTAATGACTTAGGCCATGTGTGGTGGCTCACGCCTGTAATCCCAGCACTTTGGGAGGTCAAGGCAGACAGATCACTTGAGGTCAGGAGTTTGAGACCAGCCTGGCCAACATGGCAAAACCCTGTCTCTACTAAAAATACAAAAATGAGCTAGGTGTGGTGGCGTGCACCTGTAATCCCAGCTATTCAGGAGGCTCAGGCAGGAGGATTGCTTGAACCCGGGAGTAGGAGGTTGCAGTGAACTGAGATCACACTACTGCACTCTAGCCTGGATGACAGCAAGACTCCATCTCAAAAAAAAAAAAAAAAAAGGAAGAAAGAATATGAGTGACTTAAATCTCTCTCTATATGCAGTTGTACACACATGCTTACATGTATGTAGCTAGTAATAAGCTGGTTCACACCAGCACAGCCGGACCAGTTAGGATATTAAAATAGTTTTTTTGTTTGATACGTTGTTACTGTCCCAACCCTCCCAAATCTGTGCCACCACTCCCCAGTTCTCATTCTTTCCCTGAAATTCCACTATCTGGTAACTAAGCTAGCAGTGACCATAAGGACTATACTCCTTCCTGATTAAGTCAGTGCTTGTGTTGTATAGTTGATAAATGTACAGATTTGTGTATTTGTGTTTAGGTGTGTATGTGATATATATGTGGTTATATATTTATATATATAGTATTGAAATCTATCATCATACATGCAAACCATGCCACATAGTAAGTAAAGGCTTTTTAAAAGGATTTGAGGGGTGAGAGGTGCCCTTTAGAGGGGTATGTGAGTATGTGCTTTCCATATATACATGTACGTAACATTGTCATTCTTTTGCTGCTTCTCCCTTCCTTTCCCTATGTTTTGTGGCTTCTTCACCTCTTCTCCCTCCAGTCATTGCCCACTCTTTTTTTTTTTTATTTTGACTTCTGGTCCCTATCTCTTTACCACTTCTGAAATGCAATCAGTATGTTTCTAAGTGTCAGAGTTGTTACGGAGCTGTACTTTAATATGTCTTATATAGAATTTTTACAGCAAATCTCTTTTCTCTCCATAATATCTAGCCTGGGTTTTAATACTCTGCTCAGTGATTGGAGTTCATCTTAGATGATCTCTTTAAAACAAATTTTACTGAAAGGATCTGGGTTTTGTCATCTTATTCAGTCTAATTGGAGCAGAAAGAAGCTGTTTCTTCTTACACTGGGATGAGGTAGTGGATGCCGTCTCGCTTTCCTTCTTCATTTTGGTGAGGGGCTTTTCTATATTATGTTTCCCTGAAACACCTGAGACACCCATCCATTCACTTTTTGTTGCGTTTCATACTGTTTATTGCTCTACTAATTTCTTAAGGAGCATGTATGAAAGGTTTTACTTTAGTTTGTGCGAAGCAGGAAAAACTGAATTCTGAATTCTCAGAAAGGTTCTGCCTTTCTCTCTCAATGCAAGAGAGTTTGTGCTAACCTCACAGCTTTCCTTACAGCAGATTCTGCTCAGATATCTGATGTATGATTATCCTAAAAGTGAACCAAAAATGGCTTGATTCTGTGGAAATGCTTCTATTTTTATGATGCAAAGATTTTTATGCTGCTTCTGTTAGAGACTGGACCATCAACCCTCTTGCTTATGACTTCTCAATTGAAGTTGTCACAAGCCTGTAGCTGACTCATTGTATTGTCTCACATTGGAACTATTGCCTAGTATTTCCAGTAGTTATTTGTAGGACTCTAGAGGATAATGTGTGGTCATTTTCTATTTTCAGTAATAGAAAGCAACTAGTGGTAGGAAGGTACTAGGTTCTGCAGCTTTTAAGTGATTCATTTGTTCTTGCATTCTGTTTATGTTTACTCTTTTCCTTTCCCAAGACTGTGAGCTTCTTAAAATTAGGACAGTGCCTCTTAGAATTGCAAGGCCAGCACCTCCCATAATTAGTTTAGATGATCTTTCTTTCTAAAACGCTGCGTTTAAGAGAAATCACTGCTTTCCATTTCAGATGCCTTCCTTTCGCCTTATCCTGTCACCTGCACTCTTTATAAATTGCAGGGAATGTGGTTTACTATATGTGCTTTACTATATTGAATGAAATGTTATGTCTCTCTCTATAATAAAACAGGAGGAAAGCCAAGCCTTCCCTAAGATTTTGTGGCTTCAACTGTTGGGCAGTGAAATGTTTGACTTTGCCTCAAAGTTCAGACCCTGCCTCGTTTGGACACATAGTTATGGTGATTTACCAAGTTGTTTATTCTGCCTCATTTGTGGCTTGGCACATTATATTCACATCAAGCAATCTAAACGAATTTTTGAGCTGCTGTTTGCACCAGTTGCTGTTAGCTCAAGCCTCAAGAGTATGTTAATTTTGTTGAGTCTGCCAGTTCACCACAAACACGATTCTCACAATGCGGCCACTTTAAAACATAAAGTGCCTTGTCTTTGCTATAGAAAACTGCCCAGTAATCTGCTGAATTGATGCTTTTTATAAAGACCTTAGAGTCATCTTAACAAAGGACCCCCACTTTTTGAGATCGTTAAAGCTTATATAACCTCACTATGACCACAGAAATCTGGCGAGGTATCAGCAGTGGTTTCTGATTCTGACTCTCACACTGAGAGTAGGTAGGAGTAGAATTCTGTTGTGCTAACTCTCAGTAACAGTAGTGACTACCTGGGGCTAATCCGTAAGCTACTTCCCCAAATCGGAAGATGGCAGCCACATTCTTTTTTTTTTTTTTTTTTGAGACAGAGTCTTGCTCTGTTACCCAGGGTGGAGTGCAATTACATGATCTTGGCTCACTGCAATCTCTGCCTCCCGGGTTCAAGTGATTCTCCTGCCTCAGCCTCCTGAGTAGCTGGGATTACAGGCACATGCCACCACGCCCGGCTAATTTTTGCATTTTTAACAGAAACGGGGTTTCACCATGTTGGCTAGGCTGGTCTTGAACTCCTGACCTCCGCCTGCCTCAGCCTCTCAAAATGCTAGGATTACAGGTGTGAGTCACCACGCCCGGCCAGCAGCCACATTCTTGAAAATTGGAAGATACTAAAGGAAGATATTTCTACTAATCTAATTCTGTTTAAAATGTTATTCAGAGCAAATGATCACCAACAAGCTCTTTTAAAAAAGAAAATTGTCTAAACAAATTTAGGAAGAGGAAAGTAAGTCACCTCCAGTATATCATCTCTGTCCCCAGTAGTCAACTCAGACTATACTGCAAGGCTTTTGTTAGCTGTACTAAGGAAAGTAATCACAATATTCAGTATGTTTCTGTGTGAAAATGTACCTTTAAGTTCCCAGTAACTGATTTAACATTCAAGTTTTAGGGTAGCAGCTGGTGAGAAATGTAGATTGCCTGTAGTGACTCCTGGCTTTAAATGTGATAATTCAAAGGTTCTGGTTAAAATAAGACCTGATAGTCTTAGTCTTAGAGAACATTGACTTCCTCAGAATATTGTATATTCATATATATTCACTAGCCCATGTCGTTAAACTCCATGGACCCCTTCCCAGTCTCTCTGGGCCTCTTGCCCCTTCTAGCTGTTCACGACCTCCTGAACCACTTAAATTCATCTTTGTATAATTTTCACCTACATCTGAGCCATTTCCCTTTAGCTTATGACCTTTACCAATTTGTTTGTTTGTTTTTGGAGACAGGGTCTTACTCTGTTGCCCAGGCTGGAGGGCAGTGAGAAGAACATGGCTCACTGCAGCCTAACCTCCTGGGCTCAAGCAGTCCTTCTGCCTCAGCCTCCCTACTAGCCAGGACTATAGGCATGTACCACCATGCCTGACTAATTTTTAAGAGAAAGAGGATCTCAGTATGTTGCCCAGGCTGGTCTTGAACTCCTGGGCTCAAGCATTCCACTTGCCTCAGCTTCCCAAAGTGTTGGATTACAGGTGCGAGTCACTGCACCCAAACTTATACCAGTTTTTTGATGCCTGCTTCTTCTATTTGACTAACCCATGTGTCTCATATTTTTTAAGCCTGCTCTTCCATATTTAATTGAGTCTGAGAAGCCCGCCTATCACATGTGTATTATATGTACCCCGATTTTGTGACTTCGATATTGTTTTGCTTTTAATGATGTGTAGGAAACCCAGGATGAGTCAGCTGTGCTGTGGTTGGATGAAATTCAAGGTGGAATCTGGCAGTCCAACAAAGACACTCAAGAAGCACAGAAGTGTATGTATAAGCTGTTTTGTTTCTGTTTTGGTAGAGGCTGGGGTGACAAGGCGCTCCATATCTCAGTATTCAGCTTGACCAAGATAGGTATGCGGGAACAATCTGCCAGTAGATATAGTTAGGTGAACCAGTGTGTGAATTTAGACACTTTATAAACTAATCCGGTCACAATTCTTTCCCGGAATAGTTGCCTTAGGAGTCTTTGCCATTAATGAGGCAGTAGAAAGTGGTGATGTTGGCAAAACACTCAGTGCCCTTCGTTCCCCTGATGTTGGCTTATATGGAGTCATCCCTGAATGTGGTGAAACTTACCAGAGTGACCTTGCTGAAGCCAAGAAGAAAAAACAGGCAGCAGGTGAGTTCTGGGATAATACTTTTGTGCCCTGAAGCTAACCCTTGAGTAGAGGAGAGGGATAAGCTATGAGGAAAGACCTTTTAGTGTGTAGACGTACAGTACTTAGGCTCTTCCCCCCACCCCCCCAAAGACAGAGTCTTGCTCTGTCACCAGGCTAGAGTGCAGTGGCACAATCTTGGCTCACTGCAACCTCCGCCTCCCAGGTTTAAGCATTTCCCCTGCCTCAGCCCCTGAGTAGCTGAGACTACAGGTGCGCAACACCATGCCCAGCTGATTTTTTGTATTTTAATAGAGACAGGGTTTCAACATGTTGACCAGGATGGTCTCGATCTACTGACCTTGTGATCCGCCCGCGTTGGCCTCCCAAAATGCTGGGATTACAGGCGTGAGCCACCACACCCGGCCTTAGGCTCATTTTAAAGGAGATAAAATCCCTATTTTTGAAAATACCGTTTTTCCCCCTTTGTGGACAGCTATGTTAACAAGGCCAGTTTTCTGAGAATGCAGGATAGATCAAAATATCTAACTGTTTATCTTTCACAGTAGCAGTAGCTCTGATTAAGCCTATAGGCAATTAAAAGTAGTTTGTATAAAGAGATAGAAATAAGATTTCTTATCCCATTTTATGGACTTTTAAGAATGGAAAAACTGGAGAGGCTGAATGGTTGCAAGTTTTTTTAAATATACAGGCCTTAAACATGGGCTTCGGAATGAACAAAGTTAATCATGGCTAATTTCATAATTAGATTTCGTGGGTATTTTCTTTTTATATTGTAGACATAAATGAGCTAAATTAGGCATTACAAAGCCATAATTTAATGGGAGCTTAGGATGCACCTTTACTCTCACAGATCCAAGGAGCAGCTTTTGAGTGGTCTTCATTTAGACTCTGAGACCTGACTGTAATAAATTCTGCAGTCCTGGACTTACATCTCGGGAGTGTGTCTCTGGATGTCTTCTATCTTTCCTTTATTTTCTGCCAGGAGACAATGACAGCAAGTGGGTGAAGCACTGGGTGAAAGGCGGATATTATTATTACCATAATCTGGAGACCCAGGAAGGAGGATGGGACGAACCCCCAAATTTTGTGCAAAATTCTATGCAGCTTTCTCGGGAGGAGATCCAGGTAGGTCACCTTTCTTCACTTAAGAAGCTGAGAGAAGATGTTTTCAAGCTATATTAATTAAGAGGAACAGAGCATGTGGTCAGAGACCCTAGACTAAAATTGACGTTATGTAATAAACTGTTTTGCAGTAATATTTTTTGTAGTGGTTGGGGAATGACTATGGCCTGAATTAGTAAAACATCTGAATTACAGAATTAAGTGACATAAACCATGTGCTAAGAAAACTTAGATGATCCAGAGAAGAAAAATGAAAAGTTGCTGACTCCTCATTAAATACAACTACTTTAACCTCTCCCAGTTTATATTTTCAGTCTGTTCTGACTATTCCACAAATTGTATTAGCTACAACCTGCACTTTCAAATTAAGTTAGCATTTCACAGGGCTTTTAAAGTACATTTTCATCTTCTGTTTCTTTGCTTATGCTATTCCATTCAACAGTTTTTTTGTTTGTTTGTTTGTTTGTTTTTGAGTCTCACTGTGTCACCCAGGCTGGAATGCAGTGGCACAGTCTCAGCTCACCACAACCTCCACCTCCCTGGATTACAGTGATTCTCCTGCCTCAACCTCCCAAGTAGCTGGGATTGCAGGCATGCACCACCACGCCTGGCTAATTTTGTAATTTTAGTAGAGATGAGGTTTTGCCCTCTTGACCAGGCTGGTCTCGAACTCCTGGCCTCAAATGGTTCACCTGCCTCAGTCTCTCAAAGTGCTAGGATTATAGGCATGAGCCAGCACACCCAGCCCATTCAACAGTTATTTAATACCTCCTTAAGTGTAGCAGGTACTCTTGTAAGCAATGAGGATATAGCCGTGAACAAAACAAAGTCTCTGCTGTCATGAAATGTCTCTCCCCTGTCATCTATAGCTGTCAAAATTCTGTCCTTCCCTTTGTACTGATTATTGGTATAAAAAAAGAAAAAAAATTCAGGCTGGGCTCACACCAGCAATCCCAGCACTTTGGGAGGCCAAAGCAAAAAGACTGCTTGAGCCCAGGAGTTTGAGACCAGCCTGGGCAAAATACAAAAATTAGCTGGGTGCGGTGGTGTGTGTCTGTGATTCCAGCTACTTGGGAGGATGAGAGGGGAGGATCAGTCGAGCCTGGGAGCTCAAGCTGCAATGAGCCATGATCACACCACTGCACTCCAGCCTGGGCAACAGAGCAAAACCCTGTCTCAAAAAAAATAAATAAAATTTAATTAAAAAATTCAGTCCTCCAAGCACACCCATCTTAAGTCACCTCCTCCATGAAACTTTTAAAAATTTCCTTTCCTGGCCGGGCGCGGTGGCTCACGCCTGTAACCCCAGCACTTTAGGAGGCCAAGGCGGGTGGATCACGAGGTCAAGAGATCAAGACCATCCTCGTCAACATGGTGAAACCCCGTCTCTACTAAAAATACGAAAAATTAGCTGGGCATGGTGGCACGTGCCTGTAATCCCAGCTACTCAGGAGGCTGAGGCAGGAGAATTGCATGAACCCAGGAGGCGGAGGTTACGGTGAGCCGAGATCGCGCCATTGCACTCCAGCCTGGGTAACAAGAGCGAAACTCCGTCTCAAAAAAAAAAAAAAAAAAAAAAAAAAATTTCCTTTTCTTACCCCCTCCATCTTCTTTTGAAGCTCCCAAAGAATTTTGTATTCATTCAGAATTTAATGTACTTGGATTCGAATTTTAGTCACATTTGTACTTGTCTATGCCCCCTACTAGTTTTTAAGGCGAACTTCTAAGTTTGCAGTACTTTCTCGAATGAGGACTTACATTGTCATTGATGGACTGTTGAGCACTTTAAGTTTTTACTTGGTACTCTGATCCTAGTATGGGGTCTGAGAAAATATGTGTTTCTGACAGGCTTCCAGGTGTTGCTGATGCTGCTGGCTCAAGGACCGCATTTTAAATAGCAGTCTACATACTTCAGCATCTTTAATTCCTGCATCTTTGGAAAAATAGTAATACAAAATGTTTTTAAAGCCCATAGAATTTCCCTGATCCAGCCTCATCTACATTCATACTCTTCATAAGGGCTTTGAAAGTTAGTCTGCCCATCACTAATTCAGTCTCTGTTACTATCCACTTCCTAGCTCACAGCGATGTGGTTTCCTGTCCAGCTTTTACTTAGTAAAGCTCTTATTTTGGAATTCCTCAATAACCTTTTAATTGCCAAATTCATTTCTGAGTGCTTATCATATTTGACTTGACAAAAGTCTCTTCCTCAAACCCTCCATTCCTTTGGCTTCTCCCATGCAATTCTCTTCTGATTCTCCTACTTCTGAGTGTCCCTTCTTAACGTCTCATGCTACCTTCCTTTCTCTACCTCTGCTTGAATTATATGAAGATTCCATTGGCCCTCTTCTCTTCTACACATTCTTCCTGAGTGATCTTTTTCAAGCCTATGGCTCCAGCTCTTACCTTCGTGCTTGTGACTCATAAATCTGTTCCTCCAGACATTAGCCCTTTTCTTCACCAGCAGGTTTTTGCCCTTCCTTTTGCAGTCCAGAAGTCCAGCAGACACCTCAGACACAGTTTAACAGGAAAAAATCAGAGCCTGCAATAGTGTATAAGGGTATATTTTTATCTTACATGAAATGATTCTGCAGTTCAGCAGTCCAGGGAAGATGTGGCTCCATGGTATCATCTGTTCCAGGATCCTTCAGTCTTTGCACTCTGTCCTTCTTAGCATGTGGCTTCCATTCTCAAGGTCACCTTGTTACCTACAATGACAGCATGGAGCTTTGACCAGCAAATTAGCAGTCCAGGCAGAAGTAGGAAGAAGGGGAAGGAAAGCAAAGAAGGCGTGCTGCCAGCTGTCCGTTTCTCTCGTGGAGCTTTCCCAAAGGTCTTGCCATGCTACTACTGCTCACAGTGCAGGATCTCTCTCTAGCTCATGGAGTCTTTTTTTTTCCTTTCTTTCTTTTTCTTTTTTTTTTTTTTTTTTGAGATGCAGTTTTGCTCTTGTTGCCCAGGCTGGAGTACCATGGCACTATCTTGACTCACTGCAACCTCTGCCTCCTGGTTCAAGTGATTCTTCCGCCACAGCCTCCCGAGTAGCTGGGACTACAGGCATGTGCCATCATGCCTGGCTAATTTTTGTAATTTTAGTAGAGACTGAGTTTCTCCTTGTTTTTCAAGCTAGTCTCAAACTCCTGACCTCAGGTGATCCACCCTCCTTAGCCTCCCAAAGTGCTGAGATTACAGGCGTGAGCCACCCTCCCCGGCCGCTCTGGAGTCTTTTAAGTGCAGACAGTATTGCCCAGAAAAAAAAAAAAAATCAAGGCTCTGGAGGAGAAGGTGGATATTGGATAGGTAACCAGATGTTCTTACTAATCATTCCCACTGCTGCTGGCTTTGTTCAAGCTCAGGTCATCTCTCACTTGTATCACAATAGCAGCATTTATTTCACCCACTTGGTCTCTCCTCACTCTACTCTGTCTTACTTTCCTAACAGTATTTTTCTAAAAATAATCTCCAGCCTGGACAATATAATGAGAACTCATCTCTACAAAAAATATTTTTTTAAAAATTAAAATTAGGTGTGGTGGTGTGCATGTAGCCCCAGTTACTCAGGAAATGAGGTGGGAAGATTGCTTGAACCCAGGAATTTGAGGCTGCAGCAAGCTGAGATCACACCACTGCACTCCAGCCTGGGTGACAGAATGAGACCTTCTCACTAAAATAAATAATAAACAGCCGATTGTTTTATTCCTCTGCTTGAAGTTTCCTGGCTCTCCAGTATCTTTAGTAATAGTCCAAACCCTCTAGGCTGCTTTTGCAGTCTGCCTACCATTTGCAGTCTGCCTGGAGATGCGGCTTTCTGTCCTCACCTCTGGCCTCTCCCTCTGGGATGTCCTACATTGTAACATTCTAGGGGTCCCTTGGTACTTGGCACACAGCCCTATTGGATACCTGTTATTCTATTCTTGTCCGCAGTGACCCCAGACCAGCCAGCACAGTGCCCAGCCTAGTCAGTGTTGGATAGGTGGATAAATGAGATGATATATGAAGTAAAAGAAGATCAAGTTTTTGTTTATGAAATGTTTTCTAGGTGGGAGGAGGTGTGTGAGAACAACCTGGTCCTGAAAAACAGACCTGAGGGCTTCATTCCTTTTACTTAAGTCCATACAGTCTGGTATGGACTTAGGAAGCAGGGAATGTTAGCTTGTGTGCCATGGGTGATACTTTGTGAAAACCTGCATCCGTTCTTGCTCGTGAATGTCTTTGAATGTGACCACTGCTTTTTCAGAGTTCCATCTCTGGAGTGACGGCTGCATATAACCGAGAACAGCTGTGGCTGGCCAATGAAGGCCTGATCACCAGGCTGCAGGCCCGCTGCCGTGGATACTTAGTTCGACAGGAATTCCGATCCAGGATGAATTTCCTGAAGAAACAAATCCCTGCCATCACCTGCATTCAGGTATTTCAGAACCTATGACACAGATAGCAAGCAGGCATCTAGAGCAGGGGTAATAAATAGTCAGCTCTCACCATTAACTGTCTGAGTGTGTTTTTTGAGTTCTGGCCTCTTAGTCTTCTCTTTCCTTTGACAGGTACCTCCTCTTTACTAACATTAAGTGTAGTGTGCCTACTGGTGTTTAATGGTGGCACAGTGGCAGTTCTTGAGCACCTCTTCCTCTCTTCTTCTAAGACTGTACCTTTATGTAAGATGTGAACCTTGAGGGAAACAACTGTGGTTTTGCTTCATTGACAAGGTAGCACAATGTCCTGGAAAGAATTCTGAGTTAGGAGTGATGGCTGCACTGCTGCCAGACAGTGATGAATCTCCAAGTTTGTTTCCCCATCTATAAAAGGGGAACGCCCCATTATATCTTACCTTCCTCACCTGATTTGGTGTAAGAAGCCAGTAATGAATTTGTACAGACTGAAAAAGGCATGCAGGGCTGTGCTGATGTCAGGAAAGTAGAATGGAGCCATCGTGTTCTTCCAGTGGAGGAATGGCCCGTGCCCTTGTCCTCTGTCACTGCTGGAAATGGTCCTTTCTAAAACATCATGATGAAATTGCACTTGGATCATATATCAAGATGAAAAATTTTTGACTTCCATTGATGCTTGGGAAGTAATATGTTCTCTGTAATATTTGATGGTTTCAGTCCCAGTGGAGAGGATACAAGCAGAAGAAGGCATATCAAGATCGGTTAGCTTACCTGCGCTCCCACAAAGATGAAGTTGTAAAGGTATGGTAGCCTGAGCAGGGTTTCTCCATGAGGGGCGCAGGTGTAACACGTGTTGCGATGAAGGGCTCTTCTAATTTCTAGGATCCCCTTTCCACAGATTCAGTCCCTGGCAAGGATGCACCAAGCTAGAAAGCGCTATCGAGATCGCCTGCAGTACTTCCGGGACCACGTGAGTACCCGTGGATCATAAGGGCCTTTAGGAGTGGTTTGGCCGTATTTTTGGTAGACAGATGAACGAGGAATTTCTTGTTTTTTGTTCCTTAGATAAATGACATTATCAAAATCCAGGCTTTTATTCGGGCCAACAAAGCTCGGGATGACTACAAGACTCTCAGTGAGTAACTGGCTCCTTGTGAAAAGTTGAGGCAGTGGCTGAGAGCCACCAGGTTCTGGGTCTTCTCCATGGACCTTTTTTGTTGTCCTGAGGCAAGGCTTGGGGTAGAGGTGTGACCTGTGGTGTGAGCCCCTTTGCTAACATGTGGCTAGGTGTCTTGTTGCTTGTTGAATTAGCTTTTGTCATAACATAGTAATAGCCAGACACAGAAGATTGTACCTGATAGTTGCCTTAGCATATCTCAAAAATAATTGTGTGTGAATAGAACTACTTTGTCAAGACAATGCTATTTTCTGAGACATAGTATTTTTCTGGTAACCCATTCTTTGTCTGATGCGTACTTTCTGTCAGTCAATGCTGAGGATCCTCCTATGATTGTGGTCCGCAAATTTGTCCACCTGCTGGACCAAAGTGACCAGGATTTTCAGGAGGAGCTTGACCTTATGAAGATGCGCGAAGAGGTTATCACCCTCATTCGTTCTAACCAGCAGCTGGAGAATGACCTCAATCTCATGGATATCAAAATTGGACTGCTAGTGAAAAATAAGATTACATTGCAGGTATGGCCCAGGGCCAGTGGGGACCTTGGAACGCTTTATCCTGTTTGTAATCCCTAATTTCTCCTTTCTAACTGGTGGGGAAGGTGGAGGCCGACTTTTTTCTCAGCTACTGCCATAAGGTTTTGTTTTTTGTTTTTGTTTTTTTGACAGAGGCTCACTGAGTTGCCCAGGTTGGAGTGCAGTAGTGTGATCTCAGCTCACCGCAACCTCTGCCTCCCAGGTTCAAGCGATTCTCCTGCGTCAGCCTCCTAAGTAGCTGGGGTTACAGGCACAGGACACTACACCTGGCTAATTGTTTTTGCTTTTGTTTTTGTTTTGAGACAGAGTTTCACTTGTCGCCTAGGCTAGAGTACAGTGGCATAATCTTGGCTCACTAAAACCTCTGCCTCATGGGTTCACTGATTCTCCTGCCTCAGCCTCCCAAGTAGCAGGAATTACAGGTGCATGCCACTATGCCCTGCTAATATTTGTATTTTTAGTAGAGACAGTGTTTCGCCATGTTGGTAGACTGGTCTTGAGGTCCTGACCTCAGGTGATCCACCTGCCTCAGCCTCCCAAAGTGCTGGGATTATAGACATAAGCCACGACACCTGCCTTTTTTGCATTTTTAGTAGAGATGGGGTTTCACCATGTTTGCCAGGCTGGTCCCGAACTCCTGGCCTCAAGTGATCTACCCAAGTAGGCCTACCAAAGTGCTGAGATTACAGGCATGAGCTACCGTGCCTGGCCGCTGTAAGCTTTTTTGAAAGTTATGTAAGACAGGTCAGGCATGATGGCTCACATCTATAATCACAGCACTTTGGGAGGGGCCAAGGCAGGCAGATCACGAGGTCAAGAGATTGAGACCATCCTGGTTAACATGGTGAAACCCCATCTCTACTACAAATAGAAAAATTAGCTGGGTGTGGTGGCATGCATCTGTAGTCCCAGCTACTCAGAAGGCTGAGGCAGGATACAAGCTTGAACCCAGGAGGCGGAGGTTGCAGTGAGCCAAGATCATACCACTGCACTCCAGCCTGGGCAACAGAGTGAGACTGTCAGAAATTTTTTAAAAAAGGCCGGGCGCTGTAGCTCACGCCTGTAATCCTAGCACTTAGGGAGGCTAAGGAGGGTGGATCACTTGAAGCCAGGAGTTTGAGACCAGCCTGGCCAACATGGTGAAATTCCATCTCTAGTAAAAATACAAAAAATTGGCCGGGCGCAGTGGCTCACGCCTGTAATCCCAACACTTTGGGAGGCTGAAGCAGGAGAATTGCTTGAACCCGGGAGGTGGAGGTTGCAGCGAGCCGAGATTGTGCCATTGCACTCCTGCCCAGCAACAGTGTGAGACTCCATCTAAAAAAAAAAAAAATACAAAAAATTAGCTGGGCTGGGCGCGGTGGCTCAAGCCTGTAATCCCAGCACTTTGGGAGGCCGAGGCGGGTGGATCAACGAGGTCAAGAGATCGAGACCATCCTGGTCAACATGGTGAAACCCCGTCTCTACTAAAAATACAAAAAACTAGCTGGACATGGTGGCGCGTGCCTGTAATCCCAGCTACTCAGGAGGCTGAGGCAGGAGAATTGCCTGAACCCAGGAGGCGGAGGTTGCGGTGAGCCGAGATCACGCCATTGCGCTCCAGCCTGGGTAACAAGAGCAAAACTCCGTCTCAAAAAAAAAAAAAAAAAAAAAATAGCTGGATATGGTGGCACATGCCTGTAATCTCAGCTACTCAGGAGGTGTTAGAATTGCTTGAACCTGGGAGGCAGAGGTTACAGTGAGCCAAGATTGCACCACTGCACTACAGACTTGGTGACAGAGCAAAACTCTGTCTCAAAGAAAAGTTAGATAAGACATAAAATAACTTAATAGACAAAATTTTGATAGAGAAAAGAAGATAAATGTCTTCCCCTAATTTCACCTACCCCACTCGTTTTGTGTGTTATATTCTTACTTCATATCAGAGGATAAGACGCTTTCCCTATGATAAATAGTCATATATCTTTTTATTTTTTGAGGCAGAGTCTCCTGTACCCCAGGCTGGAGTGCAGTGGCATTATCATGGCTCACTGCAACCTCAACCTCCTGGGTTTGAGTGATTGTCCTACTTCAGCCTCTCAAGTAGCTAGGACGACCAGTGCATGCCACCACAGCTGGCTAATTATTTTATTTTTATAAGAGATGGGATCTCTCTATGTTGTCCAGGCTGGTCTTGAACTCTTAGACTCAAGTAATCCTCCTGTCTCAGCCTCCCAGAGTGCTGGGATTACAGTTGTGAGCCACTGCACTGGGCCGTAAATATTATTTTTAGCAGTAGCATAATAGATTGTTAGAAGATATACTATGATTTGCCCCTTTTTTCCCCCTGGTATTTGACATTTAGGTTGTTTACCAAGTGCTTATTATAAATAACATTGAAATTGATGTTTCAATATATACGTAGCTTTTATTGTATTTAAGACTTATTTTTATAATAGATTGCTAGAAGTTGGTTTCCCAGTTTAGTGTACATTCTTATGGCTCAGGTCCTTTGTCAGAACATAGGAACGGATTTGATTGGTTTACTGAAAACAGGATAAAGTGTAGTGGTTTTAAAATCTTTAGAGGGAATCTACCAGTGCAATCGACTGTCATGTGATTTTGCACATGCTACAAGACATTTCCACAATGCCCAGAGGTTCGTCTTTGAAAGCTCTCTCATGTGTGTATTGGTTTTTGTTTGTAGGATGTGGTTTCCCACAGTAAAAAACTTACCAAAAAAAATAAGGAACAATTGTCTGATATGATGATGATAAATAAACAGAAGGGAGGTCTCAAGGCTTTGAGCAAGGAGAAGAGAGAGAAGTTGGAAGCTTACCAGCACCTGTTTTATTTATTGCAAGTAAGTGGCTCCTGGAATCAGTGTTATAAAAATTTAGCGAATTTACTTTTCCACAAGAAAACCCTACCCATCGATCTCTCTGGAAATATTTTTGACTTCCACTGAGGGGTAAGTGATGGGCATTTGTAATATGTTAATTTATTAATTTTTTTTCTCATGTATCTTCTAGTTCTTCAATTTTAAAGAATTAAATATCTCTTGCCAGCTTTTATATTACCTATAAATGAGTTATACCTTGGTTTTATTTCAGACCAATCCCACCTATCTGGCCAAGCTAATTTTTCAGATGCCCCAGAACAAGTCCACCAAGTTCATGGACTCTGTGATCTTCACACTCTACAACTATGCATCCAACCAGCGAGAGGAGTACCTGCTTCTGCGGCTCTTTAAGACAGCACTCCAGGAGGAAATCAAGTATGAACAGATTTCCTCAGGGCACAGGCCCTTCCCACTATCACAGGGGACCCCAGTTTGAGATTCATGCCTTCCGAACCTTTCTTGATCTCATTTAATTTATGAAAAATACTTACTCTAAAGAAGCATCTAATTTTTTAATGATACAAAACCTTGCTGCTTCTAGGGAGGGGATAAACTAATTTTAGGAAGACTCTATATTAAGGTATAATTTCAAAAAGTGATCTCAACAGAAAGATTTTACATTTTTCTTTAGTAGGGGACCTAATCGTGACCACGATTCAGTGTACAGCTACAGGAACATTCTGTGAGTGCTGGGGAATGAATTGAGAGAAACTCTGTTTCTATGAGATAGGATCTTTAAGCAGGAAGGATCTTTTAATTGATGGATTCTGTGACAAGTTTAAATTTTTATCTGATATTTTATAGGTCAAAGGTAGATCAGATTCAAGAGATTGTGACAGGAAATCCTACAGTTATTAAAATGGTTGTAAGTTTCAACCGTGGTGCCCGTGGCCAGAATGCCCTGAGACAGATCTTGGCCCCAGTCGTGAAGGAAATTATGGATGACAAATCTCTCAACATCAAAACTGACCCTGTGGATATTTACAAATCTTGGGTTAATCAGATGGAGTCTCAGACAGGAGAGGCAAGGTATGATAACCATAACACTTTTCTTTATGTTATTACTTTCTTTCCCTCTTTTTTCCACCCTCTCTATTTATAAACTAATACTAGTTCAAATAGTTTTTCTTTTTTTTAAATTTTCTTTTGAGATGGAGTTTCACTCTTGTCGCTCAGGCTGAAATGCTGTGGCAGGACCTTGGCTCACTGCAGCGCCACCTCCTGGGTTCAAGCAATTCTCATGCTTTAGCCTCCCGAGTAGATGGGATTACAGGCATGCGACAACACCTGTCTAATATTTGTATTTTTAGTAGAGCAGGGTTTTGCCATGTTGATTAGGCTGGTCTCGAACTCCTGACCTCAAGCAATTCATCTGACTCAGCCTCCCAAAGTTCTGGGATTACAGGCATGAGCCACTGTGCCCAGCCTCAAATAGTTTTTCTTTAGAAAACTGTGCTTTATAAGTTGTTGACCTCGTAATAAATTCATTTATTTAACAAATGTTTATTGAGTATTTACTGTGTGCCAGGCATTGTGTTAGAGATGTATATAGTAATGTAATAATGAGTGAAAACAGACATGCCCCCTGCCCTCTCTTCTTAGGTCATTGGGTGGAAGAGACACCAACCAGGTACATAAAAATAAAAGTATGATTAAACATTGAGGAAAGTTTCATGAAGTTTTATGTAGGGTTCTGTAGTGGAGACTATAAGAGGGAGCTAACATAGGTAGGGTAGTTAGGGAAAGCCTATCCCAGAAGATAAAATTTCATTTAGCTGAGATCTAAAGGCTAAGATGAAGCCAGCCTTACTAAGAGCTAGGTGCAGAGTGTTCATGTGTGAACACTCTGAGGTGGAGGGCTTAGGACCTAAAAGGCATAACTAGGGATGCAATTGAATGAGAAGGCTCATACAGACTGGGTGAGATCACGGTGTTTTATTAAAGGAACAAGAAAATGGTGTGGGGTGAGCTGCCCTGAAATACTGAGAGTTGGGCTAATTAAATTAACATATTACAGGAGATAGCTGAATCAGGGCTGTATTGTAAACCACTAACATTAATTTATCTAAAGCAAAAGTGTGCTAATCAAATATGGGTAATGCTGGGAAAAGGGAGTTCAGAATGCCAAAACATTTCTGGTTTTATTGATCTTGGGCAAGGACCTAGAGGGATGGGAAATGGAGATGTAAGCAGCATGGTCTGTTGTGGATTTTTCCTGTTGTAGAGTAGGGTTAGATCATGCATGAAACTCTCTGGGCATAGGCGGAGTAGCAGTTCTCCACACCGTTGCTATTCAAAGTGTGGTTTGCAGACCAGTAATGGAAAATCATCTGCGCACACTGTTTAGTTTAACTGATCGTTTTTTTAATAGCAAGATTTTCTCAATGAAAGAAGCAGTGTACTAATTCGCATTCTGACTCATTGTCTTTGATTGGATTGTAGACTGGCACTGGTCCACACTTTGAATAACACTATTCTACATAATTCTACTTTCCATGTTCCTGGATGCCAGGCAATTCTGCTGACTCATTGAAGGGGCTTATCTCGCCAGGTGGGGTAGCTCATGCCTGTAAATCCAGCGCTTTGGGAGGCTGAGGTGGGAGGATTGCTTGAGCTCATCATAGCCTTTGGGCCTTTGAGACCAGCCTGGGCAACATAGGGAGACCTTGTCTCCACTTAAAAAAAATTAGCTAGGCGTGGTTGTCCACACCTGTAGTCTCAGTTATTCCAGAGGCTGAGGCAGGGGGATTGCTTGAGCATGAGAGGTCGAGGCTGCACTGTGCCATGATGCCACCACTGCACTCCATCCTGGGTGACAAAAAAGAAAAAAGAAAGGGTGTATCCCTATTAGGAATCATTTGGCATCTGACTGGTTCTCAGTACTATGTAGGTCTGTTATCAGGACTCAGATCATTGCAAAAGTCTTTTTAATTTTTTTGGCCTGCATACCTGAGACCCAAATCCAGGAATGTGGTCAGCCAAGTGCAATACTTGTGTGGGAAGTTTTGCCTGCAACGCAGGGCATTCCTTGCTGATAGCCCGCATGTACCCTGGCTCAGGGCTACTCAATTATTTCCTCTGATGGTCCATGAGTCAGTCATTTTTAGATCCAGATCCCACTAGACAGTTCAGGATTGTTTTTCCTGTGGGTACCTATAAGAAACTTGTGTCTTATTTTGCCTTTCATAAAATGGAAATTGAGCCAGGCATGGTGGCATGTACCAGCAGTCCCAGTTGCTCAGGAGGCCAAGACAGGAATATCGCTTGAGCCCAGAAGTTTGAGCATAGCCTGGGCGACTAGTGAGACCCTGTATCTTTTTTTTTTTTTTTTTTTAAAGGCAATTTATTTGAACTCTTTTTAAGATACCAGTGACTGTGAGGTGTGGTGGGGGTCTGTCCTGCGGGTAAGCGTCATGGGTCCCTCAGCTTTCCTCTTTTACTTCAGCCACTGTACACATAGCAAACTGGAATTTGTCACCTCTTGGAAATGTTCTTTCCTAAAATCTTAGCTAATGTTTTGTTCTATTACCATTATTTTTAGCATGTTGATTCTCTTGCTTGTTACTACTTTTAAAAGTCACATAAATAAAATATACAATAGGGTATCCCTGTCTACTTGTATTTTTCTCTTTTCTTTTTATCTGAGACAGTGTCTCGCTCTGTTGCTCAGACTGGAATGCAATGGTGTGATGTCAGCCCACTGCAACCTCCACCTCCCGGGTTCAAGTAATTCTCCTGCCTCAGCCTCCCAAGTAGCTGGGATTACAGGCATGTGCCACAATGCCCAGCTAATTTTTATGTTTTTAGTAGAGACGGGGTTTCTCCATGTTGGCCAGGATGGTCTTAAACTCCTGACCTCAGGTAATCTGCGGGTCTCAGTCTCCCAAAGTGCTGGGATTATAGGCATGAGCCACCATGCCTGGCCTCTGCTTATATTTTTTAAGGCTGCTATAACAAATCACCTCAAACTTGGTGACTTAAAACAACCAAAATTCATTGTCTCACAGTTGTGAAGGCCAGAAATCTGAAACCATTATCACGAAGTTGAGGTGCTAGAGGAGCACCTGTGGTCACTTTGCCTTCTTCTCCCTTCTCTGTGTACCAAAGCTCTCTCTGCCTTTTTTCTTTCTTTCTGTTTTTTTTTTAAGACAAGGTCTTGCTCAAGCATTCCTCCCACCTCAGCCTTCCTGGTAGCTGGGAATGCTACTGTGCACTGCTGTGCCTAGCTTAGCCCTCCTGTCTTTGAAGACCTTCTTCTGGTTTCTGGGAAGGTCCAGATTTGTTAATATCATACACAGGGTCCACCATGGCCTGCTCCCTTCTACTTTTCCACTCTCGTTTTGCCTCTGTCTCCCCTTCCTTCTTAGAAGACTCTTTCTCTACTGTGTTCTTGAGTTCAAGCATCCCTTCCTTTTGGAAGCCTTCCTCGCTTTTTCCATTCTGAGTTGAAGCCCTTTCCCTATGATCCTGTAGCACTTTTGGCGAACTGATTTATAGCACAATAGATTTATAATCATGTTTGTGTGATGTTTGTATGTCACTCCCACCAGACTGTAAAAGACTCAAGAGAAGATATCATGTCTTATATAACTTTTTTTTTTTGAGATGGAGTCTTGCTCTGTTGCCTAGGCTGGAGTGCAGTGGTACAATCTCAGCTCACTGCACTCCACCTCCCGTGTTCAAGTGATTCTCCTACCTCAGCCTCCCAAATAGCTGAGATTACAGGTGCACACCACAACACCCAGCTATTTTTTTGTGTGTATTTTTAGTAGAGACGGGGTTTCACCATGTTGGCCAGGATGGTCTCGAACTCCTGACCTCATGATCTGCCCGCCTCGACCTCCCAAAGTGCTGGTATTACAGGTATGAGCCACTGCACCTGGCCATGTCTTATATAACTTTTATCTCCAAGTGCCTATTATTGTGCCTAGCACACAATTCAGGCACCCGATTCACAGTTGGAGTTCAGATTCTAGCCTTATCGCTTACCAGCCCTGTGAGCATGAGTGTATGCTACCTCATGTTTCTGGGTCTTTCCGTTTATGAAAGATAAGATACTTGCTTCAGGCTGTTCCTGGCTGTTAGTCTAACATAGTTGTGTGTAATTTCTGTCTTCCCAGCAAACTGCCCTATGATGTGACCCCTGAGCAGGCACTAGCTCATGAAGAAGTGAAGACCCGGCTAGACAACTCGATCAGGAACATGCGGGCTGTGACAGACAAGTTTCTCTCAGCCATTGTCAGCTCTGTGGACAAAATCCCGTGAGTGCCGTCAGTTGTCATGACCCCCAGTAGAGCCCAGCACTAGTACCTTTCTGCTCCTTGCCCCTTCTCATTAAGTTTTGTCCATCTCACAGTTACGGGATGCGCTTCATTGCCAAAGTGCTGAAGGACTCGTTGCATGAGAAGTTCCCTGATGCTGGTGAGGATGAGCTGCTGAAGGTAAGAATCTCAGAGCTGGCTGACTCCTGCCCTTTGAGGACGAAGCTAGAAAGCCAGGCCTGACCATAGATTATTACCAATAGCCTGAGTGTAGGTTCTGGCAGTAGCTCGCCATTGATTATGAGCTTTTGAAAGCAACTGCAATTGGTAAACAATACCTTTCTTAGGATGAAACAGTTCCTATAGTTTGGCGCACAAACATCAAACAAGTAGAAAGATGGATTTTTCCTGTACTCAAATGAGTTTCTTTGAGTCCTGTCTTTTCGCTGTAGTATTGTTCCCTCTGCTGGTGACCTGGTGAATAGTAGCAGGCACAATTGTTTCTGCTAAGGCTGTTGCTGATAACTCTTTCTTACTCAGCTATGCTCTTCTCTTTTCTTTTTTTTTTTAATCTGAATGCTTTTTTCTTCTCTCTCCTAGTTCTGTGCTTTCCTACAGTGAGGCCTCGATTCTAGACTTTCTGTTCAGGTGAATTAATTTTATTTCTTTTGAATGAAACTCTAGGGGAAATGCTGTGACTGTTCCTGAATTCTTCTGTGGAAGAGATGTGTGTTAAGTGAATTTAATTTCAGAGGCATGAACTTGGCCTTTGAAGTCTGAAGCATGAAGATATTGGGAGGTGGGGTTATGCTGACTAGGTCATGTAAAGAATTTAGCTGTGTTTGTTAGCTTTTTTTTTTTTTTTTTTTTTTTTTTTTTTTTTTTTTTTTGAGACAGAGTTTCGCTCTTCTTACCCAGGCTGGAGTGCAATGGCGCGATCTCGGCTCACCACAACCTCCGCCTCCTGGGTTCAGGCATTTCTCCTGCCTCAGCCTCCTGAGTAGCTGGGATTACAGGCACACGCCACCATGCCCAGCTAATTTTTGTATTTTTAGTAGAGACGGGGTTTCACCATGTTGACCAGGATGGTCTCGATCTCTTGACCTCGTGATCCACCCGCCTCGGCCTCCCAAAGTGCTGGGATTACAGGCTTGAGCCACCACGCCTGGCTTGTTAGCTTTTTATAATGAAATCCCATCTATATGAAAGTACAAAGTGCATGTGGGTGACAGCAGCTTTATTTGCTACCATGACATGTGAACAAAAGATGCCCTGAAATACTTAATAACAGACTTTAAGTGTGCCATTTTTACCTTCTGAATCTGCTCTTTCGTTAACTACTGGCAGTGGTTTTCGTTGTGTTCTCATTGTTTTCCTGTGTTGAACAAAGGGATGTTTCATTGTTTTAGTTCCAGGCCATGGGAGAGAGTATGTATATGTGCATGCGTGCATGTGTATATGTATTTTTTATTTATGTATTTGTCATAGGACTACATTTTCTGGTTTTCTTTGCTAGCAAAGTCATTCGTGGCTTACTTGGTGGTATGTCTTTTAATATCCATCTTTCTGTTTCATCTCTTCCAGATTATTGGTAACTTGCTTTATTATCGATACATGAATCCAGCCATTGTTGCTCCTGATGCCTTTGACATCATTGACCTGTCAGCAGGAGGCCAGCTTACCACAGACCAACGCCGAAACCTGGGCTCCATTGCAAAAATGCTTCAGCATGCTGCTTCCAATAAGATGTTTCTGGGAGATAATGCTCACTTAAGCATCATTAATGAATATCTTTCCCAGTCCTACCAGAAATTCAGGTAAGGGGAAAGGTACAAGTGCTTAAGAGTCTGTGGGTGTATTTTTATCATTGAGGGGAAAGACAAGATTAAAAACCAGACTACTGTATTATAGAATACATGTTTGATGTGTCCAGGACTCCAGAAGGTGATGCATTTATTTTCAAGAGAATTTTCTTGTGAAATAGATAGTAGTTAACATAAAAATAACGATTATGTATTTAGTACATATTACTGTATAATCAGAGATGAATTGGAGAATGCTTTTAATTTTTGTAAATTAACATCTAGTTTTGAATTCAGTGCCTCAAAGCACTATCTTAGAGATAGAGCTGGTTCTCCTAATGGTGTCTGAGAACTGTTTTAAATCAAGTTGCAGTGGTTCTTACGGGTAAAACTATAAACTAGGTGGAGAAAGAAGTTGTTAGAGCCAATATCTCACAGTTGTCAGGCACAGCAGACATAGCAGTTTCTCTTGAAGTAACTGTCTTGACTGGCTTATGTTTGCGCTCATTGTGTGAGAGTTTTGTGGAACATTCTCTTGCCAACTTCTCATGCACATGTCACTTTTTGGGGGGGCTACCTCTGGTGCTTATTTCAGACGGTTTTTCCAAACTGCTTGTGATGTACCAGAACTTCAGGATAAATTTAATGTGGATGAGTACTCTGATTTAGTAACTCTCACCAAACCAGTCATCTACATTTCCATTGGTGAAATCATCAACACCCACACTGTAAGTATTTTTCTTTAATTATTTAATTTCATTGCTGTGTCCTTAATTATTTTCCTTGGCTACTGCTTATCGCCTCTGGTAGCCAGGTGTCTCACCTTCCTGTGATCTAGCTGACAATACATCGCCTTGTTGTCTCTTTTGTTGCTTGTTATTCTTAACACGATCTACTGCTAAGTTTCTACAAGGTCTCCCCAGGCCACCTGTATCAGAATCATATGGGCTGATCATTAAAAATGAAGTTTTCTGGGCCCCACCCCAGGCCTAGTGAATCAGAATCCCACTAAATTCATCTAGTGCCTTGATTTAAAAAAAAAAAAAATAGTGCTTTTACTCTTCTTTCTTTTTACCTCAGCCCTCTGCATTGTTTTTCTAACATGATCTAGAATACTAGCTTCTTTCTCTGTGTAGCCTTGTAGTGGATTTTTCCCTTGGAAGCTGGAGCTCCCTGTTTCTTCAGATTTTTCAAATAATTCATTTTTTCCCTTTTGGGTACATAGACATGTAGAATAGGCATGAGGACATATGAAAAAATGTAAATGAAATTTCGGGGTTACTGTCATTTCTGAGGGCATCACCTGGGATAATGGCACCTTGAAGGCTTTGTTGAGTGTCTCTATGATAATTAGAACATTGATTTGGCATGCTTTCCTCTGAATTAAAATCATGTCATACACTGAAAACATTAAGTAAAAGTCTGCATGTGAGTTATTTGAACTGGTAGTAGTGTGCATTGATGACTTTGAGCAGGCGTCCCCAAACTGCTGCCCACGGGCCACATGCAGCCCCATGAGGCCATTTATCTGGCCCCCCGCCGCACTTCAGGAAGGGGCACCTCTTTCATTGGTGGTCAGTGAGAGGAGCACAGTATGTGATGGCCCTCTGTGTAAAAAGTTTGGGGACGCCTGACTTTGGGTATTGAATTCTGAGTTTCTTTTTTTTTTGAGATGGAGTCTCTCTCTGTCACCCAGGCTGGAGTGCAGTGGCATGATAGTGGCTTACTGCAGCCTCTGCCTACCAGGTTCAAGCAATTCTCCTGCCTCAGCCTCCCTAGTAGCTTGGATTACAGGCGCGTACCACCATGCCCTCCTACTTTTTATATGTTTAGTAGAGATGGAGTTTCATCATGTTGGCCAGGCTGATCTTGAACTCCTGATCTCAGGTGATCCACCTGTCTCTGCCTACCAAAGTGCTGGAATTACAGGCGTTAGCCGCTGTGTCCAGCCTCAGTGTTCTTTCTTATACACATAAAGGACACATTTGAATCCTTTATGGCCACGAGGTTAAGAGACTGCCAGTATTTCCTCTTCTTGCATCGTAACATATGTCATTCAACAGAGCCCAATGTGGTGCTTTATGTTACATTGTTTATTTGGGTTAGTTTGCTGAGGATGTGCTTGTTGGTTCTTTGAATATAGGAACTTTGTTGTAACCTCTTTGTGCAAATCATTTTTAGGCATTCTGGGGAGGGATGGGCTGGAGAGTAGAACATGTAAATGGAGTTGATCATTGGTGTTTGCAGCTCCTGTTAGATCACCAGGATGCCATTGCTCCAGAGCACAATGATCCAATCCACGAGCTGCTGGACGACCTTGGCGAGGTGCCCACCATCGAGTCCCTGATAGGTAACAGAAAGGGGAACATGACAGAAGAGTGTTGCAGTTGCCGTCTCCTGTTTTCTGCACTGTACCAAACTCTGGATATACATTGGAAAATAAAATAGATGTGATTCTGATAGTTTCATATGAGACAAAACAAAACAACAAAGTCCAGATGTGGTCACTGTCTATGAGGAACTGGAGTCGGAGGAAGAGATCATTTTCAGTGCAGATACATACTGCCATTTGCGCTTTTTAAAAAAATTGCAGATACACAAATAATTACATAATTATAAGCTACAAGTCCTTTAAAGGAAAGAATTGGTTTGTTGTGAGACAGGGTCTCCCTCTGTTGCCCAGGCCGGAGTGCAGTGGTGGAATCGTTGCTCACTCCAGCCTCAAATCTGTGGGCTGAAGTGATCCTCCTGAGTTTTGTGGTTTTGTTTTTGTTTTTAAATAGAGATGGGGTCTCGCTATGTTGCCTAGGCTGGTCCCAAACTCCTGGCCCCAAGCGATCCTCTTCCTTCAGCCTTCCAAAGTGCTGGGATTACAGGCCCAAGCCACTGCGCCCATTCAGAAAGAATGTTTTGAGAGAGAATTGTGATATTGTAGTGTTGAAATGATTTCTCAAATGTTTATGAAGTTATCATGGATCCTTTGCCTTTATCATTTGACATAACAACATTTTATTTCTCAGTAAAAGTTGTTCCCACCACACACTGTACATGTTAGCTGATTCAGGTATTATCTTAGATGCGCATCATCTTTTATTTGTATTATTTCTCCCCAATATCTCCTCTCTTTATTATGCTGATTCTTTCCACCCTCCCAAAACTTCAGGGGAAAGCTCTGGCAATTTAAATGATCCAAATAAGGAGGCACTGGCTAAGACAGAAGTATCTCTCACCCTGACCAACAAATTTGATGTGCCTGGAGATGAGAATGCAGAAATGGATGCTCGAACCATCTTACTGAAGTGAGTATCAAAAGTAGGAAGAATGAGGAATGTAATCCAAATGTTTCCTGGCCTTTGGAGCAGGAACCTGCTGGGTCATACCTGAAATGACCATACTGCCTCTCATACTTGTCATAATCCCAGTCACCAGTCACCTTGCTTATTGAACTTGGCACAGGGCTTACCTGCCTTATTTTGCTAATATGCTACAACGAAATGTAAATCTTGGAAAGCCTAACCCTCGTACCTACTTATGGTTGGGCAGATAGCCTAGTGCCTTGAGTACTGTGTGCTAGCAGCTGCCACTTGGGACTTCCATGAGGTGCTGTTTGTGCTGCTGCTGATTCGGTCCACTTGAAAGGAACTACAACACTGGTAATATTTAAATGCTTCCCCCATCTCGTTTCAGTACAAAACGTTTAATTGTGGATGTCATCCGGTTCCAGCCAGGAGAGACCTTGACTGAAATCCTAGAAACACCAGCCACCAGTGAACAGGTAAAATTTAGGGTTTAACATACTCCTTTGGTAGATAAGCCCTCCTGATAGGCACATGTCAGAGAAAGGAGGGGAGACACAAATAAGAGGTGGTAACTTAGGGGTGGGCGTGAACGTAACTGGGGGGCAGCGATATTATGGCTCATGTGAAAAGTTATTGATTCCTGAGTCCAGGGGGCGATGTCCTTTGGGCAGGAAGCTCACTAGCACTTGCCTATAGAATCAGTGCGTCCATCTGGTATATCCGTCCCTTGGTATCTACAGGGGATTCGTTCCAGCACCCATTCCGCCCACTTCTCCACCCCCGGCCAAAACCGAAATCCATAGATGAAAGTCCCTTCTATAAAATGGTGTAGTATTTGCATATAACTCATACACATTCTCCCATATACTTTAAATCATCTCTAAACTACTTATAATACCTACTGCAATATAAATGCAAAGTAAATAATTGTTACTGTATTTTTAAATTTTGTATTATTTTTTGTTGTTGTTATTTTTGTTTCAAATAGTTTTGATCCAGGGTTGGTTGAAACCATGAATGTGTAGGGATTTCTTTTGCCGTTTATTGAATATTATATGGTTGGAATTCTGTTAAATGCTTTGGTAGGTAGAAGAAAAGTACAGAATGTGGCTCCTAAGCTCAGTGAACTCATGATCTTGTTAGGGAAGTGTGACATATATACCTGAGGCAGTGATGAAACCATTCAAAATTAACTGTGATATTGATTAAAATTGATAGCAGTTCAGGAAAGAGGCCAGTGAAGCAGTACATTAGGAAAGCTGCCTAAAAGAAGTGGAAGTGGAGCCAGACGTATAAAGGTGGATAGGAGTTGGATGTGCAGGTAAGACAAGAGAGGACACTCAAGGCAGGAGAGCGACGTGAGCAGAGGAACAAAGCAGGAGGAACGTGATGCAACCAGACCCTGTGGCTAGAATGAAGCTGTAGGTGGAGGCGAGCAGTGAGAGAGAAAACATGAGATCAAATTATTTAGAACTCACAAGCTAGTTGGGAATTTGGCACTGCAGAGATAAGGAATAAAGAGCCTCTGTAAGGTTCAAGACCATTTAATGTTAATTAATTCAGCAGTACCAGCAGAGTAGATGGTAGTTGAGTCTTCTAGGTGTGTGATAAGGTCCAGTGGGGTGGGCGGATGGGGGTCAGGACCTGGCATTGTGAAGGGCTGGATGAGTCATGTCCTATCTAAGACCTTTGTTTCTTTTTTCTTTTTTTTTTTCTTTTTAGCTTGAGACAGAGTCTCACTTTGTCATCTAGGCTGGACTGCAGTGTAGTCATTTTGGCTCTCTGCAACCTTTGCCTCCTGGGTGCAAGTGACTCTCCTGCGTCAGCCTCCCGAGTAGCTGGACTACAGGCTCATGCCACCACCACAGCTGACTAATGTTTATATTTTTAGTAGAGTTGGGGTTTCACCATGTTGGCCAGGCTCATTGACCTCAAGTGACCTGCCTACCTAGGCCTCTCAAAGTGCTGGGATGACAGGCATGAGCCACTGCACCTGGCCGAAGACCTGTTTCTTAGTTGTCAAATAAGGAAAGTAGGTCAAGTCATTCATTTTCAAATTTTGAGCATGGTAATGTTTTATTACATGACAACTTACCTAGAAGCCAAGTATGTAAAGCAGGTACTCTGCCACTCTGAAGCTACGCTGATAGCTAGGAATAGGGCATCTGAAACCCAGCCCTATAGGATTCTGTGGTACCTCCAGCAAACCCTTAAGGCTGCACAGGGAACTGTTTGGAAACCATTGTCTTAAATGAATTCTCAGCTCTCAGTTGCCATGACTGATTACCGATGAGATATGTGTGAAAGGCAAGTAAGGACATATAAAACAATACTTGAAACATGTTGAACCTGCAAAGAAGTTTGAAGTAAGAAAGGAGGAGCCAGTCTTTATTGAGAACCTAGTATTCTTTTGGTGCTTTCCCCTCTGTTCTTTCATTTAATCCTTGCAGTATTCCTTTGAGTTGAGTTTTTTCATCCTTATTTTATGGATGAGGAAACGAAGACCCTTAAAGGTTAACTGGCCAAGATCATCAGCTTGTAGTGACAGAACCAGAGTTGGATCCTCTTCCGTCTGCCTCCAAAGCTTATGCTCCTTACATTATGCGATGCAGGGTAGTCTTGACATTAGGGGGGAAAAAAGGAAATATTGGGAAAGGGAACTGTCCCACTTACGGGGGAATTACAAGTTTGAACTATAGGCCATCCCAAATGGAAACATCCCAGTACAAACAGTTCAGGATATGGCACCAGAGCCATAGTCACAAAGATTTGGGATCTGTCAACACAGAGGCAGTCATTGAAGTATTGAGAGTAAACAGAAAGAAATGGCCACAGGTCACTTGGAAGTACCAAACCCTGTGCAGAGCGAGAGGATGAGCAAGGTAACAACTAAGAAAAAAACATTGGATTTTCGATGGGAGAATGGTAATTGGTGATGAGAGCAGTAAAGCAGAAAGTGCTGAGGCTGGGCACTAGTAATCCTAGCACTTAGGGAGGCTGAGGTGGAGGGATCACCTGGGGTCAGGAATTCAAGACCAGCGTGGCCAACATGGTGAAACCCCATCTCAAGTAAAAATACAAAAATTAGCTGGGTGTGGTGGTGGGCACCTGTAATCCCAGCTACTCAGGAGGCTGAGGCAGGGAGAATTGCATGAACCTGGGAGGCAGAAGTTGCAGTGAGCCAAGATCGCGCCGTTGCACTCCAGCCTGGACAACAGAGCGAGACTCTGTCTCAAAAAAAAAAAGAAAGAAAAAAGAAAGTGCTGAAAGAATGGAACAGTGAGTGTAGATCATATGTTGGACAGTGACAGATATTGGATGGCCACTATGAAGGATGGCAGTATCAGGGAAGGTGTTTCCCTATTGCGATGTAGCGTCTACAGCATGTTTGAAAGCGGATGCCAGGCTTGAGCATGATTCCACCTGGACAAAGTGACAAAAAGAATTATCAAGGATTCACTGAGCACTGGTTGTGTTGTATTCGTGTAGTTATAACATTTATACAGCTAAGTTCTGAATAAAATGAAATGGCTTCTGTGTCTCAAAATGTGGTAGAGAAAAATGACTTTGTAGCCATTAGAGTCCAGTCTCACAATTGGACCTGGAGTTCAGGAGAGAAGCCCTAAGCGGTTGTGTGATTGTGTAGATATCATCTCTCACAGGGAGAAAGAGATGTGCCTCTGCTTCATGCAGTTTCTCATCTAGCACTTAGCAGGGGGTAGAATTTGTTTCCTTCTGTTTCCAGGTTGGATTTTTCAAACTGTGTAAGTGCGGATTCAAGTTTAGGATTAGTGTGGTAAACTTGCTGAGAACTTCTTTTTCCCATCTTTAGGAAGCAGAACATCAGAGAGCCATGCAGAGACGTGCTATTCGTGATGCCAAAACTCCCGACAAAATGAAAAAATCAAAATCTGCAAAGGAAGACAGCAACCTCACTCTTCAGGAGAAGAAAGAGAAAATCCAGACAGGTTTAAAGAAGCTAACAGAGCTTGGAACTGTGGACCCAAAAAACAAATACCAGGAACTGATCAATGACATTGCCAGGGTACTGCATTTGGGGGACAGAGGGGACCTGGCCTTGTTGAAAGCCAAGGGGCTCATAAAGAGACAGTAGTTGTTCAGATACCAGCGTAGCTTCAGTTTATGACGCATTAGTGTCCTCCTCTCTAAGAAACCATGTCTGACTCTCCAGCATGAGGGCCTTGCTGACCCTGAGGTGGCTTATTCCATTTCCTAAATTACTAAGGAGAAGACCTTAACTGGAGCCTCCTGTGGCCCTAAAGAATTTGTCTTTGGCCTTAAATAATTCTTCCAAATCTTTTTCATGATTACTGTGAAATATAAATTCACATCAAGCTGATCATAAAATCCTTGATTTGTGTGAATCATCTCAAGCTGAGGAGCTTTGGTGAGAACTAAGAGTTTAGGTGTGCTCTGCTGTTACACTAAGATCATATATTATGCACATCTGGGAACTGGTAGTTGATGTATTATAATTCTCTTTTTCTCCCTGTCCCAACAAAATATTTAAGAGGTCCAAACCAGCTTTGCAAGTAAATTCTAAAAATGTGTAAGTCTAAATGTAACACATTTCCCTACTAGAAGATACAAATGAGGGAAGAAAATTTGAGATCTTAATTTCTCTCTTAATTTGTGAAAACGAATTACTGCCTGTTGAACGTATGGTTAAGCCAGGCACAGTGGCTCACATCTGGAATCTCAGCACTTTCGGAGACCAAGGCAGGAGGATCAGTTGAGACCCCATCTCTACAAAAGAAATTTTTTTAATTAGCCAGGTGTGGTGCCATGTGCCTGTAAGTCTCAGCTACTCTGGAAGCCGAGGTTGGGGGATCACCTGAGCCTGGGAGGTCAAGACTACAATAAGCCATGATTTCAACCACTGCACACTACAGCCTGGGTAACAGAGCAAGACTCTGTCTCAAAAAAACAAATTGTATAGTCATATTTAAGAGAGAGTTAAGTATTGCTGGATTCTGGCATGAAATGATAATGACTCAAGAAGTGCATCGTACCTGTCGTTTTTCTAACTTTAATAATTATGTCTCAGGATATTCGGAATCAGCGGCGGTACCGACAGAGGAGAAAGGCTGAACTTGTGAAACTGCAGCAAACATATGCTGCTCTGAACTCGAAGGCCACCTTCTATGGGGAGCAGGTGGATTACTATAAAAGCTATATCAAAACCTGCTTGGATAACTTAGCCAGCAAGGGCAAGTGAGTATTTTTTCTTTTATAAGAATCAATGTCAGGGAAAAGAATTATTAGAGTGAGGAAAAAGCAGAGGCAACTGAAGTGACATTGGAGATTTTTGCTTAAAATACACTGGATCTATATATTCTATTAGTCTTTTATTTTGCCTCAATTTTCTGTAAAATTGTGTAGTTCTATTTGTTAGTGTGTGGAGTGTGGGATTTCATGGATGCTTGTTGCTAAGTATTCCTTTTGCAAAATACCTTTTTGGGGCTAGGAAAGGTGACTCACACCTATAATCCCAGCACTTTGGGAGGCCAAGGCAACTGTATCATTTGCGGTCAGGAGTTCAAGACCAACCTGGTCAACATGGTGAAATCCCATCTCTTCTAAAAATACAAACATGAGCTGGGCGTGGTGGCACGCGCTTGTAGTCCCTGCTACTTGGAAGGATGAGGCAGGATAATTACCTGAACCTGGGAGAATCCAGCCTGGGCGACAGAGCAAGACTCCGTCTCAAAAAAAAAAAAAAAAAATCTTCTTGGTCCTAGAAATTAAAATCGTGGAAGAAGATCATCTAGTGGTCCCCAAATCACTTAAGGAATATTATACAAATTTGGATCCCCTTTCCCTTTCTATACTTTTTGGGGACAAGATTATAGGCTCTGATTTTTTCCTGGGTGCTAAGGAAAGTCTCATCCAGCCTTCTTGGCACTGGCCACAGACTATCAGCATGCCCATTTTACAGGGAGGGAACTGAAAAACCAGAGAGGTGGGGTGGCAAGAGCAGATTTTCCTTGTAGGGTTAGTTTATTTATTCCTTTTTAACAGTTTTCAAATCTCAGAAAGACTGAATGAATAGAACAATAAGCACCCATATGCCCTTCACCTAGATTCATCCGTTTTTAACATTTTGCCATATCTGCTCCCCGTCTCTCCGGCTCGTACATGTACTCTGTTTTTCTCTTTCTCCTGGAAGACTCCCTGGGGTCAGGTAGGGCTGATGGGAAGGGACGAAAAACAGGTGCACCTAACCCGGCTTGCAGAGCTGACTCCTGTGAGCTTTCGACATGTTCCCATCATTCTTTGTGTACTACCTGAGTTTCTGTCACAAGATGTGTCATGTTCAAGCTGTAGTTTCCCCTCCCCAGGCCCAGAATGAACTGTTTCTCCCAGCATCCCTGGTTTCTTTAAAGGAAGAATGATATTTAGAAACCAAGATCTAGACACTAGGTGTGTTCGTTGCCAGATTTGTTATGGCCTCCAGGCCTTCTAAGCAGACACACCTAGATTCTCATTTCTTTTTTAATGCTGCATATTATTCCATTATACAGATAGATACAACAGTTTGCTTAAACAGTTCTCCATTGATGAACATTTAAGTTGTTTACAGTTGTTTGTTGTTATTTTTTAAATTCTGCAGCTAATAACCTCTTGTACATATGTTATTTTAAAAATGTGGGCATATTTCTGAAGTTACCACTTCTTGCCTAAATTATCCTAATAGCCTCCTAACCTGTTTCTTTTTCCTTGTTTTCATTCATCTGTAATTCCTGTGCTGGCTTAAATGCTCGTACAAAGTGTTTATTTGATGGTATTTGTATTTTTTCCCTACACAGCCAAGGGGCTTAGAATAACTCCTTCGCTCCTGGGATTCAGTGCCATTCCCTCAGGCTGCCATGAGAAGCTCTCGTAGTTACTTGTTAGGCGCTTAATTTCCCAGAAGGACATAGGAGAATTAAGACTCTGTTAATTTCATGGGAGTGTTCTCAAATATAATTTAAACTCAAAATGGAAGCAATTTGGTAATTTTCCCCTGTTTTGCGGAGGTATTGCTTAGGCTAATTCTACCATTTGTTTGCCATTTTAGAATTGGTATGTTACTTATGTTTATGTCTGGAAGTTTGGTTTCTGACCTTGTTTCCTTCAGTTACCAGTGATGAAGATTCATAGTAGATGGTTACTTATAGAAAATGACATGATGTGATTTTTTTGCAGAGTCTCTAAAAAGCCTAGGGAAATGAAAGGAAAGAAAAGCAAAAAGATTTCTCTGAAATATACAGCAGCAAGACTGCATGAAAAGGGAGTTCTTCTGGAAATTGAGGACCTGCAAGTGAATCAGTGAGTCTTTGCTTTTTCTTTTATAAGCTGATTTTTATTTCTGCATTTATCACATCTTTGTCTTTTTGTCTTCATTTCTCTTTTCTGGGTGATTACTTTTAATGTTATTTATTTACATACTGCTATGTGTAGAATTAGGCCTCACACTCAGAGTTAATTTGTCATAAAAGAGTTTTTCTTTTCCTTTTCTGCAGAACATTTGTCTCAGAACATGTTTACTTCTTTGTTTGGGTTTGATCTTAATTTTTCCTCATTAAAGCAGGACCATTCCGTGGATTTCTTCTGTTTCTGAACCAAGAATAAATTAAGCGTAACAATAAGAGGAGTTTGCTTTATTCCACTTACAGCTACAAACAGTCACTTATCTTCATTTTCTTTTCTGGGAAGTATCATCTTGCTTTGCACATGGTTCACGGACCGGATGTGTCATCCTCCCATAGGTCCTGGGCCCAGCATCATTAGCAAGCATTTATTTATTTATTTATTATTATTATTTTTTTTTTTTTTTTGAGATGGAGTTTTGCTCTTGTTACCCAGGCTGGAGTGCAATGGCGCGATCTCGGCTCACCGCAACCTCCGCCTCCTGGGTTCAGGCAGTTCTCCTGCCCCAGCCTCCTGAGTAGCTGGGATTACAGGCACGCGCCACCATGCCCAGCTAATTTTTTGTATTTTTAGTAGAGACGGGGTTTCAGCATGTTGACCAGGATGGTCTCGATCTCTCGACCTCGTGATCCACCCGCCTCGGCCTCCCAAAGTGCTGGGATTACAGGCTTGAGCCACCGCACCCAGCCAGCATTTATTGAGCATCCGTCTCCTTAGTCACCCCTGTGACCTCTGTTTGGGGGGGGAAAAACAAAACACTTCAGAAAAAAATAACCTTTTACATTTTCTGATTCTAAAATAATATGCATTCATTATTTGTTTTTTTTTGTTTGTTTGTTTGTTTTTTTTTTTTTTTTGAGACGGAGTTTCGCTCTTGTTACCCAGGCTGGAGTGCAATGGCGCAATCTCGGCTCACCACAACCTCCGCCTCCTGGGCTCAGGCAATTCTTCTCCCTCAACCTCCTGAGTAGCTGGGATTACAGGCATGCGCCACCATGCCCAGCTAATTTTTTGTATTTTTAGTAGAGACGGGGTTTCACCATGTTGACCAGGATGGTCTCGATCTTTTGACCTCGTGATCCACCCGCCTCGGCCTCCCAAAGTGCTGGGATTACAGGCTTGAGCCACCGCGCCCAGCCTGCATTCATTATTAAACTTTGAAATATGGTAAAGCATAAAAAAGAAAACACCTGTAATTCCACAAGCCAGAGATAACCACTGAAATTGTTTTAATATATTTTTTTCTATTCACATAAAGATTATCCGTGACTCACCCACTTGTTTTATCTAACTACTTTATATATGTATTTATTTTATTTTATTTTATTTTATTTTATTTTATTGACAGTCTCTCTGTCACCCAGGCTAGAGTACAGTGGTGTGATCTCAGCTTACTGCAGCCTCGGCCTCCCGGGTTAATTCCCCCGCCACAGCATCCTGAGTAGGTGGCACTACAGGCGTGTACCACAACACCCAGCTAAGTTTTTGTGGTTTTAGTAGAAATGGGTTTTTACCATGTTGGCCAGGCTAATCTCAAACTCCTGACCTCATATGATCTGCCCAGCTCAGCCTGCTAAAGTGCTGGGATTACAGGCCTTTTTAAAATTTTTTTTGAAATAATCTCGCTCTGTCGCCCAGGCTGGAGTGCAGTGGCACAATCTCAGCTCCCTGCAACCCCCACTTCCCAAGTTCAAGTGATTCTCCTGCTTCAGTCTCCCACGTAGCTTGGATTACAGGTGCCTGCCACCATACCCAGATAATTGTGTTTCACCATGTTGGCCAGGCTGGTCTTGAACTCCTGAGCGCAAGTCATCTACCCTCCTCAGCTTCCCAAAGTGCTGGAATTATAGGCATGACCCATTACACCTACCCTCTAACCACTTAATATTTTTTAACAAACTAGGACAGTACTGTTTATGGTCATGTATCCAACTTTTTTCTTACACATTATACTGTGAGCATTGTTTATATTCATTGAAAGCATCCTTTTTAATGAGTATATAATTTTTAATTTTAATTTTTTTTTTTTAGAGACAGAGTCTTGCTCTTGTCACCTAGACTAAAGTGCATTGGTGTGATCACAGCTTACTACAGCACTAACCTCCTGGACTTAGAGATCCTCCCACCTAAGCCTCCCACGTAGCTGGGACCATAGGCGAATGCCACCACACCCAATTAATTATATCTTGTAGAGACAGGGTTTCACTTTGTTGCCCAGGCTGGCCTTGAACTCCTGGGCTCAAGCAGTGCTCCTGCCTTGGCTTCCCGAAGTGCCAAGATTACAGACATGAGTCTCCGCACCCAACATTTCCCTTCTTTCGTCATTATTTTCCACTACTGTTCAAGTGCCTACCTCTATCTGCCTTTCTTTCTTCCTTTTAATTTGCTTCTTTAGGCTTAGAAACTAAATAACCAACTAAATCTGTTAAAATTATTTATCACTTAAGATAAATATCTTTAAGGAGTAACCTGTGTGGCGTTCTGGTTGCGTGTGTATTTCAGTGTGTGGGTTTTTGTGACTTCTCGTTTAGCTCTCAGTGACCCTTTTACATCCGTCATGGTTCTCAGCTCTGTTCATAATAGGTAAGGTAGCTCCATAGTTGAGTTCTGGAAACCTGGGGTGCTATACTTTGATCACCCAGAGAATATCATAATCCCTTTTTCTTTTGCCCCCTCCCCCCAAAATTTCCTGACATATTACATGTTGTGAATGAGTGATAAATATTTTTAATAATAACAATTTATCTTTGGTTATACTGAGTGTGCTTATATACACGGCACCTACTCTTTCTAGAAAACCACCTCCCTTGGTGTTTTTTTACTGACCCTCTTTCGTTTATTTACTTCTCCCAGTCCTCAAACATGTGTGTATTCACACGCACATACCCTCTCCTTCCAGCCCACTTTCCTCTATTTTCTCCTTTTATCATTAGGTTTCATTTTCGGCCTTGTGGAAGTGAAGAGAATTTCTGTGCTGTCATCCCTTCTCAGGCTACTTGTGGCACTCCCCAGTGGTTCCTCTTTCATAGCATGCAAGTGCTGCAGGCAGAAAGAGGTTGCCATTCCTCTCTCCAAGTCCCAGAGCAGATGGGACCTAGGCGTGGTAATCCGGCTGCTTCCGCTGCAGAAGGACTTTCCACTTGTATTTTCTACCCATTTGCACCCTTGAAGACTTGGTTTATCTCATTTCCCCATTTCACAGAATATTTTTATATGAGAACATAAAAACCACACCCTTATGATGTTATGTTTCAACAGGTTTAAAAATGTTATCTTTGAAATCAGTCCAACAGAAGAAGTCGGAGACTTTGAAGTGAAGGCCAAATTCATGGGAGTTCAAATGGAGACTTTTATGTTACATTATCAGGTGGGTAGGCACCAGTAGAACTGAAAGCTTTCTCTGAGATTCTTGTCCAAGTAGGAGAAATAGACAAAGAGGAGACTCACTTGAGGAAAGCTGTCTCCATTCAGCAGTAAGCTAGGCTCCACGCTGGGGAAGGAAGCTGAGGGTTTCAGGGTGTCTGGTTTGGTGTGTGTGCCCTGGAGAGCTTTTGCAAATGTAAATCCTCAGAAAACATTTATCTGAAGCTTCCACTTAGTGCGCCACTAAATAGAGCGGATACCTTGGACTTGAACAAAACGCTTAAGTACGCATGCTGACATTGCAAAATTGTAAGCCCACTCAGCTTGAAATCTTTTTTCTCATTTTGATTTGATATAGGTGCTTAAAGGTTAGAGACACTTCTGACGAGGTGTGTGTAAATTTTGTTTGTAAACTGAATCCTATATTAAATCCAAAAAGAACTCAGAAGTGACTCACTTTGTAGCCTAAAGTTCCCTAGTTTTTGTTTAGAAATATCTGCTTTTTACCTGTTACAAAATAGCAGGACATTGTGAGGATTCCTAGGCGGCATCCGACTCCTGTAGCTTTGTGTGTGTGGCACCAGACAGTCTGCTCCTTTTTTCTTGCACTGCTTTACACAACCATGCTCTGCCAGCCCAGGCAGGTAGGTGCCTTCCTGTGAGTGTGCATTTGGGCTTCTGCTCATGCTGCCCTCCCTCCTCTCCCCTCCCCTCCCCTCCCCTCCCTCCCTCCCTTCCACCCCTGCGTCCCAACCCGCCCCTTTTGTTCCTCCATCTTTTGTGGAGTACTTGCCTGTGTGTGCCTCCCCCAGCCAAGCCATAATAGGTGGTTTCCCCTTTGCTTCTGTAGCCCTTGCAGACATCCTCTGTTTACAGTAGGTGTTGACTTATTTCCCTTCTCCCCACTAAGGCCATAAACTCCTTAAGGACAGGTAGTATTTCTTAGTCATCTTTGTTTCCTTCTCAGTGACCAGTAGACCATTAAAACATGTTAGCTAAACAATGTGAAATGATTTTGTGATGCACATAGCTAACTAAAGTACTTCCACCAAAGAAAAAGGAACCTCTTATTCCCTCAGCTTCACCAAATTATTTTTTTAATTTAAAAAATGTTTTATTTACATGGTGCTGTCAGAACATATTTTTATTTTTTAATTTTTTAACCAATTTGTGTTAGGCCAACCAGTCTGCCTATGGTAGTTTATTCAATGTGGGGTGACTGCCAGGTTTGAGTATTGTATTAGGCACAGGTCCCAGCAGCCCTCATGGAGCTGCTAGGATTTTTCCAGCAGATGATTGAACTTACAGGGTCCTTTCTTTTTTTTTTTTTTTTTTTGAGATCTAGTCTCACCCTGTCACCCAGACTTGAATGCAGTGGTGCAGTCTCCACTCACTGCAACCTCCACGTCCCGAGTTCAAGTGATTTTCCTGCCTCAGCCTTCTGAGTAGCTGGGATTATAGGCAAGCACCATTACGCTTGGCTATTTTTTATATTTTTAGTAGAGACGGGGTTTCACCATGTTGGCCAAGCTGTCTTGAACTCCTAACCTCCTAATCCGCCTGCCTCGGCCTCCCAAAGTGCTCGGATTACAGGCGTGAGCCACCGCACCCAGCCTTGTGGGGCCCTTTCAAGCCCTTTGACCCTTGCTTTCTCCTCACCACTCTTCCAAATTTTAGAAGTGGGACCACTCAGATTTCATAAACTTGTTTAGGACCAGTGGAGAAGATAGCAGGAAAAACAGGAGCTTTGCAGTCGGATCTGGATTTACCATGTCCCTCTCTGTCCTGTTGTGCAAGTCATTTAACATCTCTGAGCCTCAGTAGTTTATCTTTAAAGTTAGGATAGTCACACCTCATAAAAATTTGTGAGGACTTTAAAAGATGCTACATAATGTGCTTACGCAGTGCCCGAGCACATTATGCTAATAAAGCACCAAGTTCTCTCCTTTTCCCTTGCCTTCAGGACAGAAAATGTTCTTGTGTGGAACAGAAATGAAGAGTCTAGCAGATAGTATTGAGATAACATTACTAGCCTTGTCTCATTTCCTGTGCTTAGTACATTTCATCATAGGTTTCAATGCCTTCGCCTTTTCCAGATTTATTAAAACTAGTGACCCATAACCTGGATGAAATGTGAAAATGTCAGTGTGACTTCTGAAATCAAAAGCTTGGATGTTGTGTGGCAACTGAACATGTTTCTTTTTCTTTCCCTGTATGATTAATTTTGATATGAACAACATGACTTCCTAACTCCAAATTAACCGGAAGACTCCCTTGGCCAGCGCACCCTGTTGCTGCAGCGCTCAGGCTGGTTGCGCAGTGGGTAGTTTCCTAGCTAGGAGCTTCTCTGTGGCCCCATTTCACATCTGGCGCACAAGGCAGCCTCAGCCCATCTGGATTCTCCCTACATCACGCCCTTTTTCCTTGTTCCACAGACTTGATTCACTGTCACAATGTTTTGTTTTTTAAAATAGGACCTGTTGCAGCTACAATACGAAGGAGTTGCAGTCATGAAATTATTTGATAGAGCTAAAGTAAATGTCAACCTCCTGATCTTCCTTCTCAACAAAAAGTTCTACGGGAAGTAATTGGTTACTTGCTGCCAGCCCAGAAGGACGAAGGAAAGAAGCACCCCCAGCTGCCTTTCTAGGTCCTTCTTTACTCACTGGAAGCAAAGACCTAGGCCACAACGACCCCTCAATCTGATGCACTCCCGATGCCACATTTTTAACTCCTCTCCCTCTGATGGGACATTTGTTACCCTTTTTTCATAGTGAAATTCAGGCTTAGTCTGGCCTTTCTGGATTCTTCATTTTCTTCCATTACTTAGGAAAGAGTGGAAACTCCACTAAAATTTCTGTGTTGTTACAGTCTTAGAGGTTGCATTACTATATTGTAAGCTTTGGTGTTTGCTTTAATTAGCAATAGGGATGGTAGGACTCAAATTTTTGTCATTTAGAAGTGGAAGCTATTAGCACCAATGACACACATGCGTAAGACATACAACTAAAATGTCATGTTCTTAACGATTGTTAGGTTGTCATTTAAAAGTAAATGTCATGTTGTTAACAGCTGTTAGGTTGTCATTTAAAAGTCAAGTTCCTTTCTATTTCTGTCCTATCAGGAAAGTTGAAGGATATGAGGATCACTGCTTCTCTCCCATTGTGCTTTTCTTTATGGACAGGAGCTAATAGAAGTGACTGTTGTATGTTCAAAGGATCCATTTCTAGAAAAAAGGAGATATTGTTTTTAAATTTCATCAACAAACTTGGGCAATTCTGTTTGTGTAACTCTCCATCTAGTGGATGGGAGAGTGCGGTTGATAAAATTCAGCTACTTAGGTAAATTCAGAATGGGCGAAGACAGCTGCCTGTTTGTGTTGGTGCCCAGAGATTGACTTGATTCAAAGAGACAATTCACTCCATCCCTCTGGCAGAGGAAAGAGTTGGCCCTAGTGTAGAATTGTCTTTGTTTTTAAAACTTTTATATCTGAAGAGTGTCTTATCGAAGTATAGATGTATTTTTTAAAACGTGGGTGATAGGAATTTTAAAGATTTATATAATGCATCAAAAGCCTTAGAATAAGAAAAAGGTTTTTTAGATTGGTTTATCTGTATATCTGAACTCTTGAGACTTATAACTAAAACACTAGGATTTATCTGCAGGATTGCAGAGAAATAATTCTGCCTTAAATTGTCTAAAACAAAAACAAAACCAGTCAACTTTTGTTACATGTGAGATTGAAACCAATTTTTCTCCCTTTTTTCTTTTGCTGCCCACATTGTGCCTTTATTTTATGACCCCCAGTTTTCTGGGCTTATTAAAAAAAAGAAGAAAAATCAGTTCTAAACGTTGAATTTAGGAAGCTTTTGTTCTTGGATAAAAAGTAATATACTTTTTAAAAAATCTGTTTATCCAGGAAAAGATATTAAAATCATGCTGCTGAGCCTCTATTGTCTTTTATGTTTTGGTTCGGTATTCTTTTATCATAAATTTTTAGCATTTAAAAATTTACTGATGTACATTTAAAGCCAATAAACTGTTTGAATGAATAACAAGCTATGTGGTGTGTCCCTATTATAAATGCATTGGAGAAGTCTTTTTATGAGACTCTTGACTCAGGTCCATGGTTACAGCCCACAGGGAGGCGTGGAGTGCCATGGAAGGATTCACCACTACCCTGACCTTGTTTTTTGTTGTGTTTTGGAAGACAGGTTTTTTTTAAATAAATGTTTCCTCAGATTAAAGGATGATGCTATTACAACTAGCATTGCCTCAAAAACTGGGACCAACCAAAGTGTGTCAACCATGTTTCCTTAAAAGAGGCTGTCAGTCCCAAAGGCCACATCCAAGGCAGGCAATAATGAGCAGAGTTGACAGCTCCTTCAATAAAAACTGTCAATTATTTGTAAGGATTATAGTCCCTTAACAGAACTGCTAATGCGCTTCAAGAATGTTGATGATGATGATGTAGAAGTATGGTTTTAATGGCATAGAAGATACCTAAAAGACTCCTGGCATTGAAACCATGCAGTTTTCAACACTGTTATTTATTAGCGGTAGCCTTCTGTCCCCTCTCTCCTCCTCCTTTGACCTTCTCCTAGACCAGACATCATGACATTTACCATGAATTTACTTCCTCCCAAGAATCCGGACTGCCCATCAGATTGTTGCTGCCCACAATTGCCTTTGTATCTCTGTATGAAATAAAAGGTCATTTGTTCGTTGTTTGTGTTTTTCTCGGTTTCGTTGTTAACAGTTGGCTACACATCTTGAGTAGAGTGAGATGTAATAGTAACCACAACAGCAAATAACCCCTTTCTTTTAAAGGGGAAAACATAAGTCCACTGTTCAATCACTAAGTGTCTCAAAGTGATTTTTAATGTGTGAATGTGTGACTTCAACCTTTTTAATGGATATGCTTAAGTTACCATCCCCATAAAAAGATGGGGGTGGGGAAAGCAAACATTATTTGTCACTTAATTCTGATTAACTAATGGTGGAAAGTTTAAAATTGCAACAGCATTTCACCTTTTCTTAACTGACACACTAGGTGTTGAGCACACAGAGGGCGCCCCTTAGGGGGCTTCTATGTTACCTGCAAGTCACCAGGAAAGACTAGGGGATGTTGAAGGTGGAAAAAGTAAGTCACAGCAGGAAAAAAAAAAGAAGAGGGGGCTGGGTGCGGTGGCTCACAGCTGTAATCCCAGCACTTCGGGAGGCCGAGGCAGGCAGATCACCTGAGGTCAGGAGTTTGAGACCAGCCTGGCCAACAGGGCGAAACCTCATCTCTACTAAAAAAAAAATTTTTTTTAATTTTTTTTTTATTTTTAAAGATGAGGTTTCTCCATGATGGCCAGGCTGGTCTTGAACTCCTGACCCCAGGTGATCCACCCACCTTGGCCTCCCAAAGTGCTAGGATTACAGGCGTGAGCCACTAGACCTGGCAAAAATTTTTTAAAAATTAGCCAGATGTGGTGGTGTGCTCCTGTAAACACAGCTACTCAGGAGGCTGAGGCTGGAGAATCTCTTGAACCTGAGAGGTGGAAGTCGCAGTGAGTCAAGAATGTGCCATTGCACTCCAGCCTGGGCGGCTGAGCAAGACTGTCTCAAAAAAAGAGAAAAAAAAAAGAGGGTAAACAATAATTCTAAAACAGACAATGAAAAATTGGAGGTCATGATTTGTGCAATTGGTTAGAAGTGACCCCATGCACCTCTGAGGAAGAGTGAGGGAAAAGCATGACTCTCCTGGTGACTGGGGAAGGTGCCGGGAGCCCCACGTTTCTCATTCTGAAATGGAAATGATGCTGTCTGCTAGCTTTGTCATTGAAACCTGAAATGTGATAACATGCTCCACGTTGTCCTGTAAGGTGGGTGGATCGCTTGAGGTCAGGAGTTGCAGATCAGCCTGGCCAACATGGTGAAATCCTGTCTCTACAAAAAATTCAAAAGTTAGCTGGCATGCACCTGTAGTCCCAACTACTCAGGAGGCTGAGGCAGGGATTGCTTGAGCCCAGAAGGTTGAGGCTGTGGTAAGCCATGATTGCACCACTGCACTCCATCCTGGGTAACAGCGACACCCTGTCTCACAAAAAATAAATAAATAAAAGAAAAAATCAGAGTAGGAAAGTAAGATGGAACCTGGAATGAGTGGCAGAGTGAAGGCCATGGATCCCAGCTGCTGCTGCTGCCACTGCACCCACAGAGAGGGAGATGGCCTTCACAGCCCTGCTGCTCATTCTTTTTCGCCTGTGTATTCCTAAAAAGAATTTGGGAAAACGTATACATCCCTTCACACATATTCAGTTTGACAAATTTTTAATGTTGAAATCATATAGTACCTGCCAGCATGTGAGTTTCAGTATAAAAATTACTTCATAAAAATATCAAATGGAACCCACCTTCATTCATTTTAAAGGTGCCTGAACAAAGCTCTTAATTGGAAATCTTTTTTCTTTTTTTGAGAGAGAGTCTTGCTCTGTCACCCCGGCTGGAGTGCAGTGGCGCAATAGCAATCTTGGCTCACTGCAACCTCTGCCTCCTGGGTTCAAGCGATTGTCCTGCCTCTGCCTCCTGAGTAGCTGAGATTACAGGCACGCACTACCGCACCCGGCTAATTTTTGTATTTTTAGTATAGACAGGGTTTCACCATGTTGGTCAAGCTGGTCTCGAACTCCTGATCTCGTGAGTCGCCTGCCTCGGCCTCCCAACGTGCTGGGATTACAGGCGTGAGCCACCGCACCCAGCCCAGTAATGTAATATTTTATCTTGACAATTCTAAAAGATATTTGAAATGCATTATTTTTTGTTATTTTGTCATTAGTGTCTAATGAAATGCATTTCTTGATGAGATAAATGAAGGTCTTCTAAAACGAAATTTTAAAAACTGTAGATAAATACTCTTGCTAGAATGAGATGGGGCCCATGACCAATTCCATTTCCATTTTCATAAATGTACTCGCTCTGAGAAACATTGAGGTGTTTTGTTATAGCGATGTGACCCATTTCTTAGGACTCCTTTGTTACTAATCCAAAAACACTCAATGATTTATAATAAATTATAACAAATAGGTCCTCCAATTTGGTTGAAAACAAAAATTTTAAAAAAGATAATGACCTAATTTGCATAATAATTTATTATGTATGCAATCATTATTCACTTTCTCAGGACTTGGGAAGCAGGTAAGGGGCTTTACCAAGACATTTAAAGTAACTCAGTTATACTCATAACCTTTAACTTCAAGACAGCTTATTTAATCCAACATGTTAATATGCTTTGGGAAAACAGAAATATTTTAATTCTCCTTTGGTGCTACAATCTTTTAACTTTTATTACAGGGAACTTCGAACATATAAATGGGGAATAGTATAATGACCACCATCCAGCCCAACAGTTATCAACACCCAGTTAAGCTTGTTTTGCCTCTACCTCTGTCCAAGCCCTCTTGGGTTATTTTGACAAAACCCAGGTTTAGTATCATTTTAACCATAAATAATTAAGTATGTATCTCTAACACGGTTTCCTATCACAGAAGATACTTGCCTGTTTGGAGATTTTTTTTTTTTTTGAGACGGAGTTTCACTCTTGTTACCCAGGCTGGAGTGCAATGGCGCGATCTCGGCTCACTGCAACCTCCGCCTCCTGGGTTCAGGCAATTCTCCTGCCTCAGCCTCCTGAGTAGCTGGGATTACAGGCACGCACCACCATGCCCAGCTAATTTTTTGTATTTTTAGTAGAGACGGGGTTTCACCATGTTGACCAGGATGGTCTCGATCTCTTGACCTCGTGATCCACCCGCCTCAGCCTCCCAAAGTGCTGGGATTACAGGCTTGAGCCACCGCGCCCGGCTGGAGATATTTTTTATTGGCCTGATGAAAGAGGTGCTGTAGGAATCTAAGTGAGTGGAGGTGAGGGATGCCGCTTATGTCTCAGTGCAATGGGACCGCCTACCACAACAAAGAATTAGCCAGCCTCAAACGTGAAGAATGCTCAGGTGGCCAGATGGGGTGGTCATGCCTATAGGCTTAGATGGGCAGATCACCTGAGATCAGGAGTTCAAGACTGGGGCTTGGCCAAGATGGTAAAACCCCATCTCTACCAAATATACAAAAATTAGCCAGGCGAGGTGGCAGGCACCTGTAATCCCAGCTACTCAGGAGGCTGAGGCAGGAGAATCACTTGAACCTGGGAGATGGACGCTGCAGTGAGCCGAGATTGTGCCATTGCACTCCAGCCTGGGTGACAGAGCGAGACTCTGTCTCAAAAAAAAAAAAAAAAAAAAAAAAAAATTGACTGGGATGAGACTCTGCACTTATAGATAAGGGCTTAAAAAAAATCCCCTGCCATCATCACACCTAAGACATGATTTTAAAATATCAAACACAGTCATTATTTAAATTTCCCCATTCATCTTATAATTGTTCAAACAGTTTGTATATTTGAATAAGGTGCCAGACAAGATCCACTCTTTACATTTAGGTGATAGGTCTCTTAAATATCTTTTTTTTTTTTTTCTTTTTTTGAGATGGAATCTCACTCACTCTGTCACCCAGGCTGGAGTGCAGTGGCTCAATCTCGGCTCACTGCGACCTCAGCCTTCCAGGTTCAAGAGATTCTCCTGCCTCAGCCTCCCCAGTAGCTGGGATTACAGGTGCCTGCCACCACACCCAGCTATTTTTTATATTTTTGGTAGAGATGGGGTTTCAGCATGTTGGCCAGGCTGGTTTTAACTTCTGACCCCAAATGATCCGCCGGCCTCGGCCTCCCAAAGTGCTGGAATTTTACAGGTGTGAGCCACTGTGCCCGGTTATAAAAAATTTTTTGAATGCTACCATTGTCCCCTCTTTGACCAGTAAAAATTCTTTCATGGCAACTATTGAGTACTTTTGACGTGATCCTAGTAACCTTTGATAGTTTCCTTGATTTCTAGCATATGACGTTCCTAGCTCATCTTATTATCTCAATCCTAGACCTGGAATCCACCATTTCTCTGTGAAGCCCTGGTTACTGTCAGCGGGTAATGGTATTTCAAGAGTGCAGTCTGGGTGGATGCTAGGGGCGTTCCTCATCATTAGGTTGGTCATTCCTTCTAGGCTTTTTTTCTTTTTGAGATGCAGTCTGCTCTGTCACCCAAGGTGGAGGGCAGTGTCGTGATCTTGGCTCACTGCTGTTTCCACCTCCCAGGTTCAAGTGATTCTTCTGCTTCGGTCTCCCAAGTAGCTGGGATACAGGCATGTGCCACCATTCCCGGCTAACTTTTGTGTTTTTAGAAGGAATGGGGTTTCACCATGTTGGCCAGGCTGGTCTGGAACTCCCAACCTCAATTGATCTGCCTGCCTTGGCCTCCCAAAGTGTTGGGATTATAGGTGTGAGCCACCTCACTGGGTCTTTTTTTTTTTTTTTCCCCTGCAATTTATTTGATGCTGATCCTATAGATTCACATTCTGGGCTCCTCGTCTCATCCTATGGATCAGACTCAGTTTCAATCTTTTGGAATATTTCAGTATTTTTATTACATCACGTCCTCAGCCTCCCAAGTAGCTGGGACTGCAGGCGCCTGCCACCACACCCAGCTTATTTTTTGTATTTTTAGTAGAGATGGGGTTTCACCATGTTGGCCAGGCTGGTCTTGATCTCTTGACTTTGTGATCCACCTGCCTTGGCCTCCCAAAGTGCTGGGATTACAGGCATGAGCCACCGCTTCCAGTTTTTTATTTTTATTTATTTATTTTTTACTTTTTTAGAGATGAAGTCTCACTATGTTGCCCACGCTGGTCTCAGACTCCTGTGCTCAAGTGATCCTCCTGCCTTTGGCCTCCCGAAGTCCTGGGTACCACCGCACCCAGCCTCTTATTTCATTAGAGGTTGCAAAATGGTGATATTCTATTAATATCATTCCTTCTCTATTTAACAAAATTCTCCCTTAAAAAAACAACTTCCTCTCATCAACTATTACGTTGCCTTGTTGAACATTCATTCAGGAACAGATGGTGAGTGCTTGATTCTCTCCCTTTGTTTACCGGCTTTCAGAATGAGCTGCTTCCCCAGACGGTTCTAAATGACCAGGGAGCCTTTGTTTTTCAAAAATCATTATGAACCCCTGGCATTTTAATATATTCCATGTCTTTCAATCCACTCTATGTATATCGATAAACATATACATGTATGTATATATGCATAGTTTCTTTTTTCTTGAGATGGAGTCTCCAAGACTGAAGGGCAGAGGTACCATCTCAGCTCACTGCAATCTCAGCCTCCTGAGTAGCTGGAATGACAGGCTTGCGCCACCACATCCAGCTCATTTTTTGTAGAGATAGGGTCTTGCCAGGTTGCCCAGGCTGGTATTGAACTGCTGGGCTCAGCTGATCCAGTGCCTTAGCCTTCCAAAGCGCCGAGATTACAAATGTGAACCACTATTCCTGGCCATATATAATTTTTTGAATGCTCCGATCATCTCCTCATTAGCCAGGAAAAATTCCTTTATGGCAACTGTTGAGTATTTTGACATGACCCTACTAATCTTTGATTGTTTCCTTGATTCCAGCATACGATGTTCCAGGCCCATCTTGTTCCATTTCTCAACCTCAGAACTGCAATCCACCATTTCTCTGGGGAGCCCTGGTTTTTGTTAGTTGGAAATGATATTTCAAGGGTGCAGTCTGGGTGGGTGCTAGGGGCATTCCTCATCATTAGGTTGGTCATTGCTTCTACGCTTTTTCTTTTGTTGTTGTTGTTGTTGTTGTTGTGATGGAGTCTCAATCTGTTTCGCAGGCTGGGGTGCAATGGCATGATCTCCGCTCACGGCAACCCCCGCCTCCCAGGTTCAAGTGATTCTCCTGCCTCAGCCACTGAGTAGCTGAGATTACAGGTATGCGACACCATGCCCAGCTACTTTTGTATTTTTAGTAGAGACGGGATTTCACCATGTTGGCCAGGCTGGTCTCAAACTCCTGACTACAGGTGATCCGCCCACCATGAGCTCCCAAAGGGCTGGGATTACAGGTGTGAGCCACCATGCCTGGCCTCGAAGCTTTTTTTTTTTTTTTTTTTGAGACAGAGTTTTGCTCTTGTTACCCAGGCTGGAGTGCAATGGCACAATCTCAGCTCACTGCAACCTCCGCCTCCTGGGTTCAGGCAATTCTCCTGCCTCAGCCTCCTGAGTAGCTGGGATTACAGGCACGTGCCACCATGCCCAGCTAGTTATTTGTATTTTTAGTAGAGACGGGGTTTCACCATCTTGACCAGGATGGTCTCGATCTCTTGACCTCATGATCCACCCACCTCGGCCTCCCAAAGTGCTGGGATTACAGGCTTGAGCCACCGCACCCGGCCACCTCTAAGCTTTTTAATGGAAAATTTTTAAAAGAGAAAAACACTTTGTGAGTTTATAACGAAACAATTTCTAATATCAAATACTTTTATCCTAATATATGCAAGCTCGGTGAAAGAAAAAAGTGCCTTGAGTAGTAGAATTTGCCATTCTGTGGTAGCAAGACTTCCCAAAGGTGATTTCAAGATACTGACTTGAAGGCCGGGCGCGGTGGCTCACCCCTGTAATCCCAGCACTTTGGGAGGCCAAGGCGGGCGGATCATGAGGTCAAGAGATAGAGACCATTCTGGTCAACGTAGTGAAACCCCGTCTCTACTAAAAATACAAAAATTAGCTGGGCATGGTGGCGCGTGCCTGTAGTCCCAGCTACTCAGGAGGCTGAGGCAGGAGAATTGCTTGAACCCAGGAGGCGGAGGTTGCGGTGAGCCGAGATCGCGTCATTGCACTCCAGCCTGGGTAACAAGAGGAAAACTCCGTCTCAAAAAAAAAAAAAAGAAAAAACAAAACATACTGACTTGATGTTGTTAGTCACAGAAAACAGAGTTGAGAGGAGGTGCTTGCAATCAGCTCCCATGAGCTAGGATCAATTTTTTTTTTTTCTTTTTTTTGAGAGGGGGTTTTGCTGTTGTTGCCCAGGCTAGAGTACAGTGGCACGATCTCGACTCACTACAAACTCCACTTCCTAGGTTCAAGGGATTCTCCTGCCTCAGTCTCCCAAGTAGTTGAAATTACAGGTGCCTGCCAACACACCAAGCTAATTTTTGTATTTTTAGTAGAGACAGGGTTTCACCATGTTGACCAGGCTGGTCTTGAACTCCTGACCTCAGGCGATGCACTCACCTCGGCCTCCCAAAGTGTTGAGATTACAGGTGTGAGTCACCGTGCCTCGCCTAGTACCAAATTTTATTCCAAGGACAAGGGGCGGGGGGGGGCAATCGATGTATCTGAAGAAGAGGAAAAAGAGGTCAGAGGTGTGCAGGACGAATGAGGGCGGGGCGGGGGGCGGCGGGGGCTAAGGTTGTGTGGATATCTCCTCTGTCTCTCTAGATCCACTCTCCACCCCTCACCCTCTGCTGTGCCCTGGGAAGCTGGCCACATGGACTGCATCGCTGTCTCTCTCCAGCTTCTGGATGGGTTTGGCCAACAGGTAGCACTACCAGGAGAGTGGAGGTCTGGAAAAAAGCGATTCTGCTGGGCCACTGGGAATCGGCTGCCTCTCTCCACCAAAGGCCAGAGCTCTGGCCAGGAGGCTCCCTTCAAACAATCACCTCTCCACACAGCAGTAAGCAATTCCCCCAACTCCCTGCCGGCCTAGAAAGCTGATGTTTCCTGCTGTAACTAGCCTCGAGGGGTCCTGCCATATGCCTAAGCCCCACCCTGTCTCTTTATTAACTTCTCTTCCTATTACTGAGTTGGATTGTGCCACCTGTGTTCTGCTGGGTCCCTGACTGACACACAGAGGACCAATTAAGGCCTCAATTACTGAGGGGTTTCGTGGCCTGAACTGGATCGTGTTTGTATTAGGGTGGAAGAGGTGGTGGGAGAATTCTAGAGATATTTAGGAAGCAGGATGGATTCACTGGACACTGGGGGAAGGAACAGTGGAGCATGGGGCCGCCCAGTCCTTCTGAAGATGTGTTCTGTGATCAAGAAAGTTTGGGAGATGCTGTATTCTGTCATATTTGGAAGTCACAACATATATTTAAAAGCCCTTAGGGCTGGGTGCGGTGGCTCACACCTGTAATCCCAGCACTTTAGGAGGCTGAGGCAGGCGGATACCTGATGTTAGGCGTTTGAGACCAGCTTGGCCAACATGGGGAGACCTTGTCTCTACTAAAAATACGAAAAATTAGCCAGGAGTGATGGCAGGTGCCTGTAATCTCAGCTACTCATGAGGCTGAGGTAGGAGAATCACTTCAACCTGGGAGGCAAAGGTGGTTGCAGTGAGCCGAGATCGTGCCATTGCACTCCAGCCTGGGAGGCAGAGTGAGACTCCTTCCCAAAAAAAAGAACAAACAAAAAAAAAGCTCTTACAAGTTCTACAGTCAAGAAACTTTGCTTAGCTTCATGTAGGGTAGCTTTCCCCAAACGCATCTGACCACGCAATCCCCTCCCTTAATCTTTAGGAAGTTCCTATTAGCCTTCGATGAAACTCATGCTCCATGAATACATTCTTAGAAATCCTGGAGGAAAGAGGAAGCTAGGCAGAGCCCGACTTTAAGCGTTCAACAAATGGTAAAGATGACCTATGAAACAGAAAAGCAACAAAATGCATTTGTATGTCTCATGTGTCAAAGCGTTTTGGACTCCATTCTGCATTTCTGTTTCGGTAAGTTTGTTTAAAACTTTTGTTCTTAAATTGCAGATATTTGTTCTTTGTAAATGTTGACCCCGCACTTGTCTAGAAACTAATTTTGATGCGATATGTAAGAATGTGCACTTGATAAACTTAGGCTACTTGCTCATAGCCACTGGCCTTTGTTTCTGGAGAAAAATATTCCCAATTCCCATAGGGTTGGAGGCACAAAGATCTGAACAGTGGGAGTTGAAAAGGCACAAGACAGAAAAAATAATGTGACGAGAATTAAAGTCGAACTTCTCCTGTTTACAGCTAACTCGGAGGCCAGGTGCAGTGGCTCATGCCTGTAAGCACAGCACTTTGGGATGTCAAGGCAGGCGGATCACCTGACGTCAGGAGTTGGAGACCAGCCTGGTCAACATGGTGAAACCCCATCTCTACTAAAAATACAAAAAATTAACTGGCCATGGTAGTGCACACCTATAGTTTCAGTTACTCCAGAGGCTGAGGCAGGAGAATCACTTGAACCCAGAGGTAGAGGTTGCAGTGAGCCAACATTAGACCACTGCACTCCGGCCTGGGTGACACTGCAAGTCTCCACCTCAAATTAAAAAAAAAAAAAAAAAAAAAAGGCTAACTCAGAAACAACCATAGTTCCCAGAAAAGAGAACCAGTGCCCAAACACCTCCATCTCCACTAAAAAAGAAACCAGGCTCCTTGGAGAAATGGTTGATTCTGGGCCAAGCAAACAAAGTACAAGATGAACCTAAAATATTGGGTGCCTAGAAGGGAAGAAATACTAACACAGTGAATTAAAGTGTAGTAAAAGGACACAGATGGTAAATCTGGGATAATTTTAAGTACCAAAATAATAACAGTAATTGTAATTCATTACAATTAGAATTCATGAGCCCATTCTGATATAAACAAATAAAGGGGAAAAGGGCAAGAATTATCAATGGATGCTAAAACTAGTGAGTACAGGCTTGCTGAATAACAGGATTTTTAAAAAAAAAATTTTATTTTTATTTTTTTTGAGACGGGATCTAGCTCTGTTGTCCAGGCTGGAGTGCAGCGATGCGATTTTACCTCACTATAACCTCCACCTCCCAGGTTCAAGCAATCCTCCCATCTCAGCCTCTTGAGTAGCTGGGACCATAGACACATGCCACCACACCTGGCTAATTTTTGAATTTTTTGTAGAGACGGTGTTTTGCCATTTGCACAGGCTGGTCTTGAATTGCTGAGCTCAAGCAATCCTCCTGCCTCGGCCCAAATAACGAGATGTTCATATCATCTCAGATTATCCCCCTTCCAGATAATTAGAGATTACAAAAGGAAATAATAGAAATTTTTTAGTGAGCCGGGAGTGGTGGCTGATGCCTGTAATCCCAGGACTTTAAGAGGCCAAGGCGGGTGGATCACAAGGTCAGGAGTTTAAGACCAGCCTGGCCAAGACAGTGAAACGCTGTCGCTACTAAAAATACAAAAATTAGCTAGGTGTGGTGGCACATTCCTGTAATCCCAGCTACTTGGGAGGCTGAGGCAGGAGAATCACTTGAACCCGGGAGGTGGAGGTTGCAGTGAGCTGAGATCATGCCACTACACTCCAGCCTGGGCAGTAGGACGAGACTCTGTCTTAAAAAAAAAAAAGAGGGCCAGGCGCGGTGGCTCACGCCTATAATCTCAGCACTTTGGGAGGCCGAGACGGGTGGATCACGAGGTCAGGAGATCGAGACCATCCTGGTCAACATGGTGAAACCCCGTCTCTACTAAAAATACAAAAAAGTAGCTGGGCATGGTGGCACGTGCCTGTAATCCCAGCTACTCAGGAGGCTGAGGCAGGAGAATTGCCTGAACCCAGGAGGCGGAGGTTGCGGTGAGCCGAGATCGCGCCATTGCACTCCAGCCTGGGTAACAAGAGCGACACTCCGTCTCAAAAAAAAAAATTTTATAGTGGAGAAATCTGGCAGATACCACCTTAACCAGACAATCCATGTTTAATATCAGTAATGGGACACTGACATCGTGTCCCTCCTGATACGGCTAAACTGAGACAAACCAACCATTGCTCCTGTGTGATTCCTGCCGAGAAAGTGCATCATCTGAAACTAATCATGAGCAATCGCAAGACAAACCCTAATTAAGGAATATTCTACAAAATAATTGACCTGTCACTTCACAAATATCCAGTCATGAAAGACAAAGAGACTGCACAATTGTTCCAGATTAAAGTATCCCCCAAAGAGACATGATACCTGAATATAGTAAGTTGTCCTAGAGTGCCTTTTGCCGTAAAGAATATTATTGAGATTGGACGTGGTGGCTCACGCCTGTAATCCCAGCACTTTGGGAGGCCAAGGCAGGCAGAGGTTACAGTGAGCTGAGATTGAGCCACTACACTCCAGCCCAGGGGACAAAGTGAGACATGAAACTCCATCTCAAAAAAAAAAAAAAGAAGAAGAAAATGTATGAGAACAACCACCTTTGGTCGAAGTTGTAACCTAGACTGTAGTCAGTCAGTGGGCCAGATCTGACCTATGGTCTGTTTTTATACATAAAATTTGACTGGAAGATAGCATGTCTATTTGTTTGTGTGTTGTCTATGGCTGCTTTCGTGCTACAATGGTGGAGGTGAGTAGTTACAAGGAGATGAGATTGAGAACATATGATCTGCAAAATCTAAAATATTTACTAGATAGCCCTCTATAGAGAAGAAATTTGCAAGCCCCTGACTTAGCAAGGATTCGTGTGAATGAATGTAAATTTCCAGTGTTTGCCTTCCTATTCCTCAGAGGGGAATGGTGCCAGGATGGTCCACAGGACTGAGGATTTCCAAAAAAAACTCTGAGGTTTTTAGTTCTTCCCTTACCAGAGCAGCTACATCAGCACCTAGAAATAACTTAGGTAGAGAAGTAATTTTGCCACTCTGCAGGCCAGATCACCCGGGCCCTGCTTCAGAGTGCAGGTTCTGGATTCTAAAATTCACAGTGTGTATGACTTGTGCAACCTCTCTTTGCCTATGCCGTAACTTTTTGAAAAAGAATTATTATTGGCCGGGCGCAGTAGCTCATGCCTATAATCCCAGCACTTTGGGAGGCCGAGGTGGGCAGATCACAAGTTGAGAAGTTCAAGACCAGACTGACCAACATAGTGAAACCTTGTCTCTACTAAAAATATAAAAATTAGCCAGGCGTGGTTGCACACACCTGTAATCCCAGCTACCCAGGAAGCTGAGGCAGGAGAATTGCTTGAACCTGGGAGGTGGAGGTTGCAATAAACTGAGATCATGCCACTGTACTCCAGCCTGGGCAACAGACTGAGACTCCATCTCAAAAAAAAAAAAAAAAGAATTATTATTTCCTTTGGACACAGGGTCTCACTCTGTAGCCCAGGATAGAGTGCAGTGGCCTGAACATGGCTCACTGCAACCTTGAACTCCTGGGCTCAAACAATCTTCCATCCTCAGCCTCCAAGTAGCTGGCAATCTAGACATGTACCACCATACTCAGCTAATTATTTTTATTTTGTAGAAATGGGGTCCTGCTGGGCCGGGCGCGGTGGCTCAAGCCTGTAATCCCAGCACTTTGGGAGGCCGAGGTGGGTGGATCACAAGATCGAGACCATCCTGGTCAACATGGTGAAACCCCGTCTCTACTAAAAATACAAAAAATTAGCTGGGCATGGTGGCGTGTGCCTGTAATCCCAGCTACTCAGGAGGCTGAGGCAGGAGAATTGCCTGAACCCAGGAGGCAGAGGTTGCGGTGAGCCGAGATCGCGCCATTGCACTCCAGCCTGGGTAACAAGAGTGAAACTCCGCCTCAAAAAAAAAAAAAAAAAAAAAAGAAATGGGGTCCTGCTAGGCCCAGGCTGGTTTCAAACTCCTGGTCTTAAGTGATCCTCCTGCCTCAGCCTCCCAAAGTGCTGAGATTATAGGCGTGAGCCACTGCACCTGGTCTGCCTTGACTTTGAACTTCTGTCTGGGTAGGGACTTTCCAGGGGCAGGCCTACCTATCGCTGGCCACACAAGGACCAATGGTAATCAACAAAGCACAGCTTAACGAGCTGATGCCAAAATGCCTGAGAACGGAAGTGAAGGGGAAAAGCTATTAAGAAGCAAGCTGATTTATACTCTAGAACTTCAGGAGGACCAGAGGCACCCCAAGAGTGGAGCGACAGGGCTGACAACACAACAGGGTGGAAACTACGTGCAAGGAGCCGTTAGATGCCCAGATCTGCTCCCTAACTGCTCAAATCTGGGTGACTACTTCTTCCTTCCCTAACTGGACACAAGACGTGAACTCTGGGGCAGTTTAGCCAGAAAGATTCTGCACTTAGGGTGAGACAGAGCAAAAGGTGGGTGGATGTACCATCTGAAAACAGGGGGGTTACTAGAAAGTCTACACAGCAAACACAGACCTGCAGCTTCTCTTTTCTCTTTTTTTTTTTTGAGACGTAGTTTCACTCTTGTTACCCAGGCTGGAGTGCAATGGCGCGATCTCGGCTCACCGCGACCTCCACCTCCTGGGTTCAGGTAATTCTCCTGCCTCAGCCTCCTGAGGAGCTGGCACGTGCCACCATGCCCAGCTAATGTTTTGTATTTTTTTAGTAGAGACGGGGTTTCACCATGTTGACCAGGATGGTCTTGATCTCTTGACCTCATGATCCACCCGCCTCGGCCTCCCAAAGTGCTGGGATTACAGGCTTGAGCCACCGCGCCCAGCCGCTCTCTTTTCTCTTTTCCCACTTAGCTTCTGGAACACCAGTAGCCAGGCTTACATACCTGAACAGAAGACTGGACAGTTCTTCGGGCAGAAGAAATTGACCTGTCTGAGGGAAGAATAAACAGAAAAACCCACACACGAACAAAAGAAAGCCAGAGCAAACCCTAGAGATAGTGATATTTGGGGGACATGAAATGAAAAGCCGGGTCTCCCATCAATCATCCTACAGTAAGGCTTACCAGTGAAGACGCTCTGCACACAGAGCTCCTAGCCTGTCATTTAGAACGAACTCATACTCTTTCTTATTACTTTTTCCTAATTTTAACAGTAATACATGCTTGTTTTAAAAAATGCAAATAATTGCCAGGCGCGGTGCCTCACACCTGTAATCCCAGCACTTTGGGAGGCTGAGGCGGGCAGATCACCTGAGGTCAAGAGTTGGAGAAACCCCATCTCTACTAAAAATATAAAAAATTAGCCAGGCGTGGTGGTGGGAACCTGTAATCTCAGCTACTCAGGAGACTGAGGCAGGAGAATCGCTTGAACTCGGGAGGTGGAGGTTGCAGTGAGCCAAGATAGCGCCATTTTACTCTGGCCTGGGCAACAAGAGCAAAAACTCCATCTCAAAAAGAAAAAAAAGCAAATAATTCAGAAATGTATAAAATAGAAGATAAAAGTTGCCTGGAGTCCCTACATTCCCAAAGGCAACTATGGTGAACCACATCTTGATAATGTTTGTAACAATTTTTCTATTCAAATATAATAGGTCCTAGTTAAGTTCCTGTAACAAAGGCTAAAATAATAGGGTTTTAAACAAAATCCATCTTTCTGTCTCAGTCATGTAATAGGCCAGAGGCGGCCCACAGCTAATACTGTGGTTCCCCTGTGCTGGGGATCCAGGCTCTTTTGCGACAATTGGGCTGTCATTCTCAACACGAGTTTTCATCTCATTGTCTAAGATAGCTGCTCTCTGTCTCAGTCTTCAGAGATGGGATCTTGCTCTGTTACCCAGGCGTCAGTACAGTGGCACGATCACTGCAGCCTCAGACTCCTAAGATCAGATCATCCTCATGGCTCAAACAGCAAAGCAGCGCATTCAGTGACCTAAATGAAAAGCATTTCCAGGGAAACTCTTCTTAGCCAAACTATCAAATAGGAGGGGAAAATAAAACCATCTTCACCAAAACCAGCCTCCTGAGTAGCTGGGACCACAGGTATGTGCCACCACCCCTAGCTAATTTTGATTTTTCAGAGATAGGGTCTCCCTTTGTCGCCGAGGCTGGTCAAGTGATCTTCTTGCCTCAGTCTCCCAAAGTGCTGGAATTACAGGCATGAGCCACTGTGCCCAGCTGCTGCTCCCAATCCTGTGACAACAACCACAGGGCAGTCAGTGAGAAAGGCAGAAGAGAAAAAAGGCCATTTTTCTTTCATATGAGGATAGAATCCCAGAGTTATCCATATTACATCTGCTCACAGCCCTTTGGGCAGAACATAGTCGCATAACCACAGCTATTTGCAAGGAAATGTCATCTTCGGCTGGCTTTAGCTGGGCCTAGATGTGCTCAGCTAAAGCTCAGGATTTCTTTTTAAAAATGAAGAAGGGTCCAAGCGCTGTGGCTCACACCTGTAATCCCAGCACTTTGTGAGGCCGAAGCCAGTGGATAACCTGATGTAAGGAGTTTGAGGCCGGGCTGGGCAACATGGTGAAACCCTGTCTCTACTAAAAATACAAAATATGAACCAGGTATGGTGGCAGGCGCTTGTAATCCCAGCTACTGACGGGAGGCTGAGGAAGAAGAAACACTTGAATCAGGGAGGCAGAGGTTGCAGTGAGCCAAGATTGCGCCACTGCACTCCAGCCTAGGTGACAGAGAAAGAATCTGTCTCAAAAAAAAAAAAAAAAAAAAAAAAGGAAGAAGGAAGAAGGGGAGAATGAATACTGGGAGATAACCAGTGATCTTTGCTACAAAACACACACACACACACACACACACACACACACACATGTGTATAAATAAGATGCAGTCTAGCTGTGTCGCCCAGGATTGAGTACAGTGGCACAATCTTGGCTCACTGCAACCTCCTCCTCCTGGGTTCAAGCGATTCTCCTGCCTCTGCATCCCTAGTAGCTGAGATTATAGGCACTCACCACCACACCCAGCTAATTTTTGTATTTTTAATAAAGATGGGGTTTTCGTCATGTTGGCCAGGCTGCTCTTGGAACTCCTGACCTCAAGTGATCTGCTCCCTTGGCCTCCCAAAGTGCTGGGATTACAGGCGTGAGCCACTGTGCCTGGCCAGCTACATACATATATTTAAATTTTTTTTATTTCCAGAAACAAGGAATCTATACATATTTAGTGTCTCTGACTAATAGAGAGTCAAAGATCACCAGAGGCTTGAGGAAAGCCTCTAGAGGAAGATCAAAATGAACAAATAAAAATGAATTCAGACAAAACAGAAGCTGACAATATGAGGAGTAGGACAAAATGTGAAAACAGAAGTAACCTAAAATTAGTATCATAGCCATGCAGTGAGTACAGACTGCTATTCAAAGAAGAAACTTTAGGGAGCACTTGTTAATCCTGTTTTCTCTTTTTTTCGACAGCTCTTATTCATCCTTTTTTTCTCTTTTGAGACAGTTCTTTATTAATCTTTTTTTTTTTTTTCTTTTTTGAGAACGGGTCTTGCTCTGGTCAGGCTAGAGTGCAGTGACACAATTGTGGCTCACTGCAGCCTCAACCTCCCAGACTCAAGGGATCCTCCCCACTCAGACTCCTGAGTAGCTGGAAATACAAGCACATACCACTATGCCAGACTAACTTTTTTTTCTCCATAGAGACGAAGTCTCAATATGTTGCTCAACCTTAATCTTTTCAATTAAAAGATAATGGTAAAGGCTGGACACGGTGGCTTGTGCCTGTGATCCCAGTACTTTGGGAGGCTGAGGCAGGCCGATTACTTGAGATCAGGACTTTGAGACCAGCCTGGCCAGCATGGTGAAACCCTGTTTCTACTAAAAATGCAAACAAAACAAAACAAAAAACCACAAGCTGGGTATGATGGCAGGCACCTGTAATCCCTGCTACTCGGGAGGCTGAGGCAGGAAAATCGTTTGAACCTGGGAGGCGGAGGTTGAAGTGAGCTGAGATGGTATTATCGCACTCCAGCCTGGGTGACAAGAGTGAAAGTCCATCTCGAAAAAAAAAAAAAAATGGTAGGAATAAAAGTTCAACAGAAGGATTGGAAAATGAAGTTGAGAAAATGTATCAGGAAATAGGAGAATAACAAAAGACAAAGAAATAGAAAAATAGGAGACAAAAGATAAAATTGGAAAAGCAATCTAGGAGGTCCATTAACTAATGAAAGTTCCAGAAAGAGGCCAGGCACTATGGCTCCCGCCTGTAATCTCAGCACTTTGGGAGGCTGAGGAGGGTGAATTGCTTGAGCCCTGGGGTTCAAGACCAGCCTGGGCAAATGGCAAAAACCCGTCTCTACTAAAAATACAGGAAATTAGCTGGGCTAATTAGTGGTGGTGTATGTCTGTAGTCCCAGCTACTCAGGAGGCTGAGGCATGAGAATTGCTTGAACCTGGGAGGTGGAGATGGCAGTGAGCCAAGAGGGCGCTACCGCTCTCAAGCCTATTTTTTAGACAGAGACTCTGTCTAATAAATAAATAAGTTTCAGAAAGAGCAAAGAAAATGAAGAGAAGACATTCACAGGCTCTTGCGAGGAAAAATAGAAGTTTTATTTGAAAAAAGAAATTAAAAGAAGGCCAGGCGTGGTAGTGCACTGCTGTCATCCCAGCACTTTGGGAGGCTGAGGCAGGCAGATCTCGAAGTCAGGAGTTAGAGACCCGTCTGACCAACATGGTGAAACCCCATCTCTACTAAAAATACAAAACAATTAGGTGGGCAAGGTGGTGGGCACCTGTAATCCCAGGTACTCAGGAGGCTGAGGCAGGAGAATTGCTTGAACATGGGAGGCGGTGGTTGCATTGAGCACCACTGCACTCCAGCCTGGGTGACAGAGCGAGACTCTGTCTCAAAAACAAGACAAAACAAACAAGCAAAAAACAGGTCACCTACAAAGGAAAAGGAAACCAGATGTGAGTGGCCTTCTCAGTAGCAACACTGAAAGTGAGAAAGCAGCAAAGCAGTGCATTCAAAGATCTAAATGAAAAGTGTTTCCAGCGAAGCCCTACTCTTAGCCAAACTAACAACCAAACAGGAGGGGAAAATAAAACCATCTTCACACACAGTCTCAGAGATTTCATCTTTTACGTCGACCCTTTTCCTCCCCAGGAAACTATTGGAGAACGTACTCCACCAAAACGAAGGTGTATACATCAAGACGGCAACCTGGGATGTGGGAAGCAGAGGTGAGAACACAGGAGACGGGAGGAAGCTTGGGGTGATGGTGAGGGGGACTCCACCACAGCAGTGCTGTGGGTTGGGAACAGCCCAGGATGTGGCTGGAAGACACGGCGCTCCAGAAAAGAAGCCTCCCCCAAACCAGTCATTCATAGATTCGGTCACATGTTTCACAGCTCTGTCGAAGTTTAGGAAAGGATGTATAATGGCTTGAGAGAAATCTAAGCAAATCAACAGCAGAGGCAATTTTTAACTCCAACAAGACATTTGTACCAAAATAGAACTATGCTATGCTATGTGAACACTTAATATTGCCAAGCACAGTGGCTCATACTTGTAATCCCAGCACTTTGGGAGGCCAAGGTGGGATGATCCCTTGAGCCCCAGGGTTCGAGACCAGCCTGGGCAACACAGCAAGACTTGACCTCTATAAAAAATGAACAAAATTAGTCAAGCATGGTGGTGCACACCTATAGTCACAGCTACTTAGGAGGCTGAGGTGGAAGGATTGCTTGAGCCCAGAAGATCGAGGCTGCAGTGAGCCAAGACTGTGCCACCGCACTACAGCTGGTGACGGAGTGAGACACTGTCTCAAAATAATAACAATAATGAGAAACACTTAATATTGATTTACCAAGAATGATCATTTAACTACATTGAAAGAAGGAGGGTGGAGAAAATTATATTTTTGTTGGGGCATAAAATGGACAAATCATCATTTTCTGTGATAGAAAATGAACAGTTACTATCTAAAAATTTAAAATATCATAAAATGGCAGGATTAACTTCAATTAAAGTAGGACTCGGGGGCCAGATGTGGTCGTTCATGCCTGTAATCTCAGTACTTTGAGAGGCTGAGGTAGGAGGATCACATGAGCCCAGGAATTCAAGACTAGCCTGGGCAACATAGGAGGACCTTGTTTTTACTAAAATTAAAAGAAAATTAGCTGGGCGTGGTGGCACACAACTGTAGTCCCAGCTACTGGGGTGGCGGGGCTGAGGTGACAGTCTCTGAGACTGCAGTGAGCCCTGATCTTTCCACTGCATTCCAGCCTGGGTGACAGAGCAAGACCCTGTCTCAAAAAAAAAAGTAAGACTTGAGAAATCTTTTTACAATTGTAAGCCTATAAATTACACTTTTTAAACAATTCACCTGTATTTATTTGATTAGAAAATTGTCCCAGCTACTTAGGAAGCTGAGGCAGGAGGATGGCTTGAGCCCACGAGTTCAGGTCCAGGCTGGGCAACATAGTGAGACTCTGTCTCTTAAAAAAAAAAAAATCAAAAAAATTAAATTTAACATGATTAATCAAATAAGAACAGAAGTAGAATGAATACACTCCAAATCGGATAGCAGAAACAGGGAACCAGAGAGCAGATATGACAGATGCCTGTGCTGGTGAATTGGTAGACAGATATGGTAGATTTAGCTCAATACCCATCTCAGTATCTTTCCACAGTCATTCTGACATTGCAGAAGCTGAAAGGTTGAACCTACATTCCCTTGCAGCAGGGATTTTAGACACAATTTTGGTTTTTCCAATCATTTCCTCTCATGAAATGTATAAGGTGGAAGTGACGTGGAGTCTGTGTGTGCTATTTATGCTGGAGAGTGCTGTGACGGAGGTGTTTGCTATTTCTCTTTTTGTTGTCTCTTTGTCACCCAGGCTGGATGGAGTGCAGTGGCGTGATCTTGGCTCACTGCAACCTCTGCCTCCCAGGTTCAAGCAATACTCCTGCCTCAGCCTCCCAAATAGAGTAGCTGGGACTACAGGTGTGTGCCACCATGCCCAGCTAATTTTTATTTTATTTTTTGTATTTTTAGTAGTGATGGGGTTTCACTACATTGGTCAGGCTAGTCTAGAACTCCTGACCTCAGGTGATCCACCCACCTCAACCTCAAAAAGTGCTGGGATTACAGGTATGAGCCACTGCACCCTGCTTTTTTCCCTCTGACGCCCAGGCTGGAGTGCAGTGGTGCAATCTTGACTCGCTGCAACCTTCCCGTCCAGGGGTTCAAGCAATTCTCCTGTCTCAGCCTTCCTAGTAGCTGGGACTACAGATGCATGTCACCATGCTCAGCTAATATCTATATTTTTAGTACAGACGGGGTTTCACCATATTGGTCAGGCTGGTCTCGAACCCTGACCTCAAGTGATCTGCTGCCTTGGTCTCCCAAAGTGCTGGGATTACAGGTATGAGCCACTGTGCCTGGCTAGTGTTTGGTATTTCTGCAGTGGCTTCTCATCATGACGATATGCTTCAAGAGCTGGTAAGTGTCGAGACGGCTTTCCCATTTAGTAGATGGCTTCCTGATTTCAAAAGAGGCAGTGTCTCCTTTGGTGGCTCAGTTTTGCAGCATAGCTCTCCAAGTCATTCCTCAAAGTTCGACCTGGAGGCTGGTGCTTCAGCCCTCCAAACAAGTCCAGAAGCCATTTTACACCCTGTAATAAATCCTTTTGTACTTAAACCATCTAGAATGGTTCTGTTTTCTGAAACTGGAACCAGACAATGTAACAGGAAAGTGGAAATAAAATGTAAAGAAAAAAGCCGCCGGGCGCGGTGGCTCACGCCTGTAATCCCAGCACTTTGGGAGGCCGAGGCGGGTGGATCACGAGGTCAAGAGATAAAGACCATCCTGGTCAACATGGTGAAACCCCGACTCTACTAAAAATACAAAACATTAGCTGGGCATGGTGGCGTGTGCCTGTAGTCCCAGCTACTCAGGAGGCTGAGGCAGGAGAATTGCCTGAACCCAGGAGGCGGAGGTTGCGGTGAGCCGAGATCGCGCCATTGCACTCCAGCCTGGGTAACAAGAGCGAAACTCCGTCTCAAAAAAAAAAAAAAAAAAAAAAGCCAGGTGCAGTGGCTCACACATGTAATCCCAGCACTTTGGGAGGCTGAGGCAGGCAAATTACCTGAAAGCAGGAGTTTGAAACCAGCCTGACCAACATAGTGAAACCCAATCCCTACAAAAATATAAAAAATTAGCTGGGCTTGGTGGCAAGAGCCTGTAATCCCAGTTACCTGGGAGGCTGAGGCACAAGAATCACTTGAACCCAGGAGACAGAGGTTGTAGTGAGCTGAAATCATGCCACTGCACTCCAGCCTGGGTAATAAGAGCAAGACTCCATCTCAAAAAAAAAAAAAAAAAAAAAAAAAGCATGGTAGATAACACAAAATACAACAGAAAAATAAATCCAATTTTAATTAATAGCTAAATTCTAGCTAACAGAGATATATTTTCAGATTAAATGTTCTAAGAAAGTCCAGCTGTATGCTGTGTCTGAGAGACAGGTGAAAAACAATAGAATATTATAAAGGAATTGACACAAATATATCTTGGAAACATAATGGTGAGGGGAAGTTGCAAAATGATGATTCAGTATCATGTCATTTTTGTAAAGTTTAAAAACATTTATTCCATATAGCATTGCTGAATCTCTACATCATATGTAATAAAAGTTTAAAAGTACAAAAATAAAAAAGTACAAAAGTACAAACTGGAATGATATGTACGGTGACTGCCTCCGGGGAGGAAGAAGAAATGAGATTGGGGCCGTCGCTATGTCTAATTTTCTATGTGTTTAATAAATCCCAAGTACATGCAGCAAAATGTATTACTGTTTCATCTCCATGGTAGGGGGCGTGGGTGGTATTAACATTATTTTCTGTACTCTTCTGAAGGCCTCTAGTATTTTCCACTTTACAAAACACGGACACATTCTCAGGGCTCTCCTGGACATCTGTGCACATCAACATTCATGGTGAGAGTAGCTTTTGGACTCCAAAGAGGAAACTCGCCGGGAGTCGTGGCCCACGCCGGTCATCTCAGCACTTTGCGAGTCCAAGGGAAGCAGATCGCTTAAGCCCAGGAGTTCGAGACCAGCCTGGGCTAAATAGCGAGACGCCACTGCTACAAAAACATTTTAAACTAGCCGGGCGTGGTGGCCTCCGCCTGTGGTCCCAGCTATTTGGGAGGCAGGGGTGGGAGGATCGCTTGAGTCCGGGAGGCCAAGGCCGCGTTGAGCCGAGATCGTGCCACTGCGCTCCAGCCCGGGCGACAGAGCGAGACGCCCCCCAAAAGAAGGGGAAACTCGCGGAGGCTGAGCGCTGGTTCTCCCAGGTGGGGTTGGCACCTGCTGAAGCTGCCACAGGCGTGAGGAGGCCACAGGGAGACCTGGAAAGAACCTGGAAAGGGGCCCGGGGCTGCGGCGCGGAGGCGGCTGCAGGGCCGGATGCCGTCTGTGGTCTGAGCCGAACGCGAGGCCGTTTTTAAAGCTGAGGCTCAGCTTTGGTTGACGGGGGCGGGTAGGGGTGGGGGTGAGAGGTCAGGAAAACAGGCGGGAGGCCCGGGGCCTGCGGCGGCAGGGCTGAGGGCAGACGTTCGGCCCCAGGCGGAATGAGCGCGCCCCTCAGGGGCCCGAGGTGACCTGCTGGAGGTCCGGTCGCCCGGGTTCCACCCCGAGGAGAAAATCTTCATAATTGGGCGGAGGGAGGGGGATGCGGGCACAGGCCGTGTTCTCCACGTCGCGCAGACGCAGCGGCCGGCCCCGGGTCGCGGAGGCCCCGAGGAGCGGCACCGCAGCGGCCCCGTGACGCCGGGGCGCTGGGCCGGGCTGAGGGAGTCCTCCCGGGTGGCCGGCGGCGGATCCCGAGCCAGGCCGGGGAGCGGGGAGCGGGGAGCAGCCCTCAGCGCCGAGAGCTCCGGGCCGAGGCGGGCGGGAGGCCGAGGCCGGGGCGGGGCGGGGCGGGGCCCGGCGCGGGGGGCGGACCTCGGCGCGCTCCCGGCCGCTCGCTGGGTCCAGGGCCGCGGCGGCTCCTCTGCCCGGTCGGGCCGGACGACGGGCTTCGGGCGGCGGCCGGGGCGGCCTGCGGACAGACGGGAGGGCCGAGGCGCAGGCCCCGCGGCCGCCGTCTCCAGCTTCTGCCCGCGCCGGGCCCGCGCCATGGCCGCCTCGCCGGGCTCGGGCAGCGCCAACCCGCGGAAGTTCAGTGAGAAGATCGCGCTGCACACGCAGCGACAGGCCGAGGAGACGCGGGCCTTCGAGCAGCTCATGACCGACCTCACCCTGTCGCGGGTGAGGGCCTGGGCCGGCGCGGGCGGGGGCGGCCCTGGTCGCGGGCGGGACCCGCGCGGCGGGTGAGAGGTCGCGGGGCCGAGGCGATGGCGGGGCCGGGCGGGGGCTGCGCCCGGGAAGCGGCGGCTGGGAGCGGAGCCGGAGCGGCCGCGGCCTCGGCGCTTCCCCGCCTGGCGACACCCGCTAGCGGTTCGCGGTCCCGGGCGGAGGTGGGAGGGTCGTCGGGCCCCGCGTGCGGCGACGTGGGCCGGGGTGAAGCCCGCGGAGGCGGTCGGCTGGGCGGGGGCGGCCTGAGGGCGGGAGGAGGACGCGGAGACCCGAGAGGAAATCGCGAGTCGCGGGGAGGCCGGCCGGGCGGTGCGGCGCGGCTTCTGGTCACTCCGAACATCCCCGCTAGCGAGCCCTGCCGCGCTGCGGGCGTGGAAGGCCGCGGGCACCCCGGGGTCCCACGCGCCCGTGGGGGGAGCTCTGAGCACAAGCCCGTCCGGGGCCGGCCCTGGGGTGGCTCGGGGTGTGGGAACCACGACGGGATTCCGTGTTGAGGGTGAGGCTGTGCTCCTTCTACTTCTTGGAGGTCCTTTATTGGGTCCAGTTGACGTGGTTGGGCCCCGGATATTTAGTGAGAACTGACAAGCGTCGCTGGTGACTGGGGAGGGACCCGGAGGATTGAGTAAGGCGCGAGCCGGGACAAACACCTGGGGAGGTTAGGTCACCGCTGAGTGAGGCAGTGGAGGATGGAGAGCCAACCCGAGTGCCCGCGCAGGACTGTAGAGAAGGGAGGTCAGCAGCAGTAAGGCTGGCCTTGACGATCTTGAATACTGACCTTGGAGGACCATCGGGAGGATGGGGGAGGATCTGCAGATACCAGGGGACCGAGGTGGAGGAGGCAGCTGGAAGGAGAGCTGAGAGCAGAGTTGCAAACCAGCTGAGTTGCAGACACGTTATTTTTTGGCCAGCGCAGTGTTTGGGAAAAATTCTTGAATCTGTTGCCAACATTTTTAAATTGGAAGACTTCCACACAAAATCCAAATTTCCTCATTTATATATATTAAAAATTGGAAGACGTGGTAACACTAATCCTGAATTTCTACCGACCACCTGGAGCTGGGTGATGGTGGCCCTTTCAAAAGCAGCAGGAATTCTAGTTTGCCATCGTTTACACCACTCTCTGTCACAGTCCCCCAAGGGGAGGCTAGGTGACAATTGGCATTTATACTCATGATGGTATTTTCTTTCAATGAAGTTAAGGAAAAAGTGAAATATTTCCTATACTTACATTTCTGTTCACACTGAGAAAAAATAAATGTATATAGAGAGAAAGAAGCTGAAGATTTCAAGAGAATGTTTTCTTATACCCTGTCAGCTTCACTCATTAATTACCTGGCTGGCATCCGCTGTTATTTACATTTGTGACCTTGGTTAGACTCAAGGATGAACTTGGTAAGCTCAGAGCACATTGAAAAGAATGGGTGTGTGAAAGCTGAGGATTAGTGCTGGGGCCTGTATTGTTATGTGTCATTTAGATACATACCATATATTGTTATGGACAAATGCATTGTATATGTCTGTATACCTGTGGTACATCCAGTCTTCCACCCCATTCATGAATCTCCTTTAAAATATCCCTGACAGGTAAGGTCCTGAGTCACTTACAGACTGTTTTTTTTTTTTTTTTTCTTTTTTTTGAGACGGAGTTTCGCCCTTGTTACCCAGGCTGGAGTGCAATGGTGCGATCTCGGCTCACCACAACCTCCGCCTCCTGGGTTCAGGCAATTCTCCTGCCTCAGCCTCCTGAGTAGCTGGGATTACAGGCACGCGCCACCATGCCCAGCTAATTTTTTGTATTTTTAGTAGAGACGGGGTTTCACCATGTTGACGAGGATGGTCTTGATCTCTCGACCTCGTGATCCACCCGCCTCAGCCTCCCAAAGTGCTGGGATTACAGGCTTGAGCCACCGCGCCCGGCACGTACAGACTGTTTTAAAGGCAAATCATTTTTCATAGATTCTCACTGTTGACTTACTTTAAAGTAAAAAAAAGTATTTTCTTCCTTTCAAGAGACCATGCTATAGCTCAAGGTCTCTTGAATTTAGCAAGCCTAATCAACTGTGGCCCGTATGATAATTCACTTACCACTTTATTCTAATTACTGTAAAATTGTGTCATTTTGGGCTTCACCTGGTACAGGGAACCATTTACATGTTCATTCTGTCCTTTTTTTCTTCTTGACCGGTTATAAGTGAAGTAATACTGCTTGGCTTCATCGTGTTCATAAACACATCTGTAAATGATAACACTGAATTTGCCCACTAATGTTTGCTTATTTAAAAATCTTATGGGTGGTTTTCATAAAGAAGTCATCAAATTAGAACACTTCTCATAGAGAACTCTTAGATTCCCAGCGTGTCTATGAAGGACATGTCTCTAAGGATCTGAAGATCCCAGTTGGAGAAGTATCCACCTAGTTCATAGTTGGTAACTGGATGGCAGACATACTGACTTTCCATTACTAGCCCATGACAGACAAGCTAATTGATAGGGCAGACATTGCTGATCAATCTAGATGCTCTTTCCCCACTGAGCCTTTGTTGGGCTTCAAGTCCTTCTCTACGTAATCAAAGCAATCCTTCAGAGTTGGAGTTAACTCCTGTTCACCTGATGGGTGGGATAGACTAGACTGGAGAATTTTTTCTAGCTTTAGAAGTCCATGGCCAGTCGTGGTGGCTGACGCCTGTAATCCCAACATTTTGGGAGGCTGAGATGGGTGGATCACCTGAGGTCAGGAGTTCAAGACCAGCCTGGCCAACATGGTGAAACCCCGTCTCTACTAACAATACAAAAATTAGCTGTGCATGGTGGCGTGTGCCTGTAGTCCCAGCTACTCGGGAGGTTGAGGCAGGAGAATCGCTTGAACCCGGGAGGCAGAGGTTGCACTGAGCCGAGATTGTGCCACTGCACTCCAGCTTGGCGCGACAGAGTGAAACTCTATCTCAAAAAAAAAAAAAAAATTAGCTGGGCGTGGTGGCAGTCACCTGTAATCCCAGCTACTCAGGAGGCTGAGGCAGGAGAATCGCTTGAACACAGGAGATGGAGGTTACAGTGAGCCAAGATTGCGCCATTGCACACCAGCCTAGGTGACAGAGTGAGACTCCATCTCAAAAAAATAAAAAGTCCAGTGTTACCAGGAGGCATTTTGAAAAGGAATCTAGGAGGAGTAGTTAAGTGGTGGCACCGGGAATGGTAAAGGGAGGGAAGAAAGTGGAGGCAGGTGTGCCTGGGAAGAGGCTGTTATGTTGTTGGTTTTTTAACGTATTCATTTGCCAGTATTTGAGTGCCCACTAGATTGTTGTTGCGTGTGTGTGTGTGTGTGTGTGTGTGTGTGTATGTGAGGGAGGAGGGTGAAAACATGGGGCAGTCCTTCAAAGATCTTACTAATTTGTCCCATATATTTACTTATTGAGTGAGCTGTAGTGTGTGTCAGGGGTTAGGGTGGACACTGGGTATATAGTAATGAGCAAGTGAAACACAGTGTCCTAATGGATTTTAGGATTTAAGGAGGAAAACATTCATTTAATAAGACACATTTTGATGAATATAACCAAAGCAGAAGTAGGTGGAGCTCTGGACACATATGGTAGGGAGTTCTCACCTCTTCCAGTGGCCTAAAGGCTCAGTGGGAGTCAGGGAGGCATTCAAGGGTTTGTGTGTTGAGGGTGGGAATATGTTGCAGGTACGGGGAATGGAGCTTCAGTAAGGGGATGAGGAGGGTGACGTGAGATGAGACTGGAGGTGTCCACAGGGATGAGGTTGTAGAAACAAGATTTGGAACTTGATCCTAAGGACAATGGAGAGTCACTGAAGGGGTTGGACCACGGGAGATCTGCATTTTTAGAAGATTCCTCTAGCTCAAGCATGGTGAGTGGAGGAGGAGGGTTTTAGTAGGAGATATGATAGTGGCGTTTATTAAGATGGTGGCAGTTGGGAGTCAGAGCGGTGAGCAGATTGATACTTAGGAGGTGGGAAGGACTGGATTTGTGAATGGGTGAGGAGGGCGGGAAAGAGGGAGGACTTAAACCATTTCAGGGTGTCCTTCATTAAGAGGAGGAGCAGGTTTGGGCTGTGCAGAAATGCTGAGTTGGAGGTGCCTGTGGGGCAGGTGGGTAGAGATGGTCCGGCAGGCAGCTGTTTAGATGGCTTTGGAGCCTGAGAAGGAAGGCTGGGCTACTGAGAACGAGGAAATATTTGGTGTGGAGCCACAGAAGTAGATTTGGCTGCCTGGGAAGAATTGATGGAACAGATACTGTAAACTGGGGCCTGACTTCTGTATTCGGGCCTCTAACATGTTTTTGGTTTTGGCCCAAAATGTGGTTAGTTGGTTGACTGGTTGGTTTTAGTTAAGGCTGACAATGAATATTGTTACACCAGTAATCCCAGCACTTTGAGAGGCTGAGTGCACAGATTGCTTGAGCCTGGGAGTTCTAGACCAGGCTGGGTAACATGGTGAAACCTCGTCTCTAAAAAAAAAACATATATATATATATATATATATATATACACAAAAATTATCTGGACATAGTGGCACATGCCTGTAGTCGGAAGGTGGAGGTTGCAGTGAACTGTGATTGTGAGTCTGCACTCCAGCCTGGGCAACAGAGACCCTGTCTCCAAAAAAATAAATATTGGGATTTTATAGTAAAATCTGGACTTTGGCTTCTTTTGAAAAGTTAGATAATCTAACGACACTAACCTGACATTTCTGGTTGGCAGCAATTGCCTGAAGCCGAATGGTGGCTGCCCCATTAGAAAGCCAATGGATGTGGTCTTCAGTTTGCTACAGGCCCCATCACCCTCAAAGATACTCTTTGCAGTGATTCCAGGCAGGTTCACTTAGAGTCCCTGCTTGACAGCTGTAGGCAATTGAGTTTATGACCCTTGTCAGAAAGTGAGTGGTGAAGAGGGCCTAGGAGGAGCCCAAGAAACGGGCTTTTGAAAGGGAGGTGGAGGAACCAGCAAAGAAGGTTTGAAGAGCAACCAGAGGGCTAGGAGAAAGCCAGGAGGACTCCTGTGAAGAGGAGGGAAGGCCGACCAGCTTTACCCAGTGCTGCTGACTTGGGCTGACAGGAAAGATGTGTCCTTTGGTCTAGTCATGTGGAGGTCATCGGAGGAGGTCATCAGTAACTTCAGTGAGAGATGCTGCATTCTCAGGGTGCTGGGTGAAAGGTTAATTGTAAGTCGTTGAGGAATGGATGGGAGGGAATGGAGATAGGGTTGGAAATTTCCAGAAGTTTGGCTGTGAAGAGCAACTTGTGTTAAGGAACCACAAGACTAACTCAGCATATCAACCTGGAGTGTTCATTTGACTTGAATATTTGGGAAGACTCATAATTTTCATGTGAAAATAAACAATAGATAAGACAATAGTAGTCATAGATTAGTGAGGTCTCAGAATGGAGGCGAGAGAGAAGATGGAAATACTAGGTTTGGGCTAAATATTGAGGACTTTTCCTTTGCTGGGCACTGGAATCCCTTTCATATGTTGTTAGCTCCCATAGTCCTCAAAATGACCCCGTGGTGTGTATATCTGGAATTTTCCTCATTTTGTGGGTGAGTAAACTGAGGCTTAGAGAGGTATAGTGGCAAAACTGGAGTGTGGATCTGGCTGTCACAGTGAATGTCTATATACTCAGCTGCTTTAATTTTCCCCATGAGGATCTTCAGCTGCTTTTACTCCCCACTGTAAGGTATCAGCATCACTTGTGGAAAAGACTTTTCTTTCCCCGTTGAATTGCTGTGGCAATTTTGTTAGAATCAGTTGGCCATATATGTGTTGGTTTATTTTGAGGCTCTCTTTTCTGTTCCAGTGATTTGTCTGTCTCTCTTTTTGATAATAGCACACTGTCTGTATTACTATAGCTTTATAATATGCCTTAAAACCTGGTAACCTAAGTCTTCTAACTTCTCTCCTTTTAAAAAGTGCTCTGGCCAGGTGCCATGGCTCACGCCTATAATCCTAGCACTTTGGGAGGCCGAGGTGGGCAGATCGCTTGTGCCCAGCAGTTATAGATCAGCCTGGGTAACATGGTAAAACCCCATCTCTCTAAAAAAAAAAAAAAAAAATATATATATATAGAAGCTGGGCATGGTTGGCACGCGCCTGTAGTCAGGAGGCGAAGGCTGCAGTGAGCTGCGATTGTGACACTGCACTCCAGCCTGGGCAATAGAGACTCTGTCTCAAAAAAAAAAAAAAAATTGCTCTGACAACTCTAGGTCATTTGCATTTGCACATCCTTGAATTTTAGATTTATCTTGTCAGTGGCTCTAAAAGGATCCGCTGGGATTTTGGATTGTAATGCTGTTGGCTATTGTGAGACTTTCTGGAAAAGGAATTAATGAGGCCTGGATCTCATTTTGTGTAGGCATTAAAGAAAATTCCAGTAAGGTGTGTGACTGTAAGCCAAAGGTTGCTAACTCAGTAAGTGAGGCGGGTAAGGAAAATGAGTGGAGGAACCAGTAATGAGGTGATTGTGGCAGCTGATCCTGGGCCATCATGGAGGAATAATAGGGTACAGTGAGGACCTGGCAAATCCTATGTAAGGGGGTGGCCTCTTGTCAGCTTTATCCAGTAATGCTTACAAGAACACAGGTTCAGTGTTGTCTGAGCTTTCAATCAGGAGAAGTTGTAAATCCAGATTTTTATGCAGGGTCCTAGTTTTTTCAATTGAAATTTAAAACACTGAGTGGGTCCACGTCTGGTGGGTAAACAGAACTCTCTCTCAGTGAAATGCAGTCCGTGGGCTGCCAGCCGCTGACCTCAGCCTTAGGCTAATCATTCTTTGGTTCACATGTTCATCATCTGTAAACTTGAAGGTGTTGAAGACAGTCTCAAAATTCTTTTTCTAGCTCAATGCGTCTACGTTTCAAAAGAAGAAAATGTCAGAATGTTTCAGTTTTAAGAGGTAGTTGAGAAGATCAGCAATAATGATAGTACCTTGAGAAGTTGTCCCTAGCTTTACATTTGATATACCGCTGTTGTGCCTGCATCACTTAATCCTCACTTCATCTTGTGAAGGAGGCATCAGAGTCCAGGTTACAAAGTCATGTCATCCGATTCAAAGTCCAGTGTTCTTTTTAAACAGTCTTTGAAGGCTCTGGACATTGGTGCTTTGGGAGGGAGAGTGGTTGTGGGGGACTGTGAGATGGCCTTCCACTCAGTTGAAGGCAGGTCCCTCTCTGGATTTAGAACTCAGTTTGGTTGAAGTGTCAAGGTTTTTGGGGAAGAGTTGAGCCTTTGTGAGTAGTCTCCTAAGGCAGAAATTTCAGCCCACTTTCATCTTAGCCGGTGCCTGGCATACTACCAGACACACAGTTAAGTTCTTTGTATCAGTAAATCAATGGATAAATTGGTGCTTCAAAGAAGAAATCAAAGGCTTTAAATCAAGATGGCTGAGAATTTTGTCCAGAGAATTTCAAGAATAGTCAGATGCCTCTGGTAAGTACTTTTAGAATGTTAAGATTGAAAACTGAGAGACTTCATTCCTGTAACTCCGCCCCTAGATGGAAGAAGCTCAGTGTTCCCTTTCTCATGTTTGGCTCTGAGATTTGGGTTTTGATTAATAGGTTTTAACTGTCTCCCTGTGCGGTATGTTTGAGAAATCAAATAAAGCAGGTAGAAGGGAAGTTAAAGCCACTAAAGGATTTTGTATGACTTTAAAATTTCCAAACAGGTGTAAGTCCTTAACCTTTCGGAGATACATACTGAAATACGGAGTGAAAGAATGTCTGAGACTTCTTTCAGTGGGACACTGTGGGTAGTGGAGAGGGTAAAGATGAAAGAAGATTGGATATAAGTTGGTAATTGTTAAAGCTAGAAGATGGATAGATGGGGTTTCATTATACTTATCTTTATTTCACATATACTATTTGAAATTTTTCATAATAAATATAAAAATGAAACAATCAGCTTCATAGGTTAGACAATGCTTTTGGTCAACCAAACTTCACATGTTTTTTTTTGAGTTGGTAAATAGTGTGATCATTCATGTAAAGATGGGACAAAGAAGAGCATGGCAGAAACAGGCACGTGGGCTTTGGTGGCTCAGCTTCCTGCCTGCCACGTGGCAAGTCACTGATCTTCCGAGTCTGGGTCTCCAGGTCTGTAATGGTGGGAGAATACAGTCTCATTTGCATGGTTGTGGGGAGAATTAGGAATGAAGTGAGCACAGTGTCTCAGAATAGCACCTGGCCCATCCTAGGGGCTTAGATCTGGTCATGTTTTGTTGGTAGAGACAGAGAGTAATGAAGGGTAAAAATCTGCCCCAGGCTTCTTGTCTATAACCCTTTTCTTCTCTATATGAATTACAGTGCCAAGGGTTATGTAACCATGGAGCTCATTTATTATTTTAGAAACAGAACTCTTAAAGACCAGATCAGACCACTTTGAGGTTTACAAGAACTATAACCAATATATTGCTTTTTGAAAAATGAAGTAAGGAAGAACTTACAGAAGAAGGGCATATTAAAATGGTGGGGTGCCATTTTATACCTACTGAATTTGCCTCCTTCCTTACTTACCCCAATTAATGATAATACCCAATGTCAGTGAGTTTTTTTGGTGAAACTTTTCTCATATGTATATTAGTAAACCCTTTGGGAAAGGATTTTGGCAGCATATATTGAGAGCTACCAAAAGACCCATATCTAGAGATTTAGTAATCACTCTTTGGAATGTGTTCTAAGGAAATAATTCAGAAGAACTGCTACATAGCCATTAAAAATTATTCTGTAGTAGCATAGAAAAGGCTTATGATGTGAGCATGCTAGCTTGTACCTATCTCATGATCATAGCTATGCAGTTATTACCATAAATGTAAATGGAGGCTGGGAAAGAGCATGAAGAAGGGAACATAGTTCATGTATTAGGGTCATGGATAGTAGCTTAGTTTTTCTTTCAGAAATTCTTTTATTGTTGTCAAAGATCATGCAGGCGTGCCTAAACATATACACTCAAAGACCTTCCAAGAGTATGTTACTGTGATGGTACATGGGACATTTGGAACATGGGTAAGCTATTTCCAAAAACAGAGTAATCAAAACCCAGAAAGCTCCGGAAACCTGAAAGTGTGATCATTTAAGTAGAGAAGAAATTGAAACCGAGACTTTCGTTCTTGAACGGTTTCCCTGCAACATACTATATTCTGATGCTTCTTTTAAATCTTTGCTGTCTCCTCTCAACGTTCTTGAAATTGCTTTCTTTCCAGGTTCAATTTCAGAAGCTCCAGCAACTGCGCCTTACCCAGTACCATGGAGGATCTTTACCGAATGTGAGCCAGCTGCGGAGCAGTGCGTCAGAGTTTCAGGTACCTCCAGATATGTACTTTCTTGAAGCTGAATGGAGTGTAAAAAGATAGACAAAGATTATCCCTAAAAAGATGAGATCCTGAAGGATAAACTGGGCCTGGGTACAGCTCAGTCTTCTTTTGGAAAGTCCACTTACATTCTCTTTCATAGTTTCTACAGCATATGATGGTGTTATTTCACAAATGACTGAAGGCAGCACTGGCCAGTAGAATTATATCACAAGTATATGTAATTTAAAATGTTCTAGTAGCCACAATAAAGAAGAAACTTGTGGGATTAATTTTAACTGGGGTGGTGGCTCATGCCTGTAATCCCAGTGCTTTGGGAGGCCAAGGCCAGTGGATCACCTGAGGTCAGGAGTTTGAGACCAGGGTGGCCAACATGGTGAAACCGCGTCTCTACTGGCTAGGTGTGGTGGCACACAACTATAGTCCCAGCTACTTAGGAAGCTGAGGCATGAGAATTGCTTGAACCTGGGAGGTTGCAGTGAGCAGAGATCATGCTAATGCACTCCAGCCTGGGCGACAGAGTGAGCTTGTCTCAAAAAAATAAAAATAAATAAATATTTAATCCAGTGTATGTAAAATATAATAATTTTAACATGCAATCAGCATAAAAAAAGTTGAGATACCTCATATACGTTTTTTGTACTAAGTCTTTGAAATCTGTTGTGTATTTTACACATAAAGCATGCTTTAATTTGGAATAGCCACATTTCACTAGTTTCATGTGGCTAGTGTCCACCACATGGGGCAGTGCACAGATAAATGGTCTGTACTGCATTTAGATTACTGCAGTGTCCGAGGGTGCTTTCATCATTCATATCAATGGAGAGCCTTGTTCAAAACAAGGTGGAATTGGTGTTTCAGACAGTGGTACATGGTGCCATTGTTAAGATCTGAATTAGGTCAGCTTCGATATCCTAGTCTCTGAAACATTACGAGCCTGTCATTCTCATTATGCAATTTAAGATTTTGATGTTAAAGTTGAGATACAAACTTTAAGATTAAGCATAACTTGATTATTTGGATGCCTGACCATTTTAAAATCACCACGTTACTTATTTGTGATAGAAGCTGGGTTCACTTTTTTGGTGATGTCAAATAAAGCCAAATGTATTATTTAAACTGGAACTTCTATTTGAGAGTCCTAATGGGAACTCCAAATATAATGGTGATTAGAAAAAGTACAATATGAACATATTTGTACTCTATTACACTGGAATCTTGTCTTCGATATAATGACAGTGGACTCTTTACCATATTACTGCCCCTTTTAGAAATCTTTCATCTATCAAACTACCTTATATATTAACCCATTGGGTCGTTTAGTATCCAAATAACGTAGGTCTCTGCCATATGCTGGATTTAATACTTCAGGAAATACAGCATTGTGCAAGTTTGCTGTGTCCGAGATCCCATTTTTTTGCTATTTTATGGTCAACTTCAGAGAAATAGAGAATTTACTATGATATTCCCCTCCCATTGCATTGGGGAATGGGATAAAATGATAATCCTTGGCCTTCCCAGGATTCCTTTTTTTTTTTTTTTTTCTTTTTTTGAGACAGAATCTCACTCTGTTGCCCAGGCTGTAGTACAGTGGCACCATCTCGGCTCACTGCAAGCTTCATCCCCCAGTGTTCAAGCAGTTCTCCTGCTTCAGCCTCCTGAGGAGCTGGGATTACAGGTGCACACCACCATGCCTGGCTAATTTTTGTATTTTTATTAGAGACCGGGTTTCACCATGTTGGTCAGGTCGGTCTTAAACTCCTGATCTCAAGTGATCCACCCGTCTTGGCCTCCCGAAGTGCTGGCATTAAAGGCATGAGCCACTGCTCCTGGCCCCCAGGATTCTTTTCATACAGTTTTTTTTTTTTTGTTTGTTTGTTTGTTTTTTGCAATAGTCACTTACAGAATACTTGGAAGTGTAGTCCACATAATTTTTTATTTTTATTTTTTGAGACCGAGTCTCTTTCTGTCGCCCAGGCTGGAGTGTAGTAGCTTGATCTTGGCTCACTGCAGCCACCAACTCCTGAGTTCAAGTGATCTCCCACCTCAGCCTCCTGAGTAGCTGGGATCGTAGGCATGTGTCACCACACCTGCCTTATTTTTGTATTTTTAGTAGAGACAGAGTCTCACCATGTTGACCGGGCTAGTCTTGAACTCCTGACCTCAAATGGTTCACCCACCTCGTCCTCCCAAAATGCTGAAATTGCAGGCATGAACCACTATGCCTGGCTAACGTAACTGTTTTTTCACTTGAGAATAAGTTGCTGACCTGATGCCCCATCACCCCCAAATACTCACTCTTTTTCCTACAAGCAAAGACATTATTCTATATAACCAAATACAGCCATCAAGGTAAGAGAATTAACAGTGATCTTGATTACAAGCTGATCTTCAGACTTCATTTACCAGCTGTCCCACTACTATCCTCTATAGTAAAAGGATTCAGTTGAGAATCACGTGCAGTTATTGTCTGCCACCTCCTTTAGTCTGAAGCAGCTTTTCAGCCTTTTGTTTTTGACATGAATTCAAGTACTCTTGACTTTTGTGATCTTGTTACTTTTGAAGATTACAGGCCAGTTTTTTTGTAGATATAACCCTTCAGTTGAGGTCTACCTGACATATCTTTGTGATTTGATTCAGACTATGCATCTTTGGTAGGAATAACACAGAAGTGATGCTGTTATGATACCATATTAGGCACATGATTTTGATGTGTCCCATTAATGATGATGTTCTCTTTTATCAGTTAAGGTGGTGTCCACCAGTCATGGTGGCTCACACCTGTAATCCCAGCTACTCGGGAGGTTTAGGCTAGAGAATCGCTTGAACCTGAGAAGCAGAGGTTGTAGTGAGCTGAGATCGTACCATTGCACTCCAATCTGCGCAACAAAAAGCGAAACTCCATCTCAAAAAAAAAAAAAAAGAAAAAGTCCGGGCATGGTGGCTCACACCTGTAATTCCAGCACTTTGGAAGGCTGAGGTGGGCAGATTACTTGAGGTCGGGAGTTCGAGACCAGCCTGGCCAACATGGAGAAACCCTGTCTCTACTAAAAATACAAAATTAGCCAGGCATGGTGGCACATGCCCGTAATCCCAGCTGTTTGGAGGCTGAGGCAGGAGAATCGCTTGAACCTGGGAAGTGGAGGTTGAGGTGAGCTGAGATTGTGCCATTGCACTCCAGCCTGGGCATAAAGGGTAAAAGTCTGTCTCAAAAGAAAGAAAAAGGACAGATGGGTTATATGCCTGTAGTCCCAGCTACTTGGGAAGCTGGGGTGGGAGGATTGCTTGAGCCTGAAGAGCAGAGGTTTCAGTGAGCGAAGATGGTGCCACAGCATTCCAGCCTGGGCACAGCCAGACCCTGTCTCGGAAAAAAAAAAAAGGTGCTGTGTGTCAGCCTTCTCCATTCTAAAGTTACTCTTTACCCCTTCGTAAAGAATAAATATTTTGTGAGGAGATACTTTATACTGATCTTCATTAAACTTTCAATCTATACATTTATTTATCTCTTGGTGTATGGCTTTATGATTTTCTATTATATTCTATTTATTACAATTGATTATTTGATTTTATATTTTGATATAATCTATGATTTTCTATTTTCTATTTATTAAAATCTATAATCTATATTTTCGAAGTGATGAAAGCACAGATTTATTGGAAAGAAAATACATGCTACAGAGTAAGAGTGGGCTTGAGCAAGCTAATTAATTATTTTTATTTTGATCTTCACATTTTCCCCAATTAGGCCGGTAGGCACCCTCTTCTGAACTGAGAAAAATTTTTTAAAAACTGAGGAGAATCCTGGAGCACAGATTTTTTTTTTAAGTAAACTTTTTTGATGCATAATTTACATACAATATAATTTATACCTTTTTTAGGTATATAGCTCTATGCCATATTATCACCACCACAATGAACATGTAGAATAGTTCCATTACCCCAAAAGATTCCCTTGTGTCTCTTTGTAAGTATTTTCCATCCCCACCTCCAGTCTCTGGAAACTCTGGAAATCTGCAGTTTTGACTCTTGCAGTGTCCTCTTAGTGGAATCAAACATCCGTAGTCTTTTGAGTTCTTCTCTAACTTAGCATGTTGCATTTGAAATTTATCTGAGTTGTTACATGTATTAGTTTCCTAGGGCTACTGTAACTGAGTACCACAAAATTGGTGCCTTAAAACAACAGAAATTTATTTTCTCAAGTTCTGAGTCCAGAAGCTGGAAATCACGGTGTGAGCAGCACCGTGACCGCTGTGGGGAGGAATCCCTCCTTGCCTCTTCCCAGCTTCCCTGGGCTGCTGGCAATCCTTAGCTTGTAGCTGCATCCCTTGCTCTCTGCCTCTGTCATCACACACTTTTCTTCCTTGTTGTCTGTGTCTCTGTGTCTAAATCTTCCTCTCCCTTCTCTTGTAAAGAACTAGTCTTTGGATTTAGGCCAAGCCTAATCCAGTATGATCCAGTATGATCTCACCTTTGCTTGATTACATCTGCAAAGATTCTGTTTTCAGGTAAGGTCACATTCACAGGTTCTGGGAGTTAGGACTTGAACATACCTTTTTCGGTGGCCATAATTTAAGCCACTACATTGCATTGATCAGTGGTTCATTTCTTTTTGTTGCTGAGTAGCATTCCATTGTAGGGATGTAGATCATTTGTTTACCCATTCATCAGTTGATGGGCATTTGGGTTGTTTCCACCTATTGGTAGTTACGAATAAATACTATATAAACATTCACATGCAGTTTTTGTGTAAGTACTTAGTAGTGGAATTGCCAGATCATACGGTAAGTGTATATTAACTTTTGCTTTGTAGGAAATTGCCAAGCTGTTCTCCAAAGTGACCCTCCTATTTCACATTCTTACCAACAGTGCACGAGAGTTCCAGTCCCTATATCTTCTCTAGCACTTGGTATTTCAGAGTTTCAAAAAATTGTGGTAAAGAAAACATAACATAAAATTTACCATCTTAACCATTTTTAAAACTAGTTTCTTGGTATCTTCTAAAACCGTTTTTAAATGTATACATCAGAGTTTTTTCATCTGACAAAACTAAAATTCTGTGCCCTTTGAACAAAAATTCTCCATGTTCCCTTCCCACCTGCTTCTCGCAACCACTGTTCTTTCTGTCTCTATGACTTGTAAGTCAAAGTCATGTAAGGGAAATCATACACCATTTGTCTTTTTTTGGTGACTGGCTTGTACTCAGTATAATGTCTTTAGGGTTCACCTGTGTTATAGTCTGTGACAGGATTTCCTTCCTTTTAAGGGCTGAGAAACATTTCATTGGCTGTGGATGCCACATTTTGTTCCATTCATCCACTGATGGACCCTTGGGTTGCCTCTACCTCTTGGCTATTGTGAATAATGCTGCTGTGATCATGGGTGTGTAAATATCTCTTCAAGGCTCTGCTTTAAATTTTAAAAGTACCTATTTTTGTTTACCTACAGAGGTAGGATTGCTGGATCATATGATAATTCTGGTTTTAATTTTTTTTTTTTGAGACAGAATCTCACTCTGTCGCTGGGGCTGGAGTGCAGGGGCACGATCTCAGCTCCCTGCTACCTCTGCCTCCCGGATTCAAGCAATTCTGCCTCAGCTTCCTGAGTAGTTAGGATTAGCTGGCCACCATGCCCAGCTAATTTTTGTATTTTTAGTAGAGATGGAGTTTCGCCATGTTGGCCAGGCTGGTCTTGAACTCCTGATCTCATGATCTGCCCGCCTCGGCCTCCCAGAGTGCTAGGATTGCAGCTACTGCTCCTGACCCTGGTTTTAATTTTAAGGGATTGCCATACTGTTTTCTATAGCAGCGGTACCCTTTTCCTTTCTCACCAACAGTAGGAAGGGTTGCATTCTCCCCGTACCCTTACCAACACTTTCTTTTTTTGTTTGCGTGTTTTTTTGTTAGGAGCCACCCTAGTGCGTGCGAAGTGGTAGTATTTCAATTTAAAAAATTTTAGGCTGCTCTGCCTATGGAGTAGACATTCTCTGATTTCTTTAGTTTCTTAATAAAGTTGCTCTCACTTAAAACAATTTTTTTTTTTTAAATTTAGTCATTCTAGTATATGTGTAGTGGTATCCCACTATGGTGTTTTTAATTTATTTTTTATTTTTTTTAGACAGTTTCACTCTGTCACCCAGGCTAGAGTGCAGTGGCATGATCTCAGCTCACTGCATTCTCCACTTCTGGATTCAAGTGATTCTCCTACCTCAGCCTCCTTAGTAGCTGGAACTACAGTTGCATGCCGCCACACCCAGCTAATTTTTTGAATTTTTAGTAGAGACGGGGTTTCACCAAGGTGGCTTGAGGTGATCTACCTGCCTCAGCCTCCAAAAGTGCTGGGATTACAGGCATGAGCCACCCAGCCAGGCCTCATTGTGGTTTTAATTTGCATTTTTCTAATGATGACTAATGATGTTGAAAATTTTGCGTATGCTTATTTGCCATCCTTACATCTTCTTTGATGAAGTGTTTGTTCACATCTTTTGTCTAGTTTTTAAATTCAGTTGTTGTTTTTCTTAATGAGTTATGAGAGTTCTTTATATATTCTGGATACCAGTTCTTGATCAGATAGGTATTTTGCAAATATTTTCCCCCAAGTCTGGCTTGTTTTTTCATTTTCTCAATAGTCTTGAAGCATAGAAGTTGTTAATTTTGAAGTTCAGTTTATCAATTTTGTTATTTTATGATTTGTGCTTTTATTGTCTTATTGATTAAGAAGAGGTCTTTGCCTAACCCAAGTTCCCAGAGGTTTTTTTTCCTGTGCGTTTCTCTGTTAGTTTTATAGCTCTGTGTTTCACACTTAGGTAAATTATGAGTTAATTTTTTTGTGTGTGGTACAGGGTATGGGTTTGTGGCCCACTTGTTTTGGATGTTAAATTGTTCTAACATTATTTGATGAAGACTTTCTTTTCCCTGTTGAAATGCCTTGGCACCTTTGTTGAAAATCAATTGACCATATACATGTGGGTCTATTTCTGGACTCTTAACTTCTGTGTCATTGGTTTCTTTGTCTATCATTTTGCTAATACCACACTGTCTTGATTACTGTACCTTTATAGGGAGGCTCAGAATTAAGTAATGAGAATTCTCTTTGTTCTTTTTTGAAGCTGTTTTGCTTATTTTAGGTCCTTCGCCTATCCATAACGTTTTAAAATAAGCTTGTTAATGTCTACAATAACACCTGCTAGGATTTTTTTTTTTTTTTTTTTTTTTTTTTTTTGAGATGGAGTTTCCCTCTTCTTACCCAGGCTGGAGTGCAATGGCGCAATCTCGGCTCACCGCAACCTCCGCCTCCTGGGTTCAGGCAATTCTCTTGCCCCAGCCTCTTGAGTAGCTGGGATTACAGGCACGCGCCACCATGCCCAGCTAATTTTTTGTATTTTTAGTAGAGACGGGGTTTCACCATGTTGACCAGGATGGTCTCGATCTCTTGACCTCGTGATCCACCCGCCTCGGCCTCCCAAAGTGCTGGGATTACAGGCTTGAGCCACCATGCCCGGCCCACCTGCTAGGATTTTAAATGGGATTGCATGGAATCTATAAATAGGCTGGGGACAATTGACATCTTTATAATACGGAGTCTTCCACGAATGTGGTACAGAAACACAGATTTTTATTTAAGTTCAGTTGCTTATAATTTATATGCAGTCCTCCTTTTTTCTTTATTATATTTATGTATTTTTTTTTTTGGAGGCGGAGTTTCGCTCTTGTTGCCCAGGCTGGAGTGCAATGGCGCGATCTCGGCTCACCGCAACCTCCGCCTCCTGGGTTCAGGCAATTCTCCTGCCTCAGCCTCCTGAGTAGCTGGGATTACAGGCACGCGACACCATGCCCAGCTAATTTTTTGTGTTTTTAGTAGAGACGGGGTTTCACCATGTTGACCAGGATGGTCTCGATCTCTTGACCTCGTGATCCACCTGCCTCGGCCTCCCAAAGTGCTGGGATTACAGGCTTGAGCCACTGCGCCCGGCCATATTTATGTATTTTTAATTGACAAAATTGTATATATAAAATACGATGTTTTGACAAATGTGTACATCGTGTAATGGCTAAATCAGACTAACATGCATCCTCTCACATCATGAACAACATTTCCTTAGTGGTGAGAATCTACTCTCTTAGCAATTTGCAAGCATGTGATACATTGTTACTCACTTTAGTGATCATGATGTACTATAGATATCTTGAACTTGTTCTTCCTGTCTATTAATCTTTTATGTTTGTAGATCACTTTGGAGGTTACAAAATGCTTTCATATCTGTTATTTTACTTGATCCTCTTAAGACAACACTGGTTGGTAAGTGTAGCACTATTTTAATGTGGTTAAAGACAAATTTTCTATCCGAATGGAGGATCTCAAAGTGCATTTTTTTCCTAACCCAATGGGGTCTTACACAAAGAACATAGACTTACCAGATGAGTAAACAAAAGACAACTTTTCAGGCTGCCTTCTGATAATCTTTAGCAAGAGGCACATCACCAGTCAAGGGGTGGCTAGGGTTGTAGCCCTCATGTCTCTAGACAGGGCCTGGCACACATACACTGCGGGCAGAGAGGAGGAAGTGGGCATTATCGTCTTCTCTGAGTGCTAGGGTGAGGGTTGTCTCTTTTGCTTAGGGGAGGGATAGCTTGTTCCAGCCTGTGTAACAGCTAGGGCACATGTTGACTGAGTAGCAGAATTGTCAGGCAGCTATAGAGAGAGGGACAAAGGTCTTCTCTCTGTGTAAGGCTATGTAGGTATAGTTGTAGCTTTTAATACCCTTTTTTTTTTTTTTTTTTTTTTTTTTTTTTTGTTGTTGTTGTTGTTGAGACAAGGTCTCACTCTGTCACCCAGCTGGGGTGCAGTGGTGTGATCTTGGTGCACTGCAACCTCCACTTCCTGGGCTCAAGGGATCTTCCCATCTCAGCCCTCCAGGTAGCTGGGAGTATAGGCGCGAGCCACCATGTCTGGCCAGTTTTTGTGTTTTTGTAGAGATAAGAGTTCCACTATGTTGCTCAGGCTGGCCTTGTATTTCTGAGCTCAAGCAATCCACCCACCTTGGCCTCCCAAAGTGCTAGGATTACAAGTGTGAGCCACCGTGCCCAGCCTCATATCCTTTATATAACCTACCCTAGTCCTTTCAGATTATATCACTAAAAACTAATTGTTTTTACATCTCTGATGACTACGTTTTAACAAAATTGTATCATGTTGTTTATAACTGAGGGCTTTTCAGTTCTAATTTAGGGAAAGATCTGATGGTCAAGGAAAGAAGCCCTATTAGCAAGGCAGTTTGCAGAGGCCTGGAGGGTCAGGGCCAGCACAGTGGATTTTTTGGGACTCACTGCCAATAGGAGTAGTGTAATGAGGCCCAGGGTTTGCATAGCAAGTGTGTACGAGAACCAGGACTTAAAGATCAAGTCTTTGACTTCTAGTTCCAGTTCCATGGTGTTCCTTTACTGCATTTCCTTTCCAATTTTCATGAGGTTCCTTAAAAAAAAAAAAAAATTGGCGAAAGAGACATCAGTTAAATTTAAACAAAAGAAAACCTAAGTAGCAATGTGAATCTCAAAATACTACTAAGCACAGCTGACATTTATTTAGTACGTGCTATGTGCCAGACACTGTGTTAAGCTTGGTTAACACATCTTGTTAAGATGGTAATTATCATAGCATTATTGGCTTTTATGTGATGAAACAACACAGCAACAAATTGCAAAAAGGCAAAGCTCCAGTAGATGAGGCGCATTAGACAGTAACACAATTATAGATTTATTTATTTATTTTTTTTGAGACGGAGTATCGCTCTGTTTCCCAGGCTGGAATTCAGTGGTGTGATCTCGTCTCACCATAACCTCTGCCTCCCAGGTTCAAGTGATTCTCCTGCCTCAGCCTCCTGAGTAGCTGGGATTACAGGTGCATGCCACCATGCCTAGCTCATTTTTGTATTTTTAGTGGAGACAGGGTTTCACCATGCTGGTCAGGCTGGTCTGGAACTCCTAACCTCGTGATCCACCCACTTCGGCCTCCCAAAGTGCTGAGATGACAGGCGTGATTGTGGCTTCCCTGTAATAAGGGAGCCACAGTTTCCCTTACTGTTGGGCGTTCGGGTTGTTTTCACTCTTTGTTCATGGTGTGTGTGTGTGTGTGTGTGTGTGTGTTTGTGTGTGTGTGTAGTGTAAATTGATCATATACTAGGCCAAAAAAATTCTCAGTAAATTTAGAAAGGAGAAATGGAATCTGAACATAATTAATAAAATTGTAATTAATAATTTAAATTTAAAAATCCAGCTATTTGAAAAAATTTTCTAAGTCTTTTTTTTTTTTTTTTTGAGGTGGAGTCTCACTCTGTCGCCCAGGCCGGAGCGCAGTGGCACGATCTTGGCTCACTGCGACCTCTACCTCCTGGGTTCAGGCGATTCTCCCAACTCAGCCTTCCGAGTAGCTGGGACTACAGGCATGTGCCACCACACCCGGCTAATTTTTGTATTTTTTAGTAGAAATGGAGTTTCACCATTTGTTAGTGAAATCTGTGTATTTTTTAGTCGAAATGGGGCCTTGAACTCCTGACCTTGTGATCCGTCTGCCTCAGCCTCCCAAGGTGCTGGGATTACAAGTGTCAGCCACTGCACCTGGCCAGGCTTTTTAATAACTATTAAATATACTATCAGGCCGGTGCCATGGCTCATGCCTGTAATCCCAACACTTTGGGAGGCTGAGGTGGGCAGACCGCTTGAGCCCAGGAGTTGGAGAAAGATAATAAAGAGTAGAAGAATGCCTTCACTTTGTAAACCTGAGGAATGCCTTGGATCCCTCCTAAGGAAAATACATAATCCAGAACCAGTAGAAGCCAGCCTCCCAGAGCTTCTGCCTGCCTCACTGAGCAAGCCCAGGAAAGGGGAGCAGAAACAGGCTTGAAGGGAAGGATGAGCTCTGCCTGTCCCCTTGGCCCAGGGAGCACTCCTAATGATGCCGAGGAGCTCAATTCCAAGCAGGCGAGAAGCTTATGGAGTGAAACAAGAGAGGCTGGTTCTCATTCGATATTTCCGATTGTGGAGGGGAGAACAGTGAGATGAACAAAGCACCCATCTGTTCTCTACTTCCTTTTTCTGAAAGGAAGAGGTGAGGTTTCTTCATGCCATCTGGACAGTGTTGGGGTTATGTGACTAGACTCCCCCCAACTGAGTCTCCTTTGGTAAATCACAGAATTCCCTGAATCTCATCTATAATCAATGATATGACAATTACTTGGTAGAGTTGTTCATAAGGATCTAATGAATGCAGAATAGATGCACATCTTTGGAAACTAAAGTATTAAGCAAATGTCAATAGTGATAATACAAACACTGCTTACCAACAGTTGTGAAGTAGGAAGTTTGTATTTATCATTTCCTACCTCTTTTTCTCTGAGCTTGTCTTACTTTCTCCCCCTCATCTCTGCTGTCCAGTATGTTAGTCACTAGTCTTTGTGGCTATTTTCATGTAAATTAATTAAGATTAAATACAATTAAAAATTCAGTTCCTAGGTTGCAAAAGCCACATTTCGAGTGCTCGGGGGCCACATGTGGCTGGTGGCCACCAAACTGGACAGTACTGCCCCCTATTTTGAGAGGTGAGAGAGTTCTTGGAAGAGGTAGGCATTCTCTTGCTGCATTCCAGATTCTGGTTTTAGCACCAGATTGAGTCCTCATCTTCCCTGGAGAGCCCAGGGCTATAAGGTGATCCTCCCTTCCCGGCTTGTCTCTATCAGCCAATCAGATTTCTGTGCCTCGGTTGAAGTGTTTGTTTGAGTGGTAAGGAAAGCACCCTGATTAAGTTCATATCAAAAACTTTGAACTTCCACTTAACTGCTCTGAGTACATGCCTTTCGAAAGAGGATGCCCACAAAATCAGATCTCCGTTTGGTAGACTTTCTTACTGTAAAATTTGGCAGTTCCTTGGAAAGGCTATGTGGTAGGCGTGCTTACGTTACACACACATAGATTAGTCTTCTAAAGGAACAGACTGACCCTGCCTTTCAAAAGAGGATGGCTGCAGAATCACATCTCCAGCTGGTAGAATTTCTCGTTGTAAATGTGGCAGTTCCTCAGAAAGGCTATGTGGTAGGCACGCCCTTAATGCACGCACATGTGCACAAACACACACACAGACACACACACACACACGTCTTCTAAAGGAACAGATTGACCCTGTATGGTAGGCGTGCCCTTACATCACACACACACACACACACACACACACACACACGTGTCTTCTAAAGGAAGATTTACCCTGTATGGTAGGTGTGCCCTTACACGCGCGCGCACACACACACACACGTGTTCTAAAGGAACAGACTGACCCTGTGAGGGTGCTGTGTTCTCCTGCTCCCTCCCCACTCCAAGCGTGGTGTTAACTGCTTTTCTTTTTCAGTCTTTAATTGATTAATAAATAATAAATTAGGCAAACATTTCCTGAGCACCTGCTGTGGCAGCAGGTCTGTATGAGGCATAGGACGCATAGAAACGAAGAAGTTGGCCCCCCCCACAGAAGTCGGCAGCCCATTTATTCCTCATGTAACACCGTCAATTCTGTGTCCAGCACTGTGGCCTGAGCAGCCTCAATCTGGCCACTTCCCCTCTGTGAAGAAGGGCTGCTCTGCTTTAAGCCACGAATGACCTTGGACTCTCAGAGACTGTTCCAAAATGGTTCTGTCTTGAGTCACAGATCAGAGAGTGTCTATAGAGACCTCAAAGTAGCTTCTTTTATCATCTAATGGTCTTCAGAAACTCTGTCTCTGTTTCTGCGGTCAGCTTCCAGCTGCTCATTGCTCCTGATTACCTCTCCTTTAGTTCTGTCTCCTGGAGTGTGGGCGGTATAATCTCTGCTTCCTTTGGTTGTCCTCAGGATGAGCTGTGGCGTGACAAAGATGAGCTCAGGTGGCAGGCAGGCCTGGGTGCCTTGAGTCCTGCTTCTGCCACTCTTGATAGATGATGCGGGCATTTCCTCAGCTATCTCAGCCTAGTTTTTGATATGCAAAATGGGAATTATAATAATTCTCCATAGGATAAACTGAGCTAATGGGAGGCATGAGGCCTTGACCAAGAGGTTTTGGAGCTTGAGTGTGTTAAGGGAACTGGGCTGTAAAGAAAACGGATTCCTTCCCAAGCATCTAAATAATTTCTGGTCGTGTATGTTCATTCTTCATAGTTCGTGGCATAGTTACCTGCTCAGAACTTAAAAGTGAGGAGGAATTTTGTTCCCAAGGTTATAATGTTATATTTTCTTCCCGTAGCCAGCCCTGCTCTTGGTACAGCATGCTCTCTGCCAGCCCTGAGACAGTCCACTTTTATCCAAATACTATTAGATACAATGAGGCAGGGCAGTGACCTTGGGCTTCTGCATGAGATTTAGAAGACCACATTTATAAATTATTTTAGCATGAATTATTTCTGGGAAAGATTTTTCACTGATTACTAATGTCACCTATTGTATGTTATGTCTTATTTTCTTTTTCAGAGATTGACATTTTTCTGACCTTGTCTCAGATCTTTTTAAGCGTTTGTGCCTCTTAAACTGCATGCACTTTGCAACTCTGATTTTTCTTTTACTGTGTCTGTGTGTGATGTGCTCACTGGTTTGCGTTTGATTTTGACTTCCAGCAGCATGTTCTTCTATTCTGCCTAAGGAAATAGTGAGAAGCACAGAGAGTTAAGGGGTTACTTAATAGTTTTGGAATGTGCATCTGTCCCAAAATAGGAGCTGCAACCAAGATTATGGTGGTTGTATTTTTAATCCATATTTGAATCGTTCTTTTTCTCTTCCTTTTTACCTACCCAAACATGTTGAATATAAGACTTAAAGGATGAGAGAGAAAAGTAGACAACTCATTAATCTCTAATCATCTGGAATAAAGCCTTTGTTTGAAATTTAAAAAGGGCGGGAAACATTGGTACCACACACTGAATTAGGAACATCTGTACCCATGAGAACTTGAGCAAGAGAACTGGAATATTCTCATCTTCTTTCCGCCTCTCACGTGCTCTCAATAGTTTGTGCGGTGGAGGATCAGAGAGAGCAGGGCTACTTAAGATCTTTATAATACCCCTCCAGCTAGTGCTTTAAAAGACTGAATTGGATTCCATTAATTGAAAATTTTCATGCCAGAAAAGTTGGAAGAGATAGGAACGTTTGCTGAGAAGTCTATCCATGGAATAAAACAAGTGGTCTATTTGAAAAGAAATACCACAAGTACTAAAGCAACAACATATACTTTGCCTTAAAATATTATGGCACAATCTTAAGGGCGGTACAGAGGCTGCATAGTGTGATGGGCAAAAGGTCACACTCTGAATCCAAATGCAGCTTCTGCCACTTTCTAGCTGTGTGACCTTGGGCAAACTACTTAGCATCTCTTTGGCTTACTTTTCTCACCTGTAAAATGGGCATAGTTATAATGCCAGTATCAGAGTTTTGTTGAGAAGAACAAATGAGTTGTTATATGTAATGCCCTTAGAACAATGATTGGCACCCAGCAAGCACATTAGAGGTGTTTTCCTCATCTTACAGTTGTCCTGACTGCTCCTGCATCCAATGCTGTGATTACCTCTGCCACCACTGCCACCTCTACTGCCACTACTACAGCATGGGCTTGGCCATCAGCTTGGGTTTGAGTTCTGGCGCTGCTGCTTACCTATTCAAGTCCAAGCCCCTTTTTCATATTTATGAAATAGGAGTGTTAATAGTACCTACTTCACAGGACCTGGTGAGGATGAAATCGGATAATGTGTGTGAAACACCCAGTAGATTAAATGCTTGTAGCTTTGTTGTTACTGCAGCGGCTCTCAACCAGGGATCCTCCCACACCAGGGCATTATACTCCACTGTGAGTTGCATTACAAGTTATGTATCTTACTAATAAAGTACCAATGGTTGAGAATTATTTTAAAAAATAATTAGAGTTAAATCAAGGGTATCCCTACCCTGATATGACTGCTGTTCACTTCAGTTTTGAGAAGGGAGAGTACCTGGAAAAGAGGCCCTGTGCTTGCAGGACCTACACCTGTTGGGATATGGGAGCGGGGGATGCACATGTGAAAGGTGAGTGCTTTGTGTGGGGGCAGAAAACAAATTGGAGAGTTGCTGGCCTTGCGGTGCTGTCGTTTCTGCTGGAGAAGGCACCACTCACGCTCGTTCTTCCAAGTGGCAACCCCTCTTTCTAATTGATTGCCCAGGCTAACGCGTCATTATCCCTCAAAGTGCAACTGTTCTTACCTTGCCCAAACATATATAGACTCGAGGAAATACTTGTTCTATTAAAATCACTTTTTATTATATTAAGCATTACTGTGACTTGTCCCGAATTTATTCATTAATAAGTATTTATTAAGTGCTTTTATGAGTACGATATTATTGGGTTTATGAAGAAAATTCAGAGTATCAGTTTAAGAAGCTTATAATCAAGTTTGATAGACCAGGCGTATATACCATAACTATAGCACGAAGACGTTGACTCTAGTGTTCTTTTTATTTTTCTTTTATTTTTTATTTTCTAGTCAGAGTCTTGCTGTGTCACCCAGGCTGGAGTGCAGTGGCATGATCTCGGCTCACTGCAGTCTCCACCTCCCGGGTTCAAGTCATTCTACTGCCTCACCCTCCTGAGTTGCTGGGATTAGAGGCATGCACAAGCACACCCAATTAATATTTATATTTTTAGTAGAGATAGGGTGTCACCATATTGGTCAGGCTGGCAAACTCCTGACCTCAAGTGATCCAACTGCCTCGGCCTCCCAAAGTGCTGGGATTTCAGGCATGAGCCACCATGCCTGGACTTTTTTTCTTTTTTAGCTTCCATTTTTAAACATTCACATTCAGGAAAATACATTGCATTTGTTTTTCATTATAAAAGTAGTATGTGTTCATTGTATGAATTTTGGAAAATATGTAAACATTAAAAAGCAACACGAAAAATTAAGCCATATTTCATCAACTAGAGATTACCATTTTAATGTTAAATTTATTTTTCATGTATTTTTATACAGGTTCACTCTTCATATTCTGCTTTTTTTCTTTTTCAGCCATTATGTAATAATTATTTCCCTATGTCATTAAACTATGTTGTAAGTGTAATTTTAATAGCTAAATAATAATTTACAAGCATTTCTCCAGTGTTGGACATTTTGGTTAATTCTGATTTTTCTTTATGAATAATATGGTCAGAAACACTTTTATGTGTGAGTCATCCATTTTTCTGATCATAGATTTCCACAAGTAGAATTCTGAAGTCAAAGGGTAGAAATAACGCCAAGATTGTTACATGTGGTTTCATTACTTTTTGGCAATGATATTTACCCTAGCAAAACTCGTACACTGATAGAGTTGGAGATTTATTACCTTAAGAACAGGAGATCCTTAGCTTTTTCAGATCTGACGTTCCAAGTATGTGTTGACTATTCAAGAATGACTCCAAAGTTCATGACATAAAGTAGTTTGCATATTTACTGAACAAAATTTAATCACACGGGCCTAGAGGCTGGTGAGTGACCAAGTCTGCCTAGCAAATGTTTCACTGGGGCTTCATGGGTCTATGTAATACCTCTCATATATTGACTTAAAGACTTAATTTGTTTGAAAATGGACAACTTTTGTGAAAATCAAAAGGACCATTAATTTATGGTATACAAGTATGCACAGAAAATCTACAGTTGTCAGAGAAATATTAAGAAAAAACCTAGAGTTGATACAGACTTTTTAATATTAAAATAGATTTGCTGTGGTCTACTACTTTCCTGTGACTACTTTCCAATTGCTTAATAGTATGTATTGACCTGACATTTCTAGAAAATTAATTTCAGTTTTAGTGCCAGCCATCGGAATTATTCTTTTTATAATAAATCACCAAATGGTTATATATGTATATATGCATATATGTCTTTGTAATAAAATATGAAAAATACATTAACCAAATTATCAGATTGAGCTTCTACAGATGTTTACCCCTTACTTGTTTTAATTTTAAAGGTTCTCTTTGGCAGAAATATCTTATACTCTAGCTAGGGAAGAAAATGTATAGAAAACAATTTAATCAGTGTCTGGGAGTCTGAGAACAAATGTAGCTTAGAACAATCATAAGCTTAGCTTAGCATCTTTCCTTAACCTTGTACTTCTAAGTAGGATGACCCACCCTGCCAGCACCCCCTCACAGACTGGGAGCAGTTTATCCCTCCCCCATGTTTTGAGCTGTTCCCCTCGAGGGTCGTTTTCTCTCCCATTGCTGACAGGGAGGTGGTGGTAGCTGCATTTGTCTCCCATCTGGGTCCCCAAACGTTTCTTGCTTTTGTTTTACAGTCCTATGACAGACTAGCATGCCCCCTTCCTATCCAGGGCCTGGGTCCCCCACCCCCCAACCAAGGTCTCAGACACGTACAATCAATGCCCCTCTTTGAGGAGCTCGTACAGCTGCACGTCTGGACCTTTTACATAGTGATCTGTTAAAGGCATGGAATCAGCCTGTAATATGCTGAGATTACCCTGGTAATATGGTGGAGTGCAGACGGAGCTGGGTCTGTCTGGTTTCTGGCTTCTGTAGCCTTTTCCCCTGGGTCTCCTGGGGCCACTTGAATCTGACTAGCCAGCCTCTCACCCGGCTCTAGGACCCAGCCTGAACTGAAGCAGAGGCACTGAGGCTGCCTCACACTCTGTAATTTGGCCTCAAGTCACCATCGCTGGCCTTGTGCCTCAGCTCTGATAACTGGACTCTTGTCTGGCTCCTGTGTGCCAGAATCCCATGGTAACCTGCCTCGTTTCCCTGTGCCTTGTTTTTATCAGCCTGCCTCCCAGGGATTGAAACCCTGCCCTGAAACACAGTGACCAATGCACTTTCCCAGTGTCACCCAGCCCTCTCGCCTTTCTGATTGGATTCCAGAGGACCTTACGTTTCTCCTTGTTCTGCAGACTGTAGTCGGGAAACCTATTCTGGACACTTTCCTCTGTAAATGGCCACTTAGTTCTCTTAGTTACTTGAGCCAAAACCTTGGGAGTCACCCATAACTCCTTGCATTGTCTCACATCCCACAGCTGAGCCTTCAGCAAATTCTTGGTTCTGCTTTAAAAATATATTCAGAATCTCACTAACCTGGTCGGACCCACTATCATTTTGTCCCTGGATTCTTGCAAAAGCCTCCTTCCTGACTGGGCCTCCGGTAGAGAATCCTATCTTCTCTCAGTATATTCTCAACACTGCCACCTGAGTGATCCTTTTAAAATAGGAGCCAGGGCCAGGTGCAGTGGTTCACCCCTGTAATCCCAGTACTTTGGGAGGGCAAGGCAGGCAGATCACCTGAGCTGAGGAGTTCAAGACCAGCCTGACCAACATGGCAAAACCCCGTCTCTACTAAAAATACAAAAATTAGCCAGATGTGCGGGTAGGCACCTGTAATCCCAACTACTTGGGAGGCTGAGGCAGGAGAATTGCTTGAACCTGGGAAGTGGAGGTTGTAGTGAGCCAAGATTGCACCATTTTACTCCAGCCTGGGTACCATAGTGAGATTCCATCTCAAAAAAATAGATATGAGCCAGATAATCTTACTCCTTACAGTCTTCCAGTGGCTCCCGTTTCTCTCAGGGTAAAGGCAGAGTGCTGAGTGCAGGCAGTCCCCGTAGGCCCTCATCATCTCTGCTCTTAGCTGCTTACCAACGTCTCTCCAACTCCCTGCTCACTCACTCCACGCCAGCCACACTGGCCTTTTCCTCTGTTCCTTGAACCTTTCTTAGGCTTTCTCTGCCAGGAATGCTTTCTTTCCAGATATGTGATTGGCTTACGTCCTCACTTCCCTTGGCCCTTCATTCATGTATCACCTGCCAGGAAGGCCTTGCTTCTCTAACATTGCAACTCCCTCTGCTGTCTTTCCTGCCTTAGTTTTCTCCTCAGCACTGAGCACAATCTAATATAATACACACACACACACACACACACACACACTATATATATATATATATGCACACACACACACTATATATACATAATATATACATATGTACTTTTTTCTTTTCAGTCAACATGTAATATATACATATTTTTATATGTATGTATGTATATATATATATATATATATATATTTTTTTTTTTTTTTTTTTTTTGAAACTGAGTCTTGCTCTGTCACCTGGGCTGGAGTGCAGTGGTGTGATCTCGGCTCACTGCAACCTCCACCTCCCAAGTTCAAGCAATTCTTCTGCCTCAGCCTCCCTAGTAGCTGGGACTACAGATGCATGCCACCACGCCAGCTGATTTTTGTATTTTTAGTAGAGATGGGGTTTCACCATGTTGGCCAGGCTGGTCTCGAACTCCTGACCTTAGGTGATGTAACTGCCTTGGCATCCCAAAGTGCTGGGATTACAGGTGTGAACCACCGTGCCTGGCCTACTGTGTATTTTTATTTATTTGTTTATTTATTTTATATTCTTTCTCCTCAAGCCCCTGAGGGCAAGGGTGCTTTGTTTCGCTGCTGTATTTCTAAAGTCTAGAGCAGTACCTGGCCAGGGTATGAGTTCCAAAAATATTTCTTGAATGAATGAATCAGATAGTTGAATACGTGAGTGTTAGCACTATTCTGTACGTTTTATTTGTGTTATCTCATTGAATTCTCACATTAACCTTGTGTGATGGTACTTTTATGACTCCTGTTTTACAGATCAGAAAACTGAGTTTTAATAGGTTAAACAACTTGCTGAAAAGGACCTGAGCCACCACACAAATATTTGACTAGAGCAGCAAGTTAGAATAAACAGGCTTTGTTATTATCCAGATTTACGTTCAAGTAACAGTTCTATCAATTAATGGTTGAATTAAAACATCTCTAAACTTTAATATCCTTACTTATAAAATAATGATTCTATCTCCCAGGTTTCTTGGAAGAATTACACAAGATCATGGGTACATTATTTTCATATGTATATTCCTCATTGCTGGTAAAGTTGAAATTTTTTCATATATATATTTTTTGTTGTTTTTTTGAGGCAAGGTCTCACCCTGCCACTCAGGCTGGAGTGCAATAGGGTGATCTTGGCTCACTGCAAAGTCTGCCTCCCAGGCACAAGTGATCCTCCCACCTCAGCCCCGCAAATAGCTGGGACCACAGGTGCATGCCACCACACCCGGCTAAATTTTGTACCCAGCTAATTTTGTGTTTTTGGTAGATACTGGGTTTTGCCTTGTTGGCCTGGCTGGTCTCGAACTCTGGGCTTAAGTGATCCGCTCACCTTGGCCTCCCAAAGTTCTGGGATTACAGGCATGAGCCACCACGCCTGGCCTTTTTCATGTATTTACTAGCCATTCTGATTTTATCTTCTGGGAATTTCCTGTTCATAATCTTTTCTCAGTTTGCAGGTTTTTTCTTATCAAATTGTAGGAGTTGTTTGAATGTTGGAGATACATATTGTCTTATATGTTACAAATAGCTTTCCTCACACTATCATTTGCTGTTTGATGATTTTGGAACCTTCTTTTATTGATCTAGTTAGCGGTCTGGGGTTGGTGGTTGATCAAATACTTGAGAATAGGGATTTATTCATTCAGCTAGCCTTTGTTGAGGGCTGGAACTTTGTGGGATGTCCATTCAGTGAGGACAGCTGTAAATCTTGACTTCCAGTTTACGTCACTGATGATGGCTCTCAACTTTGGTTCTACCAGATTCTTGAAAGAGAGTGTGTTTTCTCAGAGCCAAGTAGACCCAAACATTTTCCAGACTTTGGCCACATAATCAGAAATTTCAAAAGAGTTCTGGAATTTGTGGGTTTAGCACCAGTTACCAGGCATACGTTGTCTTCCCTGTGGGCAGAGATTGCCTTCAGCTTACTCCACCCTCCTCAGCTACGCAGCATGATCCGGGCAGATGATGAATACTTCAGATATCCCCTGTGGGGTGAACTCCAGAGGCAGCCTCAGAAACTAGATGTGTAATTCATATGGTCAGAACCTGTCAGGCTCTTCTGAAATCGTGTGACTTCCTTTCAGGCACCAGCTCTGCAGATCCTCAAAGGTCTGGCTTTCAGAACACTGGGGAAGAGTGCAGCGCCCAGATGCTGCCTGTTGGAGCTGCAGGTCCTGTTTGAATTTGAGCAGTAAAAGGCCCCAGAATAAATGAGCAGGGCTCCTGATTGCACCTGCAGGTTCAGGTTTAGTTTGTGGAGATGTCTCACACAAGAACTGTCTGTCTTGTGAGCCACTTGGGGGGTTCAACCAAATTGGCCAACAAATCGATACCACACAAGACCTTTTCTTGATAAAACAATTTAATAAGTCTCTATCATAAGTCTGTACGACCTGCCATCCATTACGTCAAAATAAACAAAATGTTTATGTTGATGGTCACAAGTGCAGTCCCTAGAGTGGGGAACTGGTGACAGGTTTCACCACTAACCAGCACTGGATGGTACACCAGATCCTTAGTCTCTCTATGTCTTGGCTCACTCAACTGCAAGATGTGGCTACTAATAGTACCTAGGGTAAAGCTGTTGGGAGGATTAACTTAGGTCATGCCTACAAATCCTTAGAATAATGCCCAGCGCAGTTGTTGTTCAATACATATTGCGAAGTTCCTGGTATAAACTCCCTGTTGCAGCCTTCTAACTAGACTTCAATAGAGTGTTGGTACCATTTCCTTCTTTCTCGGCAGGTATCCTATCTAGGCCTAGAGAACTAAGGTTTTGCTGTTTATTAATGAAGTTTCTTAAATCCCATACAGACTAGTTGCATCCTACTAATTCTTCACAGACTAGATAAAAACACTTTTGCTGAAGTTTTAATCTGCCTGTCCTGAAGTGAGCCAGGCTGTGTGTTAGCACCTTGACTCAGTGCAGCTCCCAAGAGAGGCAGAGAGAATACCCACAGCAAAGACACACGAGGGGGTGGCAGCGGTACAGCCGCAGGACCAGGAAAGAAGCTAGATCTTTCTATTCCCTCGCATTTTGAATCTGTGTTACAGTCAGTCATATTAATATGAAGCAATCCTCTTACCTCTCTCCCTAATCCAGACCCTGACTGCCAGGTCATAAAAGAGGGGAGAAGAGGCACTACCTTTAAAGTAGTGATTATCTCTAACTACAATTTTAAGTCCCTACATGTTTGGCTGTAGAGCTAGCCAAAGTTTTGTTCCAGTTCTCTACCAAGTTTCACAATAGTCAGGAGTTAGAATTGGTCTGTATGTTATGAAGCAGCTAGTTTTTATACTTCAAACTTAAAAGGAAGCTTTAGTTGTTTATTATTACTGTGGACATTTTCCAAGAGACAGAATGACATCTGTGGAAGATTCTACAAAGGTCTTGATGCCAGACATTGTGGTTACTTCCCTGCTGAAAGCCAATGGTATGTGCTTCAAGGAACTCCCTGACTATAAGCATTTGGCTGCCTCGACAACAAATAGCTAATGTCTTAGCTCTTCTCTGTCTTTACTGTCAGCCCCTTGGGAATGTGACTGGAGAAAGCTCTCCGCTCCCCATTTTCACCTGTAACCTCTTTGGAGGAAGTCGCCAGAGTAACCACTTTCTTTTATGCTAGTTTTTTTCCTTTTTTTTTTTTTTTTTTTTTTTTTTGAGGCAGAGTCTACAGAGTCTTGCTCTGTTGCCCAGGCTGGAGTGCAGTGGTGCAGTCTTGGCTCACTGCAACCTCTGACTCGCGATTTTAAGTGATTCTCCTGCCTAAGCCTCCAGAGTAACTGGGATTACAGGTACGTGTCACCATGCCCAGCTAGTTTTTTGTATTTTTAGTAGAGACGGGGTTTCACCATCTTGGCAAGGCTGGTCTCAAACTCCTGACCTTGTGATCCGCCTGCCTGGGACTCCCACAGTGCTGGGATTACAGGCATGAGCCACTGCACCCAGCCCTATGCTAGTTTTGTTGAGCGCAGGGGAAAACACTTCCCCACAGACACAGGACAGAAGTTGAAGAGTGGGGAGGAGGAGAACACACACAGTCACTGAGCACCTGAGCTGTGCTGTGTACCCAGTGTCACTGAGTTCCTTCATCAGCCTTCTGAGACAGGCATTGTTATCCCCATTTCACTGATAGAGATGCATGGTTCTCATATGGAACAGACGTCTTTCCACGTTGCTCTCCTTGCCCTGGCAGATGAATCAGAACTGTTAGGACCACAATGGAATCTACAGCCCGAGGTCACACAAGTGGCAAGTGGCAGGCAGGTCTCAAACCCAGGTTTATCTTTCTTAGGCCTTTGCTCTTAGTTTGTAAATTAAGCAAGTATAGACACACAAAAGCAGTCTGTTTCTATGTAGGAAAAGTGTTTCACTCTTTGTTTTTCTCAGTCTGGGGAGATGCCTTTCTCTAGCCCCCCGGAACTATCATATGCTAAGTTTAGTACCATTTTTGTCTGGTTCCTCGTCTTAGAATATATTCTGTTTATTCACTTCCCTGGCCACCTGAGAAACCCTTTTACTAGTTTAATACTGCTTTCAGTCCAAACCAAACTCCTTCCCTTGACTACCTAGAAAATCTCTAGTTGGTGAGTCTTGACTCCCCTGAACCGAGAGTCTCACCCTGGAACTTGGTTAAGAAAGGCCAGAGCTGGGAGGCAACAGCCTGAATGGAAGATGGGGGTCAGTTACCACCAGAGGGGGCAAGCAGGAGCCGAAAGGTCAGAAAGCCAGTGAGCCTGGAGTGGGCAGAAGGAGCAGACCAGGCCACATAGGCCATGTTGCCCCCTTGTGGTGGCTGCTGGGCACTCGCCATGCCTGTGCTTGTCTCACTCTGCCATCTTGTCATTCTTGAAATTGCTCAAGAAAATGCCTTCTATCAGTCTGTGCCTGCTGAGTCTCTAAGAAGTTTTGGGGGCTCATTTATATTAATTAATTTAGAACTAGCATTTAAAAGTTAAATGGGCCAGGCATGATGGCTCATACCTGTCATCCCAACACTTAGGGAGGCTGAGGTGAGCAGATCACTCTAGGCCAAGAGTTCGAGACCAGCCTGCCAAACATGGAGAAACCCCATCTCTACTAAAAATAAAAAAATTAGCTGAGTTTGGTGGCGGGCATCTGTAGTCCCAGCTGCTACTCGGGCTGAGGGCTGAGGCAGGAAAATCACTTGAACCCAGGAGGCAGAGGTTGCAGTGAGCAGAGATCATTGCATTCCACTCCCAGTTGAGTGACAGAGTGAAACTCTGTTTCAATATAAATAAATAAAAATAAATTTTTAAAACAGCTTATAAGTTAAAATATAACTGAAATGAAGCAGAGAGAAGAATATTAAAAGAGAAATGTTTAATGAGGGGCAAAGCATAGCCTTGACCCAGCTTCTGCTAAGAATGGATGGCTCTCATTTGGCACAGATGTCTTTCCATGGTGCACTCCTTGCCCTGGCGTATGAATCAGAACTGTTAGAACCACAGTGGACTCTACAGCCGTTTTTCAGGCAGCACTCCCCCTTTAGGATTAGACAACTGAAAGCAAGAAAAGATAGGTAAGAAGCTCAACATTACTCAGCTAGTAAGTGGTTGGTACTGGAATCAAGTTCTGCTTACTTAGTCTGAAATTTTTCAGCCACTTCATACCATTTGATCAACATATTTGCCCTTTGTTTCTGAATGAAATGGAAAAAGTAATTCCTTCCTTCCAACAAAATGACTGCCATTCATATTAGTGTTACTACCACTGCTGGAAACATGCATCAGGCCTTATGGCCAAGGCTTTGCATGCATCGTTTACTCTTTCTGGTAGCCCCAGAGTAGGTACTATTACCGTCTGTTTACAGGGAAGACAATGGAGGCCAAGAAGGATTAAACCAGGCGTCCCCAAACTTTTTACACAGGGGGCCAGTTCACAGTCCCTCAGACCATTGGAGGGCCGCCACATACTGTGCTCCTCTCACTGACCACCAATGAAAGAGGTGCCCCTTCCTGAAGTGCGGCGGGGGGCCAGATAAATGGCCTCAGGGGGCCGCATGTGGCTCGTGGGCCGTAGTTTGGGGACGCCTGGATTAAACCGTTTCCTTGCATCACACAGCCCAGAATGGGAAAGCCAGATTTGAAGTCTAGGCTCTTTGATTCTGGAGTTCATGCTGCTAACTACCGGCTATCCATCTGGCAGTGTTTTGTTCTTTTGTTGAATTACTAAAACAGAACTATTTTCTCCGAATGCAGAAGTTGAAACCTGTTGAGGAAATTCAACCAGAGTATTTCTTGAAGAAAAAAGAAACCATTTCCTGATTTCTTTATTTGTTAACCCTATGACATCATTAGGCTTGGTAGTAGCTGCTCCTTTGCCTTCACTCACAAGAATAAAGTGCAGATAGTGTTTTAGGAACTACTGAAGCTGTTCAGAGGGCCAGAAGCTGGACCCTCCTCTATCATTTTCTCTGCCCTACATCTGCCCTTTTTAGTTTGTAGAACTCATCATCCCCACCATCCAGTAAAGCCTGAAAGGCCCCCAGACTAGTCCCTGCAGTTAGTATCGATGTTTTTTTCTTGCTTCTTACCCACTTCGACTACAAACTCTTTCTTGCCCATGGTCAAACTATTGTCTCTAAAACTCCAGCTTCAGGCTACCTCTGACCCTTTGAATTTGCCATGGTTAGAAAAATCAGGAAAATAGGAAACCTAATCAGCAAAGAAACATCTGGGAGTGTGTTTGTTGTCACTGTAAGCAGTGACACATAGATTAAAACAATAATGAGATACCGTAGGCAGGAATGGATAGAGCATGGACTCGAACTTTGGGTTCAAAGCCTGTCTGTATCCTTTATAAGCTTTGCATTCAACAATTTAAGCTTTCTAAGCCTCAGTTTCTTTATCTGTAAGGTGGGGGATAATAATGGTAGCACTTCACAGTCTTGTGAGGATTAAATAAGATGAGGTATACGAAGCATCTAACACTGTGCCTAGAACAGTGTAAATGCCAATAAAGGCTAATTATCAAAGTCATAATGTAGCCTTTTTACCCATTCAATTAGGAAGAAGTTTTGAGCGATATTCCGTGTTGGTGAGCGGGTAATGCAATTTGTTCTTGTATACAGGCACACCTTGTTTTATTGTGCTTTGCCTTTTCTGCCTTGCATATCCTGTGTTTGTTACAAGTCTAAGGTTTGTAGCAAACCTGCCTGGAGTAAGTCTTTTGGTGCCGTTTTTCCAACAGCACGTGTTCACTTTATGTCTCTATGCTGCGTTTCAGGAATTCTTGCAGTGTTTCACACTTGTTCTTCATTATGTCTGTTACGGTGATCTGTGATCAGTGATCTTTGGTGTTACTGTTGTAATTGTTTTGGGGTGCCATGAACATCACCCACATAAGATGGTGAGCTTAAGAGAAATATTGTGTCTTCTGACTGCTCCATTGATTAGCCATTCCTGTTTCTCTCCCCATCCTTGGGCCTCCATCTTCCCTGAGATAACAGTGTGAAATTAGGCCTCTAAGTGTTCAAGGGAAAGGAAGAGTCACATGTCTCTCACTTTAAATAAAAAGCTACGGATGATTGAGCTTAGTGAGGAAAGCTTGTTGAAAGCCAAGGTAGGACAAATGCTTGAAAGAAATTAAGTGCTATTCTGGTGAACACACAAATGATAACAAAGTGAAACAGCATTATTGCTCATATGGAGAAAATTTAAGTGGTCTGGATAGAAAATCAAACCAGCCACCACATTGCCTCAAGCCAAAGCCTAATCCAGAGCAAAGCCCAACTCTCTTCAGTTCTGTGAAGAATGAGAGAGCTGAGGAAGCTGAAGAAGAAAAGTTTGAAGCTAGCAGAGGTTAGTTCATTAGGCTTAAGGTGAAAAAACCATCTTAGCCAGGTGCAGTGGCTCATGCCTGTAATCCCAGCACTTTGGGAGGCTGAGGGGGGCGGATCACTTGAGGTCAGGAGTTCGAGACCAGCCTGGCCAACATGATGAAACCCCATCTCTATTAAAAATACAAAATTAGCTCGGTGTGGTGGCTTGTGCCTGTAGTCCTAGCTACTTGGGAGGCTGAGGCAGGAGAATCACTTGAACCTGGGAGGCGGAGGTTGCATTGAGCTAAGATTGTGCCACTACACTCCAGCCTGGGTGACAGAGCAAGATTCTGTCTATTAAAAAAAGAAAAGGCAGCAGCAGCCATCTCTGTAACATAAAAGTACAAGGTGAAGCAACAGTTGCTGCTGTAGAAGTTGCAGCAAGTTGTCGAGAAGATCTAGCTGAGATCATTGCTAACTGTGGCTGCACTCAACCACAGATTTTCTTCCTTGCCTTTTTTTTTTTTTTTTTTTTTTTTGAGACGGAGTTTTGCTCTTGTTACCCAGGCTGGAGTGCAATGGCACGATCTCGGCTCACCGCAACCTCCGCCTCCTGGGTTCAGGCAATTCTCCTGCCTCAGCCTCCTGAGTAGCTGGGATTACAGGCACGTGCCACCATGCCCAGCTAATGTTTTGTATTTTTAGTAGAGATGGAGTTTCACCATGTTCACCAGGATGGTCTCGATCTCTCGACCTCGTGATCCACCCGCCTCGGCCTCCCAAAGTGCTGGGATTACAGGCTTGAGCCACCGCGCCTGGCCTTTTTTTTTCGTTTTTTGAGACAGAATCTTGCTCTGTTGCCCAGGCTGGAGTGCAATGGTGCAATATCAGCTCACTGCAACCGCTGCCTTCTGGGTTCAAGCAATTCTCCTGCCTTAGCCTCCTGAATAGCCGGGATTACAGGTGCCCACCACCACACCCAGCTAATTTTTGTATTTTTAGTAGAGACAGGGTTTCACCATGTTGGTCAGGCTGGTATGGAACTCCTGACTTCAGGTGATGGCTGGTATGGAACTCCTGACTTCAGGTGATCCACCCTCCTCGGCCTCCTAAAGTGCTGGGATTATAGTTGTGAGGTACCATGCCCAGCCCAGATTTTCAACATAGATGAAACAACCTTCTTTTGGAAACAGATGCCATCTAGGACCTTTAATGCCTGGCTTCAGAGCTCCAAAGGACACATTGATTCTGTTGTTAGAGTCTAATGCAGCCGATGACTAAGTGGTTTCAAAATAAATGCTTATGCTTGTTACCATTCCTAAAATCCTAGGGCCCTTAAGAATTACACTAAATATACTCTGTCTTTGCTGTATGAGTGGAATAACAAAGCCAGGATGACAGTACATATGTTTACAGCATGGTTTACTGTATATTTTAAGCCCACTGTTGGGACCTACTTCTCAGAAAAAAAGATTCCTTTCAAAATATTGCTGCTCAATTCAGTGCTGCTTCTTGGTTGGTAAAAAAAATCAAAAAACAAAAAACAAAAAACAAAAAAACTAAAATACTACTCCAGGCCAGGTGCGGTGGCCCACGCCTGTCATTCCAGGACTTTGGGAGGCTGAGGCAGGCAGATCACCTGAAGTCAGGAGTTCGAGACCAGCCTCACCAACATGAAAAAATCCCGTCTGTACTAAAAATAAAAAAATTAACGGGGGTGTGGTGGCTCGTGCTTGTAATCCCAGCCACTTGGAAGGCTAAGGCAGGAGAATTGCTTGAACCCAGAATGCAGAGGTTGCAGTCAGCCAAGATCACACCATTGCTCTCCAGCCTGGGCAACAAGAGCAAAACTCCATCTCAAAAAAGTAAATAAATAAATACAATATTACTCCTCATTGACAATGCACCTAATCGTCCAAGAGCTCTGGTAGAAATGTACAAAATTAATGTTTTCATGCCTACTAACACAGCATCCATTCTATAGTCCATGGAGCAAGAAGGAATTTCAACTTTCAAGTCTTATTATGTAAGAAATATATTTCATAAGGCTATATAGAGCTGTCATAGATGGTGATTCCTCTGAGGGATCTTGGCAGAGTACACTAAAAACCTTCTGGAGGGCGGGGCACGGTGGCTCAAGCCTGTAATCCCAGCACTTTGGGAGGCCGAGGCGGGTGCATCACAAGGTCAAGAGATCGAGACCATCCTGGTCAACATGGTGAAACCCCGTCTCTACTAAAAATACAAAAAATTAGCTGGGCATGGTGGCGTGTGCCTGTAATCCCAGCTACTCAGGAGGCTGAGGCAGGAGAATTGCCTGAACCCAGGAGGCGGAGGTTGCGGTGAGCCGAGATGGCGCCATTGCACTCCAGCCTGGGTAACAAGAGCGAAACTCCGTCTCAAAAAAAAAAAAACCTTCTGGAAAGGATTCACTCTTTTAGATGCCATTAAGAATATTCATGTTCGGCCGGGCGCAGTGGCTCAAGCCTGTAATCCCAGCACTTTGGGAGGCCGAGGTGGGTGGATCACAAGCTCAAGAGATCGAGACCATCCTGGTCCACATGGTGAAACCCCGTCTCTACTAAGAATACAAAAAATTAGCTGGGCGTGGTGGCACGTGCCTGTAATCCCAACTACTCAGGAGGCTGAGGCAGGAGAATTGCCTGAACCCAGGAGGCGGAGGTTGCGGTGAGCCGAGATCGCGCCATTGCACTCCAGCCTGGGTAACAAGAGCGAAACTCCGTCTCAAAAAAAAAAAAAAAAAGAATATTCATGTTCATGGGAAGAGGTCACAACCTTATCAACATTAACAAGAATTTGCATGAAGTTGCAACTCTTTTGGATGACTTTGAGGGGTTTAAGACTTAAGTGGAAGAAGTTAACTGCAGATGTGTTTGAAATAGCCAGAGATCTAGAATTATAAGTGGAGCCTGAAGATGTGACTGATTTGCTGCAGTCTCATAAAACTTGAACGGATGAGGAAGTGCTTCTTGTGGATGAGCAAAGAAAGCGGTTTCTAGAGATGGAATCTACTCCTGGTGAAGATGTTGTGACCATTGTTAAAATGACAAAGGATTTTAAAATACTACATAAATTCATTAAATCAGAAGCAGGGTTTCAGAGGATTGACTTCATTTTTTTTTTTATTTTTTTATTTTTTGAGACAGAGTCTTGCTCTGTCACCCAGGCTGGAGTGCAGTGGTATGAACTCAGCTCACTGCAACCTCCCCCTCGTGGGTTCAAGTGATTCTCCTGCTTAGGTAGCTTAGATTATAGGCACGTGCCACCACGCCTGGCTAATTTTTGTATTTTTAGTAGAGATGGGGTTTTATCATATTGGCCAGGCTGGTCTTAAACTTCTAGCCTCAAGTGTTCCACCTACCTTAGCCTCTTAAAGTGCTGGAATTACAGCGTGAGCCACCACACCTGGCCTATTGACTCCAGTTTTTAAAGAAATTCTACTGTGGGAGCATCACATGATATAGAGAAATTTTTTGTGAAAGGAAGAGTCAGTTGATGTAGCCAATTTCATTGTCATTTTTTTTTAATTGCTCTTCATAAGTTTATTGTCTATCTGAAAAATCCTTATAGAAAATTGTTTGGTTTAGCTCTCAGCAGCCCGCTCCTGAGCTCTGAGGAAGCTTGCCTTCTTTTGAGCTACCCGATCTTTCTTCTGAGCAAGGGACATTTTGGGGCGGTTCCACCTCTTCTTCTTAACTTCTTTCTTGGGCTTCTTTTCATAGACTGGATTCTCTCGTATAGCAGCATGAGCTTTCTTATACATCTCCTCCATCATGTCTGGAGTTACACTGTTCTTTATGTATTGAGAGAACTGTTTCTTGTAAGCATCTTCATCTTCTTCCATTAAGTAGCGCATGTAATCTGCAACATTCTGGCCCATGATATGCTTCCGGTGTACTTCTGCATTAAATTCCTTGCTTTCAGAATCATAACCAGGGAATCGCTTGGTACTATGAGGGATAGACAAGCCTCCATCCACAGCTCCCTTCAGGGCACCAAAAACTTTATTGCCAGTGGTAGTTCTGGCAAGGCCTGCATCCAAATAGCAGGTAAAGGCACCTGGCTGATCATCAATGCTTTCCACATTGTATTCATCACCAGTCACCTCCACTTGGCCTTCATAGATCTTGTCCATTCCAAACCTATTGAGAAGCCTGCGGGCCAGCAGCAGGCCAGTACAATAAGCTGCAGCATAATTTGTCAGGCCAACCTTCACACCATATTTTGGCAGTTCGTGTGCATATGCTGCGCAGACTATCATATCCCCCTCTATACGGGCATAAGCAATCTGACAAATGATATCTCTGTTTGTTACACGAACTATCATCCTGTATTTGAGTGTGTTGTATTTATTTTTATCCTGTATCACCAAGCGTTTCCGAGCATAGTAATCAGTTTTACCCTCTCGTCGTCTTCTAAATTTCACTTGGTATCTCTTAAAGTAGGCCTTATTCTTAACAACTTTAACAAACCCCATCCTGCGGAACAGAGACCCGCGTCCGCGGCTCGACACAGACCTGCAGGCCCAGCAGCGCTAGGGGGGGGGAAAAAGCTCATTGTCATTTTTTTTTGTTGTTGTTGTTTGTTTTTTGAGATGGAATCTCTGTCACCTAGGCTGGAGTGCAGTGGCACCATCTTGGGTCACTGCAACCTCCACCTCCACCTCAAGTGATTCTTCTGCCTCAGCCTCCCAAGTAGCTGGGATTACAAGTATGTGCCACCACACCTGACTAATTCTGTATCTTTAGTAAAGACGAGGTTTCTCCATGTTGGTCAGGCTGGTCTCGAATTCCCAACCTCAGGTGATCTGCCCGCCTTGACCTCCCAAAGTGCTGAGATTACAGGCACGAGCCACCACGCCTGGCCAAACTTAACCTTTATATGCGTTGGAAAACCAAAAAATTACTGTGACTTATTGAGATAGTCACTTTATTGCAGTGGTCTGGAACTGAACCTGCAAAATCTCCAAAGTATACTGGAATATTGTTATAGACATTGTAAATTGGTATACATCTTTTTTGCTTTTTGTTTTGGAAACAGGGTCTTGCTCTGTTACCCAGGCTGGAGTGCATAGGTGTGATTATAGGTTACTGCAACCTTAAATTTCAGGATTCAAGTGATCCTTCAACCTTAGCCTCTGAAGTAGCTGGGACTGTAGGTTCATACTACCATGCCTTGCTAATTTTTCATTTTTTTTGTAGAGACAGGGTCTCACTGTGTTGCCCAGGCTGACATATTTTCAAAAACAGTTTTGGAATATATAGAAAGGATATTCACATAGTAATATTATTTGATGGATTCTACTTTGGGGACACTATCCTAAGAATGTAATTTAATAACTGAAAAGAAAGCCTGATAACATGGTAATACTATTTATTATAGTGAGTAATCAATTTCAGTAAAATATGATCTATCAGCTTGGTGCAGTTTAACATTATTAATGTAGAGACTTCAGCTACATGGAAAAATACCTATATTACTATGTTGAACAAAACACTAAAAAAGGAATACAAAATTATATGGACTGATGGTTATAGGAGTATATAAAGTTTTCACACAGTTGCTAGGACATAACTCGTTTGTCTTTAGGGTCTTTTTGACATTGTCAAAAAAAATCTGACACTACTTTTTTTTAAAATGTGGTTTAAAGGTCCGACGCAGTAGCTCATACCTATAATCCCAGCACTTTAAGAGGCCGAGGCAGATAGATTATGAGGTCAGGCGTTAGAGACCAGCCTGGTCAATATAGTGAAACTCCGTCTCCACTAAAAATACAAAAATTAGCCAGGCGTGCTGGTGGCTGCCTGTAATCCCAGCTGCTCCGGAGGCTGAGGCAGAGAATTGATTGAACCTGGGAGGCGGAGGTTGCAGTGAGCTGAGATTGTGCTACCACACTCCAGCTTGGGCGACAGTGCAAGACTCTGTCCCCCCCACCAAAAAAAAATGTGGCTTAAAAAACTGTCAAGTAGGCCAGGCGAGGTGGCTCGTGCCTGTAATCCCAGCACTTTGGGAGGCCGAGACAAGTGGATCACGAGGTTAGGAGTATAAGACCAGCCTGGCCAAGATGATGAAACCCCATCTCTACTAAAAATATAAAAATTAGCCAGGCGTGGTGACAGGCATGTGTAATCCCAACTACTCGGGAAGCTGAGGCAGAGAATTCCTTGAACCCGGGAGGCGGAGGTTGCAGTGAGCTGAGATCATGCCACTGCACTCTAGCCTGGGCAACAGAGCCAGACTGCATCTCAAAAAAAAAAAAAAAAGGATCAAGTAATTAGCAAAACAGAATCTATTTCTGTGCCTGATTCTCACTGCCAGTTGCTACCCTCTGATTTCAGGGTGGGTATGAGGGAGGGAGGGGCAGTGAGGGATGAGGCAGGGCTCAGAGATTGTCTAAGGAGTCATTTGTATCTCCTGTGCGTTTCTTCTCTCAAATTCTTGAGCTTCTCTTTATAGGCCCTCAGTAGGGAAGTGGGGAGAGTTATGTGGGCATTAGTATGCGCTCTTACTCTTAACTCTAGCACTGTTAGGGACATCCTCAATGAAATCCCTGACAATTTCTTCAGTAATACATACGTTACATTAATGTTCTGATAACACTCCTTTATAATGATTATTTTGGGGAAAGAATAATTCTTTTTTTTTTTGAGACGGAGTTTTGCTCTTGTTACCCAGGCTGGAGTGCAATGGCGCGATCTCGGCTCACCGCAACCTCCGCCTCCCAAGTTCAGGCAATTCTCCTGCCTCAGCCTCCTGAGTAGCTGGGATTACAGGCACGCACCACCATGCCCAGCTAATTTTTTGTATTTTTAGTGGAGACGGAGTTTCACCATGTTGACCAGGATGGTCTCGATCTCTTGACCTTGTGATCCACCTGCCTCGGCCTCCCAAAGTGCTGGGATTACAGGCTTGAGCCACCGCGCCTGGCCAAGAATAATTCTTTAGAAGCTAACCCAGCAGGCTATAAACAAATCATTGCTCTTTAAAAAGTATAATAGCAATGCATCCTCATGTCCCCAGAAATGAGAGAGGATCTGGGATGTCTGTGGTCTGTTACATATATTACTTGATAATAAAAACAGTGATCTTAGGCCGGGTGCTGTGGTTTATGCCTATAATTCCAGCACTTGGGGAGGCCGAGGCGGGAGGATCAACTGAGGTCTGAAGTTCGAGACCAGCCTGATCAACATGGAGAAACCCTGTGTCTACTAAAAAAAAAAAATACAAAATTAGCCATGCATGCTGGTGCATGCCTGTAATCCTGTAATCCCAGCTACTCAGGAGGCTGAGGCAGGAGAATCACTTGAACCCAGCAGGTGGGGGTTGCAGTGAGCTAAGATCGCACCATTGCACTCCAGCTGGGGCAACAGGAGCAAAACTCCGTCTCTAAAAAAACAAAACAAAAAAACAGTCATCCCTTTACTTTGGCTTACAAAAGGCTCATGCTTCGACAGTGCAGCAAAATGTTCTGACCAAAATGACTGTGTCGGAAGGGTCCAGCCTGGGAATACAGCTATGAAGAAACATGCACAGGGAATAGAAACATTGGATGAAAATAGTGGTTGTATTTGGAAGGTAGAATTATAATCCTCCCCTTTTCTATGTTCCTAAATTGTCCATATGTGTGTGTGTTTTTTTTTAATAATGAAAGTCCAAGATAACAAATACTTACCGGACACTGTCTGCGTGCCAGACAGTATGCTTGATGCTGGAGATACAGTGACCCACACAGGCACAGTCACCGCCTGGCGGAACTTCAGTCCAGTGGGAGAGGCAGAAAATTTTGCCAGTCATTGTGACACTGTGTGACAAACTCACACTAGAGGAGTTCAGAGGGCGGCTGGTTGCGTTGGAGTGGTGCCTAACCCATAAGGGTTGGGAGGAGGTACCAGGAAAGGCTTCCTGGAGGAAGAGGTTTCTAGGCTGGGACCTGAGGACTGTCTAACTGAAGACTGGAGTAGGGAGTGTTCTAAGCAAGAGAAGCTGCATTTGGCAAAGCTTGGGGGAACTGAAAGTTTGGTGACATTGGAGCATAGATTGAGCATGAGAAGGGAGTGGGGAGAGATGAGGCTGGAGTGTGAAGCAGGAAGCAGATCACAAAGGACTTTACTTTCTTATTAAGAAATTTGGATTTTGTCCTAAGGCGGTATAAAGCTTTTGGAAGGATATTCATTTATTTGCTTGCCTGCTTGCTCACTTATTGTTCCAAATTTGTTGTAGAAACTCAAATAATATGGAAGCATGAAACATGAAAAGTGAAAGTCTCCCATTCTCTACTTCACTCCTCACCCCAGTTTGAATCCCCATGGTACCTATCGCTGAGTGTTTGATTTGTACCCTTCCTGGAGTTTTCTGGGGAGTATATGCAAGCGTGTGTGTGTGTGTGTATATATATACATATTTTCTTTCTACACAAATGGAATCATGCTATACCAAATAACTCCCATCTTAAAAGCAAAACGGCCGGGTGCAGTGGCTCACACCTATAATCCCAGCACTTGGGGAAGCCAAGGCAAGTGGATTACCTGAGGTCAGGATTTCAAGATCAGCCTGGCCAACACAGTGAAACCCTGTCTCTACTGTACAAAAATTAGCCAGGCATGGTGGCGTGTGCCTGTAATCCCAGCTATTCGGGAGGCTGAGGTAGGAGAATTGCTTGTGCCCGGGAAGTGGAGATTGCAGTGAGCCAAAATTGTGCCATTGCACTCCAGCTTGTGTGACAGAGCAAGACTCCTTCTCAAAAAAAAGAGCAAAACAGTACATCTTAGATATCTTTCCATATCAGTACATAAATATATATATATTATTTTTAATGACAGCACCATAGCCCTTTATGTAGCTGTCCCATCATTTATATAACCAATATCTTACTGAGGAACATTTAGATTATATCTAGTTTTTCACTATTACAAAACAAAACTGCAGGGAACATTCGTGTTATTATATAGTGTTGGATATTTACATAAGGGTATTTGTGGGACATATTCTTAGAGGTAAAATAGCTGGATAAGAAAGTTTGTACATTTAAAATTAAGGTAGATATTACCATATTATTCCCTATAAAGGTAGTGTCAGTTTCTACTTCCACCAACATATGAGTGTCTCTTCTTTTTTTTTTTGAGACAGAGTCTTGCTCTTGTCACCCAGGCTGGAGTGAGGTGGAGCAATCTTGACTCACTGCAGCCTCCGCCCCCCAACTTCAAGCAGTTCTCCTGCTTGAATCCCAGCCTCCTGAATAGCTGGGGTTACAGGCGCCTGCCACCACAGCCAGCTAATTCTTGTACTTTTAGTGGAGACAGAGGTTTGCCACATTGGCCAGGCTAGTCTCAAACTCCTGGCCTCAGGTGATCGGTCTGCCTTGGTCTCTCAAAGTGCTGGTATTACAGATGGGAGCCACTGCACCTGGCCAAGTGTCTGTTCTTTCATATACCCTTCCCCATTGGAAATAACCTTTTGTTTATTTATTATTATTATATTTTAGATGGAGTCTTACTCTACCACCGAGGCTGGAGTGCGGTGGTACAATCTTGGCTCACTGTAACTTCCATCTCCCAGGTTCAAGCAATTCTCCTGCCGAAGCCTCCTAAGTAGCTGGGATTACAGGTGTGTGCTACCACGCCCAGCTAATTTTTGTATTTTTAGTAGAGATGGGATTTCACATGTTGGCCAGGCTGGTCTCAAACTCCTGACCTCAGGTGATCCGCCCACCTTGGCCTCCTAAAGTGCTAGGATTACAGGTGTGAGCCACCACACCTGGCCAGTACCTCCATTTAAAAACAAAAACAAAAACAAAACAAAACAAAAACCTGTAGTTAAAAACCACACAACTTAAAATTTACAATATTCATTATTTTTTAAGTTTACAGTTCAGTAGTGTTAAGTATATTCACATTGTTGGGTAAAAGAGATCTCCAGAACTTTTTCATCTTGCAAAGCAGAAACTCTGTACCTATTAAACAACTCCCCATAGCCCCTCCCACCAGCTCCTGATAATCATCATTCTACTTTCTCTTGTGATGAATTTAACTATTCTAGGTGCCTCATATTAGTGAAATTATATACTATTTGTCTGTGACCAGCTTATTTCACTTAGCGTAATGGTTAGAAACAAGTCGCTGGCCTGGCCTGTGCTCAATGGCAGGATTTCCACAAAGTGTGCTGGGATTACAGGCATGAGCCACCAAGCCCAGCCTCATTCTGTTTTTTACCATTTTACTGTTTTGTTTTGTTGATATGGCTGTCTATTCCTCTGTCCATTCCCACATCAGTATATTATTTTGACTTTATAATAATGCACTTTGATTTTACTTTTAGTTACGTGTTTTTAGACAGATATATATGAACATAGATTCATGTAGTCTAAGATTAAAAGTAAGCAAAACAGTGCAATGAAAAGTATCCCCTCTATCTCTGTCCTAGCCACCCAGTTCACTCCCCACAGGCACAACCACTGTTGTCATGTTTGTTTATTCCTTTGGGAAATTTTTATTTGTGTCAGCAAATGTGACTCTATAGTCCACCTCATGCCATACTTTTCTCTGAAGGTAGCTAACCATACACATGTCTGTACCTTGCTTGAATAAAATTAAAGGTATGAAGTTAAGTGAATAACTTAATAAATCTTGGAGATCTTTCCATGTCAGTTTACAAAGTCCACCTTTATCTTTTTTTTTTTTTTTTTTTTTTTTTGAGACAGTCTCGCTCTGTCGCCAGGCTGGAGTGCAGTGGTGCAATTTTGGCTTACTGCAACCTCTGCCTCCCAGGTTCAAGGGATTCTCCTGCCTCAGCCTCCCAATAGCTGGGACTACAGGTGTGTACCATCATGCCCATCTGATTTTTGTGTTTTTGGTAAAGGTGGGGTTTCACCGTGTTGGCCAGGATGGTCTCGATTTCCTGACCTCATGATCTGCCTGTCTCGACCTTCTAAAGTGCTGGGATTACAGGCGTGAGCCACCAAGCGGAGCCTGTAAAAGAGTACATAGCATTCTTTTATATGAATTTGTCATAATTTATTCAACTAGTTCCCTATTGATGAACATGTAAGTAATTTACAGATTTTTTAAAACTATGCTGGAATGAACTTATACAGTTTCATACATGTACAGGTATAGCTGCAAGAAAAATGACTAGAAGTGAAATTGTTGGGGCGCAAGCATATGCATATGTAGTTTGGGTAGATACTGTCAGTTCACCTCCCTAGAAATCCCTCCCTGATGTGTGCCTGTTTGCCCACATCCTCCCTGACACAGTGTTCTGTCAAACTTTTTAATCTTTGTTAATCTTATAGATGAAAAATCACGTTTCTGTTTAATTCGTGCATTTTTCTTATGAGTAAGGTGTGTTTTTTCCTGTTTATGGATCATTTGTATTATCTTTACCGTGAAGAGTCTGTTCATATCTTTTGCCTTTAATTCTTTTGTATGGTTAATCTTTTCTTACTGATTTTTAGGAGCTTTTTACGTATTAGAAAATCCAGCAATTTGTCTGTGATATGAGATGTAAATATTTTCCAAATTTGCCACTTGTCATTTGACTTTCTTTATAATGGGATTTTTTTTTTTCTAACAGACATTGAAATTTTTTTATCAAAAGTTAATGTTGGCTGGGTGCAGCAGGTCACACCTGTAATCCCAGCACTTTGTGAGGCTGATGTGGGTGGATCACCTGAAGTTAGCAATTTGAAACCAGCCTGGTCAACTTAGTGAAACCTCACCTCTACTGAAAATACAAAAATTAGCCGGGCATTGTGGCAGGTGTCTGTTATTCCCGCTACTCAAGAGGTTGAGGCAGAAAAATCATTTGCACCCAGGAGGCAGAGGTTGCAGTGAGCTGAGATCGCAACTTTGCACTCCAGCCTGGGCTACAAGGGCGAAACTTCATCTCAAAAAAAAAAAAAAAAAGACAAAAATACATTCCTTTTTTGTTACTCCCAGGTTTTTTGTTATAGTTAGCAAGTTACCTTCTTTGGTTTCTGCTAACACTTTATACCTTTATTTTTAAATATAAAATCTTTGATCCATCACGACCTTAGGCCAGTGTAAGGTATGTAGTGTGAATCTGGCTTAATTTTTTTCCACTTTGCCAGCTAGTTGTCTCAGCACTGTTTGTTGAATAATGATCTTTTCTCCAATTGTTTAAATGCTATCTCTATCATATACTGAATTCTGATATGCTTGATTGTATTTTGAGACTTTCTGTTCTCTTTTATTAATCTTTGTGTCCATTCATACACCAGAATCACACTGTTTTAATTAATTATTACATCTTCGTATTACATTTTAGAAAGCTGGTAAGATTAATTCACTTTCATGCTGCTTTTCAGTGATTTTTCTAGGCTATTCTTGCATGTTTATTTTTCCAGCTGAACTTTATTTATTTATTTATTTAACACCAGTGTTACTTGCCAACCAAATGAACTTTAAAATTGGCTTGTTAGGGTCTTTTTAAAAAAATCCTTTCATTAATGGGTTTTATGCAGCTGAGTGATACGATCAGATTTGTGTTTTAGGAAGATTATTCAGCCTGCATGGTGGAACTAGGTTGGTGGAAACAAGATTAGAGACAAAAAAGCCAGTTACAAGATTGCTGAGGTCATCCAGGGGAGAATGGATAGATGAGGAGTTGAGGATAGTGTTGGGTTCTAGAGGTGTTTCCAAAGTCACAAAGGCCAGGGGCATTGGTCTTCACCTGAAGTCTCAGCTACGCAGGAGAATGAGGTGGGAGGACCACTTGAGCCCAGGAATTTGAGGCCAGCCTGGGCAACACAGTGAGACTTTATCTCTAAAAAAGTAAATAAATGAGACAATAAATAAATAAAAATAAATAGATAGTCAAAATGAGCAGACTTGCAGATGACTGAGATGCTCAGGGGTGAGGGAGGAGGCACCGAAGGATGACCCCAAACTTGCTGGGTTGGGCCCAGCAAACTTGCTAGATTGCGCTATTCTCAGCAATTTGAAACACATGAGCTATAGGGTGTGGCTTAGGAGGAAGATGGCAAATTCACTTCTAAATATGTTGAGTTTAAAGTGCCTGCAGGTAGTCCTAGAAAAGTGTGGTCCAGTGGGCTGTTGAATGTACAAGTTTGAAGCTCTGGAGAGAGATCTAGGCTAGAGAGATGGAGTTATATGACAGAGCCCTGAGGAACCCCTTTAGGGATGGTCAGGAAGTACAGGAGTGTGCAAAGACGACTGGAAAGAAACACTCAGAGAGGAAGGAGAAAAATGGGAGCGCATGGAGCCCCAGGAGCCAGGAGAAGAATGTTTTCAGTAGAGCAAACTGTCAGTAATTTCCATTGCTTCCAAGAGGTCAGGAGCTGAAAATGCCCATTTGGATTTAGTAGTAAGGAAAGTCTTTGGTTATCTTGGGAAATTTCAGTGGAGCAAAGGGGTGTGGGCTGAGGTCTGTGTGGGAGGTGAGGAAGTGGATCGAGGCACCTCCTTCATCACAAAGCTCTGCTGTGAAGAGGAGAGACACGGGCAAGGAGGAGGAGTAGGATGATTCATCAAGTTAGCAACTTGTGTATCTCCTCCCTCCCCAGCTTTCCATGGGAGAGGCTGGGCCATGTGTTTTGTTTTGTTTTTTGAGATAGAGTATTGCCCTTGTGCTCAGGCTGCAGTGCAGGGGCTCACACTGGCTCTTCTCTTCCCGGCTGTGGCACATGCCAGTGACAGTTAATCTTGCCACTTTCAGTCTCTCCATTATCATTAAGTGCTGGGATTACAGGTGTGAGCTACGAGGCCCAGTGTTTGGACTGTGTTTAAATGCAGATGGAAAGAGCTAATAGAGGAGAGGAGGAAGCAGTTTGTGATCCTGTTCTTTGAGGACCAGGTAATACTGAGAAGGGTATCAGGGGCTGGAGAAATTGGCCAAATCTGTTTGGAAGAGAGTAAGTCAGTTGTAGTGTTAGGATATGTTCCCTGCCAGTTTTGACTTTTAATTTTGTTGAGTTTTCTAATATTTTTGCTTGGCACTTTTGAGAAGGAGCCTCTAAGAAACTGGAATCAGGTTTAGAAATTTAGTTGAAGATTAAGTTTGAAAAGTAAGGTACAGACACTGTATTAGCATGCTACCATTTGTGTAAAAAGGGAGGCGATATCTGCACTCCCATGTGTATTATAGCACTATAGTATTTACAACAGCCAAAATATGGAATCAACCTGAGTGCCCATCAACAGATGAATGGATAAAGAAAACGAGTCATGTATACACAATGAAATGTCATCCAGCCATAAAAAAATGAAATCCTCTCATTTACAGCAACACGGATGGAGCTGGAGGCCATTTATGTTAAGTGAAATAAGCCAGGAACAGAAAGGCAAATATTGCTTGTTCTCACTCATATGGGAGCTAAAAAGTAGATCTCGTAATGACATACAGTTAGATTGGTGACTACCAGAGGCCAGGAAAGGGAGAGGTGGGATGGAGGAGAAAAACAGATATAAATGTATGTGTATATTTATTTATTTATTTTATTTTATTATATCTATGTTTTTGAAAATTTTACTGTTTTTGAGACTGAGTCTCGCTCTGTTGCCCAGGCTAGATAGAATGCAATGGTATGGTCTTGACTCACTGCAGCCTCGGCCTCCCAGTTTCAAGTGATTCTCCCGCCTCAACCTCCCAAGTAGCTCGGATTACAGGCACCTGCCACCACACCTGGCTAATTTTTTGTGTTTTTAGTAGAGACGGGGTTTCACCACGTTGGCCAGGCTAATCTCAAACTCCTGACCTTGTGTTCCGCCCACCTTGGCCTCCCAAAGGGCTGGGATTACAGGCATGAGCCACCTCACCCTGCCAAATGTATTTATTACCACTGAACTATACACTTAAAAACGGTAAAGATGGGCCAGGCACAGTGGCTCACCCCTGTAATCTCAGCACTTTGGGAGGCCAAGGTGAGCAGATCAGTTGAGGTCAGGAGTTTGAGATGAGTCTGGCCAACATGGTAAAGCCCCGTCTCTACTAAAAATACAAAAATCAGCAAGGCATAATGGCATACACCTGCAATCCCAACTACTAGCTACTCCAGACACTGAGGCAGGAGAATTGCTTGAACCCAGGAGGCAGAGGGTATAGTGAGCTGAGATCTCACCATTGCACTGAAGCCTGGGCGACAGAGCAAGACTGCATATCAAAAAATAAAAATAAAAAATGGTAAAGATGGTAAATTATACATGCCTGTGTAGTTATCACATTATACATCTATGTATAAAAAGGAGCAGAAGTAATATGTATTCATATTTGCTATACATACATAATCACTATTTTTTTTTTTTTGAGACGGAGTTTCGCTCTTGTTACCCAGGCTGGAGTGCAATGGCGCGATCTTGGCTCACCGCAACCTCCGCCTCCTGGGTTCAGGCAATTCTCCTGCCTCAGCCTCCTGAGTAGCTGGGATTACAGGCACACACCACCATGCCCAGCTAATTTTTTGTATTTTTAGTAGAGACGGGATTTCACCATGTTGACCAGGATGGTCTTGATCTCTTGACCTCGTGATTCACCCGCCTTGGCCTCCCAAAGTGCTGGGATTACAGGCGTGAGCCACCGTGCCCGGCCCCATAATCACTATTTCGAAGGACTCAGAAGAAGCAAAAAATCTGGTTATCCACTGGGAGGTGGGAACTGAGTCGAAGGCGAACAAGTATTGAGGTTGCCTTGGCACTTTTCATTGTTGTGTTGTATATTTGTTCAGAATGTCAGTATATTACTTATTTAAATAATGTGATCCTAGCTGGTTAGTTATCTTTAAAAGCAGTGATTACTGCAGGTCCTGAATTTTCTTATTTATTAATGATTCTAAGTCTGTAATCTGTCTGTTCTGTGTCTAAGAAGCTCATCTTGCTGTGTGTGTGAGGTGTAGATCTTTGCCTGTACATTTGGCCCTCTATATCTGAGGGTTTTACATATTTGTATTCAACCAATTACAGATCAAAAACATTTGAAAAAAAATTTCATCCTTACTAAACATGTTTTTTCTTTTGTCATTATCTCCTAAACAATACAGTATGACAACTATTTACATAGCATTTGCTTTGTGTTAGGTATTATAATAATTTAGAGGTGATTTATAGTATATTGATAGGATGTGTGTAGGTTACATGCAAATACTATGCCCTTTTATATCAGGGATTTGAGTATGCACAGATTTTGGTGTCTGCAGGAGGCCCTGGAACCAGTCCCCCTGCTGTGCTGTACTACTGCACTCCACTCTTCCCCACTGGGGACCAGCAGCCTTGGGGAAGTGGACAGTCCTGGATCTTGGTCCAGGAAGAGGACCATGGCCTGGAACATCCTGGCCCTGTTCACTGTGGCTTGACCGAGTGGGCCCTAAGCCTGGCTTACATGGAAGAGGAAATGGGGGAGTCATTATTGTGTCATAGGCAGAAGCCTCACACTGGCTCTCACCTTCCTGTGGCTGTGGCAGATCCCAGTGACAGCTAATCTTGCTACTTTCAGTCTCCCCCATTACCATGCTAACAAAGAAAATTCTTGACCCTTTCTCTGTAAGTTCTATTGTGATTTTAGAGCAAAGGTCTCAATAATTGCATGGATTAAACATATTTTACTTTTCTTTTCTTTTCTTTTTTTTTTTTTTGAGACAGCCCTTGCTCTGTTGCCCAGGCTGGAGTACAATGATGTGATCTTGGCTCACTGCAGCCTCCGCCTCCTGGGTTCAAGCGATTCTCCTGCGTCAGCCTCCCAAGTAGCTGAGATTACAGGTGCCCGCCACCACACCCAGCTAATTTTTGTATTTTTAGTAGAGACAGGGTTTTACCATGTTGGCCAGGCTGGTCTTGAACTCCTGACCTCAGGTGATCCACCCACCTGGCCACATCTGTTACTTTTAATCTCTAGTTTTATATTACATTTGATTGCACACCCCTGCTGAAAAGCACCACTTTTTGAAGTGACAAAAAGTCACTTGAAAACTTTGAACTCCCACAAAAATAATCACATTCACTAATGCATATTTCTCCTTATTCATTTTTTAGGGTACCAGGTAAAGAGAATCTCCAGTTTAGTTAGGACTGTGCCCAGTCTGAGTTCCCATTTTGCTAATTAAAATCCTCGAATGACTGTACATGTTTTATTCTTCTGAAAACTGAGAAAGCTGGTTAATCGCTGTTCACTTGTCTAGGTTTCCACAGGTTCAGAGCTGAAGCCAGGAGGCAGGAGAGGATCACATTCTGAGCTTTACTCCTCAGTAACTCCTAAGGCTCACAGAGTGGTTAGTGTTCCTCCCTTGTCTGTAGGCAACAGTGGGGACTTGCAGATAGGAAGTAAAGGTTTCCCTAGTGTCAGTCCTGCTGGGTTTTTTTTGTTTTTGTTTTTGTTTTTGTTTTTGAGACAGGTCTCGCTCTGTCAACCAGGCTGGAGTGCCATGGTACAATCTCAGCTCACTACACCTCTGCCTCCTGATTTCAAGTGATTCTCCTGCCTTAGCCTTGCGTGTAGCTGGGATTACAGGCCATGCACGACCACACCCAGCTAATTTACATATTTTTAGTATAGATGGGGTTTCGCCATTTGGCCATGCTGGTGTCGAACTCCTGATCTCAGGTGGTCCACTCGCCTTAGCCTCCCGAAGTGCTGGGATTACAGGCATGAGCCGCTGCACCCAGCCTGCTGGTTTTTCTATTTGTTTGACCAGAGGAATGCCAGGCCAATTTGGTCTCCAAGCAAGCAACCAGATCTAGTTATAACTTTGCCTCAAAGTAAATGGAGAATCTGGTTTCATGGACCAGTTCTTCCCTTTTTGCTAGCGTGGTTCGTCATGGAGACTGCAGTTCTTACCATGGTGAATTTTAAAAAAGAAATTTTTATTTTTGTATTTTTCTACTATTTAAACCATGATGAATTTTTAGCAACCTCTCATCTGTGCAGATTCTCCCAAGAGATAGTGAATGCTTAAGGAACACTTTATACAGCTCAGCCTAAGGGAGAACATACCAGAAACATGGCTGGATGAGAAAGGAGTGGCTTGCCTGGGAAAGTACTCCGTTCCCATCTTCAGAGGGGACTGGTGGCGGCTGGGTGGCCTTTGGTGAGGATGCTGCCTGCTTGCATTGGCTGACCCGGAAGGTCATCAAACTCTTGTGGCTTATGAGTCCAGACAGAACAGGACACTGTGTGTCTTTTCATGAGCAAGTGGCCAGATGAGGAAAAGTACCCTATGCTCTTTAAAATCAAAAACAGGATGTACTTTAAAAAAAAAAAAACTCAATATGCTTTGTTAGAATTACCATGTGCTGTATCTAACTAAATATTCCAGAGCATTTTATTCTTTCCAGATGTGTTTTCTCATACTTTCCTAGTTCCTTTGTGACATCATACGCTTATTTTGTCCTTTAAAGTTATCAATAATGTGAAAAAAAGTTGTTTTGTTTTCTTGGCTGGCTAGATGGTAGAAAGCTTGGTCTTTCTCTCTCTTTTTTTTTTTTTTTTTTTTTTTTTTGCTTATGTGTAGAAGTTACTGAGTTAAAACTGAAAAGTCACCTTTTATTTATGGCAGTATCATAATTGTAATTAAATTAAACTTTTTATTTGGAAATTGAAAATCTACCCCAAAGTAGAATAAAGAACCCCCATATACTCATCACCAGATTGAGTATTTTTCACCATTTGGCCACTCTTGTTTCCTCTGTCCCCTTCCCTTTGTTTTTTCTTTTTAAATTCCAAAGTAGAGATCTCTCCAAAACTCAGTGAAGTGTCCTACCAGGTTGAATCACAGCGGTGGATCTGGTTTGATTCCGAATGTGGCAGGGCTGAAAGGAGGGAGTAGGCAGGCTGGCAGGGGCTGGTCTCTGACATAAGTTTCCTCCGGCAGACAGAGGCTGGTGTTGGGGTGAACGGAGGCTCAGGCACTTTGACTCTTCTCCTACTTGGCCTGCAGTACCTGCCTGACCCTTCTGGCCTCCAAGGATGCCTTTGGCCAGTGGCCTCACCAGCTGCTCAGCCAGGCTCATGCTCTGCCCTATCACTGTTCAAGTCTTAGTTGATCAAAAGCCAGTTCTTCCCTTCTGCAGTTCCTTTCTGTTACCATAAGCAGCAAATCAACTTCCTCTGGAGGAGATAAATGGGCAGACCTGATTTGCCCAGAACATATGTCTCTCATCATTGTCCTATTAGAATTCAAGTTAGAAGAAGAACTGCACTCAACAGAAGGCCTCCCTCACCACCAAAGATACCACCCCAGGTAGGGAGACAGGGATGGGAACAGGCAGTTTAAAACTTGTGCTTCTGTGCAGGCTTGGGCGGAGCTCCCCAGTAAGACAGAAAATCCCTTCAGAGGTTTGGGTCTGCATTCATCCTGCCATGCCATCCCTGAGGACTTGAAGTTAAAGTTCTGCGTTTTATCATGGAAATTTGTAGCGGTGGAGAAAAGTAGAGAGTAGAATAAGAACCTCCCTTGTAGACCTCACCAATTTTTAATAACTATCAACATTTTGCCATTAAACTTTTTGATTATGTAGCCTAGTGGTAAAAAGAGTTTTATAGCCCCAATTTGGGTACATTCTTTTTTAAATTACGTACATAGAACACGGTATTGTTGTACTAAATACACACACAAAAAATAGAAAACTAAGTGGAAACAGAACTCCTAATGTTTACCCCATACCCTGCGTTCATCCTGTAAACCCCCTGGGGGTGCACATTCCTCCTTGGAGCCGGATCTTTTGGAAACATTATGTAATTCAGCAAGCATGTGTCAGAGCCCACTGTGTGGCTGACACTGCAAATGCTGGAGGGAAGATGCTGGGGCGGGATCAGAGGTCTCCCTGTCTACATCCTGCTCCATCAGGGTCAGGGAATGAACGCCATCTACTCTCTCCAGGTGAGAAGCCCAGCCCGAGACACAGACCTTCTTCTCCCCCTTTCCTTGAGCAGCAGCCTCCAGCATGAACCGTAGACCCTGCACTCTGGGCATGTTTTATGCATTGTTGTTATTTCTTCCTTTTTTTTTTAAGAGATGGGGTCTCACTATGTTGCCCAGGCTGGTCTTGTACTCCTGAGCTCAAGCGAACCTCTCACCTCGGCCTCCCAAAGTGCTGGGATTACAGGTGTGAGCCACCACCATGCCTAGCCATTTCTTTCTTTGAGAGATTATTTGCCTGGCCCTCTTTGATCATTTTGATTGGTCTGATTTTGAATTTACCTGATTTTGAACTCAAAACAACCCCAAAACTGTTTTATGTCTGTCATTTTCTGGAGTCACCTTTTAGCTTAGTTTATCTGTTAACTTTACTTCCCTTTTATCTTTGATTTTGAAATGCAGCCTAGGCAGGGGCAACACAAGGGCTACAGACATGGTGACAGACCAGGTCCTAAATCAGAAGGTTGAGTGCCAGCCCCTTCTCTGGTACACTCTGCTCTTCACACTTGTTCGGTCCTTTGGAGAAGTTTGGATCCCCAAATCAGCTGGTCAAAAAAGGCATCACCTCCATGAGAAAAACAAACAAAAAACTCCATCCAGGTGTTTCTAGCGTGCTGAGGGTCTAATCACTTCTGCAAGACTGGAGTAGATTAGCCCCAAAGATAGTGTAGTGCTGGTAGGCTGTGGGGGAAAAGCCTTCCGGAACCCAGAACAGGTCGGAGCCTCACAGGAGCTTTGTGAGCTGAAGCCCCTGCTTGCTGGCATACATAAGCACCGCAGAGGGCCCAAGAAGAGTGTGGGGACTGCTGTCTGGGAGGCTGGCTGGGTGCTGACACGTCTGACGCCGGAGCTTTGTACATTTTGACCTTCTCTATGTTTCTCTAATAGGGTATTTAACCAAGTATGAAATCCTTTTTTATTCTGCTTACTTTGTAAGGTAGACTTAAATTATCCATTTAACCCCAAGGAAGTGTGAATTAATAGCAGCCCTTTTGTCGTGGGCAGGCCTTCATGACTCCCGCAGCTTGTCCTGAGAGTCAAAGGTAGTGAGTGCTGCCAGGGCCTAGAATCGTCTCCAGCCGGGTTCCTAGGAGAGGCATAGTTGTTGCTTTGTTATTTGGACTTGTCCTTTTTAAAAGGGGGAGGCTATAACATCTTCCGTTAGCTTCAGTCTGCATATAAATAAAGAGCCTGCAAGCTCCAGGAACCTGCCTTACTTCCTAAACTTATTAAATCTCCACTCTTCCCCAGTGGATTTTTTTTTCTTTTTTTTTGAGATGGAGTTTTGCTCCTGTTGCCCAGGTTGGAGTGCAGTGGCGCAATCTTGGCCCACCGCAAGCTCCGCCTCCTAGGTTCAAGCGATTCTCCTGCCTCAGCCTCCTGAGTAGCTGGGATTACAGGCATGTACCACCATGCCTGGCTAATTTTGTATTTTTAATGGAAACAGGGTTTCACCATGTTGGTCAGGCTGGTCTCAAACTCCTGACCTCAGGTGGTTCGCCCACCTCGGCCTCCCGAAGTGCTGGGATTACAAGTGTGAGCCACTGGGCCTGGCCCCCAGTGGAATTTTTTTAAAAGAGTTGTGGTCCCATTATGTTGCCCAGGCTGGACACCAACAGAAATTTACTGAGTACTGGCGGCCAGTATTTGACGCACTTGCCAAGAACTAAAGAAGTAAACTAAAGAAGAACCAAGCAGCATCATGGGCAAGGTCCTGTAGAGCTTAATAATGTGTTTAAGGATGCCCTTAAGGCCAAGCGTTAACCACTCTGTTGTCTCTCCTACCGGCTGCATTTCCAACCAGTCTCCTTTCCTCTCTGTTGGAAACAGATACAAACCCAAGTATACAGAGAAATGAAGAAGGGTTGAGGTAGCAGTTTATTGGTATCAGAGGAAGCATTGTTTATAGTCAATGAAAAGCTCTGTGACTTTTAGCTAGCCATTTACATAATACTAAGTTAGATACCTACTCCACATGAGACTACTGGAGCCAACTTCAATTTGTAGCTGTGCGGTTTATATTACATCATAGATATCTTAGCAGGACTATTATTCTGTAATTGAATCTTAGATCTTCAGTAGATTTACAAGAACATAATAAAATTTATCTGGAAAATTTTTCATTTTTCTTTTGTTTTAATTTAATTTTTTGGGGGTGCCTTAACTGGGAAACTCTTTCTTTTTTTTTTTTTTTAGCAGCGATGTCTCCCTCTGTCTTCCAGGCTGGAATGCAATGGCATGATCATAGCTCACTGCAGCCTCTACTTCCTGTGCTCAAGGGATCTTCCTGCCTCAGCCTTCCCAGTAGCTGGGACTACAGGTGCATGCCACTGTGGTTAGCTAGTTTTTAAAATCTTAGCAGAGCTTAGCTGTGCTGCCCAGGCTGGTCTCAAACTCCTGAGTTCATTCCTCCCCCTGTGACCTCCCAAAGTGCTGGGATTACAGGCATGAACCAAGATACCCAGTCTGGAAAATTTCTTTATGTATATATCTTTTTACTTTCTTCTGCATATCTCAGTAAAAATCTCTCTAAAATCTCATAAAGAATTGATGTAGGCTATTTAGCGAAGGAGGCAAAGCAATGAGGTGAAGAGAATACTGGAACACTGGATGAGGCTCGGAATCCTGAGTTTAAGTTTAGGCTGCTACAAACTAGCCTGGGACTTTGAGAAGAATCACTTCAGCTCTCTGGATCTTGGTTTCCCATCTGTAAAGGAAAGAACATAATTCCACTCCCTCTTGCTTTTACTTGTATAGCTTTCTTTGCTAAGCCAGCGACTCCAGTTCCCTCCTTTTGCCTATCCCCACCTTACTTTCACCTGCTGCAGACTGGAAAATGAGATGCCTGCATTTGTTAGACCTGGGTGGGATGTAATGGAGGACTGGAAAGTTTGCCTTCTAACTGCTGTCCTCTAGGGTTCTTATCCATTTTTGTTATTTAGAGGCTTTCTTTGCCTTCTGGTTCACTGCTGAGATGGTTGAAGTTATCACATAAATGACCCTGGCTGGAGCTAGCACATTGTCCTCACAGCATAAAATAATGGTGACATCACATTCCAGTGGAGTCCTCTATAATATTGAAGCTTCAGGCCAGTACCCATTCCCAGTATTGACAGCAGTGTTCCAGGAAAATAATTGTTGCTCTTGCAGGAGTTTTATTACTTTTTTTCTTGATCACGAGTCATCATGAGGTCTGTCACTGAAGCTACTGAGAGTTGTCTTATGTGGAATTGCTTCTGTTTGAGAATATCAATTAGGCATCCCTTTGTAAAGATGCTGAGGTTGTAGGATTCTGGATCAATACTTTCTCAAAGTATTAACCATTTATATGCATAATCCTGGTTTTTTGCATGTTTTTAGTATATAATTTTTTTTTTTTTTTTTGAGATGGAGTTTTGCTCTTGTTACCCAGGCTGGAGTGCAATGGCGTGATCTCGGTTCACTGCAACCTCCGCCTCCTGGGTTCAGTCAATTCTCCTGCCTCAGCCTCCTGAGTAGCTGGGATTACAGGCACGCACCACCATGCCCAGCTAATTTTTTGTATTTTTAGTAGAGACAGGGTTTCACCATGATGACCAGGATGGTCTTGATCTCTTGACCTCGTGATCCACCTGCCTTGGCCTCCCAAAGTGCTGGGATTACAGGCGTGAGCCACCGCGCCCACCCTTAGTATATTTTTTAAAACTTGGTAGAACTTATTTTTTTTATTTTTGAGATGGAATCTTGCTTTTTTGCCCAAGCTGGAGTGCAATGGCATGATCTCGGTTCACTGCAACCTCTGTCTGCCAGGTTCAAGTGATTCTCCTGCCTAAGCCTCTCCAGTAGCTGGGACTATAGGCGCATGCCACCATGCCCAGCTAATTTTTGTATTTTTAGTAGAGACAGAGTTTTACCATGTTGGCCAGGCTGGTCTTGAACTTCTGACCCCCAAATGATCCACACACCTCGGCCTCCCAGAGTGCTGGGATTATCGGCGTGAACCACTGCACCTGGCCCTGTAGAACTTCTTACATGGAAGAATGTGTTTGGTCATACCATTAGCATTTAGAAACCCATATTTCACTTCAAGGTATTTGCAAATTACATTTCTCCTATTTTTAATAACTTTGTATAGAAATACAACTATAAGCTAGAATTTTTCTATTTAGATGCAGAAGAAAAAAGTATGTCTTGACTGTTCACACATAAAGAATATACTGTACCATATACACTTTTAATAATGTTACACTTCCTGAGTTGATAATAAACAACAACTCTCCAATTCTTGGTCTTCAGCTTATTTCCTAACTAAGCATGGGCTTATGTAGGAATCTGTTTATGGTTTAACAGTCAAGTAAGTAAGATGTGGGGTTTCTGATTAACCGCAAATGCTGTGATATGCCAATAGTATGGTACGTCTACCTGGAGAGTTAATGCCAATGTAGGTCATGTTTATAGATCAATAATGTCTAAATTAGAGGAATTAATGTTCCCCCTAGGTGAGGAAATCCAGTTGTAACTTTTCAGCCATTCATCATTGGGTGCAGCTTTCACATGCTATGTGATATATAGATGTGCACCTACACGTAATTGAGATCTCATCTAACTGAGCTCTAGGTCCCTTGTGGGAGAACTCCGGGAGTATGGTACTGTGTGCCATTAGCTCTAACTTCTGCCTGGAAATCCACAACTGTGCTTCTTCTGGAAGATTCACGTGTCCTGTTTCATTTCACAAAGAGTTCTGCTGTCAGCACTAGCCATGTCATTCCCTCTCTGGTCTGTCTAGGACTGGATCCCAGACATTAATGTGGAAAAGCATTTAGATATGGAGGCACAGAATCCCGCTCTTCCTCAATTTGGTGTCTAGGTCCTATGTTCTGAAACAGGAGAGTGCTTTTCAGAGCCTGGTGTGATCTCAGCTCACTGTAATCTCTGCCTCCCGGGTTCCAGCAATTCTCCTGCCTTAGCCTCGTGAGTAGCTGGGATTACAGGCCTGTGCAACCATGCCTGGCTAATTTTTTTTTTCTTTTGTATTTTTGTATTTTTAGTAGAGATGGAGTTTCACCATGTTGGCCACAGTGGTCTTGATCTCCTGGTCTCAAGTGATCCGCTTGCTTCAGCCTCCCAAAATGCTGGGATTACAGGTGTGAGCCACTGTTGCTAGCCCCATTTTTCTTGAAGAACAAGGGAGGTGTAAGTCAGAAGAACCTGCAAACGGGAGCTGGGCACAGTGGCTCACACCTGTAATCTCAGCACTTTCGGAGGCCAAGGTAGGTGGATCATTTGAGCTCAGAAATTTGAGACCAGCCTGGGCAACATGGCAAAATCCCATCTTTACAAAAAAATGCAAAACTTTGTCAGGTGTGATGGCTCACACTTGTAGTCCCAGGTACTTGGGAGCCTGAAGCAGGAGGATCACTTGAGCCTGGGACGAAGAGGTTGCAGTGAGCTGAGATCCTGCCACTGCATTGCAGCCTGCGCAACAGAGGGGAGACCCTGTCAGAGGGGAGAGAGAGAGAGGAGGGAGGGAGCAGAGGAGAGAGAGAGAGGGGAGGGAAGGAGAGAGGAAGAGAAGGATGAGGTGGGGAGAGGGGCAGGGGAAGGAGAGAGGGACCGTAAATGGGAAACTGCATGTTTAAAATACTGGCTGGGCATGGTTGCTCATGCCTGTAATCGCAGTACTTTGGCCAAGGCAGGTGGATCACTTGAGGTCAGAAGTTCAAGACCAGTGTGGCCAACATGGCAAAACCCTGTCTCTACTAAAAATACAAAAATTAGCTGGGCATGGTGGCACGTGCCTGGAATCCCAGCCATTCAGGAGGCTGAGGCAGGAGTCTTTATTGAACCCAGGAGGCGGAGGTTGCAATGAGCCAAGATCGTGCCACCGCACTCCGTCCTGGGTGACAGAGAGAGACTCCATCTCAAAAAAAAAATGCTGTATGTACTCTGCAGATACAACTATGTAAGAACTTACATGGTTAAAATTTGAAAAGGAGTAGAAAAAGTGAAGTTTGGAGTGGCAGGTTAGTATTTCTTTGTCACCCAGGCTGGAGTGCAGTGGCACGATCTCGGCTCACTGCAGTGCCTCCTGGGTTCAGGTGATTCTAGTGCCACCATTCCTGGCTAATTTTTGTATTTTTAGTAGAAGTGGGGTTTCGCCATGTTGGTCTCAAACTCCTCCTGACCTCAAACTATCTGCCTGCCTCAGCCTTCCAAAGTGTTGGGTTATAGGTATGAGCCACTGCCTGGCCCAGACTTCATTCTTAAACTGCCTTTAGTTTCCGGCGTCCCAGACTGAACAGCTACTCTAATTCATTTAATGAGGAAGCTAGGTCTTTGAGAAGTAATTGAGAAATCTAAAGCCAAATATAGTTTGGAGAAAGATCAGATACTGCAGGGGCAGAGAGTTGAGATTGGGCCACAGTAAGAAGAGAAGAAAATATCAAAAGCAGAGATCACCCACCCTGCAACTGAATGCCAGCAGTAATACAGGATTTGGGCCAGCAGCGGTTAATGCAAAAGAGCTAGCTGTTAAATTGAAAATAAAAGCTTTTGTATTGTTTTGTTTTGTTTGTTTTAGAGAGAAGATCTTGCTCTGTTGCCCAGGCTGGAGTGCAGTGTTGTGATCATAGCGCACTGCAGCCTCAAACACCTGGGTCCAAGTAATCTTCCCGCCTCAGCCTCCCCAGTAGCTAGGACTACAGGTGGGCACTACCACACCCCACTAATTTTTTTTGTTTTTATTTTTTTGTAGAAATGAGGGCTTGCAATGTTGCCCAGGCTGGTCTTAAACTCCTGGCCTGAAGTGATCCTCCACCTCATGCTCCTGAAGTACTGAGACTGCAGGCATGCACCACCATGCCTAGCTAATTTGTTTGTTTCTTTGTAGAGCTAATTTTTATATTTTTTTGTAGAGACAGGATCTCACTATGTTTCCAAGGCTGGTCTCAAACTCTTGGCCTCAAGAATTTCTCCCACCTCTGCCTCCCAAAGTGCTGGGACTATAGACAGGAGCCATTCCACCCAGCCAGAAAATACAAGCTTAACAGGAAGCCTAAAAGACATTTCAGGACCTCTCTGCTTTTTAGAACCCCTTCTAAAGATCCTTCTCCCGACCCTGTGGACTGGCCTCCAGTACCCCAGTTTGGCCATAATTGTGCAGTGGCTTAGGCCTGTAATCCTAGCATTTTGGGAGGCCAATGTGGGTGGATCAGTTGAGGTCAGGAGTTTGAGATCAGCCTGGCCAATATGGTGAGAGCTTGTCTCTCCAAAAACAATTTATCTGGGCATGTTGGCATGCGCCTGTAATCTCAGCTGCTCAGGAGGCTGAGGTTGCAGTCAGTCCTGGTTGTGCCACTGCACTCCAGCCTGGGTGACAGAATGAGACCCTGTCCTGTGTCCTTCTCATTGCATCTTACCAAGAAGCACCTGATGTCATTTTGTCCCGTTATTTTGTAGGTATTTCAATGTATTAGTCTCTAGAATAGAGTGTTCCATTGTGTAAGATCAAATCCAGCTTACCTATCTCATACTGGCTATTTTTCTTTCAGCCCAGAAGTTTTTCTTTGCTAAAATAACTTTATTTTGTGAGTTTATAGATTTGGATTATAAAAATAGACTGGAACAGTCAGATCAAATTAGTCCAGACTTTTTATGAGTTCACTTGGGAGAAATGGGAGTAATTCTGAAATCCAAAATGAGAAAAATCCATGTTTAACAAAGAAAACATAGTTTTTAGCTGAAGGAAGTCCCCTGTAAAAACATACTTACGTGTGTCATAGGATTCCTTTCACAGTAAGCTACCTATTTTACATGTGATTCAGTTGACATAAAAGAAACTCTGTTTTAAATGATTAGTATGTGAGATGATGGATATGTTAATTAACTTGATTTCATCATTTTGCTCTGGGTACATATATCAAAACTTCATGTTGTACAGCATAAATATATACCGTTTTTATTTGTCAGTTATATCTTAATGCTGGAGGGCATGGGAGAAGAACATCTGTTTGCTGTATTTCACAAGCACATCTATTGCATAATGTATACACACTGCCCTATTATGTGAGATTTGTGGGCCCAGCCTAGGATTTGGCTTTTGACAGTCAAAAAGATTGCCCTTTGTGATGCCAGTCTCAAAAATGTTAAGTGCGTACCCCAAGCATCTCCTTAAAAAGGATTTTGGATTTATTGACCATGAATTTATCTTGAATCTCTTTCTACTTTCATTTGTACTATTCAGGGACTGATGATTTGTATGTTTGTTTTCCACCTGTATTTAGATAGCATTCCTTTTTTTCACTTTAATTCAGGGGTCACACACTCTGAATGTCTCAAATGATGAGTCAGTGAAATGGTTTGCATGTTAGGTTTAAAAATAAGAGAGTGGGTGTCCCATCTACAGGGAGCAGCCATGCTCAACTTTCAGCCTGAGATGAGTGTGGTTCAGTGTAGCCAAAATATTTTGACTTATGGCTGGACGCAGTGGCTCATGCCTGTAATCCTAGCACTTTGGGAGGCCAAGGTGGGTGGATCACTTGAGGTCAGGAGTTTGAGACCAGCCTGGCCAACATGGTGAAACTCTTTCTCTACTAAAAATACAAAAATGAGCAGGGCATGCTGGCACATATCTGTAATCCCAGCTACTTGGGAGGCTGAGGCAAGAGAATCGCTTGAACCCAGGAGGCAGAGGTGGCAGTGAGCCGAGATTGCGCCACTGCACTCCAGCCTGGGCAACAGAGCAAGACTCTGTCTCAAAAAAAAAAAAAAAAAAAAAAAAAAAAAAAAAAATTCTGATTTTTCCCTAGAATGCTCAAGTCTAAATTTTCAAACATTGTGAATTCTCTCAAAAATTTGAAAAGGCACAGTGTAGAATAAATAGCTGCCTTATGGCTTGCCAGTTTCTTTCTTTCTTTCTTTCTTTTTTTTTTTTTTTTTTTTTTTTGAGACGGAGTTTCGCTCTTGTCACCCAGGCTGGAGTGCAATGGCGCGATCTCGGCTCACCGCAACCTCCGCCTCCTGGGTTCAGGCAATTCTCCTGCCTCAGCCTCCTGAGTAGCTGGGATTACAGGCACGCGCCACCATGCCCAGCTAATTTTTTGTATTTTTAGTAGAGACGGGGTTTCACCATGTTGACCAGGTTGGTCTCGATCTCTCGACCTTGTGATCCACCCGCCTCGGCCTCCCAAAGTGCTGGGATTACAGGCTTGAGCCACCGCGCCCGGCACTTTCTTTCTTAAATATACCTCTTTTACATTTCCAAGTGTCCTTTCTAGTTTCTGGGATTTGGTATATGAATTCACAGTATTCTCATACTTCTTCCCCAATTGCATGACAACTTTTATTACGTCATTCTTTTAGTTTTCCTCTTAACACATTACGGACAATTTTTCAGTATTTTATGGTTATTATATAAAAACAGTTCCATATACTACTTCATTTACCTTGACCCATGGCCATCTAATGCGTAATAAGTAAAAACTGTACAATCAGTCCTTTCACCTGCCATTGTTATCGCTGTTCTTGAGCATGAGTGATGATTCGTGGTTGGAGGCCAACTCTTCTTCCCTTCTCTCTGCAGCCGTCGTTTCACCAAGCTGACAATGTTCGGGGCACCCGCCACCACGGGTTGGTGGAGAGGCCGTGCAGGAACCGCTTCCACCCCCTCCACCGAAGGTCTGGGGACAAGCCGGGGCGACAGATATCCTTTTTTACTCTTCAGGGGGAGTGTGGGTTCTGAAATGTTTAAAAAGTTGTCGGGATTTATCTTCCCTGCAATTCTCCTTTGGCCTCAAAATCTTTATCTGATGAAGGGAGGCAATACAAATAAATGAGCTGGAAACTAGAAACATCTCTGCAGTCAAAATTTGGAAACATTGTAGGTGTTTATGAAAGCATCAGTAAAGTTCAGGTTCATGAAATAACAAAAACCATGTGTCATTCAGCCAAATTAGAGTTAAACCTGACTTTGAATCAGGTTACAGAGGCTTAGTCTATCTAGCAAAAATGGACATACAGGTATGTGATTTATTTGTATTTCTTTTGATCTGCTGACCTGCTTTTGGAACTTAAGAAATTTCATATAATTTTCTATTTGTGATGCTTCAAACTCAGTAAGTGATAACTAAAATAAACCTAGAATATAGGAAAATTTCATGCAGCAATGCACAGTCACACCAAACTCTATGCAGTTAAGTAGAAATCAAGGAAAGGAAATGGTGAATTCACCTGACAGTTCTGCTTATAGGCGGCAGTGGCGGGCGCTGCTGTGTGGGGAGCAGACTGAGCTGGGTTTTTCAGGAGAGAACACAGAACTGTGCCAGGAGGGTTGGTACTCTCACTTCATCCTTCTCAGAACTCGGGTTCAGGGGTGGAGGAAGGCGAAGAAAGGCAGGGTGGGCCCCACTGTGGAGAGCTGAATTCCTGGCAGTGATTACTAGAGTTGGCTTCACAAGCCCGGAAACCAGGAAGTGGGGGCAGGGCACTTAATGTTTACTGAGCACCTACCCATGCCAGGCACTGTGCCAGGCAATTTATGTGCCATTTAGACCTCAGAAACTCACTGGGTCATGTATTTTTCTGACCCTCATTTTCTGATGAGGAAACTGAGCATGTGGTGGATTAACCCGCCTGGGATGCAGTTCAGGCCCAACCGATGGCCCAGCCTGTGCTCCACCCTCCCCACGCCACCTATGCCCACTAGCAGAGATGAGGACCTTGTGCAAGGGAGCCAGGAGTTGTGAGGCACCCTAGGGAAACCCCAGTTTCTCTTGCCTTCAAGCTTCCTGCAGGTTTGTTTGTTTGATTGAGTTTTGGTTTTGTTATTGAGACGGAATCTCGCTCTGTCACTCAGGCTAGAGTGCAGTGGCACGATCTCGGCTCACTACAACCTCTACCTCCTGGGTTCAAGCAGTTCTCCTGCCTCAGCCTCCCCAGTAGTTGGGACTATAGGTGTGTGCCACCACACCCAGCTAATTTTTTTCTGTTTGTATTTTTAGTAGAGACAGGATTTCACTGTGTTAGCCAGGATGGTTTCGATCTCCTGACCTCGTGATCTGCCCACCTCAGCCTCCCAAAGCGCTGGGATTATAGGCGTGAGCCAGGTGCCCAGCCACAGTTTCTAATCTATTTGGAGGCAAAGAGAATGTCCTCAGGGAATGTTTGTCTCTCCCCTTTCTCCCGCCCCCAGGGACACACCACATTTGGTCCACAGAAGGACCGACTTCTGATTTTGTATATTATGTGGCTGTTATCAAGGAAAGTAAAGATGGTAAATAATCTGGAGAATTCTATTCTGGAATGTGTGATAACTTTGACACTGAATGAAAAAGGCAAAAGGGAATGGAGGCAGTTCATCAGCAAATTTGCACATGTCAGGATGGAGTAGTACATCAAACCGTGGTCCAAACTGCCTAGAATGTTCAAGCAGAAGACTCTGAGTGCTTCTTTGCTTGATTTAACAATGTATGTTTTTTCAGTTCTCAGTTCCCTCTTTCTCCTGATGGTGCTCTCATTTCTGTAGAGTCTATTAAACATGATGCCATGTATATGTATGTGTGTAGATGTATATGTGGCTATCTCAGATACTTTTGAACCAAATACAGTCTAAATGTATAAGCCTACACATAGCTTTATTAACAAAAGGAATAGAAGAGGAGGGAATTGAGAAAAGAGAAAGGAAGAGAATGTTTATCCACTTACAAAAACTATTTGTTAAGTATGTGCTAGTGGTCAGACATCATTTTAGACATTTAGTTAACTGTCACAGTAAACATAGCATGGTCCCTGCCCTCAGGTTGCCCAGAATTTAGTAGGAGAGGCTGCTCAGCAAACAAGCAGCCACGGCAGGTCTGGCGTCTGCAGGGAGGCAGCTCCAGAGCTGTGGGAGCACGTCAGAGGTGCAGCTTGAACCATTCCAGGGAAACCAAGTCATCCTGGGGGAAATCTGAGGCTTGAGGGATGAGAAGCAAGAGGAGAAAGTGTTCATTCATTAGATATTTACAGAGCCCCTTCTCTGTGCCAGGCCCTGTTGTAAGCCCAGTGATGAATAGGGAGACATAGTTCCTGCTTTCTTGAGTTTACAGTCCTGTGGGCGATGATGGCAAACAGGCAAAAAATAATAAAGGAAAATGGCTTTAGATGGTGATGAGTGAGATTTAAGAGAGTAAAGCGGTTGGGAGGGTATGTTTCAAGCAGAGGGAAGAGAATGTGGTGCAGAGTCCCAGAAAGGGAGGCAACTGCCTTTGTCCGGGGACCCTGTCTCTTAGGATAGGGTATAATCTGGCACTGTAGGGATCAACTGGAGAGTATTAGCAAAGCTAGTCAACTCCTAAAGGAAGTAGAAGCAAAAAACCAAGTTAATATGCAGAGAAATTAAAGTCATTAGACAGTATGAGTCAGAGTCACTGATTATGAGCCATGTCTTTGTGGTCTCCTAAGCCCCTAAACTGGGGTCCTGGGACTGGACATCTGTGATGCAGAGAAAGTTCTTTCGCCCAGTGTCTTGAGGAATCAAGGGTCCATGAAAAGGGAGACCTTGGAGGAGCATGGCATATGCAGGGAAGTGGCTCAGGGGCTTGGAGAGGCTCAGGGGCTATGATTCCATCTTTGTTTTCATGGCCTCCATTCTGTTGGTTGTGAAATAATTTGCTTAAAATGGTGGCCTTGCACATTTATCTATTACATTTTTAATGAAGTTTCATCATTTGGAAGTATAAAAAACTGGTTTCAGTCTTTGTTAGAACAAAAGGAAAAAAATGTAATCAGAATTCTCTTCTTAGAGCTGCTTCTTGGCTTGAGTGTTATTTAAAGAGGGCACACTGGCTTAGACAAGGGCTCTGAGGGTTCGCTCCTACAATTGGGTGATCTCAAAGAAAATGAACATTGTTTAACGAATATTCTGGCTTCCTCTCAGAGTGGGCAGCCACAGCATGCAGAGCTCTGGACAGGAGATTCCTTCTGGAGTGGGCTTTGCCCTTGGCACGGGCAGCCACAGAAGACCAGGGTACAGCTGCAGCTGGGCCCTGCCCTAGACCCATGCAGGCAGAGGAGAGGCACTGTCAGGGCTTGCTCCTGGCTGGGGGTCTGGGCTCGAGCGCTTGGAATAGATGCTCTTCTGCCCTTCTGCAGCTGCGCAGTCTGTAGCGGCCCTCTCACTCCCACTCCTCAAGAGTGGCAGACATGCTGGGTCCTAAACACCATCGCTGAACTTCTGAACTAGTCACATACATTTATAGCAAATAAAATATTTTCTCAGACTTATGGGTAACACACTGAGAAAGAAGGAGATATGCTGAAGAAGCGTAGAAAATGCCTTCCTTTAAAGGAAGTAGAGTGCTCACTAGCCTGAAGGCTCATGTAGAGGGGCCTAAGAACTGCAGAGTTAGGAATGGTTCTCCTCTCTGGGCTGGGCCTTGCTTTGGTTCTTTTCATCATAATGAGATGATAATGTTAGGACATTGGTTTATAGGACACTGTTGCTTTGAGATACATGGCCTATTACATTTGAGAAACACCATACTCTGTATCTCCTCTTGCAGCCTGACCATATATATTAGGGCTCTGAAAAGTCCTGCAGTTATGAAACAACTTCTCTTTACCCCAGGGTTTCCAAAACTTATGTGATCACAAAATCCAACTTTTACCTAACACCTGTCACCTCTTGAAGGACAAGGAAACACTGGTCTTTAGAATGTTAAGGGGGAAATATTCTGACTTCACAATACCACATGCAACCTATTTGCCTCTCTTGTGCTGAGGGAAATAGGGTGTTTTTATAAATGCAAGGACTCAAAAAGATGCCACTTATATGCGACCCTTACAGTTTGACTTAAAGATGTATTCTAGTGGGGTATAGTTGGAGGGACAAAAGGAAGTAAAATGACAGTAAACACATGGCTGAGAAATCAGGATGGAGCCAAATTGTGGCTACTTCTCTGTATTAAATCTGAAACTGAAACTTGTCTTGGTGGGTTCTATTAAGCAGACTCCCACGTCCACCTACCCCACCAGCTGCATGGAGGGTCGCAGGCCCGCCCCGCAAACTGTGTCCCTTGCAGAACACAGTTTCAGAGCAGGAGAGAAGATGACTGGCTTCCAGGCTGCCGCCACAAGGCTGTTCCTGAGCCCTGCCCAGGTGCACTGACCCACAAAGAGATAGGAAGCCAAGAGAAGGGAACTGTGTGTCTGCTCACCCAGCCGCAGGTCAAGCCTCAAGCCGCACAAAGAAAGGGGCAGGGCGGGTCTTATTTTCAGCTTCTGTAGCTCGGTTCCCTACCCACTGGTAAACGGGCCAGCTGATGTCTTCTCTTATCAGCAGAAGAAGAGCTACTCCTGTTCCTTTGGGGAAGAGTGAGTAAGAACTGTTCCCTCCCCAGGTTGAGAGGAACAGGATTGTTCCTCCCTGTGTTGATGGATTGAGGCAGTAACTGGAGTAGGAAGATTTTCCTACACAGAACTGCAGAGGCTTGGGCAGAGAGAAAGACTGGGATGACTCAGATCCTAACCTGAGTGTCTTGGTGGATGGTGCCCTCGCTAAAGAATATGGACCATAAGAAGAACAACAGACGAAAGGGACAGTAATTGGTTGGATTTCAGTAGAATTTGAGCTGTCTTGGGTACCTTTGGCAGAGGACTTGAGCAGCCAGTTGGAAATATGCACGTGGAGTTCCCAAGAACTGTTGGCAACTGCAGGTGTGGATTTAAGAGTTACTGGACTGTAGGTGACAGCTGGGGCCAGGGAAGGATGGGATTGGCCAAGGCAAACATGGAGGACAGGGGCTCTCCACCAGGAAGACAGGCACTGGTTCTGAAGCTCTTAGGAAGTGCCTCCCAAAGCACCTGTGCCCAGAGGCTCCAGCCACCCCCTCTATTTGCTCCCACTCTTCCTGGTGCCCAGTGATCCTGAGAGCATCCTGTGCTTCCCAGAGCAATGCAAGCAGGCATGGCCTGAGAGGCCACCGGACCACAGGGGACACTGGGCCAGAAGGCAAAGGGGTGAAGAGGAGTGCACAGAGGGGTAAGAAAAGATCCATGCGGGTGTGGGGTTTTTTAAGAACTTTAATTTTTGTTTCCATCCGTTGCAGCCACCTCTTCTTTGTTTATCTTTTTTGTTATCCCTCCTCCCCACCTTCCTTTTTTAATGTGGAAATCTTCCTTGAGCGGAAGGCTTCACTAAGGCTAACTAAGGAAGCAGTGGAGGAGGAGCTAGTGAGGTTGTTAAAAACCCGGTAGCCTGTGCGTCCCTTCTGCTGGCACGCCGGCACCTAGCAGGCACGCCAGCAATGTTTCTTGAATAATGGTAAATTGAAGTTGATAAATAAGAGTGTTTTCTCTGTCTTGAGGTTGTTATTTAGGGCATGTTAGTGTTGCGGAGTAATTAAAGCCACCTGAATGAAGTTTTCTGAAATTTTCCAAAGAACTAATAAATTTTGTCTGGGTTTTCCTCATATTAAGTTTAACTATAAGCTTATGAGTGGTTCCCTCGAGTTTTCAAATATCCAGTAAATTAAATGAGACAGTAAAAATTAAAAAGAGCTGAGAGGTCACATCTTTTAACTTTTGATGCCTCAGCCTAATTATATTAAAAATTTCTAGGAATTTACTATCTTTTTGTGTTGTTAATATCAGGAAGGTTAAAATGCTAACTTACACTCAACATTGAAATCACAAACATTTGATCATTACATGACTAATACACCACTGCATTCTAATTTGTATTATTAGTACTATGAAATCGGACATATTGACTTAAAAGATGGCAGTGTACTGAGACAAAGAGTAAACTTCTACTTCCTGAAATTAAGCATTTCTCAGCAGATATTAATCAAACCTGCAGAAAAGAGAAAGGCAGATAACCGTAGGTCTCAAGTCTCAGTGTTTCCTCCCTAATGGCTTTGCCAGCAGATATACGGATAGTCTGTCTCTCACGGGCCTTCATCTTCATCACCTTTTCCTCTCCTGCCTCCTACTGTGGTCTTGTCTCATCTGTACTTCATGTACATTAAGCCTAATAGTAAACCTTGAAGAAACATCTCCTTGGGAAATTACCTGTTTTATTTTATTGATTCAGGATCAAATTAAGAAATAAGATAATGAGACATGTCAAAGAAAACTAATACATAGAAGATGAAACTTGAAATTCTAATGCTTCTCCTGGCAAAGAAGACATTTCCCACTAAATCATTAAGAACTCATGAGAGCCTCCATTTTCCTAATTCCAGATTGTGTATTTACTTGAGCTGCCCAGCCCAGGCCTGCAGGATAGGGCCCCACTCCATCAAGGCTCCTGTCTCCTCCTGAGCCCGAGCAGATGATACCTTCTCTTATCCCCTCCTCCATCCTTCTTCCCAGAACACTCCAGGTACCATTTTCTATTTTCTGGGGCATGTGGTATAGTTCACTGTTTGCTGAGAGGCCGCTTAGTGGAGAGCTCTCAGGCTTTGGCATCAGTGAATTGTGGGTCTGACCCCTGATACACCAGGCCAGCTATCTGATCTTGGATTTCTCAGCTCTTCTAGAACTGAGCCTCAGCCTCTTCAGCTGTAAAATGGGGGAAAATATTTGCCTGTCAGGATTGTTAAGATTAAATGAAAGTGTGAACTCGGTACAGGCCTGGCACACAGTAGGTGGTTAGATATCTGTTTTCAAATTTCTGTGTTGATGTGTCGTATAGCTTGTATCTTCTTTAATATTTCCACCTTAAGAAATAAAGATTTGGGGTGAAAAGTGTTATTGGTAACTGCCGAATGTATATTTCATCCAATCAGTGATCCAGGAGACAAAAGGAATGGGTTTGGTTTGGGGGAGTGATAAGAAGGCAGCGTTCCACATAGGAGGCGAGAAAGGGAAAGTGGTGTTAGCAAAGGCAGAGGGGCAGAAAAATCCAGGCTGTGTTTGTGGAACCCAGACAGATGCAGGGATGACGAGCAGAAGAGGCCATTGGCCCCAAATTGTGGAACACCACAATAAGTTTTTGCCTTTTAGGCTGAACAAAATGAAGATTTCTTAGCAGAGTAAAGTGATTAACAATGTCTTCAGAAGGCTATGTGTGGGAACAGATAACTGAATGAATGAAAACAGTGCCTCTCTACTCTGTGTGTATGCCTCACCCCTATTGTGTCTCCAGGTGCCCAGAATATGCTCCAAGGTGCGCCAGACCCAGTGAACAACACAAGATTGATAAGACAGTGACCACACATCTAATGCACCTCTTTTTTGTCTGTAAATACCAAGAACCCACCTTAACTTAAGAAAATGAGGCCGGGCGCAGCGGCTCACGCCTGTAATCCCAGCACTTTGGGAGGCTGAGGCGGGTGGATCACGAGGTCAAGAGATCGAGACCATCCTGGTCAACATGGTGAAACCCCGTCTCTACTAAAAATACAAAAAAATTTAGCTGGGCATGGTGGCGTGTGCCTGTAATCCCAGCTACTCAGGAGGCTGAGGCAGGAGAATTGCCTGAACCAGGGAGGCCGAGGTTGCGGTGAGCTGAGATTGCGCCATTGCACTCCAGCCTGGGCGACAAGAGCGAAACTCCGTCTCAGAAAAAAAAAAAAAAAAAAAAAGAAAAAGAAAATGTATGGGCTTATGTCGCTAGAAGCCCAAGGGCTAGATCCAAGGTGTCATACAATATCATGGAGACCTCTGTGGTGCCACCTCTGGGATGACTTCACATGTAATAGAGAGTCTTTCTCGTGGCAAAACCCCAGATTCGGACACCCTTGGGCTCACACCACCTCTACTGGGGCACTCCTGTTTTTCCCTCAAAAGCACTCTCCTTGGTTCTGTTTGTGCCTATCCCTGAGCCAAACACTGTTTCCAGAGGGTGAAGTACCTGGGCTATTATCCTGGGCCTGGGTCCCTCCCTTGTGGCCCAGAGGGAATAGCAACCTTAGCAGGTTTGGAGCGAGAGTGGCAATAGTTCCTGAAAACAAAAGGTGCCAGGCAGGCAAAAAATAACAAACACCCCACAAAAAACCATGCAAAGAAAACACTGGTTAGGAGACAGCAGAATAGACTGTCCTTGAGGAGGGTGATGAGAGAAAGCATGAAGGAAGAGCTGTCAGGTACAGGGATAAAGATAAGAGCCAAAAACTTAGTTAATTAACTCTCTGAGTTCACCTTGTTCATTCTGCTTCAAGTTTCCATTAATTTTTACTTTTCCTTTATTAAAAATTCTACTTTGATGGTAGTGCTTTTGGAGCCAATTATTCCTCACAGCCTCTGGATGAGAGTTGGCCAAGGTAAGCAAGACATACTTTAAAAGTTACGATGGATGTGTGTTATTTTTAGATAATTTTGCTTAACTTTATCCACTTTGAATGTTGTTTTAGAAATTTCTAATATAAAGCATAGAATCCTGTTTTCTCTTATAAAATTTAATTTCAGCAGGAGGATCATTGGAGACCAGAAGTTTTGAGGCTGTAGTGTGCTATGATGGAGCTGTGACTAGCTACTGCACTCCAGCCTGGGCAACATAGCAAGATGCCATCTCTTAAACAAACACACACACACTGGCGCAGTGGCTTACGCCTGTAATCCCAGCGCTTTGGGAGGTTGAAGTGGGTGGATCACAAGGTCAGGAGATCGAGACCATCCTGGCTAACATGGTGAAACCCCGTCTCTACTAAAAATGCAAAAAGTTGCGGGGCGTAGTGGTGCGTGTCTGTAATCCCAGCCACTCAGGAGGCTGAGGCAGGAGAATCGCTTGAGCCAGGGAGCCAGAGGTTGCAGTGAGCCAAGATCGTCCCACTGTACTCCAACCTGGTGACCAAGCGAGACTCCATCTCAGAAAAACAAAGAAAATAAAAAAACACCTAAGCGTTTCCAGCGATAGGCTTATATGAAAGTCTAAAATGAAAAGTTACTTAAAGAAATCTAGGTCAGGCATGGTGGCTTATGCCTGTAATCCCAGCACTTTGGGAGGCCGAGGCGGGTGGATCACGAGGTCAACAGATCGAGACCATCCTGGTCAACATGGTGAAACCCCATCTCTACTAAAAATACAAAAAATTAGCTGGGCATGGTGGCCCGTGCCTGTAATCCCAGCTACTCAGGAGGCTGAGGCAGGAGAATTGCCTGAACCCCGGAAGCAGAGTTGCAGTGAGCCAAGATCACGCCATTGCACTCCAGCCTGGGTAACAAGAGCGAAACTCTGTCTCAAAAAAAAAAAGAAAGAAAGAAATCTAGATCTTCATATTTAAAACCAAATAGAAACACATTTGGAATATATTTACCAATAGAATACTCTGATACGGCATTCTTACATTTGAGACAGAAAAATCAGCATCTTTTCTCAGAGTGTCTTACCTGCTGAAAAGGACAAAAGACTCTTAAAATGGAAATTTGCACAGTGTATTTGCTTTAAGGTCTCTTTGAGTATTTTTGTACCCAATACAGAGGGTGACAGAAAATAGAATTAATTGAGAAAAAACTACCGCATCTATTGTGTGCATCGTATCATTTTTCAGATCACCAAATGAGATTCAGGAGGCATTTAAAATATGTGTATCAAAAACATTTAGCTCTCTGGATTGAAGTCTGCTCTCCCTCCATTCTCTGGGCAGATACTGACTGAGCACTTACTGTGTATGATGTGCCTGGACCTGGGAAAGGAAATAAAGATGGATGACAGTGGGCCCCATCTCAAATAGATTTTCAGCTGCCCTCAAGAATCTTGGGATCCAGGGTTGTAAAATAAATACAGTATTTTATTACATCAGTAAAAGGCATCTCCAAACTGATATTTTTCTTTTGTGTATCCAAGAAATGTCTTCCGATTTTCAGAGCACCAGGATTGGTTAAACTAATATTTTCATACCCTGGGTACTATAACAGTTACATTCCTCTTCATGGCCATTGGCACGGGAATGCAAAATGTTTGCATCCAAGATTGCCAAAGTGCCCCCTACGTGTACACTGAACTCATCTGCCCAACTAGCTACTCCTATTCCTTATGGGTTTTTCCTACTTTGAAATTGGAGATCACAGGACTGGAGGGATCATTCAGTCTTACCTCATTTTAACAATGATAGGCAACATGAGTGAGGCATGGGTTATTTTTAAGTGACTCTCAGGTTGCAGAGCGAGGTGAGTAGAAGAGCCAGTTCTGAGATGTAGGGCTGAGGACCTCCTTTGCTCTCTGTGGATTGACTTCTTTTCCTTTTATGATGTTCTGGTTTTTAAAGGCAGCAGCCTCCTTGGAAAGAAGAAAAGCATCCTGGGTTCAGGCTGACATCTGCACTTAACAGGTACATGGATTGTTTTCTGGTAGAAGTAGATTTTAAAGAAATTTAACCGTCTTGATATTTTTTACGTAGCATCCAGTTGCCAGAGTATGTTTATGTAAGCTGTGTTGATATGATGTGTTAAAAACAAAACCCACCATTTACTAAGTGTCTGCAGGGGACAGTACAGAGCACACGAGGTCTGGGGTGGGACTACTAGGGGTTGCGTCTTACTGTGTGACCTTGAGCAGATTATTTAACTTCTGATTGCCTCAGTTTACTCATTTGAAAAATGGAGATCATGGTCCCTAGATCATGGGTTGAATAAGATAACTCTGGGAAATATATGTGCTGAATAAACATCGGCTATTGTTGTAATCACTTTGGGCCAAACTCCTCAGTCATTTCTTTCAATCCTGACAACACCCTATAAGAATAAGTATTATTATTATTATTATTATTATTATTTTTATTTTATTTTATTTTATTTTTTTCTGAGACAGAGTTTCGCTCTTGTTACCCAGGCTGAGGTGCAATGACGCGATCTCAGCTTACCGCAACCTCCGCCTCCTGGGTTCAGGCAATTCTCCTGCCTCAGTCTCCCCAGTAGCTGGGACTACAGGCTGCGACACCATGCCCAGCTAATTTTTTGTGTTTTTAGTAGAGATGGGGTTTCACCATGTTGATCAGGATGGTCTCGATCTCTTGACCTCATGATCCACCCGCCTCAGCCTCCCAAAGTGCTGGGATTATAGGCGTGAGCCACCGCGCCCAGCCATGAGTATTACTTTCTATTCTAAAAGGTGAAGTGACTTGTTTAAGGGTCTTAGCTAATAGGTGGACTAGTATTTAAAAAAAAAAATCTGGGCACAGTGGCTCACACCTGTAGTCCCTACACTTTGGGAGGCTGAGGCCAGAGGATCATGTGAGCCCAGGAGTTCGAGGCCAACCTGGGCAAGAGGGTGAGACCCTGTCTCTATTGGAAAAAAAAAAAAAAAAAGATATGCCTGTGGTTCCAGCTACTTAGGAGGCTGAGGTGAGGGGATCACCTGAGCCCAGTAGGTTAAGGCTGCAGTGGGCTGTGTTTGCACCATTGTACTCCAGCCTGGGCAACAAAAAGAAGCTGTTGCAAAAACAAAAAGAAACCTGATTAATGGTGCACAATTTTAAATACACGCAAACAGAAGTGTTATAAGAGCCCTGTGGTGCCCATCCTCAGCTTCACTTGTTTTTTGTTTTGTTTTGTTTTTTTGTTTTTTGGTTTTTTTTTTGAGACGGAGTTTTGCTCTTGTTACCCAGGCTGGAGTGCAATGGCGCGATCTCGGCTCACCGCAACCTCCGCCTCCTGGGCTCAGGCAATTCTCCTGCCTCAGACTCCTAAGTAGCTGGGATTACAGGCACGCACCACCACGCCCCGCTAGTTTTTTGTATTTTTAGTAGAGACGGGGTTTCACCATGTTGACCAGGATGGTCTCGATCTCTCGACCTCGTGATCCACCCGCCTCAGCCTCCCAAAGTGCTGGGATTACAGGCTTGAGCCACCGCGCCCGGCTAGCTTCACTTGTTATCAGCATTCTGCCAGTCTCTCTAAACTTACGTCCCACCCTAGTCCCATGACTGACTAGAATACAGTATTTTACCTGGATATATCTCCAGCAGTGTAAGGCCGACGAGAACCTTTTTTAAAAAACAACCACCATGCTGTTATTATACTTAACAAAATTTAAAATAACTCCTTAATGTGATTTAATATCCAGTCTATATTTAGATTTTCCCATTTGGCTCCACATTTGATTGATGTTCTCTTGAGTCTGTTTGAATCTGTAAAGAGGCTGGAATCTGAATCCAGCTGTCTGATCCCAGCAGCCATGCTCCTTCTGTTGCACTACGGGTTCTGCCCTTGTCTGCCTGTTCCTCCTCTGAAGCCTCCCGAGGCTGTCACTGGAGTGGACCACCAAGCATTGTAGGTTAATGAAGATGCTTACCAGTTCTCCTTATGGCCGACAGTTTGACCTCATGACGAGATAAATAAATAATCATGTCTTGCATCCAAGGCTTCATAGGCACTGAAGCTAATTGGGAGAATTTGAGAAATTTGCTATACATTAGTGGCTCCCAAAGTTTTCTCTTAGGTCCACTTTACAGTCTTAAAAAACACTGAGGCTGGGTGTGGTGGCTCATGCCTGTAATCCCAGCACTTTGGGAGACCCAGGCAGGTGAATCACCTGAGGTCAGGAGTTAGAGACCAGCCTGGCCAACATGTTGAAACCCCATCTCTACTAAAAATACAAAAATAGCCAGGCATGGTGGTGCACACCTGTAGTTCCAGCTACTCAGGAGGCTGAGGCCAGGAGAATTGCTTGAACCTGGGAGGTGGAGGCTGCAGTGAGCCGAGATCATGACACTGTACTCCAGCCTGGGTGACAGAGCAAGACTCCATCTCAAAAAAATAAAAATAAAAAACAGTGAGGCCTGGCATGGTGGCTCATGTCTGTAATCCCAGCACTTTGGGAAACCGAGGTGGGCACATCACCTGAGGTCAGGTGTTCAAGACCAGCCTGGCCAACATGGTGACCCCATCTCTACTAAAAATATGAAAATTAGCCAGGTATGGTGGCACATGTCTGTAATCCCAGCTACTTGAGAGGCTAAGACAGGAAAATCACTTGAACCCAGGAGGTAGAGGTTGCAGTGAGCACCACTGCACTTCAGCCTGGGTGACAAGAGCAAAACTCCATCTCAAAAATAAAATAAAATAAAATAAAAAACATTGAGGCCCTCAAATAGTATTTGTTTATGTGAGTATATCTATTGATATTAGAAATTAAATTGAGAGATTTTTAAAAAGATACTAGTGAATTAAAAAAATAATAAGCCCATTACATGTTAACATAAATAAGATATTTTTTAAAAGAAACACAAAAAAACGTATTGAGAATAGTGGTAATGCTCACCTTTTACAGATGTCTCCAGGGCAGCTGGGTTCTCTGCTCCTGCTCCTGCACTCAGCAGGACATAACATCTCACATAGCCGCTGCGGAGCCCAGCGTGCTGCGGGGAGAGCAAGAGTGAAAAGGCAAAGGAGGCTTTACTATCATTTTGAGACTAGTCTTGACCTTGTCTTCTCCCTGGAAGGGTATTGCAAACCACTGCTCTAAGTGATCCTTTACTTAGAAACAGTTACTTTTTGGTGGAGAAAACCTAGTGTAGCCACAGGCTAAACTGGCCACAGCCAGCTTCTGAGCTGGGGAGAACAGAAAGATCTTGGAGGGAAGCTGTGAATCCAAGGCCCGCCTTGTTGAACTAGTCACCAAGCCATCAGCGTCAGCAAATAAGGCTACATGAATCTAAATTAAAATATTCGGGAGTGTGGACTATGCTCAGAGGCTGTTACTGATGTAAAGAACTTCAGGTAGGTCCTAACCCCTTATTTGATGATTATAAGTCAGTTATTCTTGCTTTCTTTCCCATTGTTAATATTCAACAAAGACGGTTGCATTTTCACTAAGGAAAACAGATTTTCAACCAGACTCTCTCCTCCGCTCCTTAGGACCAATTCTGATTCTGCTCTTCACACGAGTGTTCTGAGCACCAAGCCCCAGGACCCCTATGGAGGAGGGGGCCAGTCAGCCTGGCCTGCCCCATACATGGGTAAGACACACAGGCCACTGCTGACATCAGCTGTGCTTGTCATTCTGTCCTCGGGCCCGAGGGAGACAGAGGCTGAAATAGAGTTTGCGCTTGCCCGGTTCAGTGGTCTTTGAGAAGCAGCTCATGGCAGGGGAAGCGTGTGTCCGGGATGCAGTCAGGATGGATGGTGCTCCTGGGGTCCCGTGCCTCTGCCCTGCTTCCTCTGTGGCACGCTCTCCTTGTTGGTGTTTCTTGGCCCTCTTCTGGGCATCCATCATCTTCTAATAACTTCCTAACTGGTCTCCTGATTTCCAGTCTCACAGCCCTTCGATCCAATTTTATGTTAGGTTCTCAAGAGACCTCTTTCCCCACCCAGGATCTGAACCAAGTGAAAAATAAAGCCAGAAGTGACAGACAGGGCTAGATCACCTTTCTTACTGAAAAGACCAGGTTGGAGGAAGTGGCTGTCTCTGTGGGTCAGTGGGCCTGTTGTGACTGAACCCCAGCGTGAGGCTGACTCCTGCTGAGTGGCCGGCAGCACTGGCCAGCATGGTCCCCGGGAGGAGGGGGTCAGGTAAGCCTGGGGAGGCAAGGGCAGAGCAGAGGCCTGCTGCCTGAGGGAAGGCACACCCTTGAGAAGGAGATGAGGAGGCTGGACTGGAACTGCATCCCCTGTTCAGTTGGCCCTCTGGCCAGTGTAAGGGCATGGAGAGAGCCCAGGAGTAACCCACACATGCCATCTCGCAGCATCTGCTTTCAGAGTGAACCCAAACCCGATCCTCTTGCTCTCCTGCTTAAAATCCTCACTGCCACCTCTCACCTTCAGGAGGAAACTCAGATCTTCTTTGGAATGGCATGAGCCCCAAGGTCTGGCTCCTGTCTGCCTCTCCCTTTTCCCTCTGCTCCCCCACCTCACATCCAAGGTAGCCATGGGAACCACTTCGGGTACCACTGTTTCTTCCTGTTTTCTTCTCTTCCTCTCTCACTCACTCCCGGCCTTCCTGGCCGACACCCTCTTGATCCATAAACCTTAGCTCGTGTGTGTCCCCACGTCTGTAGAGCCATCTTGACCTTCCTCCCCCTCAGCTCGGAATTGCCATGTCCTTCTGACATCCCAGACTCCTGTCTTAGCACCTGCACTGCTTGGCAGCTTGTTTACGTGGATATGCTTCTCTTTCTCTGCTCAGTGTAGATTTCTTGAAGGCAGCATGTTAATGGTCTTGTTCTCTCCAGCTGCTAGCACAGTGCCCAGCACAGAGGAGCCCGTACTAATGGAGACGTGTGAAGAATCACACATGGGCTCACATGTGCACAACACTTGCCAAAACACCTTCCAGGTGCTGGCACCTGACCTGTGCATGAAGTGAGGGAGGCTGGTCATTCAGACACATTCCAAGCCTACCTTTCTGTTGTTTATAATCTAGAAAGAACAATGGTCTTGAATTAGCCATTCTGTGTGCAGATTGACTCTTGACCAAAAACTTTCAGGGCTGTGTATTTGTTCTTGAAACAGGAATAAATACATCTTTAGCCACAAAACCAGCTTTTCTGGTTTTCTTTACTTTTTGGACAATTTAAAGCCTAAATGGCCTCTTTTCCTTCCAGGAGAACATTCATGGACTTATTTCTTTGTACATAGCAGGGACAGGATTTCATAATAATTGTTACTGTATTGGTTCTGTTGGTGCAATTCAGAGAAGACTACATTTGCCTAAATGATTGTTTGCTTGTAAGCTATGAGAGCTTTCAGAATTGGTTAGGGACATCGACCGATGCTTCCACACATGGGAATATGAAAGTTGGTGGTGATGTTGAAATTGGATATGGGTCCGCTGCTGACTGCTTAGAGAATTAGGGTGTGTGGGAAGAGGGATACATTTAGTTTCAGGATAGGTAGAGATGGGAATATGTAAACCAAGCCTAAAAAAAGCAGAGGCTGCAATGGGTGGGGGCGCCTGTGAGCACAGCAGGATCCTAATGGACGGGAGCCAGCCACACGGACAGATTTTTACCCTGGAGCCCCTACATTTCTGCTTCTGCCATTCCTTCATTTACATTGCCCTCTGCAAAGTTCCTGCTTCTCTAGAAAGGGCCTAAGGCCTAGAGAAACAAGGGAATCACAGGTAATTTAAGTGAGGACTTTCTGAGGCTTGCATATGGAGAACAAGAAAGGAACTAAAGAAAGCAGTTACCTGAGTTGAAGTATTCATGCTGAGCGATGGAGGCTCTGCAAGAAGAGGTGGGAAATGTCAGAAAGTGTAAGTGAGGATGGAATAAGAGCAAGGGAATGTGAATATTGGTCTAGGTAGACAGAGCAATGGGAAAAACAGGAAGAAAGAAAGAAATCCTGGAGCAGGATTCCTGCGTTGGTTGACTTGAGAATTGTGGCGGTCTCTGCTTTTCAAATCAGCAGTTAAAAATTGTTGGGCTCCAGTATCTGACACCCATGGAGGGTGGGCTGGCCTCCAGCTCAGATGTCTGAACTGTGCCTGCTCCTTGCAGTTGCCCTGCAAGTATAGCAGAACTCAGAAACACAGCCTAATATGGATGTGTTTACATGGGAAAGCCAGTGTGTTTAAAATATTATCCAAGTCTCCAAGGATGGAAATTATTTCTGGAGAATTATATTGTTGGTGGGAGCTATTTTAAATCGTTTCATGTATTTTCCCCCTGTATTTCATTAAAGTTTTTCATTTCGTTCCTTTTGGATTTTAAAAATATCAACTAGCTTTGCAAAAAGGTATTTCTTATAGGAGCAACTAAATAAAGATTTAAAAAGTGAAGGGAAAATATAATTGAAGCCAGAACTGAGTTCTACGTTAGAAGCAATAGTAACTGCTCTTTCCCTGGGAATCTCTCGAGCAGATTGATGTAGCCACACCTTTTTGTTGTTGTTGTTGTTGATGTGAGCCAATGATGAGAGCATCTGCTCACAGCTTAACTACATGAGCAGTAAACTATGGTACATTCATGAGTGGAGATTTGTGTCACAAGAAAACAAAGCCTGATACATGTTGAGTAATTTTTGTAATGGCTGTTGAGTTTCATGACAGGCATAAATGATAAGCAGTTGGTATGAATGACGGAAATAAATTTTTATGCAGCCAAACAAGATTTTATAATTTCTCTCTTTTTGTTTAATTATCTAGAATCTGTAAAGAGGGAATGTTGACCATTTCCCTGGCAGCACGTGCAGCCTGATGACCACTTCACACATACATGCAGAGAAGCAAGCACAGGGCTCTCTGGGACACGGGCCCTGTCCCATAGCCTAGGACCGTCCCCTAACACCCCTCCTATCATCGGGCATGTGGAGGAGGGTCTGGGGTAGTCCACTTCCTTTCAGGGAATAAAAGGGTGTGTGATAGTTGTCTTCTCTGCACCCAGCAATATAGATGCTGTTCATCGCCATCTTTGGGGACCACCGTCCTCAGCTCCTTAGGGTGGAGGGGGCTTGGCATGCCTTGGATCCAGTAACCTTTCACCTGCCAATAAGGTTTGACCTGCAGCATTAAGGAGAAGGTTTACAGTGCAAATAACCTTGAAAGATGGAAGCCTGTTAATTGCATGGATTGGGTGGGGGCACAGTGGCAGGTACGAGCATCCCAGATCTGAAGAGGGGCAAACAGAGTGTCACCCGGGGACAAGAGGGCCCAGAATGGGGAGACTGAGACAATGGAGGCTTCCTTTAGGAAATTGTTAACGAGTCTTCCCCTGGCCTTCCCTTCCATTTAGCAGATAGAGGCTGTGTGAGGAGTTATTTTAGGTGTTCCAGGCATGGGAGCACACAGAAGGGACATGGTCTCGGAAGAGACCAGCCCTCGGTGGCTCTGAGGCCGTGAGGTTTCCTGGAACACAGATGCAGCCTTGGTCATCGCTGTCCCATCCCTGTGGGACCGATAAAATTAGTGTCCTCTGTTTCCAGATATCCAGTCACAACTGATTCCTTTTTCTTTTTAACCCTTTATTTGTAGTGATATCTTGCGGGTTTTTTTTTTTTTTAAATCTAGTAGTAAAAATCCAGGATTGGATATTTTGATTGTATGTTAGCTTGGTGCCAGGGTATCAGTCATTGCCACCACTAGGCTTCTGGGCACTGAAGCTCAAACCCTGACAGTTGCATTTAATTATTCCCCTTCCCATGCCCCCACGATTACTCCCCTTCCACGCCCATTCAGTAGCCAGGTCTACTTCATTTTATCCCAGCAGCATGTCTGAAATCTGCCTCTGGTTTTCTGTTCTTGCTGCCAGTATCCTACTTGGTCACTGTTTGCTTGGACTATTGCATGGGTTTTCTGCTTGGCCTCCCTGCCTTAAGGCTTTCTTCTTTCAATCCACCTCCTGCTCTGCTGCCAGAGCAGTCTCTGAAGCATAGCTCTGATCATGTCACTTCCCTATCTGAAACCTTCCATACCCCACATCCTGCCAAATGACCAGCAGCCTCCTTCGGTCCAGCCCATCTCCCAGTCCCCTCAACATGTGCTGCAGCCGTGCTACGAGGTTCCATCTTCCTTCTCCTATCCCTCCCTGATCCTCCCCCTCCCCCCACCGCCATCTTTGCACTGGGCATCCCCTTCAACTTCACTTCCAGTTGTCTGCATCCTCCAGGTATTATAATAAATTGGTTAGGGACATGAACCTTCTGAAGACACACAGGCCAGAGTTCTAGTCCCAGAACTTACTAGCAGTGTGATCTTGGGCATGATATTAGTGCCGACCTCACAGAGTTGGTGTGAGGATGACATGAGATCACCTGTGTGAAACATCTGGCACATAGTAAGTGAGCAGTCAGGTTGGCTGTGGTTATCCTCTTCTTCACCTCAGGTGCCGCCTCCTCCATGAAGCCTTCCTTCTGTTCCAGTCTGAAGGAGAGCATGTACTCATGGGCTATCGCATGGGGTGTCTGCCACCCACTCAGGCAGTTTCACATAGTAGCCCTCAGTTGAGTCCCCATGTTTCAGGGACAGATCACCCTTAGTAATTACACCTTGAATGATTGGTGTCTTGATGATGAAGAGATGCTTCAACATGCCATACCAGATTGCTATATAAAACCTAGTTTTTAATTTTTAACAGGATAGTCACTTTTCAGTGATCAGAATAGTCAAGTTCCCTGCCCTTTTTCTTTTTTTTGCCGTCTTTTTTTTTTTTTTTTTAATTATACTTGAAGTTCTGAGATACATGTGCAGAACATTCAGGTTTCTTACGTAGGTATACACGTGCCATGGTGGTTTGCTGCACCCCTCAACCCGTCATCAACATTAGGTATTTCTCCTAATGCTATCCCTCCTCTATGGGCCCAGTGTGTGATATTCCCCTCCCTGTGTCCATGTGTTCTCATTTATCAGCTCCCACTTATGAGTAAGAACATGCGGTGTTTGGTTTTCTGTTCCTGCATTAGTTTGCTGAGAATCCCTGCCCTTTCTTAATATGAGGGTCTCAGGAAAGCCCAAGCATGAATCTGAAGCTCCTGTCCTTTTGATTGTGCTGGCTGCAGAGCCACAGCTTTTCTCTCCACACTTCAATGTCCGCCTATTCTCATTGCCTGTCTTTAAATAGGTTAAATTGCTAATTAAGTAAGAATGGGCTAAAGACCTTCTGTAATAGTCTCCTGAGATGATGATTATTAATGCAGGCCGGGCACAGTGGCTCACGCCTGTAATCCCAGCACTTTGGGAGGCTGAGGTGGGCAGATTACCTGAGGTCAGGAGGTTGAAACCAGCCTGGCCATAATGGTGAAACCCATCTCTACCAAAAAACTACAAAAATTAGCCAGTCATGGTGGTACAGGCCTATAATCCCAGCTACTGGGGAGGCCAAGGCAGGAGAATCACTTGAACCCAGGAGGCGGAGGTTGCAGTGAGCCAAGATCACGCCACTGTACTCCAGCCTGGGCAACAGAGCGAGACTCTCTCTCAAAAAAAAAAAAAAATATATATATAGATAGATAGATAGATAGATAGATAGATTCCTTGGCTGATTCTCACACCTTCTGAATCAAAATCTTTGAGGGTTGGGCCCAACAATCTGCATTTTAGCAAGCTTACCCAAGGGCTCTATATGTGCTCTAAAATAAAGCTTCCAAACACTTACTTAGATTCTGGTTCCATGAGCCCAAAGAAATTCTGTCTGTGTGTCTGCTTAACTTATCTACCTCTTCACACTCCTGGGGACTCTTCATGTTACCCCACCCCAGGGCTCTATTAAAATTTTCTGTCTTCTACCTGTGTTACAGAATGTGCCACCATGTTACAGAATGTGCTACCGTGTACCGTATTACTGTGTTGTGGCTTCTCACTCTGTATCACCGGGCCCCACCTAGCACTTGATGCAGAAGCTTACTCAATATGGGTTGAATGAATGATTATTAGACATTTCATTTACATTGTTTAGACTAATCAGTTTAACCTACAGGTTAACTGTACCCAAAAACTTATCTGAAATGTAAGTAAGCTATATTTAAAGCCTTAGAATTTAATAATGTATCCTGATTCTGTACTGAAAACTTGTATATTTGATGTATTTGATTGCTCCTAGGGGAATGCTAAGATATTACATTCTTGGCATGGTTCTTTAGTTTTAGCTTAGAGCAATAGGAAAAACTATACTTTGTCATTTGTGATATAATTTATGGATTAAAAATACTTCATTCAGCCAGAACTTATTCCAAGTCAAAGTTTTAAAACTGTGAATAGCTATCTCATGTACCCTTTAAGTTGACTTAGACTCCAGATAAATTTTCTTCTTAAAATAACTTCACTGCATAAGAAATAATAGCATACAGCACGGAACTTTGGATTTGTCCTGTAGACACCATGGTGAGTATCAAACAGTGATGTAGACTTTTGGAGTTACCTGCTCTTACTCCATGATAAAGCATTTAGAAGAGAATTTCCATCTATACTTTTTTACTTTGTGGTTTGAATAGAGATTTTCAGGCTTTGTAAAAATTGTTCTTCTCTCAAGACAGAAACAGTAAGAAAATTTAAGACTGAGACAATTTTAAAGGAAAAGAAAAAGGAACCAACTTTAGTCTCAAATTAGCTTTACCTATTTTTAGTATAAATGATAAAGCACCTTAAATGAAAATCAGTGTATCAAAAGTGCCTTAGAATTTTCAGAATTCTACTTAAATCAAAAAGAGTTTCTAATTCTTAAATACATGAAAATGCACGTACCACATAAAAGTGTTGTTTTTTTCTTTTTCCTTTCCCACTAGGGTTCTGTGATGGTGAGAATGATGGACATGGGGAAGGTATGAACTGATTTTCCCTGCCTGTGTCGGAGTGGGATGCTGAGTAGTGGACATAACCTTTCATTAGCTTCACTAATAAACATTCATGTTTTCAGGACTCCCCCATATGCTGACAGCTGCTGATTGGCTTACATTTCAGAGAGCCTCTAGAAAATTAAGGCGAGCCATGTTGAAGGCCAGGAGAAAGCAGTGTGTGGTTACATTACAAAGCTTCCTTTTTATCTAGGTCCCCACAGTCACAAGGTTGTGCAAGGAAGCAGAAGTTGTAATCACATGAAAATATGAATGAATCAATCAGTTAAGCAATTAGTTATTCCAGTAGTTTCTGCCTGTTTAGAAAGTCTTTGTTGACGTATGTAAATATACAATGTCCCAGTATGGGCCTGAAAAAAAGAAAGAAAGAAAATTAGCCAGTATGTGCCTGAAAAAAGTAAATAAATAAACAATACCAGAAAAATGTAAATTGATGGTGAAATGAATACGCAAACCTGACATAAGATGCTGAGTTTGTCAAACCGATTCAGTGTTGGAGATTTATGGAAATGACTCTCCAAGCCGTTGACAAAGGAAGGGCCCCACACAGCATTTATTCATTCAGTACCAGCTACAGTTTTCTTTTTCGGTATCTTTATAATCCAGACTTTAATTTTTGTAATCTGAAAATAAACAACAAAATTAGGTTTCTATGTCACAGAGGTGAGACTGATGGGGGACATGATGAATGAGGAGCATTTTGCAGGAGGCACAGCTCTCTATCGTCATTTTGCATATGCCTTTTCTGGGCAAGCCCTTTCAGGCTGTGAATAAAGTCACGAGAAGTTAAGACATCAATAAATATCTAATCCATTAGAACAAATTCATAAAATCACAAGAAGTTAAAACATGAATAAACATCTTATCCATTAGAACAGAAATTCGTAAAACCACAGGAAATTAAAACATCAGTGAACATCTCGTCAATTAGAACAGAAATTCATAAATGGCTTCAAGGTTGGTTGCATTCCTTCAATGCTTCAAAGAATTTCCACCAAATCTTGGATATGAAAAGGGACTAAAAACAATGAACTTTAAGAAAACAGTCCCCATTAAGGCATTGGAGTCTGCCGCAACCATATTCTTATAACCAACCTCTTTTGAGAAGTAGCCTTGAGCTGTGTGTGATGCCACCTCACTCAGCCCTTGAAACTTTTTCCAGCATCTGACAGTACCTTTCAGGGCAGTTTTTTTTTTTTTTCTTTGGAGGAGGACATGGAGTCTCTCTCTGTCACCCAGGCTGGAGTGCAGTGGCGCAATCTCAGCTCAGTGCAACCTTTGCCTCCTGAGTTCAAGTGATTGTCCCAGCTCAGCCTCCTGAGTAGCTAAGACTACAGGTACCCACTGCCATGCCCAACTAAGTTTTAATTTTTTAAATTTTTTTTTAATTTTTAGTAGAGATGGGGTTTGCCACGTTGGCCAGGCTGGTATCGAATTCCTGACCTCAGACAATCTGCCCGCTTCAGCCTCCCAAAGTGCTGGGATTACAGGTGTGAGCCACCGTACCCAGCCTTTTAGAGCAACTTTTTATGCTTGACCTCCCATTGTGTTAGTTTATAAAGGATCTCAAAACCCATTTTTTTTGTTCTGTAGTTTGCTGAGAGCCAGCTCTAGGGTCAGCATTTATCAGACACAAGAGAGACACCTGGGGACACTGACAAAGCCTGGCCTAGTTTAGCGGAAGTGGGTGCTGCCCTGGTGGTGCTGGGCAGGTTGCCTGAAGAGCACTGTATCCTTCTCTTACTCTGCTGTCAAATAAGTTAGACCCTCACCTGTACTTCATTCATTCTAGCAGTCCACGATTGTATTTATAGACTAGGTTTTGTTAACTACAAGATAAATTTATTTTAGAGTTTTTGTTTCAAACTCTTATCTCAGAATTTACTGGAAAAGTTTGAGCCCTGTTTCAGGTGCCTTCTTTCTGGGGTCCATCATTCTTGGGTACCCGGCCGTGTTGTGTGGGGCTAAGGCAGGATGGTCATGACAGTCACACTGGCACTTTGGTGGCCACTGGAACTCAACAGCATTCCTGGTTCTGAGCAGTCACCGGTGTCCCTAGCATGGAATCCCCTTCCTGACATCAGACCACTTAACTCCTGAGGGCTGGGCCTTGTTTTCTGGTTCTTTCTGAGAACAAAAAGCATTTCCTTGTTCTGTGACCCAGCATTCTTGTTTTACTTGGTACGACTGAGAGAGTTAAAGCAGAAAGCCCTGGAATGGTCCCTTCATACTGGTGGTTTTATCGCATTAAAGAGCCAGCAGCGGTCCCAGCGGCTGCCCAGCCTCAGATCCTCTGGGTTGTTGGCTCCTTTTTGTCCCCCATTTCCATCCCACAGCCAAGTAGCTTCACTACCACCATGTCTTCCAGCTAATACCCCTCTTCTCCGTCCTTGCCCATTTCATCTTTGTTGCATTATCATGGCTCTCTCCTCATCCCTCTCCTTCCATTCTCTTTTGCCATGCCTGCAGAGCCCTGTCTGCCCTGGGCCGCCTTCCTCTACATTTTACTTCCTACCATCCCTTTACTCAGCCTACACTCCAGCGGAAAATACTTGCTTTACTCTCGTCTTCCATCTCTTGGAATTCCCTTCTCCTGTGTCTCTAAGGCAGGCGTCCCCAGACTTTCTACACAGGGGGCCAGTTCACTGTCCCTCAGACCGTTGGAGGGCCACCACATACTGTGCTCCTCTCACTGACCACCAGTGAAAGAGGTGCCCCTTCCTGAAGTGCGGCGGGGGACTGGATAGATGGCCTCAGGGGGCCGCATGTGGCCCGAGGGCCGTAGTTTGGGGACGCCTGTTCTAAGGCCTCCCCCAGCGCCAGATCCAAAGCCCTCCTGGCCTCTTCCTCTTCTGCACCTCAGCGCCTCTCAGCAGCATCTACCCTTGGCTCTCTCGGGCTTCCACTCGTTTCTTCTTTCAGTGATGGTTACTTACGTGTTGCCCTTATCCACTGACTAGGATAGACTTTCTGTCAAGGTTGAATCCGGGTCTGACTCATTTCTGCAACCCCTACATTAGTGCTCAGGGTGCCTTCCCTAGTAGACAGTCCACAAATAAGTCACTTTTGTGTGTTAAATAAGTCAAACATTTTATTTGTTAAATCATTTTTTACAAAGATAATTTGTTCAGCCAAAGGTAGGTGGGATGGCTGCTTTCTTTTTTTGTTCTTGTTTTTTTGAGACAGGGTCTTGTTCTGTTGCCCAGGCTGGAGTGCAGTGGCACAAACATGGCTCAGTGTGGCCTCAGCAGTTCTCCCACCTCAGCCTCCCGAGTAGCTGGGACTACAGGTGTGAGCTACCACACCCAGCTAATTTTGAAATATTTTGTAGAGACAGGGTCTCACTAAGTTGCCCAGGCTTGTCTCCAACTCCTGGGCTCAAGTGATCCTCCCACCTCAGCTCCACAAAGGGCTAGGGTGATAGGCGTGAGCCACCGCGCCCCGCCTGGATGCCTGCTTCTCATGAAATGACTGTGCTGCCTTTTTTCCCCTTTAGTAGCGTCTTTCCCTGGCCCGCTGAAAGAAGAGAATCTGTTACATGTTCCGAAGCCACTGCCAAAACAACTGTGGGAAACCAAGGAGGTGGGTGAACAGTACCCAACTATGTTTGTTGTCACTGAATGTGTGTACTTTGGAGGTCATCAAAAAAGCCTGCAGAGGTGAAAACAAGAGGAACTTGGGGAAAAGGAGATTTGTCTGAGGACAGAGATAAGAATATACAAGGGATGACATTTCAAGTAAAAATTATCACAGTTGTGTCAGTGAATTAGTACATGGATCTCTTGACTTTCTAATTTTCATATGAATTTACTTACTCAGAAAAACCCTGCTAAGTCCCCCATATTTTACTTGTTTTGCTGAAAGCTCCGAAACCTGGTTGTAAGTCACAGGCAGATTTTTCTGGTTTTTAGCCAGCACTTTATACCAGTCTCCAGCTTCTGTCCGGAATTACTGGTGTACCAGATAGCCCTTTTAAAATCAAGGGCATTTGACGTGAGTCCTCCAAGAGTCAGTACATAAGGCATCTGTTTTACTCTGATTTCCATGTGCCTTTGAGAATTTGTATCTAAAATTCTGCTAGCTGACCTCCACCTCAGCCATCTGTAAACCTCACCCAGTGTGGAAGAAAGGGAGGTCCCACAGTACTTGCCTTGGCCTTCCTTCCGTAGGGAAGCTGTGTTGACTTTGAAAGAAAACAGTGAAGCTGCTCCAGCCCTAAGGCTGCTCTCCTGCAATAGCTTGTATTGCCTCTGTACTTAACTCTCCTTGCCTGTGAAGGATCCCTTTGGTCCAGCTTCATTTTCTTCTGCCAGGTCTACCGGAGTCACCATTAGCAGTGCAATTGTCTTAAAAGGTTTTTTTGTAAAAGCAAGATGTATCTGATGTTTAATCATCTGGAAAGTAAAAAGGAGATATGATTTAAAATTCACATGTTTAAACACAGGAGAAGCACCTGTGCTATGTGTTTTGGGCTGTGAAAGGCACAGTGGTTTTGGAGGCTTCTGTCAGAGGACAACTATGTCTTCTCCAGCAAAGAAGCCAGTGGCATGCACACCTCCCTGACTACCAGGGACTGGCCTCTCTGGAAAGAGGCGTTCATCTTCCTTGGTTCTTGTGGATTTGGAGTATTCATTCCTGTCCATCTGGAGCTTATATTCTAGTTGAAATAGCTTATTTTCTTCTGACATTCTTTTTTTAACCCTGTTTTTTTCTTTTATTTATTTATTTTCCTCTCAAGCCATTATGAAAAGAAATGTTTATTTAAAAGCTCTACATTAACATCTTGAATTGTAGCTAAAGGAAAATAAAAAATAAAAATAAAAATAAAATTTAAAAAAAAAAAGCTCTATATCAGCTGGATATGGTGGCTCACGCCTGTAATCCTATCACTTTGGGAGGCCAAGGTGGGTGGATCACCTGAGGTTGGGAGTTTGAGACCAGCCTGGTCAACATGGCGAAACCCCATCTGTACTAAAAATACAAAAATTAGCTGGGCGTGGTGGCACCCATCTGTAATCCCCACTACTCAGGAGGCTGAGGCAGGAGAATTGCTTGAACCCGGGAAGCAGAGGTTGCAGTGAGCCAAGATCGCACTACTGCACTCCAACCTGGGCAACAAGAGTGAAACTGTTTCAAAAAGAAAAAAAAAGTTCTGTGTATAAAACACTGGCCTTTTAATACTATTCTAGAAGGTAAATTGATAAGGCATCAAATTAAGAAAATATATTAATATTATACCCCCTTTAGGCCTGGAAGTTTTTTTTGTTTGTTTGTTTCTTTGTCTTGAGACGGAGTTTCGCTCTTGATACCCAGGCTGGAGTGCAATGGCGTGGTCTCAGCTCACTGCAACCTCCGCTTCCTGGATTCAGGCTGTTCACCTGCCTCAGCTTCCTGAGTAGCTGGGACTACAGGCGTGCGCCACCATGCCCAGCTAATTTTTGTATTTTTAGTAGAGATGGGGTTTCACTTTGTTGACCAGGATGGTCTCGATCTCTTGACCTTGTGATCCACCCGCCTCGGCCTCCCAAAGTGCTGTGATTATAGGCTTGAGCCACCGCACCCGGCCAGGCCTGGAAGTTTTTTAAAAAGTCTTGCCAAAACCTAGGCCAGGCAGGCGTGGTGGCTGATACCTGTAATCCTAGCACTTTGGGAGGTTGAGACAGGTGGATGATGAGATCAGGAGTTCGAGACCCGCCTGGCCAACATGGTGAAACCCCATGTCTACTAACAATACAAAAATTAGCTGGGCATGGTGACAGGCACCTGTAATCCCAACTACTCAGGAGGCTGAGGCAGGAGAATCACTTGAACCTAGGAGGTAGAGGCTGCAGTGAGCAGAGACTGGGCCATTGCATTCCAGCCTGGGCAACAGAGCGACTACATCTCAAAAGGAAAAAAAAAAAAAAAAGTCTTGCCAAAACCTAAACGGCTGCTCTGTGAGGACACTATTGACATGTGGACTCTCACTTGCACCGACTAGAGGCTCAAGATCCTTGTGAAGACACTTTTCAAAAACCTGAATTTGGCTTTACAGTGAGTAAACCTAGCTTTCATTGTCTCTTCTCAGATTCAGTCCCTCTCAGGACGCCCTCGATCCTGTGATGTTGGAGGTGGCAGGTAAGTAACATTCTTTCTGTTTGTGTTTCAGAGACTATCCAGAAGGTTTTCCTGAAAGGAAAGTCTCACTGCTTTGTTACAGAACTCTCAGAAACGTAATTTGCTATGTATAAATTGAAAGTCAACTGCAGTTTCATAAAAACAGTCACTCTCTTTTGATACTCATATTTCGTCTGTTTAAAGTAATTAAATTACATAACTGTAATAACAAAACTGACATAAGTATGTTTGAGAATTACATAGCTGACTTGGTAAATACATCACTCTCTGGGTAAAAGCAGCGGCAGAAGCAGAAATGTGCAGGAATGGAGAGAAGCCCACCAGCCCTGAGCTGTGGCAGGCTGCAGGCATCAGTGACATCCTGGCCAGAGGAGAAGGAAAGCATCAGTTCACCTGGCGACTTGGTGGCACAGACATTAAGAGAGTTTCTGTGACTGTACTTAATGTCACTGAACTGTACACATAGAAATGGTTAAAATGGTAAATGTTATGATACATCCTTCACCACAACTTAAAAACATAAATGGGGGCCGGGCGCGGTGGCACAAGCCTGTAATCCCAGCACTTTGGGAGGCTGAGGCAGGTGGATCACGAGGTCAAGAGATCGAGACCATCCTGGTCAACATGGTGAAACCCCGTCTCTACTAAAAATATTTTAAAAAATTAGCTGGGCATGGTGGCACGTGCCTGTAATCTCAGCTACTCAGGAGGCTGAGGCAGGAGAATTGCCTGAATCCAGGAGGCGGAGGTTGCAGTGAGCCAAGATCGTGCCATTGCACTCCAGCCTGGGTAACAAGAAAACTCCATCTCCAAAAATAAAAAATAAAAATAAAAAAACATAAATGGAAGATAAATATATTTTCCATTTGCAATACAAAAGAGTTTCTGTGAAACCATTCATTTGTTAGTGGATTTAATAGTATGCAACTTCACTCCCTGAAAGATTTGAGACAACTTACAAAAATATATATAGTACAAGCAAATGAAAAAGGAAGTTCATGAGGAAGTTGAGTCTAAGAGAAAACGAGGAGATGAAAGAGGTAACGAGGCCCTTGCCTTAACAGAAGCTGCTTTGAGAGGGTCAGCTGTTGTGCTGCGTGGGATGGTACAGACGGCTGCTGGACCCCTTGGAACTCGATGGGCTTATCCTGAGCCCTGAGAAAGCTTCCTGGGGCTGTTTGTCAAAGCGTCCGTGACAGCAGTCCCAGCACTTGGAACCAAAGCCAGTTCAGATACAGCAAGTCTTCCCAGGGCCAAAATCATGTGGTTTGGAAATGAGACTTTTGCATGGTCCGACTTAGTACATACAATCACCAGTGGGTCAGTGGGTGAAATAAACCTACTCACCAGTGGATCAGTGGGTGAACTAAACCTATTTCAAGCAATCCTTGAATATGATTTCCCCCGACAGAGCTTCCAGTGAGTATCTCACAGCAGCACATTCAAGGCACTCCCTACTGAGTACCTGGAGCTCAGGCATTCTTTTTGACTGGTTAAGAGCCATACCATTTACCATTTTAAACATTTCTATGGCCAGGCTCAGTGGCTCATGCCTGTAATGTCAGCCCTTTGGGAGCCCAAGGCGGGTGGATCACGAGGTCAGGAGATAGAGACCATCTGGCTAACATGGTGAAACCCTGTCTCTACTAAACATGCAAAAATAGCTGGGTGTGGTGGTGCACACCTGTAGTCCCAGCTACTCGGGAGGCTGAGGCAGGAGAATTGCTTGAACCCAGGAGGCAGAGACTGCAGCAAGCTAAAATCATGCCGCTGCACTACAACCTGGGTGACAGTGCGAGACTCCGTCTCAAAAAAAAAAACAAAAACCAAAAAACATTTCTGTGTGTATAGTTCAGTGACATTAAGTACATTCACAGAAACTCTCTTAATTAACTTCGGTGCAACCAAGCTGCCAGATGACCTGATGCTTTCCTCTTTTTGTCTAGTTAAACATAAACTCAGGTAATTTGCTGAGTTGTGCCATAGGTTGATGTTCACTTAAGCATGTCGGAAAGCCTGCCAGCACACATGCCAACAAAAGACGGGACGCTGAGGGCTGCAAGGACATTCCCATGGAAACGGCAAGATTTTCCTCGAGAGTCTCCCTCAACCTATTCTGGTTCAGGGGCTTCCTGGTAAAAAGGAAATTTGGAGAAAAAAAAAAAAGGATTTTCTTCAAGAGCCAATTTTGGCTTAACCATCAGGCTCTGAAAGCCTACATTATAGAATCAGACTTCAGTACTTTAGCCCTGGAGAGGGTTTTTTGTTTGTTTTGTTTTTATTTATTTGTTTAATTTTTTTTTTTTTAAGATGGAGTCTCTGTCACTCAGGCTGGAGTGCAGTGGCATGCTCTTGGCTCACTGCAACCTCCACCTCCCGGGTTCAAGCGATTCTCCTGCCTCAGCCTCCCAAGTAGCTGGAATTACAGTATTTTTAGTAGAGACAGGGTTTCACCATATTGGCCGGGCTGGTTTCGAACTCCTGACCTCAAGTGATTCACCTACCTTGGCCTCCCACAGCACTGGGATTATAAGTGTGAGCCACTATGCCTAACTTGTTTTGTTTTTAAAGATGGGGTCTTACTGTGTTGGCCAGGGTGATCTCGAACTCCTGGCCTCAAGTGATCCTCCCAAAGGATCACTTGCCTCAGCCTCCCATAGCACTGAGATTACAGGTGTGAGCCACCATGCCTGGCCAACCCAGAGAATTCTAAAGCAGGTGTTTCTTAGGTAGAGAAAGTTGTTGTCTTGCCCTTACATTGCAGATAGAATTCCATTCAGTGACTCCAAGTCATGCAGATATTTATTGGTCCCCTGATTCTTGGCACTGGCTAGAACAATGAACAAAACAGATGAAGTTCCTGCTTTTGAGGAGCTAATAATCTAGTGGAGCAAGATGGGCAGAAACCAGTAAGCACAGCATGGCAAAATTCGTGTGTGGGAAAATGCACTGAAGGAGATGCAGGCGCAGCAGGTGGGCAGGCAGCCACCGGCGGCATTGCAGAAGGCTTTCTGACAGGGTCAAGTGAGGCGGACAGAGCTCCAGGCAGTGGGAGCACCAAGCAAAAGACCCCAAGGCAGGAGGAGGCCTGGAGCTCAAGGAGGCTTGTGTTGCTTGGATCTGGCTCAGAGAAAATGGGAGTCATTAGAGGGTCTTGAATGGGGGGCAAGCCATGACTTTCCTTAGATGGGTGGTGACTTGGATGGGTAGTAACTGTATTTGGACAGGAACCACCTATATTGGTCCCAGCTGCAGAGGAATTGCTGTGAATGTTACTCATGGCCTGGTTCACAGTGGCCACATTTTTCCCATCCTTGCTCTGTGCCGTTGGACACGTCTCCCTGCCGCGCCCCGCACTCCCTGCTTCACTCCCACCTGATCACCCATGGATCTTCCTTCTCAGTCAGAAAGCCCATTGTTCTCACATCAAGGACTCTGGGGTCTCAATTTTTTTTTCTAGACCTTGACCTTTAACCCTATAAACAGTTCTATACTTCCAGCCATCTAAACAACAAAATTCAGGCCGGGCGCAGTGGCCCACGCCTGTAATCCCAGCGCTTTGGGAGGCCAAGGTGGGCAGATCACTTGAGGTCAGGAGTTCGAGACCAGCCTGACCAACATGGCGAAACCCTGTCTCTACTAAAAATACAAAAATTAGCTGGGTGTGGTGATGTACATCTGTAATCCCAGCTACTCAGGAGGCTGAGGCAAGAGAATTGCTTGAGTCCTGGAGGCAGAGGTTGCAGTGAGCCGAGATTGCACCACTGCACTCCAGCCAAGATGACAGAGTGAGACTCCTTCTCTAAAAAATAAAATAAAAAAGACAAAATTTATATGCAGTTTTTCCACAACTAAAATGATCCTTCTTTCTCATCATCTGGTTGGACACCTCTCCTGCTGTTCCATTTCTTTCCAAGACTCCACAGATCACCCAGTCCTACTTTTACAAAGAAAAGTGAGGTGAGGCCGGCAGGAGCGAGAGCTCAGCTCTCCTCTGCCACTGATTCCCCCGTCACCAGCCTCCTCTAGTCCTAATCAGGGTGGCCACTTTACTACTCCCTGGCCCTCCTCCCACTGGCTTTGCAGAGGCCTTTCTCTGCTAATTAGCCTTCCTTCATTTCCAGAATTCTCAGCCATGCTTCTTGAAAGGCTTTTGACTCTCGAGTGTTCCTTACTTCTTACCCATCCTTGACCCACCATGGGATGGCTTCCACGTCTTCTGTTCAGTGGAAACTTGAGAATGTCAGTTACCTCCTGTGCGTAACTGGGAGAGAAACATCCCTGCTGCGTGTCTTCCTACTCAGCAAAAAGTCGAAGCCAAAGTAGAACTTATGATCTCATCCATGCCCCTGCCCTCATTCCCAGTCTCCCGTATCTTCAGTGTCCTGTCTCAGTCTCCAGGCCAAAGGCCCCAGAGATGTTCTTGAGTCCTGCTTCCTTGTCTCTGGAGCCCCCTGTGGCTCTCCCTCCCTGCGCTCGTGGTCTCCTGCTGGACTGTCCAGCAGTGTCACAGCATCCCTCTCTGCCTCCCAGTCTGCTCCTTGCACCCCAAGACCCCATCCCCAAGACTGTTAGCTGCACTGTCCTAAGGAAGGCTGATATCCCTCCCCACACACACTGCCCACACCGCTTTCAGCCTTCCACCATCATTCATATGTCAGTGTCACCCGCACGACAGTCCCAGCCTCGGCTGCTCTCTGCCTGCTTTTCTGGTTCCATCTCCCATCACTACCCAGCCTTCCTCAACGCAACCCTCCCTTGTCTGAATCCTCATGGTTCAGAGGGCGCACCCTGTAGTCTCACACCTCCCTGCTTCTGCCCATGCTGTGAGCTTTGCCTGAAACCTTTTTCCCTAACAAGATCACCTGAATTCTTTAGCCTTTAAACTCAGCTCAGATGTCCTCCAAGGAAGCCTCCTCAGGTTGGCCGGGCCTCCCTCCACATGGCCTCCCGCCAGGCTCTGTCACTGCATGATGGGATTGTATTATGTTGCCAGTTATGTTCCTTACAGCTCAGTGTTTTAAAGCCCAGATGCCAGTGGCTGGCCCCTGGGAGGTGCTCTCCTGGCATGTGCAGGATGGGATAAGGTGTCCTCAGTGCATCTCATGATGCCCCCTGCTCCTGGCTGGTGGCAACTTCCCCCACATTCTCCCCTGCTTCACCCTCACTGCGCTTTTCCTAGGTCAACCCTGGGCCACTACAGGGGGTCCTTCTCATTGGTTCTCCCTGCCTGTTTCTGCTCCCTGCAGCCATCCTCCACACTGGAACTACAGTGACATTTCTGAAATGTCATTCTCCAGCTTAACCTGACCTCCCTTTTTCTACCGTCCCTGATCTAGACTCCTGAGAAGAGCACATCCTCTCCTGCCCCATCTGCTACCCTCCCTTCCCCATACGCTGCCCTGACACTGGACACCTTGGCCATGCCCAGCTTCTCACAGTTCCACACACACTTGTGTCACATCCATGACAAACCCGGCCCCTCCAGAGCCCATCCCGACATGAACAACTCCTGCGTTTGTGCTCCCAGAGCCACTTGTACCCACTGGTCATGCACACCCCTTCTCAAACCTGCACCGCGCGCTTCCTGCCACGCTGCACTTACTTGCTTTCCCAGCCTATCTCTCCTGCAGTCCGTGAACTGCGAGGACAAGGTCCTCTCGGACCTGGCTAGCAGGCCCCTCCCTGAGCCCCGCCCTTGAGAGGGCTTCATTCTCAAAGGGAACATACCACCATTGTACACTGCTAGGCCTAGGGGGTGGCCAGAGAGTCAGCGTGGTGTGAACAGAGCTTTGCCGCGTAGTCTGGGATGGCCATGTGCGCGCACTGCAGTACAGAGCAGGACTTGGGGGAAGAGAAGGGGACTGGACGGAGAGCCAGGCTGCCTCTCCCTGTGTGTTCTGGCACAGAACTCCAAGAAGTCTGAGAGTTCTTCATGTAAATCTGGCCTCGCAGGCTATCATGAAGGCTATTATGAAGGTATAATTTGTCAAGATAGACACACAGAACAAAGTTCATGTAAGGGTTTGCTCATTTGATTTGTAACTTTAAAAATGGAAACAGATGGTATGCGGGCCTCCTTTTATACCCTAGCTCCCAGCCTGCACAATTCAGGAGCAGGCCTGACCCCAGACACACTCACCCTGCGCGTTCACCATTGGTGCCACCACCACGTGGCTGCTGCCTGCCACACAGTGCCCAGCCCACAGATGGTGATAAATGAATGGCAGCATGTCTGTCATTCTAAGTTTATAAAGACTGTAATTTTAAAAATGTATCTTGGAAGGTAGCTAGTTACTCAGAGATACTTTTTCTGGTAGCAAAGATAACTTAGAAATCCAGCAAAAAGAACTAAGTAAATAGAGAGCAGGGGCTCACATTTTATATAGTGCTTTCTAATTTTCAGAATACTCTTGCATCTATAATCTAATCTGGTCTTGATTATTCTAGACCATAATCTAATATTCCTGTGATGTGGGCTCAGGTAGTCGGTGAGGAAGTGTGTTTGAGAGAGGCTGAGCTGAGCATCCGTGTTCTCAGAGTGAGAGAGCCGCACAAGGACCTCGGTCTTTGATGGCCACTGCTCTCACCGGACAGGAAGAGGCCTCAGGCATGGTTGGTTTCCTGACAGCCAAATGCATTGTAGAAAGTCATTCTTAATCTTTCTTTTTTCAGTGCTTTTCCACATAACGGTCAAAATGTGGGCCTCTCACCCTTTTTGGGGACCCTGAACACTGGAGGGTCATTGCCAGATCTAACCAACCTCCACTACTCGGCGCCCCTGCCAGCCTCCCTGGACACCAGCGACCACCTCTTTGGTAGTATGAGTGTGGGGAATAGTGTGAGCAACCTCCCAGCTGCTATGACCCACCTGGGTATCAGAAGCTCCTCTGGTGAGTATCTCCTGCTTAGCAGTGACCTGGTGGCTTAATCATATGTGGTCCCCACCCGTGTGGCCTATTCTGTGAATCACTGAGTGGGAGTGACTGCATCTCAGTTAGAGATGATGATGGACCTCCCTGTGTCTCCTGACCCTGCGGGCATTTTTCCTGGGCGTTTCTGTTTCTCCTGGATTGATGAGTGTGGTGCAGCTCTGCTGAACCTCATTCCCTATTGTCTTCGCTCACTCCTCTATGCAGGGACTTGGGAATAAGATCTGCAAGCCAAGAAGTAAACATCCGCTCTGTGTTGGCCGAACAGTATTGGTGGCTCATACCAACATATGCTCTTTTATAACTTAGGCCTTCTCTCTAGATTCCTCCCATTCTCCATTAGGTTCCTAAAGGCAGTATTTTGCATTTTAGAAAATTTACAATGGATATGATGAAAATAGTTCTACTTAATATCTGTGTATTCAGTAGAAATCCCCCACAGTTCCAAACAGTTCCAGTTAAAGATGCAGCATTAGCTACATAAAGATGCTATCCGTAACGGGACTTGGGTGTTACACTGCAGGTTTGATTGCCCACAGCTCAGACCCTATATTGAAATATGACTACATTTGTTTGAAGCCTGACACTTTTTTTTTTTTTTTTTTGAGACGAAGTCTCACTCTGTCACCCAGGCTAGAGTGCCATGGCACGATCTCAGCTCACTGCAACCTCCGCTTCCCAAGTTCAAGCAATTCTCCTGCCTCCGCCTCCCAAGTAGCTGGAATTACAGGCATATGCCACGATGCCCTGCTCATTGTTTTTGTATTTTTAGTAGAGACGGGGTTTCACCATGTTGGTCAGGCTGGTCTCGAGCTGCTGACCTCAAGTGATCCGCCCGCCTTGGCTTCCCAAAGTGCTGGGGTTGCAGGCCTGAGCTGCCACTGACATAATCTTGTCAACATCTAGGGCAGGTGGTAATCCTCTTACTCCTAGTGGTGTGGTGCAGCCTCTGGCCTAACAGTCCTACCCAGAATTGTGTTGTGGAGCACTTCATTTGGAGGGGATGCTCAGTGATGGTCTCCAGGTGGAAGGAGTGTTTGTTGGTTTCTGCTCTGAGACTCATCCATGCAAATCATAACTTACCACCGAGGTAACTCACCAGAGAGTGGTCCCCTTTGGGGGGTCACCTGGAGGGTTCTCCAGTGATTGCAGTGATCCTGCCATGGTGCAACATAAGCTTAGTTGGAAGAACTGATTTCAGACACCACCTTTATTTTTGTCTTTTTGGGGTTTTGGGGTCATTTTAGTATCCTTAATAGTAGTAAGTCTTTCACAGACTAAGTCTCAGTTTTGATATTTATACATTTGCTTCATAGGAGAAGTTTTATGTTTGCTTCATAGGAGAAACTCTCAAGACCTTTATGCCAAGATTCAGAGTCTGGGCAATTCACCTTTTGGGTGAATCCTCAATGTGTGAAGACATGTAGGTTCCCAGAAGTAAAGCAGCATCAGCACATAGCTCCCTTGGGTCTCAGGGAGGCTGGAATGTTCCAGTACAGCCTTTGACACTGTGCTTCAAGCTGAACTTACAAAGTTTATTCACTGCTTGTCTTCTCAAAAAAGCATTATTTTATCCAGAACACATCAGAACCAACGTCAGGTTTCTGTATTTTCTATGCACTCCTTAAAATGCATGGCACACAAAGATTTAAAAGATGTTTCAGAGATGCTTGAGCTTTCTTTCTGAAGGGATTTTTAAAAGCTAAGTCCCCAGCCATAGCTCTAATTAGTCCCTGAGCCAGCTGGATCACTGCCCTCTTTGTGGACTGGTGAGCGCTGGGATAATTATGTAGGGCTTTATCATAGACATGTTCCTACCTTTAAAAATATAGCAACTGTGCTCTGTGATACTGGACACTGCCAGGTTAAAAAAAAAAATATATATATATATATATATATATATATATATATATATATGGCAAGTGAAGTCATTTACATGAATTCTAAAAATATAATGAAAGTTTAAAAAATAATTTTGCCAGCTCAGTGTGCTTGATTTTTGTCATTTCTATCCTTTCCATAACCTTTAACAAACACTGAAATTTTTTGTCAACACAAAACTGCTGATACAAAAAAGACAGGTGGAGGTAGGGAGTGCTAGTTGAGATCCACACAGCAGCAGCAGCAGCAGAATGATTGATTCGCTGAGCGAAGCTGCTCCATGCCAGGCCCTGTGCTGCCGAGGATCCAGCAGGGCAGAGGACAGGATCCCCAGCCTCACGGAGCTCGTGCCCTAGCAGCCTGCACCACAGAAATGCCTCTCCCAAACTTCCTTGCTCAAGATAAAATTCACCCATCCCCCAAATAAAGCACCAGCAAAAACTTCCTTTTCCCTGAGTTGGGATAGACTGTGATGAACAATTTCTTGGGAACCAGAAGATTGAAGAGGGACCCCGGGGTGGGAGATAGAAGGGAGTGTCCCTTCCTATGACTCCCTCGTATGCTGAGATTAAAGAGCTTAAAGAACACCAAGACGGTTCCCCGGGGGCCATGACTCTGTGGAAGGACATCCTTTTTTTTTTTTTTGAGACGGAGTTTCGCTCTTGTTACCCAGGCTGGAGTGCAATGGCGCGATCTTGGCTCACCGCAACATCAGACTCCTGGGTTCAGGCAATTCTCCTGCCTCAGCCTCCTGAGTAGCTGGGATTACAGGCACGTGCCACCATGCCCAGCTAATTTTTCTGTATTTTTAGTAGAGACGGGGTTTCACCATGTTGACCAGGATGGTCTCAATCTATTGACCCCGTGATCCACCCGCCTCGGCCTCCCAAAGTGCTGGGATTACAGGCTTGAGCCACCGTGCCTGGCCGGAAGGACATTCTTAAAGGCAGCAGGGGATGCAGGCCCTGTGCTCTGGCCAGAGGCCTTCAGGGGCTCTGAACAATGTGTTATACAGCCCTAGGGCCCTTTCTCTGGGTCTGGGCTGAGCACCTGGAACATTTGCCTCTGCTACCCACCATTTACCTAGCTTTGCCCACCCAGGGGTTGTTGAGACAGTAACCCTCATGGGAAAACATTGTTCTCATCTTGGTGGCCGTGTCTCTGTGAGCAGGAGCATCTTCTCCTGGCCATTGAGGCATCAGATACAGTCACTGGAGGAGAGTTATCCAGGAGCTCCTTAACCTACAGAATCGTCATCACATGTGACAGTAGACAGTGTTCTTTCATTTTTGGAAAAGATTTGGTCTGAAATGATAAGTAACTTGTGAATTTGTTGTCTTCCAGGTCTCCAGAGTTCTCGGAGTAACCCCTCCATCCAAGCCACGCTCAATAAGACTGCGCTTTCCTCTTCCCTAAATAACCACCCACAGACATCTGTTCCCAGCGCATCTGCTCTTCACCCTTCACTTCGTCTGTTTTCCCTTAGCAACCCATCTCTTTCCACCACAAACCTGAGTGGCCCGTCCCGGCGTCGGCAGCCTCCCGTCAGCCCCCTCACGCTTTCTCCTGGCCCGGAAGCACATCCAGGTTTCAGCAGACAGCTGTCTTCAACCAGCCCACTGGCCCCATACCCTGCCTCCCAGGTAAACACAGACAAGCAGCCACTACAGTGAAACAGACCGCAAGACACAGGAAGCGCGTTCCTCCTCTTTACTGTTTTGGGTTACTGCCATGATTACACTAAGCACCCGTGAGGCCTCAAGTGCCGTCCTTTCACTCTTACATGTGAAATCAGAGCAGAAGTTCGATAATGCAGAATGAATTCATGAGTTAGTTTGTTTCTTTTTTTTTGAGAAGGGGTCTCACTCTGTTGCCCATGCTGGAGTGCAGTGGCACAATCATGGCTCACTGCAGCCTTGACCTCCGGGCTCAAGCAATCCTCTCACCTCAGGCTTTGAGTAGCTGGGACCACAGGCATGCACCACCACACCTGGCTAATTTTTTTTATTTTTTGTAGAGACAAGGTCTTGACATACTACCTAGGCTGATCTCAAATGCCTGGGCTGAAGCCATCTTCCCAGCTTGGCCCCCCAAAGTGCTGGAATTCCAGGCATGAGCCACCATGCCCAGCCTAATTAATGATTTTCTATTATAACAATACCAGATGGCTGGGCGTGGTGGCTAATATTTGTAATCCCCACACCTTGGAGGCCGAGGTAGGCAAATCACAAGGTCAGGAGTTTGAGACTAGCCTGGCCAACACAGTGAAACCCCGTCTCTACTAAAAATACAAAAAATTAGCTAGGTATGGTGGTGGGTTCCTGTAATCCCAGCTACTTAGGAGGCTGAGGCAGGAGAATCGCTTGAACTCAGAAGGCAGAGGTTGCAGTGAGCTGAGATCACACCAGCCTGGATCACATAGCTAGACTCCAACTCAAAAAAAATAAATAAATAACAGATTTGCTGTGTTGATTACTCTTTAATACTTTTTAAGCAATGTTGAACAATCTGTAGTCACTAACTCACAAACTTGGGGCTGAGAGGGACAATAGGATACAGAGAATGCCATTCAGGTAAATCTAAGAAAGCTAAGGGAACCAGGTTAGGATTTCAAAGTTGGCATGGAAAATCAGTCATTGACTCTCTAAGTACATTAAGCCATAGGGGAAAGCCAAAGAGAACATTTAATAGCTTCCAGAAGCTTAGATAGTAGATTAGACCTCCTCCCCAATTATCTACAGATTTCAGAAACAATACTTTCATTGTTCACGAAATACTAAGTATAATGAGGATGAGATCTGTTGTGAGGAGGAAAAGAAGTCTGTTGTGCCGGGCGCGGTGGCTCAAGCCTGTAATCCCAGCACTTTGGGAGGCCGAGGCGGGCGGATCACGAGGTCGAGAGATCGAGACCATCCTGGTCAACATGGTGAAACCCCGTCTCTACTAAAAATACAAAAAATTAGCTGGGCATGGTGGCTCGTGCCTGTAATCCCAGCTACTCAGGAGGCTGAGGCAGGAGAATTGCCTGAACCCAGGAGGCGGAGGTTGCGGTGAGCCGAGATCGTGCCATTGCACTCCAGCCTGGGTAACAAGAGCGAAACTCCGTCTCAAAAAAAAAAAAAAAAAAAAAAAAAAAAAAAAAAGAAGTCTGTTGAGAAAGAGGCACATTTAAAAGTCACAAACCGGCCGGGCGCGGTGGCTCAAGCCTGTAATCCCAGCACTTTGGGAGGCCGAGGCGGGTGGATCACAAGGTCAAGAGATCGAGACCATCCTGGTCAACATGGTGAAACCCCATCTCTACTAAAAATACAAAAAATTAGCTGGGCATGGTGGTGCGTGCCTGTAATCCCAGCTACTCAGGAGGCTGAGGCAGGAGAATTGCCTGAAACCAGGAGGCGGAGGTTGTGGTGAGCCGAGATCCCGCCATTGCACTCCAGCCTGGGTAACAAGAGCGAAACTCCGTCTCAAAAAAATAAAATAAAATAAAAGTCACAAACCCATACAAAGAAATTGAAAACTTAGCTGGGCATCGTGACAGGCACCTGTAGTCTCAGCTACTCCAGAGTGGAGGTGGGAGGATCACTTGAGCCCAGGAGGTCGAGGCTGCAGTGAGCCAAGATAGCGCCACTGCACTGCAGCCTGGCAACAGAGTGAGACCTTGTCTCAAAAGAATAGCTCATTACAGAAATAGAGGGTTTGAAATATCCTATAAATGCTAAACTCAGGGGTGCTTCTCCTTACCATAATCACTGAGGAATATATATATTTTTAACCTTTGGCCATACCCTCAATCTGTTATAACATCATTAACTACTTACCAGCTTGCCATAAATTAGTAATGATTTAGCAAGGAACACTTGACAGAACACAACAGAGTTAGAGGATCTTGTTATTAGTCACTCTGCCAATTACTAGCTGTGGCATCTTGATTGTATGAGTAATCTCTTTTGGACAAGGGTGAGAGGACATTTCATAATTTTTGTTTTTAAGTCTCTGTCGCCCAAGCTGGAATGCAGTGGCATGATAATGGCTCCCTGCAGCCTTGAATTCCTAGGCCCAAGCAATCCTTCCTCAGCTGGGATTCTTCAAGTAACTGAGACTACAGCCCATGGCACTACACCCAGTTAATTTTTGTATTTTTTGGCAGAAACAGGGTCTTCCTGGGCTGGTTGTGTGCCTCATGCCTGCAGTACTAGCACTTTGGGAGTCCCAAGGCAGGCGGATCACTTGAGGGAAGGAGTTCAAGACCAGCTTGGTCAGCATGACGAAACGCCATCTCTACTAAAAAAAATAAAAATTAGCGGGGTGTGGTGGCACACACCTGTAATCCCAGTTACTGAGGAAGCTGAGGCAGAATTGTTTGCACCTGGGAGACAGTAGTGAGCCAAGATCGCACCACTGTACTCCAGCCTAAGTGACAAAGTGACTCTGTCTCAAAAACTAAACAAAAAAAATCTTTTTTTAATTAGAAAAGAAAGAAACAGGGTCCCCATATGTTTCCCAGGCTGATCTTAATCTCCTGGGGTCAAGTGATCCTCCTGCCTCAGCCTCCAAAGGGGCTGGAATTAGCCAGTGTGCCCTGTGCCAGGCATGAGCCTCTGTATCCTGTCATAGTTTTTATTTTTATTTTTTGAGACAGTGTTTCACTCTGTCATCCAGGCTCGGAGTGCAGTGGCGTGATCACAACTCACTGCAGCCTTGAACTCCTTGAGCTCAGGTCATCTTCCAGTTTAACCTCCCAAGTAGCTAGGACTACAGATGTGCGCCATCATACCCAACTAATTTTTGTTTTTGTTTTTGTTTTTTTTTTGTAGAGATGGGGTTTCACCATATTGCCCAGGCTAAATAATTACTGGTTTTGTGGTTCTTATGTTACTGAGTTGCCTTTAATTTTATTTAACAAGATTCTTTTATAAGATAAATGAATGTTGCTGGACACAGTGGCTCTAACCATAATCCCAGCTATTCAGGAGGCAGAGAACGGAGGATTGCTTGAGGCCAGAAGTTCAAGACTAGCCTTGGCAACATAGTGACACTCTGTCTCTTTAAAAAAGGGAATTTTAAAAAGTGAATGTTATTCATGCACATAGTTTAAAAAGTCAAATAGGGCTGGGCGCGGTGGCTCACGCCTGTAATCCCAGCACTTTGGGAGGTGAGGCGGGTGGATCACGAGGTCAAGAGTTCGAGACCATCCTGGTCAACATGGTGAAACCCTGTCTCTACTAAAAATACAAAAAATTAGCTGGGCACGTGTCTGTAATCCCAGCTACTCAGGAGGCTGAGGCAGGAGAATTGCCTGAACCCAGGAGGCAGAGGTTGCGGTGAGCCGAGATCGTGCCATTGCACTCCAGCCTGGGTAACAAGAGCAAAACTCTGTCTCAAAAAAAAAAAAATCAAATAGTTCTAAAAGACTTGTTATAGAAAAGCAGCTGTCTTTCCCCTTTTTCTTAGGCATATTTCTCACTGCCTAGAAATGGCTACTGTAAGCCATTTTAGCTACTCTCTTTGGTGTAACCAAGGTTTTCTGTTTTTTTGTTGTTTTTGAGACAGAGTCTTGCTGTGTTGCCGAGGCTGGGATGCAGTGGGGCAATCTCAGCTTACTGCAACTTCCACCTCCTAGGTTCAAGCAATTCTCTTGCCTCAGCTTTCCAAATATCTGGGACTACAGATGTGTACCACCATGCCCAGCTAATTTTTGTATTTTTAGTAAAGACAGAGTTTCACCATGTTAGCCAGGCTGGTTTCGAACTCCTGACCTCAGGCAATCCACTCATCTCGGCCTCCCAAAGTCCTGGGATTACAGGCACAAGCCACTGTGCCCAGCCTAACCATGTTGTTTTATGTTTTTGTTCTACATTTTTGGTATTAGGCATTATGTAATGACATCAACCAACAAAGGTTAGAATCAAGTTCTCTTTCTGCTCTCTGACAAATCCCACCACACACATAGGTGCACACCTGTGTGCAGATACATATGTGTGTACACACAATTTCCTACCCACCTCATTTATAATAATTGTGGGTAGAGCAATAGTCAATATTTAGTGTTTTTATGGTTACAATGTAGTCAGAGTTGACATATAGTATACTATGAAATAAAATGAGAATTATTTTTTCCTCCTAGGAGTTAATAAATGTCTTTTTTTTTTTTTTGGTTAGCCTGATAGTATGTATCTATGTGTATTACTAATTCAGTCCCCAATTCTCTAGTTTATAGGAAAGAGTGTGTGGGACCTCATATGACTTAAAATGTCTTCATTTGGTCTGCCATTTAATTATTATTTGGCTGAATATGGAATTCTAAATTTGAAATAATTTTCCCTTGGAATCTCTTGCCTTTTAGTTTTTAAGTTGTTTTTGAGAAATCCAGTGCCATTCTGATTCTGAACACTTGGCACGGACTCTGCCCCTCCGCCCAGGCTTGTGAGATCTTTTTGCCCCCAGTCTTCTGAACTCTCAAGATAATGCGGCTTGGCGTGAGTCTGCGTATTTGGTGGGTTCCTTCAATGTGGAAACTCACAGTTCCTTTCTGGGACGTGTTCACTATTTCTTCAATGATTTCTTTGCTTCAGTTTTCTCTGTTCTCCCTCTCTGGAACTCTACAGATGTTGACTATTCTGTACTTCTCAAATATCCTCGTTCTCTCTCCCTGTCTCCTTCTCTGTGGTTGTTTCCTTGTTTGTTTGCTTTGCTTTCTGGAAGAGTGTCGAAGCTTTACCTTCTAGCCCTTGTGTTGAGGTTTCCATTTCTGCTCTCATTTTTAAATTGCTATGAGTTCTTTTTTGTTCTGAGTGTTCCTTTTTAATAGCATCATACTAGCCGGGCGCGGTGGCTCAAGCCTGTAATCCCAGCACTTTGGGAGGCTGAGGCAGGTGGATCACGAGGTCAAGAGATCAAGACCATCCTGGTCAACATGGTGAAACCCCGTCTCTACTAAAAATACAAAAAAAAATTAGCTGGGTATGGTGGCGTGTGCCTGTAATCCCAGCTACTCAGGAGGCTGAGGCAGGAGAATTGCCTGAACCCAGGAGGCGGAGGTTGCGGTGAGCCGAGATCGCGCCATTGCACTCCAGCCTGGGTAACAAGAGCGAAACTCCGTCTCAAAAAAAAAAAAAAATAGCATCATACTTATGCCACAGATGCAATATGATCTTTTCTCTCGTCAAGGTTTTTAGTGGTCTTTTTATCTAATTTGTCTTTATTTTTTACAATAGAATTTGTCTAAATTGCATAAAAGTAGAGAAAATAATACACTGAGTCCTCCTATACCCATCATCTAGTCTCAACAATTAACAGTATCTTTTTTTTTTTTTTTTTTTTTTCTTTTGAGACAGTCTGGCTCTATCACCCAGGCTGGAGTGCAGTGGTGCGATCTCAGCTCACTGTAACCTCTGCCATCCAGGTTCAAGCCATTCTCCTGGCCTCAGCCTCCCAAGTAGCTGGGACTACAGGTGCACGCCACCATGCCTGGCTAATTTTTGTCATTTTTAGTAGAGATGAAGTTTCACCACGTTGGCCAGGCTGATCTCAAACTCCTGACTTCAGGTGATCCGCCTGCCTCAGCCTCCCAAAGTGCTGAGATTACAGGTGTGAGCCACCATGCCGGCCTTAATGTTTCAACACTACTGTGCATTTAAAAATTGCAAATATTTCAATATGTATCTCTAATAGAAAAGGATTTTCTTAGTAGCCTAAATACTGTCATGCTAATTTTGTTTTTATCACAACTACTTCATACTGCACAGATCTTTCCAAGATTCTGTGTCTGCTTTGGCCTCCAACTCTCACGGCAGATGGCTTCCTCAGGGCCGAGTGATCCTCAGTGCTCTGCTCAGGTTGAGAAGCGGGCTGGCAGCTCTGTGCGCGTGGGCAGGCCTGCTGAGTGTGCTGTTCACTGTAGAATGATCTAGCTTGGTCATTTCCTTGGGATTCTTCTGGTGTTGTAAGTTTTAGGATTTTTTTCTGGCCAGCGTGGTGGCTCACACCTGTCATCTCCGCACTTTGGGAGGCTGAGGCAGGCGGAGCACAAGGACAGGAGTTGAAGACCAGCCTGGCCAGCATGTTGGAACACTGTCTCTACTAAAAATACAAAAATTACCCACGCATGATAGCATGCTTCTGTGATCTCAGCTACTTAGGAGGCTGAGGTGGGAGAATCGCAGTGCACTCCAGCCTGGGTGACCAAGTGAGACTGTTTCCATAACAAAAAGATTTCCTGTCTTAGGCCTTGTCAGTTTCCCTAAAGGACACTTTCCCAGTGTCACACCTCGGTATATGCCTGGATTCCAGCATCCTAGAGCCGGGCTGGGAAAGAAAGGTGGAGATCTTAAGATTCGATCGTGAGATTTCTTCGAAACCGTGTTTTCAGTACAGTGCCTCACCTTCTAAGAACCAGAGACCCTTCATTTTATTCTCAGGAATAGAACCTTCCAGTCTTCTGGCAGGCAGTGGAGGGGTGAGAGCGGTTCGCAGCAGCACACTGGAGCCAGGGGCTCTGCAGGTTTCACGCCCCCTTAGACAAACTTTGACCAGAACCACCTGCTTTCAATCCATCCCCTGCTCCCTGCTGTCCCCAATTCCAGAGCCCTGTGGGGAGTTAGTGGTGCGAATGAGATTGCCTCTTGGTTTTTTCTCACTGAGAGCCCTGTGGGGAGTTAGTGGTGTGAGTGAGATTGCCTCCTGCTTTTTCCTCACTGCCAGCTTACCATTGGGTTTTCCTTAGCTCTGCTAGGCCAGTTACCACTTGACCATCTGCTTCTCATTTTCCAGCTTTTGCTACCATTTTTTTCTCTCCAGTCACCTTGGTCTGCGTGTTTATGATCATTTTGGTGTTACGTATTGTTCATGCTTATTGCTGGTGAATGTTGGTGCCGTGTCTTGTTTTAACAGGGTTTGGGGAGAGCTAAGGAAGGGCCTTTTTCAGTCTTCTCTTTTTAACCAGATTGAAGTCATGGCTCTAAAAACCAAAACAAATGTGATTTTCATGGAAAAAAACAGGAAATTGGTTAAATTGGCTGTTTTCTTGTTTAGTCCTTTTAAGACAACAGAAATTGTCATTGAATGGAACATGCTTTGTGGGGAAGTAAATGTGAGATACACTTTGAAGGAAGAGAAACAGGCTTCTCAGCATTGCATACAACACCGTGGTGGGGAAAATCTCAGGCGTCCTCTTACTCTGACATTTCCTAATCCCAAAGGACTTAACGCTAGAAACACAGAAGCTAATTAGTGGCTTTGTGTGTGTGTGTTTTGCAGATGGTATCCTCAGACCGAAGCCGGCTTTCTTTCCTGCCCACAGAAGCTCAAGCCCAGGTGTCCCCACCACCCCCGTACCCTGCGCCCCAGGAGCTCACCCAGCCCCTCCTGCAACAGCCCCATGCCCCGGAGACCCCTGCCCAGCAGCCCCTGGCAGCCTCTTCCCTGCCACAATCAGACTTTCAGCTTCTCCCAGCCCAGGTAAGTCCTGGCAGGAGCGTTGGTGTGGAGGGAACGCTTGCGTTGCTTTGAGTTCCAAGCTCAGTGGTCACCTTCTTGTTTCCTAAATAGGGCTCATCTTTGACCAACTTCTTCCCAGATGTGGGTTTTGACCAGCAGTCCATGAGGCCAGGCCCGGCCTTTCCTCAACAGGTGGGTGATCGCCCCCTGCCTCCCCCTCCCTTGCTGCATAAACTGTACCATTTAGGTTGTTCAGTGTGTAGAAGTCATAACCCAGCAGACCAGACATGCCCCTTCCCTGGTTTTGGATGTGTTCTGTGGCTACAAGAGCCTTTCACCTTCTTTGGCCCTGAAACGCTGGCACTGGCTGCCATATTTAGTATCAGGCTTCAGCAGAGAAGCTATTGGAACAAGTGGCAGGAGACTTCTGAGGGCACTCCCGCCATAGAACTGTAAGTCACTAATGCTGGAAGGGACACAGCCCCCGCCTCATCCGTGCCCTCATGTGGAAACCAAGGCATAGGGAGGGTGGAGCCTGCTCCCACCGCAGGGTCAGAAGGTGGCGCAGCGTTTGGCCCAGAGCCTGGTTGGGGCACCCGGCACAGTGTGGCCTCCTGGGAGAGCTAGGGCCTGGGGAGGGAGAGGAGTTCCTTCTGGAAGGCATTTAAATTCGGCCGCTTTCTTTAGCAGTTTAGTTTCACCCTAACATTGGTTATTTTTAATGTTCCCAGGTTTTATAGTATTTGGTAATATTCAGTAAATATGGATGGGGCTTTATGACAGATTGAGGAGTGGAAGAGGGTGGAACAGGCGCCAGAACTGTTTGAGATGGAGTCTCACTCTGTTGCCCAGTCTGGAGTGCATTGGAGCCATCTCGGCTCACTGCAGCCTCTACCTCCCAGGTTCGAGCTGTCCTCCTGTCTCAGGCTCCTAAGTAATTGGTGTTACAGGCATGTACTCCCACACCTGGCTAATTTTTGTATTTTTTGTAGGGTCGGGGTTTCACCGTGTTGATCAGGCTAGTCTTAAACTCCTGACCTCAAGTGATCTGCTCACCTCGGCCTCCCAAAGTGCTGGGATTACAGGCTTGAGCTGTTGCACCCAGCCAAGAACTTAATAACTTAAGATAGTGTTTCTGAAGCAGGCCACGGGTGAAACTTTGTGGCAAGAACCAGTCCTCCTTGCCTCCCTCTATCCCAAAGAGCCATTTTTGTCTAGGGGGGAATCAGTGTCTCCCCAAAAAGTGATGGGAACTTTTTTTTTCTTTGCGCCAGAGTTTTGCTCATTACCCCGGGTGGAGTACAATAGCACAATCTCGGCTCACCACAACCTCCGCCACCTGGTTCAAGCAATTCTTCCGCCTTAGCCTCCTGAGTAGCTGGGACTACAGGCATGCACCACCGTGCCCAGCTAATTTTTGTATTTTTTTTAGTAGAGACGGGGTTTCACCATGTTGACCAGGGGAAACTCGTTTTGAGACGTTTTTTAAAATGGGTTAGAGAATTAGTTTCAGAAAAGGAACCTAAAATTGGCCCCAGTTATAACCAGTTCTCATAGAGGCTTTCTCATAGGGAGGAGTTCGCCTGAGTTTCCTCCTCCTGGTGTGAAAAGGAAAGGTTTCCACTTTCTCAGTATTCTAGAAACCAGGGAAGAGGCCAGGCACAGTGGCTTATGCCCATGATCCCAGCACTTTGGGAGGCTGAGGCAGGTGGCTTGCTTGAGCCCAGGAATTTGAGACCAGCCTAGGAAAAATACAGCAAGACCCCGTCTCTACAAAAAATACAAAAATTAGCCAGGCATGGTGGCATGTACCTGTGGTCTCAGCTATTTGAGAGGCTGAGGCAGACGGATCACTTGAGGCTGGGAGGTGGAAGTTGCAGTGAGCCGAGATGGCAACACTGCACTCCAGCTTGGGTGACAGAGACCCTGTCTTTAAAAAGGAAGAAAGAAATCAAGGAAGGAAAGAGTTTTACTTCCTTGGCTATGGACAGAGCCTGTGAAGGGTTCCCACAGAAGGCAGTTTGCAAAGGCCTTGGTGAGGCTGAGGAGAGATGTCAGACTCAGAGAGGCCACAGAAACCACGACCATTGGTCTCCTGGGCGGGCGTAGGGAGCTGGGGAAAGTCACCACACTGTGGCCCTCAGGGATCCCTCCTCCCCACAGTGTCTGCCTGCCTCACAAGCATATTCTGCAGTCATTACCACAAGGGCAAAGCACTCTGGGATCCTGGAAAGAAGGGGGTATCTATCAGTTTGCAAGTCAGGTTTTGCTCTGGAAACACGTGGCAATATCCGCTTCCTCCCTGGAAGCAGAGGCGGGTCTTCCTCACTGCGCCACCTTTGACGCCTCCAGGTGCCCCTGGTGCAGCCAGGTTCCCAAGACCCGCAGGACTCTTTCCATTTGAGACCAAGCCCATATTCCAACTATGGGAGTTTCCCCAACGCCATCCTGACAGGTGAGTGAGCCGTCCCTCAGCTTCACTGCTTTTCTTTTGCTGTGATTTCAGATACCTTTATAAGGCAGTTTAAACAACGTGACATATAAAGCAAAAAACAAATGTCCCCTGGTGTGGCTCGACGACTCTGTGAGATGCAGGTTTGCAGCCTTAGAGACAGGCAGGGCAGCGGGCCAGGTAGTCAGAGCCTTTCCTGAAGACTGCGTGTTAGGTGACTGATGACTGTTGAAAAGGGAAAAACCCGCAAAACGGGGAGTTGTGCAGCTGACAAGAATGTAGATTCTAGGGCAAGAGCTATGGGCCTGGGGGCGGTCAGGACGCATGGGATGGCAGTCTAGGGGACCTTCGTCAGCTGGCTTTGCCCAGTAGCCTGGAGACCTCACCCTTCCTAACGCACTGTTTTCCCCTCTGGACCTCCTTTCAGAAGACGCCAGCTCCAGCCTCTTCAAAGACCTCAGCAGCGCACTGGCAGGCCTGCCCGAGGTCAGCCTGAATGTGGACACTCCATTTCCACTGGAAGAGGAGCTGCAAATCGAACCCCTGAGCCTGGACGGACTCAACATGTTAAGTGACTCCAGCATGGGCCTGCTGGACCCCTCTGTTGAAGAGACGTTTCGAGCTGACAGACTGTGAACAGACTCCAGTGCAACAGGAGAACGTTTTTCTGCAACAGCCAACACAGAATGGAATAGAATGGAGCCAGCTGCCACCCCAGGCTTTAGTTATCTTGACATGGAAGGAACCAGTGCTACGGTCTAGGCTTTCCAGTGAGGTCCCGTCGCAGACACGGTGGCTTCCTCCAGGTCACACAGCTATGTCCTGCTCTCCGGCCTGTGGCCAACTTCGTGTTGCAGCAGGCGGGCTGCTCGGAGCTGCCGTGAACTGGAAAGCTCATCTCTATCCCGTCTTTGTATTGGCCATCCAGTCAATCAATGTGCAGAGTAGAAAGAATCGTGTCACCGGAGGCCTCCATAGCAGCGAGTAGCACCCAGAACCACTGATTTCCGTCCGCACCAAAGGTGGGCCTAGAGCAGCGGCGGGAGGGAGTGCCTCGATGCCTGCTCAGACCTGACCTGGAGGGCGAGCCCCTCCAGCAGGGGACATTCCCAGGCTTAGTGGACGCCCCGGCTCTCGTCCATGCCTGAACTACAACATGAAGTTTTGCCGTAAGTCTGGGGCAGGCTGGGGTCAGGCAGCTGGAGGTTCATTTCATTTTCTCCCAGTTGGTTTCTGCTGCTTCAGTACCCTTTCCTCTGGACCGGAGGAGGAGGAAGACCATTTTCTGTAGTCACTGAAGAGTCCCGTGGCACTGATGAGCCAGAAGAGGACTGTGCTTCTTCCTGGGGGGTGGGGAAGGAAGATGCAGATTGCAGGTGGCCTCTGGACAAATTCCAGACAGGCACAGAGCTCCCCATTTAGAGCAGCTAGGAGCTGAGGTGCTAACCACACCCACTGATCAGCTGAGCTTCCCATCCTGCCCCAGAGCTGTGTGTCTGTGGACTGGGGGTTTCCTGTCCCCCACGCACACCGTATGCTCCTTGAGGACAGGGACAGTGCCTTATTCATTGTTGAACTTGTGCATGGCAGCACATTCGTGTGCTGGAGTGAGTGCTGTGAACCGTGTGTGCGGTGCGTGATGAGTGACTGGTCCCCCACGCCGTGAGGCAGGCTAATCTTTAGCTATCCACACTCCCTGCCAAATCTCAGAGCTCTAGCTTTTCTTGCACTCGTGCCTATGGTGAAGCATGCACTTTAATATGCTTTTAACACTAGGTGAGTAAACCCACAGTGAAGCTGGGCGCCGCATTCTCCTGGGGCTGCGTTCCATGCAGGCGGGTGGAAGCTATCTTGTGCATCCATCCGGAAGGGCTGAGCAGGTGGGGGCCCTGAGGGACCTCTCAGATACATGTTTTCCTATAACTTGCTTCAAGTAGAGATTCATTCTTTGAGGATGAAAAAAGAGTTTATAGTGAAAGGAAGGCCTAATTAACCTTTACTCATTAGTACCTTCTCATAAAACAGATGGACCAGATTTCCACCTCTGCCTGCCTCCTCCAAATTAGGGTAGCCCAGGAGGTTTGCAGGGGGCAGAGCACTGCAGGGGAGGAGAACCTGAAGGAGAGACGAAAGGACAGCCACTGCCCTTCCAGGAGTGTCGCTGAGGGTCACTGGACTGCTCCAGCCAGAGAAGCAAGGCTGTGTGAGGAGGGGCTGAACCTAGCACCCCTGTCCCTGGTGCAGAAGCAAGTGTCGCCAGGAGACCCTGGGCTGGCTCGCCTCTCTAAACCTCATTCCATTTCTTCTGACCTTGCCTCTAATCTTTAAATAACCCTCAGGGGGTACCCCTCTGCGCCTTCCTCTAGAATCCGAGTATTCCTGTTCACATTTGCACCACATCTTTGCTGTGGAATTAGGACATCAAACCAGAGTCCTCCTCACCTGATTCCCAGCTCGGGAAGGGCCTGCCCTAACCAGCCCTGTTCCCAGTTACACTTTCAGACCGCTTTGTGCTCAAGATCTCAGAGGGGGTGACTTTGTTCAAGAGCCTTTGGTCGTAATGCTACCTGCACCCCAGTGTGCCAGAAGAAGCCAGCTCCAGTGTCAAAGGTCCCCCAAACCTGATTTCATTCCCAACAGGGGATGGTGCTAACGTTATAAGGGTTCTGAAGTCCCAGCATAGCCCATTCTTCACATAGTGCCTTACCCATGGGGGTCATCACAGGGTCCCAGTTCAGTCTGTCTGCACAGCAGCCACCCTGCCGGGCAACAGGAGACCCCACGACCTACACAGTGAACCACACTGCCCACCAGCATCCTCCAGGTGCCTTGTGAAAACGGGGGCCACCAGGGGGAGTGACTGGTTGACTGGGGGCATGTACTGGTGGCAGTATGGCTTAGCACTGAAGTCAGCTTGTCCTGAGGTCTGTCATTCCAATCTCCTTCTGAAAGGGTCTGGGCATTTTACAACTTGCCACTGCCAGGCTGGGTGAGTCTCACTGGCCCAAAGCACGTGGGCCTGCACTCACTGCGGCCTTTGTAACAAAACCAGTCGTGGCCCTCGGCCTTTAAAGCGGCTGCATACTTCATAGTAAACTATTCTTCAATATTTAGTTTTGTCACAAGAAATCGATCATTGTACTACTCTCACAGCAGTTAAACAGCAGAGAACTAAAAGCCTGCATTTCCATTTTTTCTTTCTGTATGGTTGTGGGTTTTAGGACATAGGGCATTAGGAGAAACTTTTCCTGATCATGTCAGAAGTTCTTTGTCCCTTTTCTACTGTTTCATTTCTCCTCCATCTACTGTCTGTTACCTGAGCTGAAGCGTTGTATCAAGTCCAGATGCGCATCTGGAGACACTGCCCATTCCGACTTGTTGGCTCTTCTGATTTATGCACAGATGGTTCCCAGCATGTGTCCAGTGCTTTGTGGATGGGACCATCCCAGCAACTCATCAGCCTTCCGGCCAGTGTCCGAACCCAGGGCACCCTGTTCAACCGTATTTAAAGATTGGAATTTGTATAAAGTTGCTTCCAAGTTTTATAATGCATCATTTTTCATCTTTCGTAATTAAAAGCAGCACAATGTGGTTGTCTCTGCATTTGGTGGTGTTTTTCTTCACGTGGGTGAGGGCTTGCTAGGGAGCCTTGCTCTCTCTCACCTCCTGCTCGGCTCAGCTGGGATTGGGGGGGGGGGGGGCAGGCCCTGCAGCAAGTCAGACTGTCCTGGAGGAACACTCAGTTCCCTTAGTGGGAACTGACCCAGCCCTCTCCCACCATCGGGGCACCTACGCCCTCCTCTCAAGGCTCTCATCAGACTACGGGAGACTTTATCTCCTCCCATCCAGGCCATAAGGGCCAGCTCCCTGCACGTCTCACCTCCTCCCCATCCCATCCTTCTGCCTTATGAGATCCCATTTCCACGTCAATCTGACATTCCAGGGCCTCCTACATAGCCCTCTCTGATGGCGCCTCCCCATCAGCCTGTGAAGATGCCCAGTCTCCTTCCTCAGAACAAACAGCAGACACCTCTTCTCCACACCCCCTCCCCCACCCACTACCCCTCATGCCACAGCCCTGTGTCCTGATTAGCTCCCTGATTCCCTCCTCTCCTGCCTCTGTCCAAGGCCGTTTGATGTCAGCCACATCCTGTGACCCTTCCAGACACAGAAGCCCTTTTGGCCACTCCTCCCTCCAGAATCCTCTCCGGCTCCAGTAAGGCTTTTCTCCATATTCTACCACCCAAGCCATGCCTGTCTCCTACCTTCCTCCCCATCCACCATCCCAAACCACCACCTCCAGCCCTCCAAGGACAAGACCCTCATGCTTGGCACTCTCTGTACCTGCCTGTCAGCCAGGACTCAGGCCCACTCCACACCTTGTTCTCCGGAGATCCGGGTCCACCTGCAAGCAGTTGACATCCAGCTTCTCCAGAGGACTCCACACTCTGCAAGCACAGGGGCCTGTTGACGTGAATGCCACTTCCCCAGCACATGGCACACAGTAGGCTGGAAAACTGCAGATTCTTTCTCTGTTGACAGCAGCTTCCCTCCTTCGAAGCTCAGCCCCCACCACTACCACCATCATCAAGCTGGAGACCAGCTGTTCTCCAAACACCTCCTCCTCTTCCACACCCCCTACCCCCTCCTCCTCCACACCCTCCTCTTCCACAGCCCCCTCCTCCTCCTCCACACCCCTCCTCCTCAACACCCCAACCCCCTCCTCCTCCACACGCCCCTCCTCCACACACCCCCACACCCCCTCCTCCACGCCCCCTCCTCCTCCACAACCCCCTCCTCCTCCACACCCCCCACACCCCCTCCTCCATGCGCCCTCCTCTACACCCCCTCTTCCACACCCCTCCTCCTCAACCCCCCTTCTCATCCCCCTCCTCAACCCCCTCCTCCTCCACACCCCCCTCCTCAACCCCCTCCTCCACATCCCTCCTCCTCAACCCTCTCCTCCTCCACAACCCCCTCCTCCGCTCTCCCTGGTTCTGCAATGGCCTCATATCCAGCGCTGTCCTCCTCTCTTGCCCTATGGGCAACCTTGGCCTCCCTTCAAATATTAGCAGAGGGATACATTTTCCTTCACCTATGTGCCTCAGTGACCTCATCTATAAAATGGGACAATAAGCAGTTGCATTTCATGGAACTGTGAGGGTGATGTGAAGCTACACAAGTCAAGCTCTTAGAATTGTGCCCTGCCCATAATACTCAGTAAATGTTCATTATTAGCAACACTTAACTCTTTGTTGCATGAATCTGCCATCTTTTCTTTTCTTTTTTCTTTTTCTTTTTTTTTTTTTTGAGATGGAGTTTCACTCTTGTTACCCAGGCTGGAGTGCAATGGCGCGATCTCGGCTCACCGCAACCTCCGCCTCCTGGGTTCAGGCAATTCTCCTGCCTCAGCCTCCTGAGTAGCTGGGATTACAGGCATGCGCCACCATGCCCAGCTACTTTTTTGTATTTTTAGTAGAGACGGGGTTTCACCATGTTGACCAGGATGGTCTCGATCTCTCGACCTTGTGATCCACCCACCTCGGCCTCCCAAAGTGCTGGGATTACAGGCTTGGGCCACCACGCCCGGCCAAATCTGCCATCTTTTCAAACACAGAATACTCGAATCTTTAAAAGTACTGAATTTGTTTTCAAATATTAACTCTTAGGTCTGGGACGAATGATTGCAGATCTTATTTTGGGCCAGACACAGAGGCTTATGCCTGTAATCCCAGCACTTTGGGAGGCTGAAGCTGGAGGATCACTTGAGGTCAGGAGTTTGAGACCAGCATGGACAACATGGTGAAACGCTGTCTCTACTAAAAATATAAAAATTAGCTGGGTGGGCATCTGTAATCTCAGCTACTGAGAAGGCTGAGGCAGGAGAATCGCTTGAACCCAGATGGTGGGGGTTACAGTGAGCAGAGATCGCGCCACTGCACTGCAGTCTGGATGACAGAGTGAGACTCTAAAAAAAAATTTTTTTTTGGTCTCTTTTCCCTAATGAGTGCTGTATGGCAGGCAGGTATGGAAATTGGGTTTTACAGTGAACCAAATAGATGCTGTTATGTCCTGATATGGACACTAGATGGAGCTGCAACTATACGAGTGGCTCTTAGGACCCAGAACAGGCCAGAGTACCCCGGACCCCTCAACTTCAGCCTTTCAACTGGGCTGGCAGTGGTGCTGGCTGGAATTGAATCCTGTGATATGGAATACTAAGTATCCTTAGTGACCACCGGACTACCAGACACTGCACCATCAAAAGCGTTCAAACCACAGCGACTCCGTCTTGAACAGGGGCTGTGGGTAAACTGAGGCTGAGCCCTACTGGGCTGCATTCCCAGGATGTTAGGCATTTGAAGTCACAGGACGACAGCAAGTCAGCCCAAGACACAGGCCACAAAGATGAAACAGATAAAACAGGATGCAATAGGCCGGGCACGGTGGCTCACGCCTGTAATCCTATAGCACTTTGGGAAGCTGAGGCAGGCAGATCACGAGGTCAGGAGATCGAAACCATCCTGGCCAACACGGTGAAACTGTCTCCACTAAGAAAAAAAATTAGCTGGGTGTGGTGGCGCACACCTGTAGCCCCAGCTACTCGAGAGGCTGAGGCAGAATTGCTTGAACTCAGGAGGCGGAGATTGCAGTGAGCCGAGATCGCACTACAGCCTGGGTGACAGTGTGAGACTTTGTCTCCAAACAAACAAACAAACAAACAGCAACAACAAAAACGGGATGCAATAAACCAGCCAAAACCCAGATGACGACAGTGACCTCTGGTTATTGTCTCAAAACAAACAAACAAACAAACAAACAACAAAAAAAAAAAACGGGATGCAATAAACCAGCCAAAACCCAGATGACGACAGTGACCTCTGGTTGTCCTCATGCTCATGCTGCACTAGTTATAATACATTAGTTGTTGTAAGACACTCCTACCAGCGCGTGACAGTTCACAAATGCCATGGCAACGTCCGGAAGTTACCCTATATGGTTTAAAAGGAAGAGGAACCCTCAGTTCCAGGAAATTCCCACCTCATTCCGGGAAACTCATAAATAATCCACTCTTTATGGACCCCATGATCAAGAAATAACCATGAGCCTATGAAGTTGAGCTGCCATGCCACAGAGGCAGCCCCTTTTTTATTCCATTACTTTCTCAATAAACTTGTTATCACATTATCAGCTCATTCTTGAATTCCTTCCTGCATGAAGCTGGGAACCCATGCGGCCTTCCATGCTGAACCCTGTGACAGCACCACCTTACATGAACCTGAAAATAAGGCCAGGTACAGATGACTTTTTTTTTTTGAGAGACAGAGTCTCAGGCTAGAATGCCAGGCTGGAGTGCAGTGGCATGATCTTGGCTCACTACAACCTCCACCTCTCGGGTTCAAGTGATTCTCTTGCCTCAACCTCCTGAGAAGCTGGGATTACAGGTGCCCGCCACCACACCCAGCTGATTTTTGTATTTTTAGTAGAGATGGGGTTTCACCATGTTGGCCAAGCTTGTCTCGACCTCCTGACCTCAGGTGATCCACCTGCCTTGGCCTCCCAAAGTGCTGGGATTACAGGCATGAGCCACCACATCCAGCCAAGGATGACTTCTTGAGTTTTTATAAAGGCTCTGTCACCCAACTAAACAGTGGAAGACTCAATGGGCCTGATGTCAAGGCCTCCTGACACCACCGGCCCAGCACCCAGGGCTCCAAAACGCGACCTTCAGCGTCTGCTCACAAATTCCCCTCCCCTGTGCCCCTAGCCCCCGACCACCAAGGAGATGAACCACACCCCTTACCCTGTGGAGGGGGGTTCTGAACAGCCCCTGGAAAGAGTCCCCATAGATCTCAGTAAGATAGAGGCCTGGCAAAGGAACACTTTTTTTTTTTCTTTCCAGAAATGTATTTTCATTTTTTAAAAAAGCTTTGCTCTGATAAAAATAGTGCATGTTCATTATAAGAAATCCAAGTAACACCAAAGAGTACCAAAAACAAAAATGTTACGTGGTCCGGAAACCCAGCACCCCCAGAATAATCACGGCTGACACCCAGAGAACACTGATGGGACATCTCTATGCACATATTCAGAGAAAAGGATTTTTTTTTTAACCCAAATGGGCTCATACAATACATACGTACTTAAATTTAACAGAAATTGAGTAAGTTTTTTAGAGAAAGTGCCGTACTTAAATTTAACAGAACAAAAGGCAACTTAAACCTAACTCAAGAAATTACCAAGCTGCAAATGCTGCTGCTGCTCCTGGTTTTAAATTATCTCCCCAAGGGAAAGAAGACTATGAAGCAGCTGGATTCATTCTTTCAACATGTTTCAGCTATAGACGGCATCGCTTGACAACCGATGATTTCAGATAAGGAAATGAGCTCACCACTTCCTAGCTCCTCCCCCGCCCCCACACTTTGTGAGTCCGTATTTTCACATCGTCATCCTGTCCTGGCACCATCGTTCCCACTATTGTTTGGCCTGTTCCCTGGGTGTGGAGTCCCTGTTCCACTACCTGTCCTTCTAGAATATGGGTTTTTCCATTCTTGGGTTGTTTTCCTTCACCTTGTGGCTACCTTGACTTTGTTATCTAGGAGTCTTTTCAAGGTCTGAGGTGGTCACGTTCACAGGGGTGTCACTGCTGGACTGCAAGGTTGGAGCCCTGAACTCTGAAACGGCAGTGAGTGGGCCATGCAATTGACCAACTCATGCCGGAGGAAATGGACAGGAAAGGGACACAGCACTGCAGCCTCCACCATGATGACTTACTAAAAAAAGCTCTGTCTTGAACTTTTATCGGGTGACACAGAGCTGAAGTTTTAGAATCTGGAAATAAAATGACTGGGGGGAAGCCCAAGCACTGTGTTGAAAGAAAGGACACACCAGGCTTTGGGACCTCGGGGCCCCTCCCCACCAGCCCTTTGACAGCTGTGCCCTATCCCACCCATGCCCAAAGCAACTCCCTCCTGGATGCTAATGTACCATGTCAACTTCTGATTAACCCCGCTTCCAGGAATACCTCGAAGATTTCTACTTTATCTACGGTTAAGAGCACACACTCACTGTAAATGTTATCATAAACACTGTAAATGTGTGACCATAACCCCACGGTACTGTAAACACTGTGTATGTTACATAACCCTATGGTACATAAGCCTTGAGTCTGAGAGGGCAACAGTGCAGGGAACCACTGTCCCCTGGCTGCCTGAGACATGGCTTCTAAGTTCCTATGAAATGTTCCTAAGCAGCTGGATTGGTCAGCCTCTCTGTTCAGCCCCTCCACTCCCTGGGTCTCAGGGAGGAGGTCTGTATACACCTGGCCCCTGTGCAACACCCATCTTCACTTAGGAAAATCTAACTTCTCCTTCCAGGCCTCAGTCAGGTGACACCTCCTCTGTGAAGCCTTCTGTGAGGTTTGGATTCTCATTTGCAAACATTTACTTCCCTCTCCTCCCACTGTGGGACCTCCAGGCTCTCCCCCATCCATTTTTTAAAAGATGTCCCATCCCATCTTGGTGTCCCCCAGCAACTTGACTCCCAAACCCAGACAACAGGCACCCACGGACCTAATGGCAGGCCTTGACAGCTGCCCCCAAGCCCCTTCCCCCTTGGGCTCTGCTATGTGATTTGCTTTGGCCAATGACATGTTGGAGATGTGGCCCAACAGCAAAGCCTTGAAATGGGGTCAGGAGCCCTGGAGTCAGGCCCATGGGTTCAGTGGCATCAGGGAGAAAAACGGGCTCTTTGTCCAAATATAAACAAAGAGCCTGGAGTCACGGAACTCTCGGAAGGCTGCTCTGGGAAGTGCCCAGGTACCCAGGGCCAATGAGGGCATCTCACTAACACAACACAGAGCTGTCCCCAGAAAGTGAGCCTGGATGCTGGAATTCTGGGACAGGGAGGGGCAGCTGCCAGCTGGGTTTCCCATACTCCACCCACCAACATCTAGCCTCCACCTAGTCTTCACATTTGTCAGCCAAGCCAAGACCCTTTTGGAGCCAAGATCGCTCCACTGCACTCCAGCTTGGCTATCACAGCAAGACCCTGACTCAGAAAAACAAACCCTCAAACCAAGACCCTCCCTTCTTAGGACAAAAGGAGGCACCATTAATAATCGTGCTAGGACAGCAGGCAATCAACAGGGCCTCGTGTGTGTGTGGGAATGAGGCCTAGAGGCAGTGCTGCTTAGGAGCCAGGTAGATGGGCTCTGGAGTTAAGGACACCTGGGTGCAAACGTGATCCCTGCCCGTCCTGGCTGTGAAGATGGGGCAGGGCAGTCGCCTCCATGTGCTCAGTTTCCTTATCTGTAAAACAGGGCTGGTGGTGCCCATCTCTTGGGGTGTGCCTGCCCCTAGGAAGCAGTTCCCCACTGGTAACTAACATTTTCCTTGCTGTGCTTTCTATCAAGGCGCTCCTTTATTGCTAGACTCATAAACACAACAGGACTGTTGAGAAGGACAAAGCCCGTTCTCCGAATGGGACACAGAATGGTCTTCTGAACACAGAGGGTTTCTACCCACACCTCCGTCTCTCCTGACACCTCTGGCCAAGCACCAGCACCCATCCTCAATCTTCCCAGGACATCAGCTTTGCAGCCCAGGAGCCGCAGGACTAACCTGGTGTGATTCCTCTCTCACTGCTCAAAGCCTGGCTTAGTGTACTGGATCCCCCTCAGCTGGCTCCTACAGAAGCTCTCTTCCCCCAGCAAACTCTGCCGCCTCCCAGGGTCCATCTTACTGGCTGCAAACGGAGCCAGGCAAACTGAGGCTGCCCAGGCCCCTCCCCTCCAAAAGCCAGGCAGGTGTAACCCGGTCTCTGGTCATGCTGGTTGGGCCCACGTGGGCCAATCAGTGTTCTCTCCTAGGAATCTGAAGCTTGAGTAGGGGAGAAACAGTCCAGGAGTCATTGCAAATGAGCCATGTAGACAGCAGGCCCTGCAGAAAAGGCTCCTGGTGAGGCCCCTGGGTGGCCATTATTCGTCCATGGGGAGGCATGGCTGTTCAGCAACCTGGGACAGAGCCTGTGTGCTGCTCCACCAACTTTTTCACGTGTCTCCTGAAGCAGAGCGCTTCAGCTCGCTGGCTTGGGAACTCGGAGCTTCCCCGGGAGCAGCCCAGGGACTGGCGCAGCTCCGCCTCCTCCCAGCTCGGGTGGCTGGCCTCAAATCCAGGCTTCTGGCCTCCCACCCGGGCTCCTGGCCTCGCACAGACTTCAGGATGGGCTCTTGGCCTCCTAGCTTCCCACCCGGGCTCCCAGGCTCACAGCTGGGCTCCCAGATGGGCTCCTGCCTCCCACTCTAGCACCTGGGCCCCCGGCCTCGCACCCGGACTCCTGGGGCTGGCTCTGCCTTCTCTTTTGGAGCGGGTGATAGCAGTGGGGGCTTGTGAAATGTGTCACTTCCTGCTCCTGGTTCTTCCTGCAGATAAATGTCCCTGGCCTACCTCTGAGAGCTCCCTGTGTGATCCCTTCACGCATCTCTAGTCCCTGCAGACAATCTCTCTCATCACTTCCCACCCAGGCTCCTGAAAGCCAGCATGCCCCACAGCAAGGCGTGGAAAGCGCTGATTAGGTAGAACGCTGAGAAGGGGTGCACGCCTTGGTGTTCAGCCAGCCTGCGGCTCTGGCTACCAGAGAAACACTGAAGACATGTCGCAGTGAAGGACTTCTCAAGTCTTTAAAATGCCAGCCCATTTCCAAGAGGTCGGCGTGGTGGTCAGCACTTCTCAAACTGTCCCTGAGTCTTTTCTGTCTGGAACGTCTCGTGGGGCTGGTGTTCTGCAGGCATGGAGATGGGCAGGGGAGGGTGAAGGCTGAAGGTGGGAGGAACTTAAAGACTTCGAAGGAATCTATGGCCACGGCAGTGGCTCACACCTGTAATCCCAGCACTTTGGGAAACATAGGTGAGTGGATCACCTGAGGTCAGGAGTTCAAGACCAGCCTGGCCAACATGGGGAAACCCCATCTCTACTAAAAATACAAAAATTAGCCAGGTATGATGGTGGGTGCCTGTAGTCCCAGCTACTAGGAGGCTGAGGCAGGGGAATCACTTGAACCTGGTAGGCAGAGGTTGCAGTGAGCCAAGATCGCGCCACCGCACTCCACCTGGTGGCAGAGTGAGACTCCATCTCCAAAAAAAAAAAGACTTTGAAACGACCCAAAAAAATGGGGGGAAAGGGGGAAAGGAAGGGACCAAAGCCGAGAAACAGCCCCAGAACAGGATGAGAAGGCATTCCAGAGCTTCCAGCACCGACGACCAAGTGTGCCCAGACTCAGGGAAGCCAGGGAGGCGCCTCCGATCAATCAGCGAGTGTTGTTATTACAGCCATTGATTATGCACATTACTATAAATCAAAGAGTGGCCAAGAAATCACACCTGATGAGACGCGAAAGCGGCCCAGACAGGCGCTGCTGCCTGTCACGAGCTCCCCCTGGTGTTCGCGCACTGCCTTGCAGTAGCTGCTACGGGGTATCCAGTTCGCCTCGTGCAACTGACCAGCAGACTCTGGGCAGGAAGTGGATTCTTTTTTTTAATTCAAAAATATCTGCCTTATCTTGTTTGCATGAATGAGAGTGTGGCTTACAAATGCCAGCTTGTTAAAAAGTCAGATGCCAGGTACAATGATCATTATTTTCAGATGACATGGTTCTAGACCTGAAAGTCTGGAGAAAATCAAATTTAAAACCACAAGCAACCAGAAGAGAAATTAGTGTAAGACTTAGAATTTGACACCAAGAGGCCAGGCGTAATCCCAGTACGTTGGGAGGCTAAGGTTGACGGATTGCTTAAGCCCAGGAGTTGGAAGCCAGCCTGGGCAACACAGCAAGGCCCCATCTCTATAAAAATTAAAACATTAGCCAGGCATGGTGGCACAGGCCTGTGGTCCCAGCTACTCTGGAGGCTGAGGTGGGGGATTCGCCTGAGCCTGGGAGGTTGAGGCTACAGTGAGCCAAGATAGTGCCACTGCACTCCAGCCGGGCCAACAAAGCCAGACCCTGTTTCAAAAAAAAATAATAATAATTTTAAAAAAAGATTTTAACACTGGAGATATGGCAGCCTGAGCACATGTTCCAACTTCCCAGTCCCAGTCCATCCCTAAACATGACCACAAAATATGTATTGTAAAAACCTGCAATACGAACAGAAACTACAAAAGGATGTCCTCATTATCAAAAGTTGTGAGGACCGAACTGAATGTGAACACTCTGGCCATAAATGTGCTCAGAAGAGAACACCTGTGAAGGGAAGGGCTGACTTAGAATGTGCCGAGCCCAGGGAAGGAGGCAGCTGTAGGCGATTGGTGGGGTGGCGAGGACCTGCTCCGCCCCCACCGCCAGGAGGCGGCAGAGAGATCGGAGCCACTGGGGAAATGATTTCCCTTACAGATGAGGACACAGGGCTCATTCCTTCAGGAACAGCCCTTTATCCGTAAGATAAAGCCCAACAGAGGAAATGGGCAAGGAAAGGATCCTGCAGTTCACGGAGAAGTACAACTAGCTTATACCATATGAAAAGATTTCAGATCCCACTCATCATTAATGCTGATTAGAACAGTGCTGAACAACACATATTCACCACTGGCAAAACTTTTTAAATATTGCTAACGCTCAGGGCCGGTGAGGGTGCTGGGGAAATAGGGTCCTTCCACTTCATGGGATGGTAATTGGAACAACCTTTTTAGAGGACAATTTTGCATCAGCCGTGATGCAGAATTACTGTTATTATTTTGAGACAACGTCTCACTCTGTTGCCCAGGCTGGAGCGCAGTGGCTCTATCTCTGCTCACTGCAACCTCCGCATCCTGAGCTCAAGTGATTCTCACATCTCAGCCTCCTGAGTAGCTTGAGTCACAGGTGTACATGACCATGCCTGGCTAATTTTTGTAGTTTTTATAGAGGGAGGGTTTCACCATCTCGCCCAGGCTGGTCTCCAACTCTTGGGCTCAAGTGATCCACTCACCTCAGCCTCCCAAAGTGCTGAGATTACAGGTGTCAGCCACCGTACCCAGTCTCAAACAGAATTAATTAAGGTCCTAGAAGAAAATATGATAAAATATTTCTGTGTTCTTGGAGAAGGGAAACTAAGCAAGACACAAAATCCAGAAGCCCTAAAGGAAAAAATGAACACGTTTGACTCCATAAAAACATAAAGCTGGCCGGGCGCGGTGGCTCAAGCCTGTAATCCCAGCACTTTGGGAGACCGAGGCAGGTGGATCACGAGGTCAAGAGATCGAGACCATCCTGGTCAACATGGTGAAACCCCGTCTCTACTAAAAATACAAAAAAATCAACTGGGCATGGTGGCGCGTGCCTGTAATCCCAGCTACTCAGGAGGCTGGGGCAGGAGAATTGCCTGAACCCAGGAGGCGGAGGTTGCGGTGAGCCGAGATCGTGCCATTGCACTCCAGCCTGGGTAACAAGAGCAAAACTCCGTCTCAAAAAAAAAAAAAAAAAAACGTAAAGCTTCTGTAGGGCCAGAGACTATCACAGAGATGAAAGACGAATAAGAGACAACATGTGCAACACGCAAGACAGCATGGAAATGCCAACAGCCCTTCGCAGCACAGGGTCAAACTGCACATTCCAATACATAGCTGGTCACTGGATGAAAGTGGACAATTTGCAAGAGAAGAAATTCAAGTCGCCTGGAGTTGAGAGAGGCCCTAGATGCTCCCTGGGGATCAGATAAATGCAAATTTTAAAACAGATAATGGCTCTTTCCCATCTTGCAAGATGGTGGGTGAAAAAGTTGCAAGATGGTGGGTGAAAAAGTCAGATACTAAAGAGAAGAAACCAAATGCCCATTGCAGCCGCAATCCTGTCCTTGTCAGAGGAATTGGCCAGGTTGAAAAGAAAAAGGTTCTTGCAACTGTTACAAAACCAGTTGCTGGTAACAGGAATGGTGGCACCCGGGTGGCTAAACTTCTCAAAATGCCTAGATTTGATCCTACTGAAGATGTGCCGGTGGAGCCACAGCAAAAACCCTTCAGTCAGTACATGAGAAAACTGCAAGCCAGCATCAGCCCCGGGACCGTGCGGATCATAGTCACGGGACGCCACAGGGCAAGAGGATGGTTTTCCTGAAGCAGCTGGGCTAGTGGCTTGTTACCTGTGGCTAGATCTCTGGCCCTCAGTCGAGTTCCTCTACAAAGAACACACCTGAAGTTTGTCATTGCCACCTCAACCAAAATTGGTATCAGCAATGTAAAAATCCCAAAACATATTACTGATGCTTACTTCAAGCAGCAGCAGCTGCGGAAACCCAGAGATACCAGAGAGGTGAGATCTTCAACACAGGAAAACAGAAATACAAGATGACAGAGCAGCGCAAGATGCATCAGACAGCTGTGCACTCACAAACTTCACCAAAAAGCAAAGCTCTTCCTCAGCTCCAGGGCTACCTGCGATCCATGTTTGCCCTAATGAATGGAATGTACCCTCACAAATTGGTGTTCTAAACATCTTAAAAACCTAATAGCTGACTATTAAAAAACAAACAAAAACAGATATTATCTAGAGATGGCAAAAGGAAAGTAATGTTCCCGTCAACTGACACTTGATGTTGTACAACATTTCAAAGGGCCATTTTGAAGAACCTATCCAACATTGCAAACCTGCAGATAAACCTCTAGAAATCTACCGTTTGGAAACGCCAGCTCAACCCGACGTGGATATGAACAAGTATGATGGGCCTCCTTATCCCCAGGGGATACGCTGCGAGACCTCCAGGGGATGCATCAAACAGCTAATAGAACTTTGGGTTTTTGCCGATACATACATACCTAGGATGAGGCTTCATTTAGAAATTAGGCACAGTAAGCAATGAACAATCAAACTAAAAATGGAACAGTTATAATGATATACTGTGATAAAATTTATGTGACTGTGTCTCTCCTCTCTCTAAATACCTTATTGTACTGCACTCACCTATTTTTAGACCGTGGTTGACCGCAGGTAACTGAAACCACAGAAAGCCAAACTGCAACGTGGGGGAGGGGGTGCATGCTTGTGTGACATCTGTGTGTCAGAGAGTTTCAGCTGGAGGCCAGAAAAGGGGACTCGCTTTTTAGAGTTTTGTATTGTTTGGGGATGTTTTCTACGTAAAATGTCTTGTATTTACAGCCAAAAGAGATAACGACAAAAAGGAAAAAATGCTACGTGTCTGACTCTCAGGAAGTGACTAGAGGGAGTGGAAATTCTACCACCTGTTATTGCTAAATCTCATTAAAATGCCCTTGAAATCAACCAAACCAACTCTCAGGTGCAGCCAGAACAATGGAGGCAGAGCAGAGCTCGGGATCCTGAATCCACATCCCAGCCCCTCCTGGTGGGAAGAGAAGAGGGGAGCTCGCTTCCCGTGGTTCCCCCTCACCTGGCTGGAGAGGCCGATGTGGGGACTTCACGTACACAATTCCTTAATTCCTTAACATTTAGTGAGCACCCACCATGTGCCTGGCCCTGCTCCAGGTCCTGAGGGTATCGTGCCGAACAAGATCCCTGCCCTCGTAGCTTACCCAGTGGGTGTACTAAGCAAGCATCACGTAAACATGTGAGCAGGATGGCAAGAGAATGCAGAAAACAATGAGGTTTGGAGAAAAGTTAGGAGCTCTTCACAACCGTTTTCTCGTTGAAAAGCAGCTCTCAGCTTGCTGCTGGGTTGTGCTCTAGTAAGTCTAAGGACAGAGGAAGACCAGCTGATGACAGAGCACAGCTCAAGGGTGGACAGCCGAGCCTACAGAGGCCAGATAGCATCAGCGTTCTGTGGCTTCCCCAGCCCAGGGAACAGTCTTCCTATTTTGAGAATTTCCTACCTTGTGAACTCACACCTCCTTACGGTGGAAGCCAGAAACTTTCCTGTCTCTTTTGAAACTGGGCATAGCATTCGACTTAAAACAGCACCCGTCGGCTGCTCCTGCATGAGGCTGAGTGACACTGAGAAGCAGGTGCCTGGAGCCCTTTCTGTCAGGATGCCGGCAGATCCCAGAAGCAGCAGCAGACAGAAACACTCCAAGTAAATGGCCCCCGAGCCTGGTTCTGATTTCCTAACACGCTATGAGGCACTGCCTATCCTTTATTAGGTTCATCTGTAGCTTAAAACCGCTGACCAGCACTCTGTTGCTTGTAATTAATGACTCCTACTGGTACACGAAGGGAGAAAAGCAATAATCAATTCAATAAGTTTCAGATAAAGATCAATGCTAGGAGGAGGTCAGCACGAGGCAAGGTAAGAGAGAGTGACAGGTGGATGAGGGTTAAGTTTGAAAAGGGGGTCAGCGAAGCCGCTCTGAGGAGGTGACATTGAGCTGAGACCCAAACAATGAGAAGGAACTGGCCATAGAAAGATCTGGGTGAGGAGACTTCTAGACAGGGGGAGCAGAAAATAGAGAGGATGAGCTTCAGATATTACGGATGTATGGAGGGTTGATGTGTTTGGAGTTCAGCACAGATAATTAAAGAGGAACACAACGGGATTGGAAGGTAGGAAGGAGCCAGTTCATGCCAGGCCTTGCTGATCATGGTAAGGCACTGGATTTTATCCTCAGGTTAATGGGAAGCCATGAGACAGTTTTAAATGGGAAGAAATATAGTACCTGGGGTAGCCAGCCTCCAAAACATCCCCCAGTGATCCTTGCCTCCTGGTATTACCACCTTGTATAGCCCCTCTCACAGTGAGTAGGGCTGACCCAATAGGATGCTGCGGATGTGACGGTATGTAACTTACAAGAATAGCTCATAAAAGACACTGCAACTCTGCCTTTATCTCTCGAATGTCTCTCTCCGGGGAAGCCAGCCACCACGTTGTGAGGATACTCAAGCAGCCCTGTGGTGAGGCCCACATCCTGGTGAGGCACTGAGGCTTCCTGCCAACAGCCTTGTGAGTGAGACATCTAGAAAGAGGATCTTCCAGCCCCAGTCAAGCTTTCAAATAGTTGCAACTCTGACACCTTGACAGCTTCATGAGAGGCCCTGAGCCAGAACCTCCCAAACTCCTGACCCATAAGTGTGTGATGTAACGAACGTTTGTTGTTTCAAGCCACTATGTTTTGGGGCAATTTGCCACCTCTAGCCATTGTTCCCAACTGGTGTGTGGTCTGACTGGCGGGTGGCCATGCTTTATTAGTGGTTTGGTATTTTGACTCTCAGCCCTGAATAGGAAGAATGACACAGAGAGGAGACAGAGTTATGAGTGAGAGGAGGCCAAATCGTGGAGTCAGAGTGAAAGCCGCACCCTGGGGAGGGCTGAGTCACTCGTGCTGTCTGGAGGAAGGTGAAGCAAAGATCTGCAACGCTTCCTGCCTCCAGGCTTTCTCCCTGGTTCCTAGGTCTGTATGTCCTCACTGAAAATGCCCCATGACTTGGGGTGACATGGTGAGAGCTCTTCCTCCTTCCTCCCAGGGAAACTCCAGGCCTGATGCTGGAGGGCTGCACTGTTGCCCTAGTTCCCGATCCTGGGCTGGGCCCAGAGCACCAGCCAGTCGGGGGAGCTGCCCTCTCTGCCTCCTACCTGCACTGATGGTCACATATCATCCCACATCGGCCTCTCCAGCCAGGTGAGGGGGAACCACGGGAGAAGAAGCTCGCCTCTTCTCTTCCCACCAGGAGGGGCTGGGATGTGGATTCAGGATCCCGAGCTCTGCTCTGCCTCCATTGTTCTGGCTGCACCTGAGAGTTGGTTTGGTTGATTTCAAGGGCATTTTAATGAGATTTAGCAATAACAGGTGGTAGAATTTCCACTCCCTCTAGTCACTTCCTGAGAGTCAGACACGTAGCATCTTTTCCTTTTTGTCGTTATCTCTTTTGGCCTTAAATACAAAACATTTTACATAGAAAACATTCCCAAACAATACAAAACTCTAAAAAGTGAGACCCCTTTCTCTTCCCACTCTTGGATTATGTAGATGGACTCCAGCTGAAACTCTCTGATACACAGATGTGACACGAGCATGCACGCCGTCCCCCACATCACAGTTTCTGTGGTTTCAGTTACCTGCGGTCAACCACGGTCTAAAAATAGGTGAGTGCAGTACAATAAGGTATTTAGAGAAAGAGAGACACAGTCACTTAAGTTTTATCACAGTATATTGTTATAACTGTTCTATTATCAGTTATTGTTGGGTTTTCTTTCTTTTGAGATGGAGTCTCACTCTGTCACCCAGGCTGGAGTGCAGTGGTGCAATCTTGGCTCACTGCAACCTTCACCTCCCGGGTTCAAGCAATTCTCCTGCCTCAGCCTCTCCTGCCGTAGGTGGAATTACAGGCACCCACCACTGCACCTGGCTTATTTTTGTATGTTCAGTAGAGACAGGATTTCAACATGTTGGCCAGGCTGGTCTTGAACACCTGACCTCAGGCAATCTGCCATCTCAGCCTCCCAAAGTGCTGGGATTACAGGCGTGAGCCACCGCGCCCAGCCTTAGTTATTATGGTCCAGATCCTGCTACACTAACTCCATGACCTGGACAGTCCACCCCATCATCCAGCCTTCCCCCATCCTTCCACTCACAAAACAGAACCCAACAGCAAACCCAGAGATGCTTTTTGAAAAGGAAATAGTTGTGAAAAGAGTTCACAGATAAGCAAACAGAGTAACAAAAAAAAAAAAAAAAAAAAAAAAAAAAAAAAAAGAGAGTTCATGGCTTTGCTCCAAAACTGCAGGGCTTCCTGGCATTCTCTTTTCCTCTTATCATATATTTACTCATTGCCTGCCTTGGGCACCTGCTGGGTAAGCTATGATAGTGGAGATCTCATTCACCACCATATCCTCAGGACCTAGAATGGTGCCTGGCACATCATAGGCGCTAAATAAATGCTAAATTAATCAATTGTGCCCGTGAAGTTCCTTGCTATATTGAATAGGGCTTACCTGTGTAGCCAATAGGGTACTGCAAAATGGCAGTGCATCCCATTGGATTATTAAGCAGAAAACGAACAAGAGAAATCTTAGTTTCCAATAAGCTCCTCGTCTTTCAGTTATTCCCAATTTCAGATTCCAGAGAAGGGGAATATGATTGGTTCACCTCATCTGTCTGTACCAAACCATGCCGTAGATAGCCAGGTGGCCTATACATTGGAAGCTCCAGGGAGACGTGTCTGCCTACCTCAGTCAATTCGAAGGGCAATGGCCTCCCAGACACTGTGGTTGACAAGTCTAATAATATGAGAGGGTCACATCTTTTCAGAGAATTGATTCTAAAATCTCTCTGTAAGACTTTATCCCATATAGTCAGTTATTCATGAAAATCCCTTAAATTACCCATACATGTCTATTCCGCCCAGTACCACTGATCAAAAATCCAGCTCTGCCAGTTTTTCTTCCAAAGTCAGGAGAGATGGCTATTTCTTTGGCTGAGCATGAGATGAAGTAGTTGGTTTGCCTTATGGGTCATGTTTGAAAAATACACTTTTTTTTTTTTTTTTTTTTTGAGGTGGAGTCTTGCTTTGCTGCCCAGGCTGGGGTTCGGTGGTGTGTCTTGGCTCACTGCAACCTCTGCCTTCTGGGTTCAAGCAATTCTCCTGCCTCAGCCTCCCTAGTAGCTGGGATTACAGACATGAACCACATGCCTGTAATTACAGGCTAATTTTTTTTTTTGTATTTTTAGTAGAAACAGGATTTTCACCATGTTGGCCAGGCTGGTCTTGAACTCCTGACCTCAGGTGCTCCACCCATCTCGGCCTCCCAAAGTGCTGGGATTATAGGCGTGAGCCACCACACCCGGCCAAAAAAATGTATCTTTAGACGTGAGAGTCACAGTCCGCATGATGAGATGCTCACAGTATAGGAGGCATTTGTGAGACCCACTGAGAGAGCAACAGGCTCTCACCACATCTGTCTCTGCTCATCTGGGCACACACTGAATAGAATGATGGGTAGACTCACTGGCACTATTTAAATTGTCCTCTCCCCTCCCCTCCTTTCCTCCTTCCTTCTCTTTATTTACACGTTCATGCTACATGGGTTTAAGCATCCACTTGCTCCTGTTGGATTTACACATGAATTGCATGGAGGTCTGAATATAAGAGGAAGAAAATTAATCTGATCCCAGTGAGAAAGCCCTGAGCACAGATGTAAAAGAAGCAAGCAGCAAATTGTATTGATAATCCTATTTCCTGAAATAGATCTTGCACATGAAATACACGAAGATTTTAGAAAGCAGCTATTACCTAACCTGAGGAAGATGAGACAAGGACAGGGCCCGGGAAACTGGGTGCTTCATCATGTGAGATCGTCCCTGGAAGCTGGAATGAAGAGGCTTACAGAAAACTGGATTATTAAGCAGAAGATAAACAAGAGAAACCTCTCTGCCAAGTGGGGGATATTAATGGAGAGATTAAAAGAAAACAAGGGAAAATGCCAGGCATTTAGGATGAAATGTGAAGATATAGTATGAGGGAAAAGCACTTTCAGTTTCTGGATAAATCAGGTGGAAGGGACTCAGTAATCAAAAACTGGTTCTCCTTCACACCACACACACCACTGTAAAATCCACAATGACAAAGAGCTTGACTGTTTTTTCACTGCTGTCTCCCCAGAACTTAAAACCGTGCCTACCTAGTATATACTCAGTCCTCAAACATTTGTCAAATAAATGAATGCAAGACTTTAAAATGAACTGAAATGGGTCATCTTGTACCAGTTAAAACGAGACTACCGACCCTAAGCTATCTCTTGATGAAACTCAAACTTGTTGCAAAAATAAAGACTTCTGTCCGGGCGTGGTGGTTCACACCTGTAATCCTAGCACTTTGGGAGGCCGAGGTGGGGGGATCACCTGAGGTCAGGAGATATAGACCATCCTGGCCAACATGGTGAAACCTTGTCTCTACTAAAAATACAAAAATTAGCCAGGCATGGTGGCAGGTGCCTGTAATCCCAATTACTCAGGAGGCTGAGGCACGAGAATCGCTTGAACCTGGGAGGCGGAGGTTACAGTGAGCAGAGATCATGCCACCGCACTCCGGCCTGGGCAACAAGAGCAAAACTCCATTTAAAAATAATAATAATAAAGACTTCTCTCAAATTTCATTCAGAAAAAATTCAAACTGAGATGACTTCCAAAGACCTTAATAATCAGGACAACCTTGAACTTCACAAGCAACAGTCAGTGCCTGAGACAGTGGAGTGAAAGCTACCAGATCCTTGAGAGAAGTATCTCCCGGACTCCTGAAGCCTGCCTTGATGTCGGCCACAGGAAAAGACAATCAAGGAAAATCTCTGACCTGCAGTGAAACGCAGAGACTAAAGGACCCCTGTGCTACATGTGATGTGATTTTGAGGAAAAAAAAAAAAAAGGCCAGGTGTGGTGGCTCATGCTGTAATCCCACCACGTTGGGAAGCCCAGACAGGAGGATCCCTTGAGCTCAGGACTTCGAGACCAGCCTGGACAACACGCGGAAATCCTGTCTCAATCAGTCAATTAAAACTAGCCAGGCGTGGTGGCGCATGCCTGCAGTCCCAGCTACTCTGGAGTCCGAGGCGGGAGGATCACTTGAGCCTGGGAGATCGAGGCTTCAGTGAGCCTGGATTGCGTCACTGCACTCCAGCCTGGGCTACAGAGCAAGACTGTCTCAAAAATGAAAGAAAAGAAAAGGAAGGAGAGGGGAGGAAGGGGAGGTAGAGGAGGGGAGAAATGAAAAAAAGAAAAGAAAAGACAAAGCCTCCAGGAGCCCTGAAAGGGGGGCCAGTTCACCAACCCGCAGACGGTGATGGGCGGTCACTCGGGTGAGGCGACGCGGCGCCCGAGGACCCTAGGATCGCAGTTTGGGGCCGGGGCGGGGCGGGGCAGGGCCGGCAGCTCCCTCTGCAGAGATGGGCTGGGCCTTTGTGGGGCCGGGCCAGGCCTGGCAGCGGGGAGGGCGCGCTAGCGAGCCGGAAGCGCCAGGACCCCGAGCCCCGCATCGCGCCCCTCTCCACCGGGAAGGAAAGGCGGCCGGGCCTGCCGGGGCTCCCGCATCCCCCTGGAGCCTGCGGTCGCCCCAGACCCCAGCGGTCTCCGGCTTCCCCGCGAGCAGCCCCAGAAGGGAGCCGCGCCGCGTCCTCCCCGCCGCCCCGGGGCTCCCCAACCCCGGCCCGGCCGCTGAACGCCCGCCGCGCGGAAGGACAAGGGCCGCCGCACTCCTGAGAACGGCAGACACCCCGAGCCCGGCTCCTCCGCCCTCTCTCCCTCCCCGGTGCTCCAGCGGTCAGCCCGCGTTTCTGGACACCCGCGGGGCGCAGGGCCTGGACAGAACCGGCCCAAACCTGCGTCTAGGGGCTTCGCCCTCGCGGGGTCACCCAGGCAGCCTGTGCGCGGCCGCACCACAGCGCCTAAGCGCGGGCAGAAAGTAGGCACTACTTTGATTTTTACTCCTATTTTGAGACAGGGTCTCGCTTTGTCGCCAGGCTGGAGTACAGTGGCGCGATCTCGGCTCCCCGCAGCCTCCAACTTCCGGCCTGGAGTCACCCTCCCGAGCAGGTGGAGCGACACCACGCCCGGCTAATTTTGTAACTTTTTGTAAAGATGGAGTCTCGCTACGTGGCTCAGGCTGGTCTTGCGCTCCTGAGCTCAAGCGATCCTCCCGCCTCGGCCTCCTAAAGTGATGAGATTACAGGCGTGAGCCACTGTGCGCGGCTGGTAGTACTTTTTGTACCTTGGGGACAAAAATAAAAACCCAGTCGCTTAAGTGGCACTCCTACAGCAGCAGTGACTTAATAACGAGAGATGGAAAAAGAAAAGAACACCGGTGGCTGAACAAAGAACCATACTTAGAAAATTGTATTATACTGACTGACACGCCTAATTCCCATCCCCACTTCCCATCCGCTAAACCCCCCAAAATGATAAAAATAAATGAGCAGAACAGACCCAAGACAGCAGCCCTAGCTCCCATCATTCCCAAGCACTGTTTGCTGACTGACTCACCAGGCGTTTCCTGGATACAAGGAAGAGCCCCTTTCACCAGGTGAAGAAAAGAGGGTCCGGGCATGGTGGCTCAAGCCTGTCATGCTAGCACTTTGGGAGGCTGAGGTGGGCAGATCACTTGAGGTCGGGAGTTTAAGACCTGCCTGGCCAACAAGGCAAAACCCCATCTCTACTGAAAATACAAAATAATTAGCCGGGAGTGGTGGCGGGCACCTGTAATCCTAGGTACTCGGGAGGCCGAAGCAGGAGAATTGCTTGAACCTGAGAGGTGCAGATTGCAGTAAGCCGAGACGGCGCCACTGTACTTCAGCCTGGGTGAGGAGTGCAGTGGCACCTTCTCCTGTCTTAAAGGAGAAGAAGAGGAAGAAGAGAAAAAAAGGGGGTGTTTATCCGAGGGTGGCCGGACAGCTCCTGGAATCTGCGCTGAGGAGCAGCCAGGCCTGGGTACAGGGACGTCCGGGGGAGTCAAAGCAAGGCCAACTTGCCTTCCTCTCTCTGCGTCTCTGTTGCTTGGTGGCATCTTTTCTCGTCTGTGTCCCTGTTTTCGTCTTTCCATCTTGCCATCACTTGGACCCTCTCACTCTGTCTCCAGCTGTTCCTGTCTCAGGACAGAGATCTCTTTGCCCACTTTCCACAGCTCACCTACTTTTCCCTCTTCCGCTGTGCACAGCTGCTCCCTCCCCTCTGCTGAAACACGCAGCTCTTTCCAAGATCCCAACAAGTTTGGTGACTACACTAACTGACCCTGTCTCTGGATGTCCCCATGCAGATCCCCAGGGCTGACCGAGTGATGGGCTCAGTCTCTGGAGCACTTCCCCACAGGGGCAGCTGCCCCCTCTGTCTGCTGTTATGTGAGCAAGGGGTTGGAAGGGGGACACAGTCCACTCTTGGGAGTGGCAGTGGGTGCGAGAGTTCCCAGATAAGGGGCAAAACCAGGGGCCACACCTCGAGAAAAGGCTTCTATTTAGGACAGTGAAACTGCTCTGTATGATACTATAATGGCAGATGCAAGTCATCACACATTTGTCCAAACCCACAGGATGTACAACTGCAGTGAACCCTAATGTACGCTGTGGAATCTGGGCAATGATGATGTGTAGGTTCCCAGACTGCAACAAATGGACCACTCTGAGGGGATGTTAATCATCAGGGAGGCTGGCAGGGAGTACACCCGAACTCTCTGTACCTTCCTTTTTGCTGCTAACATAAACCTGGTCTAAAAAAATTTGTCTTAAAAAATTTTTTTAGCTGAGTTCAGTGACTCATACCTGTAATCCCAGCACTCTAGGAGGCTGAAGTGGGTGGATTCCTTGAGCCCAGGAGTTCAAGATCAGCTTGGGCAACAAAGCGGGACCCCCATCTAATTAAACAATTAGCGAGGCATGGTGGCACACACCTGTAGCCTAGCTTCTTGCGAGGCTGAGGTGGGAGGATCACTTCAGCCCAGGTCAAGGCTGCAGTGAGCTATGATCAGACCACTGCACTCCAGTCTGGGCAATGAGGAGACTTTATCTCAAAAATAAATATATAAGGACTGGGTGCAGTGGCTCACACCTGTAATCCCAGGACTTTGGCAGGCTGAGGTGGATGGATCACCTGAGTTCAGGAGTTTGAGACCAACCTGACCAAAACACTGAAACCCCATCTGTACTAAAAATACAAAAATTAGCCAGGCATGGTGGTGTGTGCCTGTAATCCCAGCTACTCGGGAGGCTGACACAGGAAAACCACTTAAACCCGTGAGGTAGCGGTTGCAGTGAGCCGAGATCGCACCATTACACTCCAGCTTGGGCAACAAGACTAAAACTCCAACTAAAAACAAAACAAAACAAAAATTATATTTTCCTTAAAACTAAAAAGAAAAAGGCTTCTATGTTAAGGAAACCCCACAAAGAGAGGTGCTCCTGGAAATCCTGGGGAAGAGCCTGAATGTAGCTCTCCTAACGCTTTATGCTCCCTCTTGCAGATTTTACAAATATATAAAAATATATGCACATTCCTAAGGCTTAAAGATAAATTTCACATGTGACTGTGAAATGAGATAGTAAAAAGATGTTTCTGTTCTACATGATTCAGGGTGAAGCTTTTTCTAAATGCAGTATGTTGCATTAGTATCTTCATACAGCTTCTTCCTGATATAAAGGCTCTATACTTATATATCATGCATTGACACTGCTGAAAATCTATGCAAAAACTTGGCCCAGGAAGAACCTAATTAAAATATGCAGTTTCCTTGATTTAATAAGGCCAAGATTTTGCCAAAAACATTCTACATGTTTTCAGAGACAGCTCTGGGAACAGCTTTTTCTGTCATTCAAGACACCTCCTTGAATTTCAGCGAAGGACCAGGGAGGTTTCTAATATTGGGGTTCACGGGTTCAGGGTGCCTTCAGCTCCCCTGAGAGGATGCTTCTCCAGGTTTTTGATCTCCTGCCCTCTCAAGAATGAGGGGACCACGACGCAGTGCACAGTAAATGTGGGACTCAAAAGTGTTTGTAGAAAGTGATTTATTTAAAGAGAGAAAAAGGAGAAGGGGAGAGAAAAGCCCCAACTCTCACACTGAGTGAGAAGGGTTCCCAGAGGGGGAAACCAGAGAAAGAAATCTCCCCTCACACTGAGTGAGAGAATCCAGAAAGATGGAATCCAGGAGAGGAAAGCAGCTTCCACACTGATGGAAGGGAATAGAGAGAGATGGAGTTTAGGAGGGGAAGACAGGCTTCCAGGAGAGAGTGTGGAAGGGGACCCCAGAGGGGAAATCCAGGAGAGAGAAAGATGGCTCCCACGAAGGGGGTGTTCACGGAAGGGGACCCAAACATGGAGTCCGAAGGGATGTGGAAGAAGGGGACTTTTAACCTGGGAGGAACCCCCACCTTCTCTAAGATCCGGGGCCAATGAAAGGAGTTCCTTAGAACTTCCGCTGGGGTGGGCCGGGCGCGGTGGCTCAAGCCTGTAATCCCAGCACTTTGGGAGGCCGAGGCGGGTGGATCATGAGGTCGAGAGTTCGAGACCATTCTGGTCGACATGGTGAAACCCCGTCTCTACTAAGAATACAAAAAATCAGCTGGGCATGGTGGCGCGTGCCTGTAATCCCAGCTACTCAGGAGGCTGAGGCAGGAGAATTGCCTGAACCCAGGAGGCGGAGGTTGCGGTGAGCCGAGATCGCGCCATTGCACTCCAGCCTGGGTAACGAGAGCGAAACTACGCCTCAAAAAAAAAAAAAAAAAAAAAAAAAAAAAAAAAAAAAAAACTTCTGCTGGGGTGATTGACTCTTAGTTTCTTCCCAAACCCTCAAAATTCAAACATAAACGGTTAAATCTCCCAGATGGAGAGAGATGGGAGCGGGGCATGGTGCTAGGAAGTTCTTGCCCCTAAAACTACACCCCCTTGTGGACCCGGAAAGAGAGCACATTTCCTCAGGTTCATCACCAGCCAAGAGAGACTATCTCTGAAAGACAGCTGCTTAGATGTGGGGCCAGTGGTGATGGGTAGAATTCTTTTTCTAGATTTTTTTTTTTTTTTTTTAAAGACGTGTTCTGGCTCTGTCTCCCAGGCTGGAGTGCAGTGGTGTGATCTTGGCTCATTGCAATCTCTGCCTCCTGCGCTCAAGTGATCCTCCCACCTCAGCCTCCCAAGTAGCTGGGACTACAGGTGCACATCACCTGTAATTTTTTTTTTTTTTTTTTTTTTTTTTTTTTTTTTTTTTTGAGACGGAGTTTCGCTCTTGTTACCCAGGCTGGAGTGCAATGGCACGATCTCAGCTCACCGCAACCTCCGCCTCCTGGGGTCAGGCAATTCTCCTGCCTCAGCCTCCTGAGTAGCTGGGATTACAGGCACACGCCACCATGCCCAGCTAATTTTTTGTATTTTTAGTAGAGACGGGGTTTCACCATGTTGACCAGGATGGTCTCGATCTCTCCACCTCGTGATCCACCCGCCTCGGCCTCCCAAAGTGCTGGGATTACAGGCTTGAGCCACCGCGCCCGGCTGTAATTTTTTTTTTTTTTTTAACTTTTTTGTAGAGGTGTGGTTTCACCATATTGCCCAGGCTTTCTGAATGTTGAATAAAGCTCAAAAGAGAAATGGAAGCATTTGCTTCTTTGTGGAAACTAAATGTGGCAAAATTCTCTCATCCTGAATCACAAATTAATTGTTCAAATGGCTGTTTCTCATCCAAGGTAAATTCTCTCATCCTGAATCACAAATTAATTGTTCAAATGGCTGTTTCTCATCCAAGGTGTTAGGCAGCTCTCTCATTTCCAGGGAGTTTCATGAAACTGTGTTTTCCCTAGTTTCCATTTTCTTGTTTTTTGTTTGTTTATTAAGAGCCAGGGCCCTGCTCTGTCTCATGGGCTCAAGTGCAGGCCACAATCATGGCTCACTGCAGGGATCAAGAAAGTGAGCAGCCTTGAACTCCTAGGCTCAAGCGATCCTCTGCTTCAGCTTCTTAAGTAGATGGAACTACAGGCACGTGACACTAGTTCCATCTTCTGGAGAGCTGGGGTGTCAGCAGAGCTCAAGACTCAGAGGAGGGAAGATGCTTCAGGCAGTAGGGAGGACTTTGGAGTTGCTGTGGCAGAATGAAAGGTAAAGCGGGAGGAGCCAAGGTGGAGGCAAGATGGCAGAGGGCGTGCCAGTCCTGGTAAGACCCCAGCCTAGACAGCTCCCAGGACCCCTGGCAAAGTCTAATGACCCCGCATTGGGGTGTGCTCAAATGTTGTGGGGGAACCAAAGACGAGGTTGAGTTTTCCTTCAGAACCTGGGGTAGACAGAGGCAGCGCACAAGGAAACCAGATCCCAAGAGAAGAGGAGGCCAGAGTCCCTGGGAATGACAGCAAACCCCAGGGAGGCCTTGGAGTCCTGAGATCTGTGGCTCCCCAGGACTTCCAATGGCCAGGGAACCCCTAATTGAACTGTCCCAGGATGGCGTGGAGTGAATGAGGTCCCAGATGGGGTGGAAAAAGGAAGAGGGCTTACCCCGCTGAGGCCTGGGTGAGAGCTGCCTGGGGAGTGTGGGTCACAGACACGGGAAAAGGGAGATTTCAAGGAAGAAGAGGCCCCAAACACCAGGTGGTGCTGGGAAGCCAAGGATGGTAGGGACTGAGGGAGTCCACTGGGTGGACTTGGACAGAAAGTGACAAGGAAGATGGCAGGTGTCAGACTACAGATGGGTGGAGAGTGAACAGGCGCCATGGATCGAAGATGTGAGTCCCCTCCTCATATTCATCTGTTGAAATCCTAACCCCCACGGGGATAGTATTGGGAGGGGAACCTTTAGGAGGTGATTAGGTCATTAGCTAAGAGCCCTCAGCAATGAGATTAGTACCCCATGAAAGGACCCCAGAGAGTTCACTCACTGTCTCTCTGCTCCCCACCGCGTGAGGATAACAAGGAGAATCCGGCCATCTGCAACCCAGAAGGGAGCCCTTGCCACAACTCACTCATGCTGGCACCATGATCTAATTCCCATCTCTGGCAAGTGAGAAAGTGCATTTCTGCTGTTTCTAAGCCGCCCAGCCTGTGGGATTCTACAGCAGCATGAATGAGAAACAGCTGATGGGAAGTAAATCAGAGCGTGCATACAGAACTTTCTAGACACTTGAATGCCGCGCTGTCCTGGGAAACCTTTGGTTACATTCTCCTCCAAAGGCCCCAAAACCCTGTAATACACATCACATATTTATTTTGTTTTGCATATTTTTCTGGAAAAAAAAGGATGAAACAAATCATGACTGTGTATGACTCAAAGTCCCACCAAAATCTGTGTGCCGCTTTCTCACAAAGACACATTTTACATCTTTGTTACAAAATTCATATGGGTTATTTTCCCAGGAGTTCCTGGGAGAATGCTTGTCCCCCAAATTGTGCTAATTACTGAACAGAGAGGTTTTGCCTTAAATGAGGAAATGGAATTCTGATTGGAACATGTCATTGCTAATTATTGCTGCTCCCAAAAGAAGATGTAAGCAGATTCAGAAGACCACTTCCTATTGTTTTATTTGTTTGTTGGTTGGTTTGAGACAGGGTCTCCCGAGGCTGGAGTGCAGTGGCACGATCATGGCTTATTTTACTCACTGCAGCCTCGAACTCCCGGGCTCAAGTGATTCTCCCATCTCAGCCTCCTGAGTAGATGAGACTACAGGTTCATGCCATCACACCTGGCTACTTTTTATTTATTTTTTGTAGAGATGGGATTTCCCCATGTTCCTCGGGCTGGTCTTGAACTCCTGGGCTCAAGCAGTCCTCCCACCTTGGCCTCCCAAAGTGCTGGGATTACAGGTGTGAGCCACCTCATACGGCCTGACCCCCTCCCTTTGAAACAGACTGGTTGTGGATACTCTGTGTTAGTTCCCCAAGCGGATGGAGAACCCAGTTCTCCCTAGGTATATATTTTTAAAGTACACCAAGGGAGAGGACTGAAACCACGGTGGAAATAACTGGAGCTTATGATGCTGCTATAGAGAGAAAAGGGAAAGTAGAGTGAACTCTTAGGACTGCTGTCTAGGTTTCTTGGTGTCTCGACATTTCCTTATTAAACAACAACAAAAACAAAAAACAATAGGAAGGGGTCTTTTGAAATGTCTCATTTCTTTTTTTTTTTTTGAGACGAAGTTTCGCTCTTGTTACCCAGGCTGGAGTGCAATGGCACAATCTCGGCTCACCGCAATCTCCGCCTCCTGGGTTGAGGCAATTCTTCTGCCTCAGCCTCCTGAGTAGCTGGGATTATAGGCATGCGCCACCATGCCCAGCTAATGTTTTGTATTTTTAGTAGAGACGGAGTTTCACCATGTTGACCAGGATGGTCTCGATCTCTTGACCTCGTGATCCACCCGCCTCGGCCTCCCAAAGTGCTGGGATTACAGGCTTGAGCCACCGCGCCCGGCCGAAATGTCTCATTTCTTACTTTAAAGAAACTAAAGTGGTGGACATAGAGAAGGGAGCTCCTGCTGGCTTATGCAGAAGGAGAGCAGAGAGATGGAGTGCAGGGAGCACCTTTTTTTCCTTCTTTCTTCCCTCCCTCCCTCCCTTCCTCCCTCCCTCTTTCCTTCTCTCCCTCCCCTCCTCTCTCCTTCTTCCTCCCTCCCTCCCTTCCTTCCTTTCTTCCTTCCCTCCTTCTTTTTTCTTTTTTGACAGAGTCTTGCTCTGCCACTCAGGCTGGAGTGCAGTGGCATGATCCCGGCTCACCGCAACCTCTGCCTCCCAGGTTCAAGCGACTCTTGTGCCTCAGCCTCCCTAGTAACTGGGACTACAGGCATGCACCACCACACCTGGCTAATTTTTGTATTTTTAGTAGAGATGGGGTTTTACCATGTTGGCTAGGCTGATCTTGAACTCCTGACCTCAAGTGATCTGCCCACCTTGGACTCCCAAAGTGCTGGGATTACAGGCCTGAGCCACCATACCTAGCCCCAGGGAACATTTTTCATGGAAAAGACTTGAGCATGTTTAAATGCTGACACACTTTGGGGAGAGTCCGGAAACGGGGAGAGACCTGGTTTTGTAGTTCTCGGCCAATAGGAGGGGTGGAATTGAGAGCCCAGGAGCAGGGTCTGGCCTTGGAGAGAAAAGGATGGGCATTCAAGCAGGGCGTCTGGTGAGGGTGGGGAGGGAGACAGCAGGAAGTTGAAGGAATTCTCGTGATGGATTCTCTTTGTTCTGTGCAATAGAAAGAGAGGGTTTTTGCTAAGAGTGATGGCAGAGGGATGCGGGGTGGTGCTGAGCTGAGAGAAGGTTTACAAAACGTGGTGTAGGGAAGGGAGAAGGCCCCCAGGGCGGTAGAGCAGGCTGGTAGGAAGTATAGGAGGGAGTGCCGGTTTTCCCCCAGGATCCATCTTCTCTCCTTCCATGGTGATGGAATATTTCACTGGTCACCCAAGGACCAAGGCACAAGGGTTGGGTTTTTTATTTTGTTTGTTTATGTGCCTGTTTGTCTTTTTTCCAGCCCAAACATATTTATCATGAACTCCCTTTTCAGATCAATGAGAAGCCTTAACATGCTTCTATTTTTTTTTTTTTTTTCCCCCTTCTGAGAGAGGGTCTTGCTCTGTCTCCCAGGCTGGAGTGCAATGGCGCAGTCATGGCTCACTGCAGCCTTGACCTCTGGGTTCAAGCAGTCCTCCCACCTCAGCCTCCCAAAGTGCGGGGATTACAGGCATGAGTCACTGCACCCAGCCCCCAACACACTTCTTGACGGAGTCTACATATGGTATCTGCAACCTGAGAGTACACACAAAATGCCCAGCTTTATTCTCTGTGCCAAAGGCTGCATTTCCCAGGACTTTGACCCCACTTGCAAAGAGTCCAGCAGCAGTGAAGAGCCCAGTCTAAGGTGTCACTGTTTACCTCATGCCTTCTCTGGACCGACAGGGGGGCTCTTGGCTAGGGAGGAGGTAGTCTCTGCACCACAGCATGGTGTGAATTTTGCCCGGCACTATTTTTTAATATTCATGTATACTGACTTTTTGTTCATTAAAAAAGTGGGCTGGGCGTGGTGGCTTACACCTGTAATCCAGCACTTTGGGAGGCCAAGGTGGGCAGATCACCTGAGGTCGGGAGTTCGAGACCAGCCTGACTAACATGGAGAAACCCCATCTCTACTAAAAATACAAAATTACCCAGGTGTGGTGGAGGGTACCTGTAATTCCAGCTACTCAGGAAGCTGAGGCAGGAGAATCGTTTGAACCCAGGAAGTGGAGGTTTTGCTGAGCCAAGATCGCACCATTGCACTCCAGCCTGGCAACAGAGAGAGACTCCACCTCAAAAAAAGAACTAATTATTAAATATAATATACTAAAGACATAAAGAAGAATGCAAAATACCCATGTCCCTATCATCTAGTTTAAAGAAAACATTATGAAGATGACCGCATCCCTTTCCCCTGCCTGTAAGTACCTGCTCCTTTGAGTCTGGGGTCTTTTCTTCCCACATCTCCCACCACGGCAGCCCAGAGAGGAGGGCCTTCCATGGTGCACTGCAGTGCAGGTAGGTGAACAGGCTGCATTGCAACATTACAGTAACAAATAGAGAAATCATGAAAGCAACAAAAGAGAGATGAGAACTCTACTTTAGAGATAGAAATACAAGCAATTGCAAAAACCGAGACCAAAAGTTCAGGTCATTAGTAGGTTGGCTTAGACATGGTGACAAGTCTGATGGGTGGCCATCTTAGGACACAGAAACCTGTCAGTGCACAAAGCACAGGACAATGACAAAGTAAGGTGGCCTGGACTAGGACTGACCCCTCCAAGCTGTTCCCAGCCAAGGTTGCACCAATATTCAGATGAGGAGGGACTGCCACTTAAAACCAGAGTAAAGTTGTGGCCATGCCAGTGCACTGTTATCAGAGGTTTGGTATGAGCTGCAAAAGTCTATTTCACAGTGTGGGTTCGTTTTACCTAAAAGTCAGTGCTCAGAGGCGTCTACCCACCAGGCTCACATTTGATTCAAGAAAATAAAATGATTCTCTGAAATCTAGGTGGAAAATTTAAAAAAAAATTAAAAAAGAAAATAAAATGAAAGCCCTATTGGATAGTTGGGACATCTTGAAGCACTTCCGTAGGGACAGATGGGTGAGAGGCTGTTGGCTGACATTTAACTGTAGTTTCACATTTATCCAACATCTCCTTGCAATATGTCCAAGTTAGCCTGGAGTGGACTGGACTTCATGGCCAGAGGAGCTGCCTGCCTTCCAGGCTATGCTGCTGGCACCCTCCTCCCTCCCCATGCTGGGCAGTTTTCTGGCTTAGACTGCAGGTCAGTGGTTTTCTTTGTGACAAAGTTGTTGTTTTTCTTTTTTGAGACAGAGTCTCACTGTTGCGCAGGCTGGAGTGCAGTGGCATAATCTCAGCTCACTGACCTCTGCCTCATGGATTCAAGCAATTCTCCTGCCTCATCCTCCCAAGTAGCTAGTACTATAGGTGCACACCACCATGACTGGCTAATTTTTTTCTTTTATTTTTATTTTTATTTTTTCTATTTTTAGTAGAGACAGGGTTTCCACTATGTTGGCCAGGCTGGTCTTGAACTTCTGACCTCAAGTGAGCCGTCATCCACCTTGGCCTCCCAAAGTGCTGGGATTACAGGTGAGCCACTGTGCTCAGCCTGTGACAAGGGTTTTAACTATAAATTCAGTTTCTTTAATTAATATTAGGCTATTCAAATGACTTATTTTTTCATGAGTAATCTTTGGTAGTGTTAAGTTTTTCAAGGAATTTATCCATTTCATCTAAGTTATTGAAACTGTTGGCATAAAGTTGTTTATAATGCTCCCTTTTTATCCTTTCAATATCTATAGAATCTGTAGTGATGTCTCCTCTCTCATTTCTGATATCAGCAATTTGTGTTGTCTTTTTTGCATAATCAGACTACAGTTTATCAATTTTATTGATATTTTCGAAAAACCAGCTTGTGATTTCATTGACTTTTTTCTATTGTTCTTGTGTATTCCATTTCATTGATTTCCCCCTTTGATCTTTATTATTTCCTTTTATTTGCATACTTTAGACTGAATTTGCTCTTCTTTTTCCAGTTTCTTTACATTTATTTTTTACACCTTTTAGATCATAGCAGAACTTTAACACCTTCTAGTTTCTTTTTTTTTTTTTTTTTTTTTTGAGACAGAGTTTCGCTCTTGTTACCCAGGCTGGAGCGCAATGGCACGATCTCGGCTCACCGCAACCTCCGCCTCCTGGGTTCAGGCAATTCTCCTGCCTCAGCCTCCTGAGTAGCTGGGATTACAGGCACGTGCCACCATGCCCAGCTAATTTTTTGTATTTTTAGTAGAGACGGGGTTTCACTATGTTGACTGGGATGGTCTCGATCTCTTGACCTCGTGATCCACCCGCCTCGGCCTCCCAAAGTGCTGGGATTACAGGCTTGAGCCACCGCGCCCGGCCAACAACACCTTCTAGTTTCTTAAGGTAGAAGCTGAGGTCATTGATTTGAGTTCTTTCTCCTTTTCTAATATAACCATTTAGTGCTATAAGAACACCAAGTCTTGGTGATATTCCTGACCATTGGATGAAGCCTCAGTTGAGGCCAGCCTGAATCCAAAACACTGGTTCTCAATGCTGGCTACACATTAGAACCACCTGGCAAGCTTCTAAAACTAGCCATGCTTTGGTCCCCCCCAGGACAAATAAATGAAAATCCCTGAGAACGAGCCTCGGTATTGGGAGTCGTCAAAGCTCACCAGGTAGTTCTGTTGAGCAGGTAGGACTGTGAATCACCACTCTAGACCACTGTTTTTCAAACTGTCTGTGGTAACAGCAGTTTGCCTTTTCATTTTCAGTTTTATTGTTATTTTATTGGCTGATGCTTTTGCAACACACAATAAAGATGAATCATATGGCTTCATCCACTGGAAGTATCCTTTATAAAAAGTTTTTCATCTATGCCTCTTAAATTCAGATGTTCTCATTATTCTGTAGCATTATCAATGAGGCAGGAAAGAAAGTTCACACACATGGATACTTCAGCCATGTAGATATCTCATCATGGACCAATAAAAAAGTTTGTGGACCACTCTAGTCCAAGGACCGCACTGCAGTGCTGTTGAGTTTTCTTGACTATGAGTCAATAACTTCTTTCTATTGTTGAAATTAATTTCCAGTTATAAGAGGCAGATTCCAACTGAAGCACCCTATCATAGACATATCCACCTAGGCTGCCGTCATCGGGTCGCATGCTGCTCTCTCTCTTTCTGTTTCTCTCTTTCCCACAGGAGAGCTGCAGCCATCCCAGAGTATGTGCTTAGTCATGGCTTATTTGACGGTGACTGCAAGATCACCGAGCACCCTCATTCTGGCTCCCTTTCCAGAGCAGCATGAACACAGGTGATACAAACTTCCCTTCCCCCATGGTTAACACTAAGGAAATGGACCGTCTAGGTTTAAGAGGCAATGGAAGCACCGTTTTTTTTTTTTTTTTTTTTTTCCCCCAAAGGAAACCTCTAGAAGCCACATGATTTGGAGGTATCTTTTTTTGTTGTTTGAGACAGAGTTTCGGTCTTGTTGCCCAGGCTGGAGTGCAGTGGTGCAGTCTTGGCTCACTGCAACCTCCACCTCCTGGGTTCAAGCAATTCTCCTGCCTCAGCCTCCTGAGTAGCTAGAATTACAGGCAACCACCACCATATCCGGGTAATTTTTTTTTATTTTTAGTAGACATGGGGTTTCACCATGTTGGCCAGGCTGGTCTCAAACTCCTGACCTCAGGTGATCCACCCGATGTGGCCTCCCAAAGTGCTGGGATTACAGGTGTAAGCCACTGCACCTGGCCAAGGTACCTTTTCATCTTTTGATCACAAGCTCCTCTTTCAACTTACAAATACGGATTTTAACACATTTGCACTGTTCTTTTTGTTGCTCAAATCATCCTGTGTTTGGCCAGACAGAGCCTTTTCACATAAGCCCCTGTGTCCTTTTAATCAGACTCCATAGTGCCGATACCCTCCTTGTTCAGCTGCCCCAACCTTGGACTGGCCATTTTGCAGGAGCCCTGGTTCCTTTTCTTTTTCTTTTCTTTTTTTTTTTTTTTGAGACGGAGTTTTGCTCTCGTTACCCAGGCTGGAGTGCAATGGCGCGATCTCGGCTCACCACAACCTCCGCCTCCTGGGTTCAGGCAATTCTCCTGCCTCAGCCTCCTGAGTAGCTGGGATTACAGGCACATGCCACCATGCCCAGCTAATTTTTTGTATTTTAAGTAGAGATGGGGTTTCACCATGTTGACCAGGATGGTCTCGATCTCTTGACCTCGTGATCCACCCGCCTCGGCCTCCCAAAGTGCTGGGATTACAGGTTTGAGCCACTGTGCCCGGCCTGCCCTGGTTTCTTTTAGTAGAGAATGGCATACAGAGACCAAGATCTAGGCAAGATATATACTTTTTCTTTTGAGACAGGATCTCACTCTGTCTCCTTGGCTGGAGTGCCTGGCAGTCATGACTCACTGCAGCTTTGAGCTCCTAGGCTCAAGGGATCCACTAGCTTCAGCCATCTGAGCAGGTGGGACCACAGGCACATACCACCATACCTGCCATATATATATATATATATATATATATATATATATATATACATATACATATATACATGTATATATAACATACATACACACACACACACACACACACACACACACACACACACACACACATTGTAAAGACAGGGTTTTTGTTTTGTTTTCTTTTTTGAGACAGAGTCTCTCTCTGTCACCCAGACTGGAGTGCACTGGCATAATCTTGGCTCACTGAAACCTCCATCTCCCAGGTTCAATCAATTTTCCTGCCTCAGCCTCCTGAGTAGCTGGGATTACAGGTATGCACCACCCTGCCCGGCTAATTTTTGTATTTTTAGCAGAGATGGGATTTCACCATAATGGCCAGGCTGGTCTCAAACTCCTGACCTTGAGATCCACGAGCCTTGGACTTCCAAAGTGCTGGGATTACAAATGTGAGTCACCGCACCTGGCCAAGACAAGGTCTTCTTTTATTTTTTGTTTTCTCAGCCCGAATATGTTTGTATACAAGGTCTTGCTAGGTTGCCCAGGCTTCTACTCTTTTTAAACACAAAAATTACATAAATTTTCACACAATCTGTTTTGCCATCTCGAGAGGCCTTTGCATTGAGGCCGCTAATGCCCTGACCATCACATCACTTGGATTTGGAGTCCCTTTGGGTTACAGCACAGTGCCTCAGCCTCAGCACTACTGACGTGTGGGCTGGATTGTTCTGTGTTGCGGAGGCTGTCCTGACACTGCAGGTAGATGCCAGTAGCACCTCCCTAGTTGTGGCAACCAAAATGCTGCCAGACATTGCCTAATTCCCCTGGGGGTGCCAAAATCATCCCCCATTAAGAACCACTGGATAGCCTCTGGGATTCTGTGGAAAACTTTCTGGAACAAACCAGAGAAAATCTGACTCCTGATATCACATCCATGCCAGCTGCCTGCCTCTGTTTCCCCATTTGTCTAGGTGGAATCATGACTACAAGGTAGAACAGCATATGGTGGGAAGGAATCAGACCTGCAGTGGGTCACTGCGGTGCTCATGAGCAGACGTAAGGTCACAAGCAGCACTACCCAGGAGCCGTGTGGCACTGTGCTGGCTTTGCTGATGGCAGGGCATCCCACTGAGCTGACTCAAGTCCCCAGGATTGCTCCAGCTCTTGGATTCCCCCCAGGCCTCTTCTTAATGTTGGCCTTGTTTAAGATCTTTCATTTTACCGTCAAAAAGAGAAAGTCTCATTTAATTCATACCAGACGCTGAGTGAGTCGTCATGAATCAATACAACATTATCCAAAAACCACCAAAATGAATCATAGGGATAAACAGGATTTTTTTTTTCTCCCTGCAAAACAGAGACTAAAATAGTGCCTTGCCCTTTTAGAAAAAAAAAAAAAAATCTGAGGTTAGCAAGAGGCCTAGGGCCCTGCTGGTGTAATCCACGTGTCTGTGAGCATGGAATGGTCCAGCTGCAGGTCCTAGGGAGACAGGGTAGGAGGCCTGCAGCTGAGCCAGGCAGACATGGGCTAAAGGAGGTGTTTCAGAGTCGGTATTGAAGACTGGGGGTCCAGCATCCCCCTGAAACTGTTATGCAATCCTGTTTCCATCCCAGCCTCAAAGCTGTCTGAGACTCAAAGAAGTTTTGTGATCCTGATCATGGACGAAGAGGCCCCTGGGAACTGGGGAGGGTCTTCTGGGAGCTGAGCATCCTGGAATTCTGCTGATAAAGCCAAGGGGACCCGTCAGCGTCGTGAGCGCTTGTTTTCTCAGTCCTGCATCTACTGAGATCCTTGAAAATGGCACTTGGAGTATCTAGGGGAGTCAGAAATGGTGGTTGTCCTCCATGGGGCAGCAGGGAGGCTGGAGAGGGAAGGCTCCGGGACCACCTAGGCTCTCAGACTCTGCCCCTTGAACAGAGGGAGGCAAAGGCCAAGAAGAGGCTGGGCTGACACATCCTTACAGTGTGGCCGCATGAGACGCTTGGTTGGTTCTAGCTTCTAGGTCTCCACGGCCTCCCTGTTTCCTGTCTTTTCCAGAACAGGCTCTTCAATTTCCCTTTCCATGGTGTGAGGGACCCACATCCTTCGTATGAATTTCCCTTGGGGTCAGGGTCAGCATCTGTTGCTTGCCACCCTGGTTTCTATAAGAGGCTCTGACAGCTGTCTCCCAAATCCCTCACCTCTCAGACCTGTGCAGGAGTAGCCAGGAACAAGTGGAGCTGAAGCCATGCTCAATGGCACCCACAAGGTCAACTCAGAAGGGCTCCCTTCTGTTAAGGCAGAATCAGAGCATGGAGGCTGAGTGCTCCCTGCAGTCACTGGGCCATCACCAGTGAAGGAACTGACTCATCTGATGTGGGCCAGTGAGGAATGTGTTTAGACAACTGACCACTAAGACCTACAGCAATAAAGAAAATGGAACTGGCCGGGCACAGCAGCTCACGCCTGTAATCCCAGCACTTTGGGAGGTGAAGATGGGCAGATCACCTGAGGTCAGGAATTTGAGACCAGCCTGGCCAACATGGTGAAACCCCATCTCTACTAAAAACACAAAAATTGAGCTGGGCGTGCTGGCTCACGCCTGCAATCCCAGCACTTTGGGAGGCGAGGCAGGTGGATCACGAGGTCAGAAGTTCGAGACTAGCCTGGCCATCATGGTCAAACCCCATCTCTACTAAAAATACAAAAATTAGCTGGATGTGGTGGCAGGCACCTGTAATCCCAGCTACTCAGGAGGCTAAGGCAGGAGAATCGTTTGAACGTAGGAGACGGAGGTTGCAGTGAGCCAAGATCGCACCACTGTACTCCAACCTGGGTGACAAGGTGAGACTTGGTTTCAAGAAAAAAAAATTGGCTGGGTGTGGTGGTATCTGCCTGTAATCTCAGCTACTTGGGAGACTGAGCCAGGAGAATTGCTTGAACCCAGGAGACAGAGGTTGCAGTGAGCTGAGATCACACCACTGCACTCCAGCCTGGGCAAAAAAAAAAAAAAAAAAAAAGATGGAGCTGTTCCCAGAGATCCTCGGTGCCACTCCAGGTTTCAGCAAAGCTTTGCTGAGGGGCCGGGGTCACAGACACCAGTGCACACAGACTCTATAGGGGATCCCATCGTAGCCCCCTCCCCCTGAATGGCCTCCAGGCATCTATCCTGGCTCCACGTCTGGGCCCTTCATTTTCTTACATCTTGCCTGCGGCAACCTCCTGTGTGTCACCTTTCCCCCCCCAACTTCTGGGATGACTATTCAATTCTTCATTCTTTCAAACCTCCAAGGGCTCCCAGCCCGCTCATCCCTGGCATCTGCCCACTAGAGGACCCTCACTAGAAATACTCCTTAGTTGTGACGATCAAAAATGTCTATGGACATTGCCAAACATCCCCTCAGATGGAAAATCACCCTCAGTGAGACCCACTGATCTAGACCAACGGCCAGCCGCTCTCTCTCACGCTTGTCACCCACATCTGGAATGCACACATTTGACGGACCTTCATCTGTCCTTTTTCAAAGCCCAGCGTGGTCGAGCACCGTGGTGCACGCCTGTAATCCCAGCAATTTTGGAGGCCAAGGCAGGAGGATTGTTTGAACTCAGAAGTTAAGAGACCAGCCTAGGCACCATGTTGAAACCCCATCTCAACAAAAAATACTACAATTAGCCAGGTGTGGTGGTATGTGCCTGTGGTCCCAGCTACTCAGGAGGCTGAGGTGGGAGGATTGCTTGAGCCTGGGAGTTTAAGAACGGGCTGGCAACATAGCAAGACCTCATCTCTAAAACAAATTTTTTTTAATGTAAAAAAAAATTAAAAATGTGATCACATTTTTCTGGAGGGGAATTTAACAGTATATTTTGTGAGTTTTAAGTTGACAGTGTAATATACAATTAGTCAGGCATGATGGCAGGTGCCTGTAATTCCAGCTACTCGAGAGTCTAAGGCAGGAGAATTGCTTGAACACGGGAAGCAGAGGCTGCAGTGAGCCGAGATCACGCCACTGCACTCCAGCCTGGGTGACAGGGCAAGACTCTGTCTCAAAAAATAAAATAAAATTTAATAGTGTAATATTATGAACTACTGATACATGAAACATAGATGAATCCCAAAAGCGTAATTCTGAGGGAAGAGTACATACGCAGGGTGCAATGGCTCACGCCTGCCATTCCATCACTTTTGGAGGCCAAGGTGGGAGGATCGCTTGAGCCCAGTAGTTCTAGACTGGCCTGGGCAACATGGCAAGATGCCCCATCTCAATTTGTTAAAAATTAAAAATTAAAAAAAAAAAACCAAAGCCCCATGGACTGACAGGCAGACAACACATACACACACATGCCTGTAGATTTCTAGGTGTGAGTCAGACGTCCCTGTGTCTCCCTGGCTCCGGGGGCCGCTGTTCCCGCTCTCCAGTGTCTCCCTCAGTTGACCTGAGGAAAGCAGGATGCACCTTCCCCTCCCCTATGGGTGTGGCTGGGGGTGGACTCCACAGTACCAGCCTCTGCTAAAGAAGTCTGCTTCCGCTGGGAGCCGTGGCTCACCCCTGTAATTCCAACATTTTGGGAGGCTGAGGTGGGTGGATCACCTGAGGTCAGGAGTTTGAGACCAGCCTGGCCAATATGGTAAAACCCTGTCTCTATTTAAAATACAAAATTAGCCGGACGTGGTGGCAGGCGCCTATAATCCTAACTACCCGGGAGGCTGAGGCAGGAGAACAGCTTGAACCTGGGAGGTGGAGGTTGCAGGGAGCCAAGATGCGTCACTGCAGTCCAGCCTGGACAACAAGAACGAAACTCCATCTCAAAAAATAATAATAAAAATAATTTAGGCTGGGTGTGGTGGCTCATGCCTATAATCCCAGCACTTTGGGAGGCCAAGACGGACAGATCACAAGGTAGGATGATCGAGACCATCCTGACCAACATGGTGAAACCCCACCTCTACTAAAAATACAAAAAAATTATCTGGGCATAGTGGTGTGAGCCCGTAGTCCCAGCTATTCAGTAGGCTAAGGTAGGAGAATCGCTGGAACCCAGGAGGCAGAGGTTCCAGTGAGCTGAGATTGGGCCATTGCACTCCAGCCTGATGACAGAGTGAGACTCTGTCTTTAAAAAGTAATAATAAATAATAATAATAATTTAAAAATTAAAAATAAATCTTCCTAGTCTCTGATTCCTCTCTCTCAGCCTGTCCAGCCGCTTTATAAGCTGGATGTGGGTGGTCAATCCGGTGACTCAGAACTACCAGCTCCCAGAAATTTCCCTCCCAGCCCTGCATAGGTGGTCCAGCATCCCATGTTGGGATCGGGAGGGGCTGCCCCGCCTGTCTGGGGTCTCAGCCAAGCCTGAGGCAGAAGGAGCCTGCTAATTACCATCCAGGTGCTCATTAGCCGCCCCTCCTCTCCTCGCCTCAGGATTCTTTCCCATTCCTATTTACTCAACCTCTCCCTCCTGACCAGAACCTGCCCACTGACATTTCAACATATTTAAGTCTCTCCTGAAATTAAAAAAAAAAAACAAAAAACAAAAAACCTGTTTTGACCCCAAATCTCCTTGCAGCTACCTCCTAATTCTCTCTTCCCTTTCAAAGCCAAACTTGTGAAAAAGCTGTCTGCAACCACAATCTCCGTTCCTCACCTCCTACGCATTCCAGTCTGGCTTCCCTGCATCAGTCCCAGCATCTCTTCCCAAGATGGTCTGATGCTAAGAGCACCGGGCTGAGGCTGGAGAGCACGAAGCTGGCCTGGCCTAGGCAGGACCCTGGCCATGGGAGCAGCAGTAGGGACACAATGGTTGGCGTTACCCAGGGTTGTCAATGGCAGCTGCAGACGATAAGCTTGAACTTCTGAGCAGTTCCAGAAAGAATATCTGGCCTTGAGTCCTGAGACTATGCCAACACCTACTTACCTTCATCGATTCATTCATTCATCCAGTCAATAACTCTTTATTGAACACACCTGGGCCAGACCCTGAGGCAGGCACCTGTTAATAGACTTGCTCTCTTCCCTCATGGAGCTAACTGGGCATCAATCAAAGAGCCATGAAAATACAGAAAGACAACCGAGATGTTGGATGGAGAAGTGCAGAGTGTATCACAGTGGGATCAGATCTGGCCTGAAAGGTCAAGAAGAGATTTTTAGGTTGGGATCTAGCCAATGACTAGGAATTAGCTAGTCCAGGAGCAACGGGGGTAAGGAGATGATAGGGAACTGGAGGAAAAGTGTCTCTGTGGGACCAAGAGGCCAGGGATTCCAGAATTGAAAAGGATCAGCAGGAAGCAAGTAGGGAGGGGTGGGGAAAGCTGGATAGAAATTAGATTTTTCTCTTTTTTTTTTTTTTTGAGACGGAGTCTTGCTCCGTTGCCCAGCCTGCAGTGCAGTGGCGCAATCTCCACTCACTGCAACCTCCACCTCCGGGGTTCAAGCGATCCTCCTGTCTCAGCCTCCCAAGTAGTTGGGACTACAGGTGTGCACCACCAGGCCTGACTAATTTTTTTATATTTTTAGTAGACACAAGGTCTGGCCACTTTGGCCAGGCTGGTCTTGAACTTCTGACCTCAGGTGATCCGCCCAGCTTAGCCTTCCAAAGTGCTAGGATTACAGGGGTGAGCTACTGCACCTGGAATTAGGTTTTTCTCTCTGTCCCTCAGCCTTTGTGCCAAACCTTTCTCCTGCCTCATCTGAAGGGCTTTAGCACCGTCCACTCCCCTGATGCGGTTGACCCTTTTATTTCCCTTCCTCCTAGGACTCTGTAACGCCTGAGCTCTTGCATGTCCCTCCTCTGACCTGAGTGTGAGTGTTCCATAGAGCTCTACCTAGGCCTTACTCCCCTTCCCAACCCTTTTTCTTGACATTGTCTCCCACTTTTATAGACTGTCACTTCTAACAGATCTCCAGTCCCAGAACTCTTCCCTGGACCCAGGTTCAGTGATCTCCTTGCCCAGTGATCCTCTTCACACAGATACCCTACTCACTATCTTAAATACAGCATATCTTAGAGCAAGAAAATGTTAAGTCTCCCTTTTGTTGAGAAAATGTAGAAAGTAACCTAAAGCAGTCAGGTGTGGTGGTGTGCACCTGTAGTTCCAGTCACTCGGGAGGCTGAGGCAGGAGAATTGCTTTAACTCAGGAGGCAGAAGTTGCAGTGAGCCGAGACCGCACCACTGCACTCCAGCCTGGCAACAGAGCAGGACTCTGCCTCTAAATAAGTAAATAAATAAACAAACAAATAAATAAAACTAAAAATACAAAATTTAACCTGGCATGGTGGTGTGTGCCTGTAGTCCCAGCTACTCAAGAGGCTGAAGCAGGAGAAACACTTGAACCCAGAGGCTGAGGTTGCAGTGAGCCAAGACTGTGCCACTATACTGCAGCCTGGGTGAGACTGTGTCAAAAAGAAAAAAAAAAAACCTAAAAGGAAACAATCTCTCTCTGTTTCTTTTCTTTCCTTTCAGCACCCCCCTACCCCAGTAATTAGCCTGACTTGATTACTTGATTAGTGCTTGTCTACAATGTAACTCCTATACTTCCTGCTATGAGAGAATTGCCTGGACTCCCTTTTTTCGAGGAAATCAGGTGATATGAGACATATAACTATGCTCTGAAGTTGCAAATGACATCATCAGTGAATTAGTTTTCTTTTTGCTTCTTTTCTTTGTTCTTCTAACCATATGTGTATGTAAATGTGTGCGTGTGTATACCCTGAGAATTTCTGTGCAGGGAGGAAGTGGTTCAATCTGCTTGTCTCTGAGCAGCCGTTGGCTTTTAGAATAAAGAAATGACTCTGCCTTGTTTCTGATTCAGATGCAGCATGAGGCTTGCTTTCATCCATGAGGTCTAAATTTAAACGCCTGCTTTCTCCCCCAATAAAACTTAATCCTCTTTCTCCATAACACTGTAGAAAAAAAAAAAAAAAAAAAAAAAACTTGGCTTTACATGGTGTTTAGCTTAGATCTGTAAGAGGAGCTTAAGTGTTGATTACAAGAAACACCGAGAGAATGAAAACTAGCTTGGAAACCCGATGTAGCTCAGAAAACTCCATATGACAAAGACACCACGCAGATTATATAGGCAGCCAGGTCAGAAGGGTAGTGCACGGGAGCCTAATTGGTCAAGGCCATTGTCATGTTCCATCTGAGGACTGACTCAGTGCTCCCATTCCTTCAACCATAACTTGTATTCCTTTCCACACCTCTCCCACTGCTGTCTTCATTTCAGCAGAAAAAGACCATCTCTCTTGACCAAAATATAAGGCCCACAATAGTATCATTTTGCACATTTCACCCACCTTGTTTAAATTTTTATTTTGATATACAGTCGTCCCTGGATATCCGTAGTGGATGGGTTCCAGGACCTCCCTCCGATACCAAAATCCATGGATGCGCAAGTCCCTGATAAAAAATTTAGTAGTTTTAGCATATAACCTATGCACATTTTCCCATATACAGAACATTAAATCATCTCTAGATTACTTATAATACCTAAGAAAGTATAAATGCTACATAAATAGTTGTTACATTGCATTGTTTAGGGAACAATGACAAGGGGGAAAAAAAGTCTGCACATGCTCACTACAGACACAACAAAAAAAATTTATTTTGATTCAAGGTTGGTTGAGATCACAGACGCAAAACTCATGGATATGGAGGGCTGACTGTAAGTGCAAACACAAAGAACTCCCATAAGCACAGTGTAAGAAACCCATCATATAGCCTTTACTCTGGCCCCATTTTTATTTTCTCTGTCTTTCTAAGTCTTGCTGGAGTTTATCCATTTTACTAATCTTTTCAAAGAATGGAATATTGTGGGCTTTTGGGGGTTTTTTGAAACAGGGTCTCATTCTGTAGCCCAGGCTTGAGTGCAGTGGCATAATCACAGCTCACTGTAGCCTCCACCTCCCAGGGTCAGGTGATCCTCCCACCTCAGCCTCCCGAGTAGCTGGGACTACAGGCATGCACCATCATGCCCAGCTAATTTTTGTATTTTTTTAAGAGACAGTTTCACCATGTTGCCCAGGCTGGTCTTGAACTCTTGATCTCAAGTGATTGAAGTGCTGGGATTACAGGCATGAGCCACTATGCCCGGCCTAACATATTTTAAAATTTCCTTTGTGATTTATTCTTTGACCCATGAGTTACTTAGTAGTGTGTTGTTTTTTTTTGTTTTTTGTTTTTTTTGAGACGGAGTTTCGCTCTTGTTACCCAGGCTGGAGTGCAATGGCGCGATCTCGGCTCACCGCAACCTCCGCCTCCTGGGTTCAAGCAATTCTCCTGCCTCAGCCTCCTGAGTAATTGGGATTACAGGCACCTGCCACCATGCCCAGTTAGTCTTTCTGTATCTTTAGTAGAGACGGGGTTTCACCATGTTGACCAGGATGGTCTCGATCTCTTGACCTCGTGATTTACCCGCCTCAGCCTCCCAAAGTGCTGGGATTACAGGCTTGAGCCACCGCGCCCGGCTAGTAGTGTGTTGTTTAATTTCCACTTACTGGGGGGATTTTCTAGATTTGTTTGTTATTCTAGCTAATATAATTCCATTGTGGTCAGAGGACATAATTGATAAGATATCAGCCTCTATTTATTGACCTACTTATAGTCCAGCATATGGTCTCTCATAGGGAATTTTTCATGTGTCCTTGAAAAAAAAAAAGTGTATTCTGTGTTCTGTGGTTATCCAGCACAGTGTTTCATAAAAGTCAATTAGACAAGGTTGGTTAATTGTCATTCAAGTATTACATATACTCAGTGATTTTTGTTTTCTTGGTCTATCAGTTACTGACAGAGAGATATTAAATTCTCCTTTTTTTTTTTGAGATGAAGTCTTGAATTGTCACCCAGGCTGGAGTGCACTAACACGATCTCGGCTCACTGCAACCTCTGCCTCCTAGGTTCAAGCAATTCTTGGGCCTCAGCCTCCCGAGTAGCTGGGATTACAGGCATGCACCACTATGCCCTGCTAATGTTTCATATTTTTAGTAGAGATGGGGTTTCTCCATGTTGGTCAGGCTGGTCTCAAACTCCTGACCTCAGGTGATCTGCCCGCCTCAGCCTCCCAAAGTGCTGGGATTACAGGCGTGAGCCACAGTGCCCAGCCTGAGATGTTAAAATCTCTAATCATGACTGTGGATTTGTCTAGTTATTGCTTTAGTTCTGTTAGCTTTTCCTTCATGTATTTTAAAGCTCCATTACTGTTACAGACTGAATTGTGTCCTCTGCCACAATTTGTATATGTAAGTCTTAACTCTGAGTACCTTAGAACATGATTATAATTGGAGATAGGGTCTTTACAGAGATAAGTTAAAATGAGGTCATTAGGGCAGGCCCTAATCCAATATGACTGGTGTCCTTGTAAGAAGAAGAAATTTTGACACAGACACAGAGGGAAGATAATACGAAGACAAAGGGAGAAGATGGCTCTCAGAAGCAATCAACACTATCAACACCAAGGTCTTGGATATTTTGTTTTGTTTTGAGATGAAGTTTCACTCTCATCACCCAGGCTGGAGTGCAATGGCACAATCTCAGCTCACTGCAACCTCCACCTCCTGGGTTCAAGCAATTCTCCTGCCTCAGTCTCCTGAGTAGCTGGGACTACAGGTGCTCACCTCACCAAGCCCACCTAATTTTTGTATTTTTAGTTGAGACGGAGTTTCACCATGTTGGCCAGGCTGATCTTGAACTCCTGACCTCAGGTGATCTGCCCGCTTTGGCCTCCCAAAGTGCTGGGATTACAGGCGTAAACCACCATGCCCGGCCCCCAGTCTTGGATGTTTAACCTCCAGAACTGTGAGAAAATAAATTTTGGTTGTCAACACCATCAGTCTGTGATGGCTTTCTATGGTAGACTTAGCAAACTAATATAGTTACTAAGTGCACACATTTAGGATTATTAAGTATTCTTAATAAACTGATTCTTTTATAAATATGAAGTTTTTCTTCTTGTATCTAGTAGTACTCCTTATCTTGATGCCTACTTTATTTGATATTAATATAACCACATCAGCTTTCTTGTTTGTTCTCACTCTTCTTATTCTTGTTTGTTCTTGTCTTATTTGTATTGTATTTGTATAATATATATTTCCCCATCCTTTTACTTTCACTTTTTTGGTCTCTATATATTCAAATTATGTCTCTTAAGACAGCATAGCTAGGTGTGGTGGCTCATGCCTGTAATCCCAGCACTTTGGGAGGCCAAGGCAGACAGATCGCTTGAGTCCAGGAGTTTGAGACCAGTCTGGGTGACATGGTGAAACCCTACTTCTACAAAAAAAATACAAAAATTAGCCAGATGAGGTGGTGCTTGACTGTCATCCCAGCTACTTTGGAGGCTGAGACAGGAGGATCACTTAAACCCAAGAAGCAGAGGTTGCAGTAAGCTGTGATCATGCCATCTAGCCTGGCCACAGAGTGTGACCATGTTTCAGAAAAAAAAAAAAAAAAAAAAATCCCAAAGCTAAAACAAAACAAAACAAAATCCAGCATATATTTGGGCCATTTTTTATTCAGTTTGATAATCTTTGCCTTTATTTATATATTTATCTATCTATTTAGAGGTGGAGTCTTGCCCTGTCACCAGGCTGGAGTGCAGCAGCGCATTCTCAGCTCACTGCAACCTCTACCTCCCGCATTCAAACGATTCTCCTGCCTCAGCCTCCCAAGTAGCTGGGACTACAGGTGCCCACTGCCACATCTTGCAATTTTTTTTTTATTTTTAAGAGATGAGTTTCACCATATTGGCCAGGATGATCTCGGTCTCCTGACCTTGTGATCTGCCCGCCTTGGCCTCCCAAAGTGCTGGGATTACAGGCATGAGCATTGTGCCCAGCCAATCTTTGCCTTTTAATTGTTAGTACATTTATAATGTAATGATTTCTAAAATTGTGTTCAAATCTACTATCTTGCTATTTGTTTTCTATTTGTGCCACCTGTTTTTCATTCTGTTCCTCCTTGCCTGCCTTCAATTAATCAAATATTTTTTAGTCCATTTTATTTCCTCTATTTGATTCTAGCTCTACCTCTTTATATAATATTTTCAGTTTAGCTCTAGATGATTACAGTATGCATTCTTAATTTATTACATTTTGCTTAAAATTAATTTATACCAATTTCCCTAAATGTATAACCTAAAAAGAGAATTTCATTTACCCTACCTGTCCGTATGCTATTATTGTCATATATTTTCCTTTAACATGTTTTATTTCATTTGTTTTTGAGATAGTTTCACTTTATTGCTTAGGCTGGTGCGCAATAGTGCAATCACAGCTCACTGCAGCCTCAACTTCACAGGCTCAGGTGATTCTCCCACCTCAGCCTTCTGGGAAGCTGAGGCTATAGGCAAGCACCACCACGGCAGTCTAATTTTTTGCATTTTTTGCAGAGAGGGAATCTAACCATGTTGCCCAGGCTAGTCTCAACTTCCTAGGCTCAAGTGATTCTTCTCCTCAGTCTCCCCAAGTGTTGGGATTACAGGCGTGAGCCACTGTGCCTGCCCTTACATGTTTTAAATCTTATATTATTGTTTTTGTTTGAAATAGTTGTTTAAAAAAATTATTTTTAAAATTTAAAAAATATAGGCTTTTATATTAGTCCATGTAAGATGTTCTTCATTCCTTTCTGTAGAATGTACCACAACTTACTTATCCATTCACCTACTGAAAGACATCTTGGTTGCTTCCAAGTTTTGGCAGCTATGAATAAAGCTGCTATAAATATCTGTGCAGGGTTTTATGTGGACATAAGTTTTCAACTCCTTTGGGTAAATACCAAGGAGTGCCCTCACGGGGTATCTTTGCCTTTCAGCCTGATGAACAGTTGAAGACTTTTGCACTTATTTTAGTGTAGGTCTGACAAAAATGAATTCTCTCAGCTTTTGCTCATCTGAAATTAACTGTATTTAATGTTTTGACTTCAGTAACTGTGAGTTCCATGTCAGCATAGCTGACAAGAAAAGACACACAAGTTCTTAGCAGGTTGCTGTGTCAAAGAATAGCATTGTTTTCTTAGTCTGGTGAGAGGATGAATGAGAAAATTATAGTTATAGCCAAGTGAGTGCCCAGGACTTCAGGAGGCAGTTTTACAAATTTGTTTGGATGGATGAAATATCTTTGTTTTGGGATTGCCAATCCCCTTCAACTGAAGAGGAAGTTAAAACAGAGATCCAGGACCATTCCACAGTAGGAAGAACAGAATCACAACCAACGCCCCTGGTGGCTGCCCCTCATGAAGCACAAATGATGGCAGTGGCTATTTCCCTGGCAGCTCCTGCTTTTTTGTCAAGGGCAAAGCTGTTATCTCTTCACTCCCTCCCTGCCTATATTGGAGAAGTTTTTTTGGAGTCATGGATGCAAGGCCAATGGCCCCTATTAGCAATGTTTCAATCAAGTCTTTCCTCTGGTGAACTTTGATGTGTATCCCAAAGGATTTATTAAGGAAGTGCTCCCAGGAGAATCAAATAAAGGAATGCGGAAAAGAAAAGGAAGAGGAAGAAGCCAAGCAAGGTGACGATGTTGGCCATCTCCCCGCCTCAGCCTGATGCAGAGGTGAATTCTGAAGGGGAAATTATACTTTAGAGAATCCCATTGCAAATGAGGGCACTGGGCTGACATCAGTGAAAGTGCAGGCTTTCCTGTAACAGTCAGTGGTTATGAACACAGGGAGGAAGGACACACACATTCTCAGCCCATTCTCGCTCCCTCTGAGTGCTGGCATGCAAAGCAACCCCAGTAGACCAGGTGTGGTGTGCTCAGGTCCAAGCCACTGGAAACAAAGGTCACAGAAGCTAGAATGATAACAGGACAGAATTGCTGAAAGGGATCCAAGGGGATACAGGTGAAGCACCAACAGCATCTGCCACAGTAGGATATGTGAAAATAAGGCCTAGACACGCTTTTTATAGAATGCTTTGTACTAATTTAGTAGGAGGTCATTTAATGTATTACTTCTTTTAAGTGGGTTCCCTTGGGAGTATAGAGGGACATCTCCTGGGCCAACCCATTAATATTTCAAGATGAGAAAGTCTCTTTGATAGCTGTGCATCTTATACGTGCAAGAACTCTGGGAAGTATCTAGGCCATCTGAATCAGGTTTCTGCACATCTTGACCAATTTAGTTTCTGAAATTCTATTTTGTCATTTGATACCCCCCCTCCACAAACTGATTCTATAGTGAAAGTCAGGAGTCAAAGTCTTGTTGCATCTGAAAGTCTTCACAGACTTCCTTTCCCGTTGACCTATAAAGTGTGTGTCTCATTGTATTGAAGGACAAGAATATTTCTTTTTTTCTTTTCTTTTTAAATTTTTTTTTACTTTTTTGAGATGGAGTCTCACTCTGTCACCCAGGCTGCAGTGCAGTGGCATGATCTTGGCTCACTGCAGCCTCAGCATCCTATGTTCAGGCAATTCTCCTGCCTCAGCCTCCCAAGTAGCTGGGACTACAGGTGCACGCCACCACACCGGCTAATTTTTTTTGTATTCCTGGTGGAGACGGGGTTTCACCATGTTGGCCAGGATGGTCTCGATCTCTGGACCTCATGATCTGCCTGCCTGGCCTCCCAAAGTGCTGGGATTACAGGCATAAGCCACCATGCCCAGCCTTTTTTTTCTTGCCCAGGCTGGAGTGAGTGGTGTGATCCTGACTCATGACAACCTCAACCTCCCAGCCTCAAGCCATCCTCCCACCTCAGCCTCCTGAGTACCTGGTACTACAAGTGCATGCCACCATGCCTGGCTGATTTTTAAAATTTTTAGTAGAGATGCAGTCTCGCTATGTTGCCAAGGATGTTCTCAAGCTGCTGGCTGAGCTCCAGGGATCTGCCTACCTTGGCCTCCCAAAGTGCTGGGATTACAGGTTTGAGCCACCATGCCTGGTGGATATCTCAAATTAGAGTAGGAAAACTTTTAACCACTCTTTGATGATGTTAGCATATTTTATATATGATGATATTTCTACACATCTGGAAACATATATTTCTATGTATGTGATCAGTATTTTCTCATCTGGATGAAATTAAGAGAATAATACTGTTGTCAATCATGCCCTTCCATTATCTGCCAAAAAATTCCAGACACAGGCCAGGTGCAGTGGCTCACACCTGTAATCCCAACACTTTGGGAAGCTGAGGCAGAAGGACTGATTGAGTCCAAGAGTTCAAGACTAGCCTGGGCAATATAGTAAGACCTCAATCTAAAAAAAAAAAAAAAAAAAAAAAAAAAAAAAGAGGCAGACATGACAGTACTGTGGTCTTCAATGGAACACACACTGGAACACAGCCGTAGCATCTAATGACTTTTATCAAAAGCCCTTCATTCATCATACCCCCTTTATTTCACATGAACCATTCTAGGAATCATGTGAACAAGAAGATTCTTGGGTGCCATCAAGTGGCCATCTGGGGAAAACCAAAGGTGATCTGGGTGTAAGACCATCATCAGCCTCTACATAATTTCCTCCCTGAATTTGGGGCCTGGTTTTGGAACACAGAAATGTTTAAAAAAAAAAAAAAAAAAGCCGGGCGCGGTGGCTCAAGCCTGTAATCCCAGCACTTTGGGAGGCCGAGGCGGGTGGATCACGAGGTCGAGAGATCGAGACCATCCTGGTCAACATGGTGAAACCCCGTCTCTACTAAAAGTGCAAAAAATTAGCTGGGCATGGTGGCACGTGCCTGTAATCCCAGCTACTCAGGAGGCTGAGGCTGGAGAATTGCTTGAACCCAGGAGGCGGAGGTTGCGGTGAGCTGAGATCGCGCCATTGCACTCCAGCCTGGGTAACAAGAGCGAAACTCCGTCTCAAAAAAAAAAAAAAAAAAAAAAAAAAAAAAAAAAAAGTTGTCAGAGGAACCTAGCTGGAGTTTGGGGATGAAGCCAAAAGCCATGGCCTGAGAAGGGAGAAAATGGCTGATGCAGCCAAAGATTATTTTTAATTAATTAATTAATTAACTTTTTGAGACAAAGCCTTGCTCTGTCACCCAGGCTGGAGTGCAGTGGTGTGATCTCGGCTCACTGCAAGCCCCACCTCCTGGGTTTAAGTGATTCTCCTGCCTCAGCCTCCTGAGTAGCTGGGATTACAGGCGTGCACCACCACACCCAGCTAATTTTTGTATTTTTAGTAGAGACAGGGTTTCACCCTGTTGGTCAGACTGGTCTCAAACTCCTGACCTCAGGTAATCCACCTGCCTTGGTTTCCCAAAGTGCTTAGATTACAGGCGTGAGCCACCGTGCCCGGCCAGACTTTAATTTTTGAGAGCAGTTTTAGGTTCATAGCAAAATTAAAAGGAAAGTACTGAGATATTTCATATGCCCTCCCCCACATGCATGACCTCCCCCATTATCAACATCCCCCACCAGAATGCTACATTTATTACGGCTGATGAACCTACATTGACACATCATCATCACTCAAAGTCAATAGTTTATATTAAGGTTCATTCTTGGTGATGTACAATCTATGGACAAGTGAAGAAATCTATAGGACATGTGTCCACCATTATAGTATCAGAGTATTTTCACTGCCCTAAAAATCTTCTGTTCTCTGCCTATTCATCCCTCCCTGCCCTCAGTCCCTGGCAACCACTGATCTTTTGACCAGCTCCAGAGTTTTGTCTTTTCCAGAATGCCACCTAGTTGGAATAATACAGAGTGTGTATCCTTTTCAGGATGGCTTGTTTCACTTAGTATTATGCATTTTTCTCGAAGTCTCTTTGTGGCTTGGTAGCTCATTTCTTTTTAGTGCTGGATAATATTCCATTATCTGAATGTGAAACTAAACTTATTCTTTTTTTCTTTTTTTCTTTTTTTTTTTTTTTTTGAGACAGAGAGACAGAGTTTCACTCTTCTTACCCAGGCTAGAGTGCAATGGCGCGATCTCGGCTCACCGCAACCTCCACCTCCTGGGTTCAGGCAATTCTCCTGCCTCAGCCTCCTGAGTAGCTGGGATTACAGGCACGCGCCACCATGCCCAGCTAATTTTTGTATTTTTAGTAGAGATGGGATTTCACCATATTGACCAGGATGGTCTCGATCTGTTGACCTCGTGATCCACCCGCCTCGGCCTCCCAAAGTGCTGGGATTACAGGCTTGAGTTCTTCTGGGAGACCAGATGAAAAGCCCCTGAAGCAGGGGGAAGAAGTGAGGCACTGAGATGAAAGAGCAGTGACAAGGTGACTCCAAGAAAGAAAGGCCCTAGGCCCTGATTCCTGGGCTGCATGCCAGGGAACAGCATGACCCCAGAGATGGCACTGCATCGAGGGTGTTTTGGTTGGCAGCATCACAGGCACTCTAATATGTCCATGCCCTTGTTTGACACTGAAGCAACAGAAAGATTCCCATGGCCCCTGGGCTATGAACAGAAGTGGAGGGAGGACGCCCAGACCTGAAGAAGGCATATGCACAGAACAGGCCACTTCTATGTGACCTATGAGGAAAGATGATACTAAGGAACAATTGCCCTTCCTCTCACACCTTAGCACAAGGCAAGACCCTAAGAACCCACGAACTATCCAGCAAGAAGGAACAACAACTCCAAATTTTGGGCTGGGCATGGTGGCTCACGCCTGTCATCCCAACACTTTGGGAGGCCAAGGCGGGAGGTCTGCTTGAGGCCAGGAATTTGAGAACAGCCTGGGCAACACTGTGAGACCCCAGTCTCTACAAAAGAAACAAACAAACCTCACATATCTAAAATTAATTTGCTGTTACTCTAGCAGACTGGGAACTCAAAACACAAGTGAAGTTGTTATGTTCAAATAAATAGTTTGTTGCACACCTGATTTGGTAGACTGAGATTATGTCATTATAATAATAAAGGTCACCATTTACAAAGACTTCACTGAGAATTACATCCATTATCTCATTTAATCTCATCTCATTTAATGGGAGTCGATTCCCTCATAATCCCTATGTTGATTCCTGTAACATGGTAGAGTTGGATGCCTGATGAAAAAATTAATAATTTGCCATAGCTGGGTGCAATGGCTCCCATCTATAAACCCAGCACTTTGGGAGGCCAAGGCAGGAGAATCGCTCAAGGCTAGGAGTTCAAGACCAGCTCTGGCAACATAGTGAGAACCTGTCTCTGCAAAAACAATTTTTTTTAATTAGCTGGACCTGGTGGCATGTGTTTGTATTCCCAGCTACACAAGAGGCTGAGGCACACCTGAGCCTAGGAGTTCAAGGCTACTGTGAGCCATGATTGTACCACTGCACTCCAGCCTGGGCAACAGAATGAGACCCTGTCTCCAAAAGTAGTAACAGCAGTAATAATGTATATTTACTCTGTACCAGGCGTTATACCATAAGTAACATGGCCTTATGTCACTTAATCTTCATACTAAATTTATGAGACATGTATTACTATCTCTATTTTACAAATGTGGAAACCAAAATTCAGAATTGTAAAGTGAGGGTGGTATTTAGATTCAAATCTGGTAGAAGCTTTATTTTATGTCACTTGCAATCTGTGAAGAAAAAACTAGATCCAGGATTCTAACAGGAATTTATATAATATGATTTACAAAAATGAGTTTATTTATAATTTAAATCAACAAATTCCCTTTTATTTTCTACAACAAACATGTTAAGATTATGTGAATGATCTTCTTGGCTAAATATTGTATTCTAGGGAGAAATTAAACAAGAACTTCATTGTTAACATTGTTCTATTTTATCCTTTGTACTTATAGACATTTTCTTTTTTTTTTTGAGGTGGAGTCTCACTCTGTCACTCAGGCTGGAGTGCAGTGATGCCATCTTGGCTCACTGCAACCTCCACCTCCTGGGTTCAAGCGATTCTTCTGCCTCAGCCTCCTGAGTAGATGGTACTACAGGTGTGTGTCACCACATCCGGCTAATTTTTGTATTTTTATTAGAGATGGGGTTTCACTATATTGGCCAGGCTGATCTCGAACTCCTGACCTCAAGTGATCCACCCACCTCAGCCTCTCAAAGTCCTGGGATTACAGGTGAGAGTCACCACACCTGGCTGAGTTACACTTTTTTATTGCATGCCAAATATTGTGTATAAAAGAACCTTAACGGTCGAAGTCAATAATATTTTCCCCTGAATGGTTGATTCTATTTTCTGTTAGCCAATGTAGCTTAAAGAGATGATAATTCTATCCAATCAGAAATTGAGCTGATTTCGGGTGAATTGCAGCTTTACTTACAGGTGGTCCACCTCTGTTTTTAACTATCTTGAGAGTGAGACCTGTCATGTATTTGTTGCAGGCCGCTACCTTCAGAAGTACTCCATATTCTAAACAATAAAGAAATGCAGGAGCTCTTACTCTACTTTTCCAGTCTTCAGCTTAGCAGCCACTGCCCCCACCACACCTGGAGCCCCAGCCCTCAATCTACCCCAGCACTCAGCAAATATCCCATAGGAAAAAGAGCCTCTTATCTGGACTCCTTTAGACTCTAATCTGTAACAATAGCCTGAGAGGCCATCAAAAAAGTTCAGTGTAAACCACACTCAATCTTTGACCTTGACAAATGTACTCGGGGAGAAAAATAACCAACAATCCCAGCTCACCTAGCATGGGCTCCTCTGTTTCTGATCTCACTGCCCTCTCATGTTCTGATGTCTTTAAAAATATGAGTTGGGCCAGGCATGGTGGCTCATCCCTGTAATCCCAGCACTTTGGAAGGCCAAGGCAGTTCAGGACCAGCCTGGCCAACATAGTGAAACCCCACCTCTACTAAAAATACAAAATTTAGTGCCTGTAGTCCCTGCTAGTGGGGAGGCTAAGGTGGGAGAGTCGCTTGAACCCAGGAGGCGGAGGCTGCAGTGAATTGAGATGGTCACTGCACTCCATCCTGGGTGACTAAGTGAGACTCTGTCTATAAATACATCTACGTGTGTGTGTGTGATTTGTATAATTTATCGTGTGTGTGTGTATGTGTGTGTGTGTGTGTGTGTGTGTGTGTGTGTTTCTGGTTGTTGTAGCAGGAGTGATGACCTACTGATACCTACTATATCCTACTCAGAAGCAGAAGTTCCTTGTGTATAACATTGGATATTTTGGGAAGAGCATTGTTGTTACCACTGAATATCTCAGACTGCTTCTTACACATTCTTAGAAAACATAACAAAAGGCAGACTATGTATAACTTTAAGTTTAATTAAGATCTTTTCCCACCTACCTGGTCTCTTAACAGTGTTCTTTGTTTACTTTGCTCCTGAGTGGTTAGGAGTGTAAATATCTTACTAGCACAGTACATTGAAAATTCAATGTATTTGCTATAATAGGATTTGTTCTTCCTAAGGGCTTTGTAAAATAAACCTCAAGGTGGGTTTTTTCTTTTTTTGGATTTTTAAAAGTCTGGGTGAGCACAGCTAGCTTACACTTAAAATCCCAGCACTTTGGGAGATTGAGGCAGGAGGACTGCTTGACGCCAGAAGCTCAAGACTAATCTGGACAACACAGCAAGAGGCTCATGCCTGTAATCCCAACACTTTGGGAGGCTGAAGCAGGAGGATTCCTTGAGGCCAGGAGTTCAAGACTAACCTAGACAACAGCAAGACTCTGTCTCTATAAAAAATAAAAATATCTGGATTTATTATTATGAATAGGTAGCATTCTCACATGTTCAAATGTCAAAAAATATAAAATGGTATACAGTCCATTATTTTTATTTATTTATTTATTTTAAACAGAGACTCACTGTGTCCTCCAGGCTAGAGTGCAATGGCACCATCTTGGCTCACTGCAACCTCTGCCTCCTGGGTTCAAGCGACTCTCCCACCTCAGCCTCCCCACTAGCTAGGACTAGAGGCACACACCACCATGCTCAGCTAAATTTTGTATTTTTAGTAGAGACGGGATTTCATCATGTTGGCCAGGCTGGTCTCGAACTCCTGGACTCACGTGATCTGCCTGCCTTGGCTTCCCAAAGTGCTGGGATTACAGGCATGAGCCACTGCACCCAGCCACAGTTAACTATTTCTATGACTCATCCCCTCATCCACCCAATTCCCACTCCCAACAGGTATTTATGATTATTAGCTTATTTATTAGAAAAGTTTAAACAAATATGCTAGCTAACACATACCTATGGGCCGGGCGCGGTGGCTCAAGCCTGTAATCCCAGCACTTTGGGAGGCCGAGGCGGGTGGATCACGAGGTCGAGAGATCGAGACCATTCTGGTCAACATGGTGAAACCCCGTCTCTACTAAAAATACAAAAAATTAGCTGGGCATGGTGGCTTGTGCCTGTAATCCCAGCTACTCAGGAGGCTGAGGCAGGAGAATTGCCTGAACCCAGGAGGCGGAGGTTGCGGTGAGCCGAGATCGTGCCATTGCACTCCAGCCTGGGTAACAAGAGCGAAACTCCGTCTCAAAAAAAAAAAAAAAAAAAAAAAACCACATACCTAAATCATTTTCCCCCTTGTTTTCTACATAAACGTAGCATACTATGGCTACTGTTTTGCAGTTTGCCTTTTAAGTATCAAAGGAAAGTAACTGGCTTATATGACTGCAAAGTCCAGGATGTGGCTGACAGCACAGCAGCATCCAGGGCCTCAGACAATTAATTCCAAAACCCTAACTTCTTTCCTTCTCTTGCCTGCACTCTCCTCTCCGGTGGCTTCATCCTCAGGCAGATTCCACTCCCAGTCCCACATCCAGGATGACATCTTCACAGTTTGGGAACTTCAACAGAAAGGCACACCTCTTACCACATTCCTGGTAAATTCTAGCCAAAGTCCTAGGGACAGCTCTCATTGGCCCAGCTGGAGTCCTAGGGACGGTTCTCGTTGGCCCAGCTGGAGTAATCAGGTCAAGCTAGTAGGATATGCTGACTGGCCCGGCTGAAGTCGAATGGCCACCCCTAGCGTTCTAGGCTTGAGAAGTTGGTCCCACATTGGCATGAGTCTCCTGGCTGGGTAGAGAAAGGTGGCTCTCCAAAGCCGCATCAGGATGCTGTAAGTGGACGATTTTCCCTAGGCAAAGGTTACAGATGCCTACTGCAGATATAGTGTTTTTGATGTCTTTTTTGGGGCTCTTTCATGCCTGGAAGCTGCTATTATGCCAAACACAGCTGTGGCTCAGGACACACATGGCCCTCAGAAATGGCTGCCTGGAAAATGCTCCAGGGTGGAGAGGGTCTGTTCTGTTTTCTTCGATTTTGTATTTGTCTATTTAGCATCCATTAGTCACAGGACCCAACTAACAGCCAAACTTGTTGACAGCTTTCCTTTTCGGGTGTGGGCACCCAAAAAATTCTATCACAAACCCTCCAACAAGTCCCAAGTCCAGACCTCTAACTATCCCCTTTATCTAACAAAAAGCCAATACTCCCCCTGCCCTAAATTAACCCAAGGCTACATACTAGAGAACCCCTAGAGACACCCCTAATCTCCAAAGCCCCCCAGGATTATTCAAACCAGCCAGTCCCAAACTGTTTTCCTGCACTGCCTTGCCTATCCCACTGAAACGCCAATAAACATGCTGGTTTAAGCCTTCCCTTCACTCCTTTCTGCCTCCTGACCAAACGTGGTGCTTCTGCATTTGGCTCTGCATGACGTGGTATACCCCTCCTCTCAAGAAACATGGATAAATTATTCTTTCAATGCCGTTAGTCTCTCTGGCATCAGTCACCTCTATGATTTAAAATCCCACCGGTATAAGTGAGGCAGGGGCTGCTGCCATTGAGTTTTCAGTCCCGGAAAACCACACTTTTTTAATCTGTCTCTGCAAGGCTTTGGCAGTCTCTCCTCTCCATCCCCTAAATAATGCTGGCCTCTGTTCCACAGGTACCCCTCTACACGAGCAGGTGCAAACAGCAACTCAGATGCCTCCAGGGGCACGAGAAGCCATGGGTTGTTTCACCCTATTGACGGCAAAAGGGAATGTGGGCCCTGTGATAATACTAGACCTTTCTTTCTTTTCTTTCCTTCCTTTCTCTCTTCTTCCCTCTCTCCTTCCTTCCCTCTCTTCTTCTCTCCCACCCTCCCTTTCTTCTTTTCTCTTTTTAAAGAAAAACTGAAAATCTATTTCTGTTTCATTTGGGGATTTTGTGTGTGTGTGTAAAATGTGTCGTGTTTGTTTTTTTTTTACCACAGCAACTGCTTTTTTTTATTATTGTGGTAAAATATGTATGAAATAAACTGCCATTTTAACTTTTTTTAAGTGTATAACTCAATGGCATTGATTATATTCAAATGCTGTACAACCATTGCCACTATTTCTAAATCTTTTCATCCCCTGAAATGGAAAGTATGAACCCAGTAAGCAATAATCCTCATTCTTCCCTCCCTCCTACTGTCAGTACCTGAAACCTCTAATCTGCTTTCTCTATGAATCTGCCTATTCAAAATCGTTCATATAAATGGAGTCATATAGTATTTGCTCTTCTGTGTCTGGCATATTCAACTCAGAATGCTGTGGCATGTGTCAGAGCCTCGCTCCTTTTCGTGGCCGAATGATATTCCCCTGCATGGATATACCATTTCTTTTGGTTTGTTTGAGATGGAGTCTTGCTCTGTTGCCCAGGCTGGAGTGCAGAGGTGCGATCTCGGCTCACCACAACTTCTGCCTCCTGGGTTCAAGTGATTCTCCTGCCTCAGCCTCCTGAATAGCTGGGATTACAGGCGCACGCCACCACATCAGCTAATTTTTGTATTTTTTTTTTTTTTAGTAGAGACAGGGTTTTACCATGTTGGTCAGGCTGGTCTTGAACTCCTGACCTTGTGATCTGCCTGCCTTGGCCTCCCAAAGTGCTGGGATTATAGGGGTGAGCCACTGCACCTGGCCTTTTTTTTTTTAGATGGAGACTCACTCTGTCACCCAGGCTGGAATGCAGTGGCACGATCTAAGCTCACTACAACCTCCACCTGCCAGGTTCAAGCAATTTTCCTGCTTCAGCTTCCTGAGTAACTGGGGTTACAGGTGCATGCCACCGCACATGGCTAATTTTTTCTATTTTTAGTAGAGAAAGGGTTTCACCATGTTGGTCAGGCTGGTCTCGAACTCCTGACTGCAAGTGATTCGCCCACCTCAGCTTCCCAAAATGTTGGGATTATAGGTGTTAGCCACCATGCCCAGCTTAAATATACTACATTTTGTTTATTCATTCATCTGTTAATGGACACTTAGGTGAAATACGTCGATTTTTCCTTGTAAAAAGAAAGCACATCTTTACTAAATTACTCCCCAGGCTAACCTTCTCTACAGTAAAGAAGCAGAGGAAATCAAGCAGATTTTTCTTTTTCTTTTTTTTTTTTTTTTTTTTTTTTGAGACAGAGTCTCACTCTGTCACCAGGCGCTAGGCTGGAGTGCAGTGGCACAATCTCGGCTCACTGCAACCTCCTCCGCCTCCTGGGTTCAAGCAATTCTCCTGCCTCACCCTCCCGAGTAGCTGGGACTACAGGCACGCGCTACCACGCCCAGCTAATTTCTGTATTTTTAGTAGAGACGAGGTTTCACCATGTTGGCCAGGATAGTCTCGATCTCTTGACCTTGTGATCCGCCCACCTCGGCCTCCCAAAGTGCTGGGATTACAGGCTTGAGCCACCACGCCCGGCCAAGCAGATTTTTCATAGCACAATGACCAAGAAAAAAGTGGACAGAGATAACACAAAGACACAAACAATCTACCAAATGAGTAACGCCACTGACGTTACTTAGGCTAAACCAGTAGCACCCAAATCAGAGGTGGGATACTCACAACTCAATAAAGGCTGCCATTCAGCTGAAGTTGTTGGTGTCGCACACGGCCTTAATTCTCTTATTGCTTTGGTCTTCACAAAGGCCATTTTGTGGACTTCTCCAGTGCCAGCCATTGTGGGAGATCCTGAAGAGCACCCTCGTGGAGAGCATATTCTGTAGAGGAAGACAGGCACACTAACAGTGTCAATATAGGCAACACGAATGCTGATTGGTATTATGGGAAAACCTGGGAGGGATACAGAGGCAGATCTGGAGGATTAGGCGAGGCTTTCCAACTTCCCAACTTCTCCAACAACTTGCAGAGAAGTTATCCCCAGACCTGAGAGATGAACGAGAGGTATGATTTGGAGGCAAAGGCCAGGAAACTGGAAAGACTGTAAAACACCTTTGAGGAAATGTCAGGAAAATGGGGATTAGGGACAGATGACACATCAGAGGAAGCAGGGACCCAATCTGAGTTTGGTCTTCACCTTGAAGGCAAATGGCAGCTGCTGGAAGATTTCTGTTTTGTTTCTTGGGGTTTTTTTTGGAGACAGATTCTCACTCTGTCACTCAGGCTGGAGTGCAGTGGCACGATCTTGGCTCACTGCAACCTCTACCTCCCACCTGGAAGGATTCTGTGGATGTGAGTGTAGGGTGGTGAAAGGTTTGTGTACTCACTTTTTTTTTTTTTTTGAAACTGAGTTTCGCTTTTTTGTTACTCAGGCTGGAGTGCAAAGGCGCGATCTCGGCTCACCGCAACCTCCGCCTCCTGGGTTCAGGCAATTCTCCTGCCTCAACCTCCTGAGTAGCTGGGATTACAGGCACACGCCACCATGCCCAGCTAATTTTTTGTATTTTTAGTAGAGACGGGGTTTCACCATGTTGACCAAGATGGTCTCGATCTCTTGACCTTGTGATCCACCCGCCTTGGCCTCCCAAAGTGCTGGGATTACAGGCTTGAGCCACCGCACCCGACTCTGCACTCATCTTAAACTTAAATACATACCTTGGCCAGGCAAGGTGGCTCAAGCTTGTAGTCCCAGTGCTTTTGGAGGCTGAGGCTGGCAGATTACTTAAGGCCAGGAGTTTGAAACCAGCCTGGGCAACATGGCAAAATCTCATTTCTACTAAAAATACAAAAATTAGCCAGGCATGGTGGCATGTGCCTGTGGTCCTGGCTACTGGGGAGGCTGAGGTGGGTGAATCGCTTGAGCCTGGGAGGTGGAGGTTGCACTGAGCCAAGATAGCACCACTGGACTCTGGTCTGGACAACAGAACCAGACCCTGCCTCAAAAAATAAAAATACATTTTTTTTTTTTTTTTTTTTTGAGACGGAGTTTCGCTCTTGTTACCCAGGCTGGAGTGCAATGGCGCGATCTTGGCTCACCGCAACCTCCGCCTCCTGGGTTCAGGCAATTCTCCTGCCTCAGCCTCCTGAGTAGCTGGGATTACAGGCACGTACCACCATGCCCAGCTAATTTTTTGTATTTTTAGTAGAGACGGGGTTTCACCATGTTGACCAGGATGGTCTCGATCTCTCGACCTCGTGATCCACCCGCCTCGGCCTCCCAAAGTGCTGGAATTACAGGCTTGAGCCACCACGCCCAGCCAAAAATACATTTTTTTAAAATTAAAAAAATGCTTAACTCAATGATTATGTATATAATGATTTTATATATGAATGATTTCTATATCACTTTATACATATTAAATGTCTATATAAGATAAATATGTAATTTCCAGCACTCCGTCAAATTTCCTTGCGGAGCTTCCCCAAGGGGAAGCTGCCTCCAAGGGGAACCCGGTATAAACTATATACTTTTATCTACCTGTTTTTGTGCTCATCACTGTCTGTGCTTCATCTGTACTGTATGCAACAGTAGTTCACATTCTCCTTTTACTTTGTAATACAGAAAAACACTGAGAAAAGCTTTGAAATGGTCTAAAAAAGATTACTGGGGCCAGGTATAGTAGCTCAACCCTGTAATCCCAGCATTTTGGGAGACCAAGGTGGGTGGATCACCTGAGATCAGAAATTCTGACTAGCCTGGCCAACATGGTGAAACCCCATCACTATTATAAAATACAAGAAATTAGCCGGGCGTGGTAGCATATACCTGTAGTCCCAGCTGCTCGGGAAGCTGAGGCAGGAGAATCGCTTGAACCCGGGAAGTGGAGGTTGCAGTCAGCTGAGATCACACCATTGCACTCCAGTCTGGGCGACAGAGCAAGATTCCATCTCAAAAAAAAAAGATTACTGAGTGTCACTGAAAAACAAGGTGTCCAGCTGTCCAGCTTAGTTTCTAGGATGTCTGATTCTATGAGAACACTAAACGTTTTATTGTCTTTGAGCTATAGAACAACTCAAAAGTTTTTACAAATAGACACTTCTTGCCTATAGAAATGCAAATTGTTTTCAGTAGAATGCAATTGATTACTGAGCTGTGGATTTGATCAGTTCTGCCAGTTTTTGTATATATTTGTAGTTATTTCATTATTCCTCATTTAACTGTGTGTGTGGTACTTTGAATCTTCCATTGAATCTCTGGATTCAATCTTTCTGGATGTCTCTGGATCTCTTCTGGATCTCTCATTCATTAATGAGTTAAATAAAATCTCTCAGATTTATATCTGTATGATCATGATATTTGATATTTAAATTATTCTTTAATAGTAGCATTCAGTTATATGATAAGCCATAATTTATTCATCTATTGGTGGACATTTGAGTTCCCTTTGGCTATTATCGATAAAGCTGCTATGAGTCTTTTGGTGAACAAAGGCATTCACTTTTGGGGGATAAATATCTAGAAATGGGATTTCTGGGGCAAAGGGTAGGGGTAAATTGAATTTTGGTAGAGACTGATATGTTTTCAAAGTGGTTGCACCATTTTACACTCCATCAACTCTGTATGAGAGTCCTATTTTTGCATCTTTGCAACTAATTGTAATTGTCAGTCTGTTCATTTCAGCTATTCTGTGGAGTATTTTTTTTTGTGTGGGATATTTAATAGTATATTTTGGTTTTAATTTACCATAGAAGGTTTTCAGGAGGGCGGTAACTTGAACAGATTTTTACATTTTGGAAAACTGTTTCTGCGTATTATGTGGAGAACGATTCTTTGTATACCAAAGTTCATAGCAGCATTATTCACAATAGCCAAAAGGTGGAAATAACCAAGCAACCATTTATATGGATGAATGGATAAACAAAATGTAGGAAACATGTATGATGGTGTATTATTCAGCCTCAAGAAGGAAGGAAATTCTGATACATGCTACAACGTGGCTGCTCCTTGAAGACATTATGCAAAGTGAAATAAGCCAATCAGAAAAGAGCAATTAGTGTATGATTCAATTTATATGAGGTACCCAGCATTCACAGATAGAAATAGCAATAGTGGCCATCGGGTTGTGAGAAGCGGGTAATGGGAGTGACTATGTAATAGGCAGATTTTCTATTTGGGATAATGAAAAAGTTCTGGAGATGGATAGTGGCGATGCTTTCACAGTGTGAATGTACTTAATGCCACTGAACTGTACACTTAAAAATGGTGAATTTTATGTTAGATACATTTTACCGAGGCCGGGCGCAGTGGCTCACGCCTGTAATCCCAGCACTTTGGGAGGCCGAGGCGGGTGGATCACGAGGTCAAGAGATCGAGACCATCCTGGTCAACATGGTGAAACCCCCGTCTCTACTAAAATACAAAAATTAGCCGGGCATAATGGCGCACATCTGTAGTCCCAGCTACTCGGGAGGCTGAGGCAGGAGAATTGCTTGAACCCAGAAGGCGGAGGTTGCGGTGAGCCGAGATCGCGCCATTGCACTCCAGCCTGGGTAGTAAGAGTGAAACTCTGTCTCAAAAAAAAAAAAGAAAAAAGAAAAAAAGAGAGAGAGAGAAAAAAAAAAGACCTGCTAATGATACATTTTTACCACACACCCAAAGAGGAAAGAAGAAAGGGAACGTGGGAGGAAAGGAAGCAGAGAGGGAAGAGAGGAATAAAGTAAAGAAACTAAGATCTGGCATCACAGGACCCATATTCCCGCGTGGCTCAAACAGAAGCATGGCTTCTCAGGTGCCCTTGGAGGCATCTGAGTGTGCGTTCCCTTTCCCAGGTCAAGGACAATTTGCACCTGCTCGCGTAGAGGGGTACAGGTGGAACAGAGGCCAGCGGTGTTAAGGGGATGGAGAAGAGAGACCGCCAAAACCTCACAGACACTGACCGTCGGAGCCAAGAGACGGGGTGCAGAGGCCTGCCTTGGCCTGTGGGAACTGGCAAGTGTCAGCTCTCAAACTCGGGGCTTTTGAACCCCGCCACCGCCCGGGTCCAGCTGCCTACTTCCTCCAAAGCCTTCACCGCCTCCAAACAGCAAAAACGAAGAATCAACTAACGCCGGAAGCCCGAGAAGTCAACAGTCACCTGACCCGCCCTTAAAGACTCTCATTGGGTTTTGGAGATTCGTGCCCCTCCCGGCGCCGTACGGAGACCCGCCCCAACAGCCTGAGGGGGGCGGGAACAGATGTCAGGGGGCGACGGTATTGGTCGGCTTCCCCAGGAAGCAGCCAATTGGAATAGGCAGGCTTCCGGCGCGAAGTGAGAGAGCGTTCGGCGCGGCGTCCGAGATCGAGACGCGGGGAGTTTGGATCCTGGTTCCGCCCGCTCGGAGTCTGCGTGCAAGGTGAGTGCCGCCCGCGAACTACGGGTCGGTCCCCCTGGACCTCGCTCGTCTCTCGGCGGCCTGGCCCGGAGTTGGAGGCCGCGCGGGTTCTTCCGTTGACTGCATTGGTTCACCTTGGCCCTCTCAGTCCTCTAGTTTGGAGAGCATCCTGGGAGGACAGCAGAGACACAAACACGTTCCCAGATGGGGAAACCGAGGCCCGGGGTGGGGGCGAACTTTGCCACGGTCGCCTACGGCGTCGGGGACCGAGCACGGGCTAGGACCCGGCCTGTTCTTGCCCATGTATGCCAGTGCCTAACATGATGCCCCGCACTGAGGAATCCCTGCCCAGACCTCGGGCACTACCTCCGTGTCCCTCCTGAGGGACAGCAAAAGTACCTTGTAGTTTTTCTATGGCTTCCATAATCACGAGCTGGGTTACTCTTGTGTTTGAATGTCGACGGCGTGCCATGTTCCTGGCACCCGTAATCTTAGAGCTGTAGTTTCACAATATCCCAGCAAAGCGGAGTGGTTAAGAATATTTCAGCAGATCACCTGAGTTCGAATTCTGGCTCCTTCCCGTTTCAGCTCTATGTCTGCTGCACGTTACTGAAGCACTAAGTGTCTTGGTTTTCATCTGTCATATGGGGCAATGGTCTCTTTACTTCCTGGCGTTTTTGTTAGGATTAAACTACTTAACATATGCAGTAAGAAATGCTTCGAAATCTACCTGTTAAATAGCACACAGTAAGGGTTTTGTTATCATTGCCCAGAGAGGCAGGTGAAATTGTCCCCATTTTATTTTTATTTATTTATTTATTTTTAAAGACGGGGTTTCACCATGTTGGTCAGGCTGGTCTTGAACTCCCGACCTTAGGTGATCCACCTGCCTTGGCCTTCAAAGTGCTTGGATTACAGGCGTGAGCCACCACGCCCGGCCACTGTCCCCATTTTAGACATGGAGAATCTGAAGCACAAAACAGGTGTCTGTATAGAAAGAGCATTTGGTGATTAAGCGCTAGAGACAGAGAATTTGAACTAAGAGCTGCCTGACTTTAAAGCATGTCTCACAACATCAGGCTTTCTCCTATGCCCCTCCCCTGCCCTTCGGTCACACAGAACTTGAGCTACCTCATGGCGTGAGATGGAGCAAGTACCTGACAGCTCCTTATGCCACCAATGCAGATAAAGAACACTTCTGTGTCATTGTCAATATTAAGGGACAGGAATTCGAGAGACTGCATGAGAGATCAGAAGGTGGAGAAGGGGGTAGGCAAAAGTCTTCTCTTTGGGGAATAGTATATAGAATTAATCGAATCAACATTTTGTTAGCTGGGCTGCTTATACTGTCAGAAAGTAGCTTATAATCTACTAGGAGGAAATGAGATTTCCGGGTCCTTTGTTACTGTCAATGCCATTCACCATGATAGGTACCTTATACATATAGTTTACAGTCCTATGAGTAACCTGGAGAGGTAGTTGTTTCCTTCGTTTTACTGATGAGGAAACCAAGAGTTAAAAAATGAGGCAAAGACTATACTGTTAGTAAAACAATATCATGCTGGGGAATTCTACACATTTTAGGACCGTTGGTATTACCTACAAGCAGGAAGGGAAGGGGAAAAGGTCAAGGGAATGAGGGATATTTTATTTGTTTTGATTTTTAAATTTTTATCTGTTTTTTCTTTTTTCATAGTCATTCCTGGAATGAGTGAGATTTTAAATATCTCTAAAATGAGGCCAGGTGCAGTGGCTCCCACCTATAATCCCAACACTTTAGGAGGCTGAGGCAGGCAGATCACTTAAGGCCAGGAGTTCGAGACTTGCCTGACCAACATGGCTAAATCACCTCTTTACAGTAAATACAGCAATTAGCCAGGTGTGGTGGTGTGTGCCTGTGGTTCTAGCTGCTGGGGAGGCTGAGGCACGAGATCGCTTGAACCCAGGAGGCTGCAGTGAGCCAAGATTGCACCACAGCACTCTAGCCTGGGTGACAGAGTGCAACTCTGTCAATCAGTCTTTCTGAAATGTTTTATTCCTTTAAAATAGAGAGAATAGGGCTGAATTTAACGTTTTAAATTTGGTTGGTGGGTACCTGGGTATAATTCTATCTTTAAGAAACATTAAAAATTAAAATATATACATATATCTTTTAATTTATTAATATTTTTTTTTCTAAGAGAAAAATGGATAGAATAAAGAGGTCCAAGATAATTGCAGAATAATCCTAGTTCAGGGCTGAAAGCCGCTGAGAGTGTCCAGTACCTGCAGGATGAAATCTGAACTCCTTAGCATGATAGGGGAGGCCTTTGATCATTCTGCTTCTCTAACACACACCATCCTACCGCAGCCTTTCTACCAATAGTTCATAGGCTGCTTTTCTTCACAACCTCAGTTCTGTCTGTAAGGTTCCACTTGTCCTTCAAGATCCAAAAGTCTGTAATTATTTGTTGACATGTCTATTTTCTGCTAGTCTATAAGCTCCTTGAAGGCAATGTCTTGCCCATCTCTATACTTCAGTGCCTCCCATGATGTCTGGCACGGAGTAATCACTGTGTAAATTTCAGCTGAATGAAAAATACAAGTCGAAGACAGAGAGTGGAAGTCCTTGGAGTTATGACATATGGACTTTGTTCTCTGGAATGACAGGGGACTATTGAGTTTACTTTGTTTAAAAATACGTGTATCTTATTGAAACATATTCCCAATGTCAAGAAAAAAAATTCCAGTCATCCTGTCTTTCAAACCCTTGAACTATTTTTACTTCCCATGTGTCCTTTCCAAATTTCAGCTACGAAATTAGTTATACAGATTTAGCTGTACAGATTTCTTAGGTAGCTATAGCCTTAATGTATTCATAACTTAGTGTTTTTCTTTTTTAACCTGCCACTTAAGAATTTTTTTCTTTTCTTTTCTTTTTTTTTTTTTTTTTTTTTGAGACAGGGTCTCGCTGCAGCTCCATCCTTCTGGGCTCAGGTGATCCTCTCACCTCAGCTGGGAGTACAGGGGTGTACCACCACACCTGGCTAATTTTTGTATTTATTGTATAGATGGGCTTTTGATTTTTTGTAGAGATAGGGTTTCACCATGTTATCCAGGCTGATCTCAAACTTGTGGGCTCAAGCAATTTGCCCATGTTGACTTCTCAAAGTACTGGGATTACATGTGTGAGCCACCACGCTTGGCCTGCTTTTTTCAATATGAAATTATTTCTTAGCTGGGCTCGGTGCTTCATGCCTATGATCCCAGCACTTTGGGAGGCCAAGGCCTCCCTGGGGGATTGCTTCAGCCCAGGAGCTCAAGACTAGCCTGGGCAACATGGTGAAACCCTGTCTCTACCAAAAAATCCAGCCAGGCGCGGTGGCTCAAGCCTGTAATCCCAGCACTTTGGGAGGCTGAGGCGGGTGGATCACGAGGTCAAGAGATCGAGACCATCCTGGTCAACATGGTGAAACCCCGTCTCTACTAAAAATACAAAAAATTAGCTGGGCATGGTGGTGCATGCCTGTAATCCCAGCTACTCAGGAGGCTGAGACAAGGAGAATTGCCTGAGCCCAGGAGGCGGAGGTTTTGGTGAGCCAAGATCGCGCCATTGCACTCCAGTCTGGGTAACAAGAGCGAAACTCTGTCTCAAAAAAAAAAAAAAAAAAAAAAAAATCCAAATGATTTTTTTGAGACAGCTTCTCACTCTGTCACCCAGGCTGGAGTGCAGTGGCACTGTCCTGTCTCACTGCAGCGTCTGCCCCCTGGGTTCAAGTGATTCTACTGCCTCAGCCTCCTGAGTAACTGGGATTACAGGTGCATGCCATCACGACAGGCTAATTTTTGTATTTTTAGTAGAGACAGGGTTTCACTATGTTGGCTAGGCTGGTCTTGAACTCCTGACCTCAGGTGATCCACCTGCCTCAGTCTCCCAAAGTGCTGGAATTACAGGTTTGAGCCACCGCGCCTGGCCGCTTGTCATGTATGGTATAAATTTTCACAGTATTCCTCTCTCTTTGGTTTACTAGGTATGAAATGATGCTCCATGTTAATTATTAGAAAAATCAGACATTGTTCTCATAAGTTTACTTAGTGTCTGTATATTCTGGTGAGCTATTGTGTTTATATTCCCTAAACATTGGTTCACTGAAACTGAAAGTTCTTTATATGTTTTAAATATTAATCCTTAACTTGTTATTCATTGCTAATTTTTCTTTCCTTTTTATTTTATTTTATTTTTTTGAGATGGTATCTTGCTCTGTCGCCCAGGCTGGAGTGCAGTGGCACAATCTCCGGTCACTGCAACCTCTACCTCCTAGGTTCAAGCGATTCTGCTCCCTCAGCCTCCTGGGTAGCTGAAATTACAGGCACCTGTCACCATGTCCAGCTTATTTTTGTATTTTTGATACAGATAAGGTTTTACCATGTCAGGCTGGTCTCAAACTCCTAACCTTACATGCTCTACCCACCTCAGCCTCCCAAAGTGCTGGTATTACAGGTGTGAGCCACCGTACCCAGCCTAATTTTTCTTTTAAAAATATGTTAATATGAGAACCAAGACACATTTGTAAAAATATACATAATTTGGCTAGGTGCATGGGTTCACACTTGTAATCTCAGCACTTTAGGAGGCTGAGGCAGGTGGATCACTTAAGGCCAGGAGTTTGAGACCAGCCTGGACAGCATGGTGAAACCCCATCCATATTAAAATACAAGAATTAGCTGGGCTTGGTGGTGCATGTCTGTGATCCCAGCTACTCAGGAGGCTGAGACAGAATGGCTTGAACCTGGCCAGCAGAGGTTGCAGTGAGCTGAGATGCAACTGCACTCCAGCCTGGGCAACAGAGTGAGACTCTGTCTCAAAAACATAAAATGGAAAAAAAAAAAAAAAGACATAATTTAAAGAATAGTTACAAAGAAATTACAAAGTTTAATTATTAACAATTGTACTGTATCAATAGTAAACATGAAGACTAGTTTTAAAATTATAGTTACACATTACCATCTTCCACATCAAGAAAGGTAGAATATTACCAGGACCTCAGAAGTATACCTTCCTCATCATACCTCCTCCCTGTGTTAGAGATAACTATTGTCCCAATTATTTATTTGTTTATTTTTTTGAGACAGAGGCTTACTCTGTCACTCAGGCAATGGCATGATCTCGGCTTACTGCAACCTCCACCTCCTCAGTTCAAGTGATTCTCCTGCGTCAGCCTCCTGAGTACCTGGGACTACAGGCGCTGCTACCGCAAATGGCTAATTTTTGTATTTTTAATAGGGATGGTGTTTCACCATGTTGATCAGGCTGGTCTCGAACTCCTGACCTTGTGATTCACCTGCCTCAGCCTCCCAAAGTGTTGGGATTACAGGCATGAGCCACCACACCTGGCCTTATTTTATTCTATTTTTTGAGACAGCGTTTTGCTCTTGTTGCCCACCCTAAAGTGCAGTGGTACAATCTTGGCTCACTGCAACCTCTGCCTCCCAGGTTCAAGTGATTCTCCTGCCTCAGTCTCCTGAGTAGCTGGGATTATAGGCACCTGCCACCACGCCCAGCTAATATTTTGTATTTTTAGTAGAGATGGGGTTTCACATGTTGGCCAGGCTGGTCTCAAACTCCTGACCTCAGGTGTTCCGACCTCCTTGGTCTGCCAATATGCTGGGATTACAGCTATGAGCCACTGCACCCAGCTCTATTGTCCCAATTTTTGTGATAATACTTTTCTTGTCTTCATAGTTTGCCCTGAGGTATGCATCTATAAATAATACAGTTCAGTTTTGTCTGGTTTTGAGCTCTATGAATGAGATGATACTATATGGATTCTACTGTGTCTTTCTAGTTTGCATCATTATGTTTGTGAGATTTTTCCATGTTATAGATATAATGTTTCTTATTTTTAATTAAAAATAATTTTGGCTGGGCATGGTAGCTCACTTCTGTAATCCCAGCACTTTGGGAGGCTGAGGAAGAAAGATCTCTTGAGGCCAGGAGTCCGAGACCAGCCTGGCAACAATGGGAGACTTGTCTCTACAAAAAATTAAAAAAAAAAAAATTAGTTAAGCCTGATGGTATGCACCTGTAGTTCCAGATTCTCAGAGGCTGATGTGGGAGGATCACTTGGGCCTGGGAGTTTGAGGCTTCAGTAAACTGTAATTGCACCACTGCATTCTAGCCTGGGAGAGCAAGGCCTTGCCTTTAAAAAAAATTTTTTTTTAATTGTTTTTCTTAACATTTTAACAGAGTTCTACATGTATAGTAGCACATAGCCACAATGTTGTACAGCAGATCTCTAGAATGCATTCATTTTGCATTACTGAAACTTTATACTTTTTGATTAACAACTCCCCATTTCCTGAAAGCCCCTGCCCTGGCAACCACTGTGTCCGTCTTTGCTCCTGTGAGTTTGACTGTGTTAGATACCTCATTACAGTGGGATCATGCAATATTTGTCCTCCTGGGACTGGCTTATTTCACCTTGCATAATGGCTTCAAGGTTCATCTGTGTCATCTCATGTTGCAGGATTTTCTTTTTTAATTTTTATTATTTTTTATTGTATTATTTTTCAGACAGGGTTTTGCTCATCTGTCCAGGCTGGAGTGCAGTGGCATGATCATAGCTCACTGCAGCCTTGAACTCCTTTCCTGGGCTCAAGTGATCCTCCTGCCTCAGCCTCCCGAGAAGCTGAGACCACAGGAGTGCACCACCATAACTGGCTAACTTTTTAATTTTTTGTAGATACTGGGTCTCACTATGTTGCCTAGGCTGGTCTCAAACTCCCGGACTCAAGCGATCTTCCCACCTTGTCCTCCCAAAGTGCTGAGATTACAAGCATGAGCTACAGCACCTAGTTGATTTTTTTCTTTTTAAAAGCTGAATATGTCATTCTTTTGTGTATACCTCTGCAAAGAAAACTCCCGTTTCCTCTCTACTCTGTACCCACCTAATAATACTTCACCTCTGTCACCAAATGTGTGGTGGATTTTTCCCCACAATAGTTCAGTTCTTTAGCAGACACTAGGTGTCCTACATTTAGCTCCGTTCTGATACTAACTGCCAGGAGTTAGTGCAGTTCTCCCTGTCCACCCCTACTCCAGACCCCTCACTTAAGACTGCAGTCACACATTGGTAAGTGTTCCACATTCAACTCACAGAACAGTTTCTTTGCTGGATTATCAGCTTATTGTAAAAGGATACAACTCAGAAGCAGCCAGTAGGAAGAGATGCACAGTGCAAGGTATGCGGGAAGGGGTGTGGTGCTTCCAGGCCCTCTCCAGGCACACCAGCCCCTCACTGTCTCTGCATGTTCTCACCAACCCAGGAGCCCCCTGAGCTTCGTCCTTCTGGGTTTCTATGTAGGCCTCCTTACCTAGACATGATTGATTGAATAATTGGCCACTGGCAGTTAAGTCAATCTCCAGCCCCTTTGTCCTCCGCGGAGGAGGTTTGGTTTGGTTTGGTTTGGTTTGGTTGTTTTGAGATGGAGTCTCACCTGTTGCCCAGGCTGGAATGCAGTGGTGTGATCTTGGCTCACTGCAACCTCTGCCTGCTGGGTTCAAGAGATTATCATGCCTCAGCCTCCTGAGTAGCTGGGATTACTGGTGTGCACCATCACGTCTGGCTAATTTTTTATTTTTAGCATAGAGATGGAGTTTCGCCATGTTGGTCAGGCTGGCCTGGAACTCCTGACCTCTGGTGATCCTGTCACCTTGGCCTCCCAAAGCGCTTGTCTACAGGGAATACAGGCATGAGCCCCTGCACCCAGCCAATTTTGTATTCTTTAACGAATCTCTCCCCACCCCATGCCCTCCACCCTTCCCAGCCTCTATTGTCCTCTGTTCTACTTTTTACTTCTGTGAGAGCAACATTTTTTAGGTTCTACATATGAGTGAGAGCATGCAACTTTTTGTTTTTTATTCCACTTAATGTCTTCAAGTTCTATGTTGCTGCGAATAACAGGATTTTAACAGGATTTCATTTTTTTTTAATGGCTGAATAGTATTCTGTTGTGTATATGTACTTCACCGCTTGTTGAACAGCTTGGTTGATTCCATGTCTTGGCTGTTGTGAATAGTGCTGTGATAAGCATGGGAGTGCAAATGTCTCTTTGATATACTGACATCTTTTCCTTTGCAGAAGCGCTTGGTAGTGAGATTGCTGAATCATATGGTAGGTCTATTTGTAGTTGTTGGAGGAACTTCTGTACGATTCTCCATAGTGGCTGTACTAGTTTGCATTCCTGCCAGCAGTGGAAGTGTAAGAGTTAGTTCTCTTTTCTCTTCATCCTCACCAGCATTTGTTATTTTCTGTCTTTTTGATAATGGCTATTCTAACTCAGGTAGGATGATACCTCTTTTTCTTTTCTTTAATTAAAAATTTTTTTTCTAGAGATGGAGTCTTGCTATGTTGTCCAGGCTGGTCCTGAACTCCTCGCCTCAAGCGATCCTCCCACCTCAGCCTCCTAAAGTGCTAGGATTCAAGGCATGAGCCACTGTGCCTGGCCCTAATTGTGGTTTTGATTTGCACTATTTTTAAAAACATCTTCTATTATAAATTATTGTATGTTATATTTCACAGACATAACTTGTACATGAATGAGCTAATATAGCAAGCTGAAACTGTTACCTTCAGAAAAGCCTGCTTGCAAAATTGGTCCCTGGTTGTGTCTGGGAACTTGGCTTTTGAAACCTTGTTTACACTAATCAGGTTGTTTTGCCCTCTGTAGCCACTAATACCTGTTACCTTCTTGGAGTTTGAAATTTTGGTGGGAGGAAGGTGCCTAACTGAACAACTTCCAATAAGAACCCTAGATTCTGAGTCTCGAACAGCTACTTTTGGGCAGAAACATTGCACTCACATAGCTGCATTTTCACCGAGACAGCATGTACTTTCTCAGATGTTAGAGAGCATTGGAAGCCTACACATGAATTCCTACAGATGCTACCTGATGTTTTTTTTTTCCCTCCTTGCTGATCTGGCTGTGTATCCTTAAAGTGTTGATATAATAAATGTTAGCCGTGAGTACAGCTGTACGCTGGGTCCCATGAGTTCTAGCACAGTATTGAACTTAGCTATTAAATTCCTCCAAAAAAAAAAAAAAGCTGGAATTTTGATTATAAGGCACGAAGTTATAGATCAATTTGGAGAGAAGTAGCATCTCAATATTGTCCTCCAATGAGAATATGGTTCATATGATTGTTTCCTCCTTCCTTGACTTCTCTTAATGACTTAAAATTTTCTTTTTTTTTGAGACAGGATCTTGCTGTGTCAGCCAGTAACAGCTTACAATCAACCTCCTGGGCTCAGGTGATCCTCCCACCTCAGCCTCCTAAGTAGCTGAGACTATAGGCACGTGCCACCATGACCAACTAATTTTTGTATTTTTGTAGAGACAGGGTTTTGCTGTGTTGCCCAGGCTGCTCTGAAACTCCTGAGTTCAAGTGATCCTCCCACCTTGGCCTCCCAAAGTGCTGGGATTATTGGCATGAGCCACTGTGCCTGGCCCAATTTTCTGAATAGATGTCATAGACATAGTTTGTTAGATGTAATTTTGGGTATTTAATTTTTTTTTTTTTTTTTTTTTTTTTTTTTTTTTTTTTTTGAGGCAGGGTCTCACTCTGTCACCCAGGCTAGAGAGCAGTGGCATGATCTCAGCTCACCACAACCCCTGCCTCCCAGGCTTAAATGATTTTCCTTCCTCAGCCTCCCAAGAAGCTGGGATTATAGACATGTGCTACTATCACCCTGCTAATTTTTGTATTTTTAGTAGAGATGGGGTTTCACTGTGTTGGCCAGGTTGGTCTTGAACTCCTGACCTCCCAAAGTACTGGGATTACAGGCATGAGCCACTATGCCTGGCTGCATATTTAAATTTTTTATATATTCATAAATAAGTTTTCTGACATTTTATTTTTTGTTTGTTGGAGAAGAACAATTTATTTTTATATATTGACTTAGTATCCAGCAGTCTTTCTAAACTCACTGTATTAGTTTAGCTGCTGTATTATAGCTGCTGTAATAAATTACCATTAATTTAGTGGCTCGCTGTATTAGTTTAGCAGCTGTATTATAGCTGCTGTAATAAATTACCATTAATTTAGTGGCTTAAAACAACATAGAGGCTGAGAACAGTGGCTCATGCCTGTAATTCCAGCACTTCAGGAGACCAAGATAGGAGGATCACTGGAGCCCAGAATTTCGAGACCAGCCTGGGCAACACAGTGAGCCCCATCTCTGTTTAAAAATAACAACAGGAGGTGGCTTACACCTGTGATCCCAGCACTTTGGGAGGCTGAGGCAGGAAAATCACTTGAGCCCAGGAGACAGAGGTTGCAGTAAGCCAAGATCGGGCCATTGCACTCCAGCCTGGGCAACATGAGTGAAACTCTCTCTCAAAAATAAAAATAAAAACAAATAAAAGCAACAACATAGATTTATTATCTTACAGTTTTGTAGTTCAGATGTCTGAATGGGTTTCTTTAGGCTAAAGTCAAGGTGTTGGCAGGCTAAGTTCCTTTCTGGAGGCCCTAGGGCAGAATCCATTTCCTTCCCCTATTCAACTTTTTATTTTTTGTGAGACAGAGTCTCACTCTGTCGCCCAGGATGGAGTGCAGTGGCTCAATCTTGGCTCACTGCAACCTCTGCCTCCCGGGTTCAAGTGATTCTCCTGCCTCAAACTCCCAAGTAGCCCAGACGCTTTTCAGCTTTTAGAGACTATTCATATTCCTTGACTCTTGGCTTTCTTCCTCTGTTATCAAACCTAGCAACTTTGACTCCTCCTCAAGTTGCCGTCTCTCTGATCTGTCATCTTATTTCCACTCCCACTTAAAAAGACACTTGTGATTACATTGGGTCCATCTGGTTAGTCCAGGATAATCTTCCTATTTTAAGGCCAGTTTATTAGCAGTCTTAATTCCATATGACAGTAATTCACCTTTATCATGTAACCAAGCATATTCTCACCCAAGGATCAGGATATAGACATCTTTAGTTGGGTGTGGGAGATGGTGATAGTGGTGGTGGTCACATTATTCTGCCTACTGCAGTCACTTAAGAATTTTTTTTTTTAAATTTTATTTTTAGTAGAGACGGAGTTTCACTATGTTGGCCAGGCTGGTCGCAAACTCCTGACCTCAGGTGATCTGCCCACCTCATTCTCCCAAAGTGCTGGGATTACAGGCATGAGGTATCACACCTGGCTATTTAATACTTCTTAATAGTGGTATTTTTTCTCTCTCTTTCTCCCTCCCTCCCTCCCTTTCTTCTTTCTCTCTCTCTCTCTCTCTCCCTCTCTCTCTCTCTCTCTCCCTCCCTCTCTCCCTCTCTCCCTCTCTCTCTCTCTCTCTCTCTCTCTCACACACACACACACACACACACACACACACACACAAACACAGAGTAAAGCTAGTATTTTATCTAATAGGAAAATACTAGAGGCATTTTTAGTAAGATTTAGAAAAAGGCAAAGATAACACAACAACTCCACTTCTATTTAACATTGTTCTAGGGACTTAGTGCAGTTAGATAAATCAATTACAGGCACAAGATTTGGAAAATAAAAAATAATACTGTCCCTACTTGCAGATGATATGGTAGTGTATCTGGAATGCTGCAGAAAATCAATAATGAAATTAACTCAAACAAAAAAAGGAATTTTATAAGAATATACAAAAATCAGTAGTCTTCATTTACACAAATAACAAGTTTGAATATATAATGGAGGGTGAAATCCCATTTACAGCAACAAGAAAAAGAAAAAGTATTTAGGAATTTAAAAACATGTAAAACCTAAGTGAAGGAATCTTTAAAACACTTCTAAATAACACAAAAGTAGCCTTAAACAAATGAAAAGAAATTGTTTGTTGATGGGACGTGGTGGCTTATGCCTGTCATCCTAGCACTTTCAGAGGCCGAGGTGGGTGGATCACAAGGTCAAGAAATCAAGACCATCCTGGCCAACGTGGTGAAATCCTGTCTTTACAAAGATACAAAAATTAGCCATGCATGGTGGTACACATCTGTAATTCCAGCTACTGTACTTGGGAGGCTGAGGCAGGAGAATTGCTTAAACCCAGGAGGCAGAGGTTGCAGTGAGCCGAGATCAAGCCATTGCACTCCAGCCTGGCGACAGAGCCAGACTCCATTTCAAAAACAAGAAAAAAAAGAAATAATCTGTTTTAGGATAGGACAACTGCATCATAGAAGGACCAGTTATACCTAAGTTAATATATAAATTTAATGCAGTATCAATATCAACAGGGTTTTTTTTTTTTTTTTCTGGAACTAGACAAGTTGATTCTAAAGTTCATATAGAAAAATAAACATACAAGAATAGCTAGGAAAACACTGAGAAGAGCTACAAAGAGAAAGTAGACTTCCAGATATTGTAACATACAAAATTTCTATCATGAAAATATTGTGGTATAGACCAACAGTGTAGAATAGAAAGTCAAGAAATTGTCTCCTAAACACATAAAGAAATTTAGCATATGATAAGGGTGGTTCTGAATTTATTAGGGCAGAGATGGACTTTTTAATAAATAGTGCTGGGACAACTCGTTAGCCATATATATGTCTGTGTGTATATGTATATATATAATTTTATTTAATTTTTTTTTGAGACAGAGTTTCACTCTGTTGCCCATGCTGGAGTGCAGTGGTGCAATCTCGGCTCACCGCAACCTCTGCCTCCTGGGTTCAAGTGATTCTCCTGCCTCAGCCTCCTGAGTAGCTGGGATTTCGGGTGCACTACCATGCTCAGCTAACTTTGTATTTTTAGTAGCAATGGGGTTTCTTCATGTTGATCAGGCTGGCCTCGAACTCCCGACCTCATTTGATCCGTCCACCTTGGCCTCCCAAAGTGCTGGGATTACAGATGGGAGCCACTGCATCCAGCCTAATTTTTTTTAAAGTGCCTACTGGAAGAATGCATAGCTGAATTTTCTGTAACCTGGATGTAAGGAAAGGCAATAAAAGAGGGGAGGAAATGGGCTACTTTAAAAAACAAATTCTTGGCCGGGCGCGGTGGCTCAAGCCTGTAATCCCAGCACTTTGGGAGGCCGAGGCGGGTGGATCACGAGGTCGAAAGATCGAGACCATCCTGGTCAACATGGTGAAACCCCGTCTCTACTAAAAATACAAAAAACTAGCTGGGCGTGGTGGTGCGTGCCTGTAATCCCAGCTACTTAGGAGGCTGAGGCAGGAGAATTGCCTGAGCCCAGGAGGCGGAGGTTGCGGTGAGCCGAGATCGTGCCATTGCACTCCAGCCTGGGTAACAAGAGCGAAACTCCGTCTCAAAAAAAAAAACAAAAAAACAAATTCTTGATTACAAAAATGAAAAACACCATAAGCAAATTTAAAAGATAGGTAAGAAACTAGGAAAAAAATTTGCAAAATACATTTTAAAGACCTACTGTCCCCAGTCTAAATTGAGAGAAAAAAAAATACTAACATTTGATTTTTAAAAAGACAGAATATATGAGCAGATACAATTTTTTTAAAAGATTTAAAAATCATCCTTAAATATATGAAGAAAACATTCAATGGTACCTAAAATAGGAAGTGTAAATTTAAAACTGCACTGAAATACTATTTCTCACCTATCAGCTCTGCACTAATTAGAAGTCTTCACAAGACGCGCCATCGGTGAGGCTGTGAGGAAAGCAAACTTGTAAAACCCCCTTTGAGGGAGAATTTGGCAATCCAGCAAACTATACATGCATATCCTCTTTGACCCAGCCATCCCACTTGTAGGAATATTCCCTAAAGATACATTTTCTTTTCTTTTTCCTTTTTTTTTTTTTTTTTGTTTTATTTTGAGACAGGGTCTTGTCTTGCTCTGTTGCCCAGGCTGAAGTGCAGTAGTGTGATCTTGGCTTGCTGCAGCCTCAAAGTCCCAGGCTCAATTGATCCACCTCAGCCTCTGGAGTAACTGGGACCACAAGTGCATGCCACTACTCCTGACTAACTTTAAAAATTTTATTTATAGAGATGGAGTCTCATCATGTTGCCCAAGCTGGTCTTGAACTCCTGGACTCAAGCAGTCCTTCCTTGGCCTCCCAAATTACTGTGATGACAGGTGTGAGACGCCATGCCCGGCCTTACATTTTCAACCGTAGGGAAATATGAATGCACAAAGTTATTTGTTGCAGCATAATTTGTAACTGTAAAATATCGGAGAATACCTTAAATGTCCATACGGGAAATTTGTTGATAAATATGTACACAATGGAGTACTGTACAGCTATAAAGAAGAATGAGGAAAATCTTTACAACTGGGTATAGAGTGATTTCTAACATATAAATGGAAAGAGTATATACAGTGTGCTATGTTTTATGTAAGAAAGGGAAAATATGAGACCCTAATGTCTCCTCATTTTTGCAAAAAGAAAAACAGGAAAGATAAATCAGAAATTATCTAAATTGATAACTCACAGGAGGTGGATGGCAAAGGATGAAGTGGGGAGAACACTTCACTGTGGGGAAAAACAGACTTTTATGTAGTTTTAACTTTTAGAACTATGTAAATGTTTTCTATATTCAAAAATCCACAAGAACAGTACAAACACAAACTAATAAATTTATTTCAAATGATTAATGTAATCATTCGAATACATAGATCGTTTATGTAAGCAAACCACAAAGGTGAGGTGGGCCTGACCAATCAAGTCATATGTACCCTAACCTACAGAAAGAAATGCAATGGAATTTTGTATTCTTAGTAGGTTTGTTTTTTTAGTAACAGGAGTGTAACAACTTGAAATTACTTCCTGTAGTTTCAGATTGAATAAATGAGTAAATATATGATGGGTTTTTTTCCATGAGTTTTATGATAGATGGATAGATCAATGGATATATAGATGTAGATGTAAAAATAGATAGATGTGTTTATATCTCCTAGATCTGTCTACTAAAAGGGCCTAGGAGCAATAATATGCAGGTAGTAATGATTGTATCTAGTGGTCAGGTCTTAGATTTTAAGTTTTTTTTTGTTTGGTTTTTTTTTTTTTTTTTTTTTTTTTTTTTCATTAAAAGACATCAAGGCTGTTTGGGGAAATGGTGATTCTGTGGCTGAAGCAGGGAAAGTACACGGAGACCGTGAACGTTGTGCCAGGTAATAAGAAAGTGCCTGATGGGAACTTTAAAGGACACTGGAGCCAATGGGTTAAAGAAGAAAACAAGAGACATTAAGTATGTTTTGAGACAAACGAAAACGAAAAATACAATATGCCAGAACTCATGGAATACAGTGAAAGCAGTAGTAGCAAGGAAATTTATAGCTACAAATGCTTACATTAGAAAAGAAAGATCTCAAATCAGCAACCTAACTTTATATTTAAAGGAACTGAAAAAAGAACAAACCAAACCCAAAGCCAGCAGAAGAAAGGAAATAATAAAGATTAGGGCAGAGATAAACAAAATAGAGAATAGAAAAACATCAGAGAAATTGACCAAACAGAATTGATTCTTTGAAAAGATGAAAAAATTGCTAAAACTTTAGCCAGATGAACTAAGAAAAAAATAATAAAAATTACTAAAATCAAATGTAAACAAGGGAACATTATGACTGATTTACAGAAGTAAAAAGATGTACAAGGGATTACTATGAGCAATTGTATGCAGACAAATTTGATAACATAAACGAAATGGATAAATTCCTCAAAATACATAACCACCAAGACTGAATCATGAAGAAACAGAAAATCTGAACAGACCTGTAACTAGTGTGGAGATTGAATTAGTAATCAGGAATCACCCAACAAAGAAAAGCTCAGGGCCAGATGGCCTCACTGGTTATTTCTAACCAATATTTAAAGGAGAATTAACCCCAGTTTTCCTCAAACTCTTCCAATTAATGATATGTTTGATAAAGGCTTAATACCCAGAATAGGCCGGGCCCGGTGGCTCAAGCCTGTAATCCCAGCACTTTGGGAGGCCGAGGCGGGTGGATCACGAGGTTGAGAGATCGAGATCATCCTGGTCAACATGGTGAAACCCCGTCTCTACTAAAAATACAAAAAATTAGCTGGGCATGGTGGCGCGTGCCTGTAATCCCAGCTACTCAGGAGGCTGAGGCAGGAGAATTGCTTGAACCCAGGAGGCGGAGGTTGCCATGAGCCGAGATCGCGCCATTGCACTCCAGCCTGGGTAACAAGAGCGAAACTCCGTCTCAAAAAAACAAAAACAAAAAAAAAACCCAGAATATATAAAGAACTCCTCAGTACTTTGGGAGGCTGAGGAGGGAGAATTTTTGAGCCTTGGAGTTGGAGACCAGCCTGGGCAACATGGTGAAACCCTGTCTCTATAAAAAATTTAAAAATTGGCCAGGTGTGGTGGTACACTGCTGTGGTCCCAGCTACTCAGGAGACTGAGGTGGGAGGATCACTTGAGCTCAGGAGGTCAAGGCTGCCATGAGCTGTTGCACTCCGGCCTGGGTGACAGAGTGAGACCCTGTCTTAAAACAAAACAAAACAAAACACTCCTACAGCTCAACAAATAACCCATTTAGCAAATGGGGAAAGGACTTGAATAGATACTTCACCAGAGAAGATACACAAATGGCCAAAAAGCACATGAAAAGATGCACATTATCGCTAATCATTAGAGAAAGACAAATCAAAACCAGGGAATAAGACCTCACACCTGTTAGAATGTCTATTATAAAACAAAACAGGACTGGGCGCGGTGGCTCAAGCCTGTAATCCCATCACTTTGGGAGGCCGAGGTGGGTGGATCACAAGGTCAAGAGATCGAGACCATCCTGGTCAACATAGTGAAACCCCGTCTCTACTAAAAATACAAAAAAATTAGCTGGGCATGGTGGCACGTGCCTGTAATCCCAGCTACTCAGGAGGCTGAGGCAGGAGAATTGCCTGAACTCAGGAGGCAGAGGTTGCGGTGAGCCGAGATTGCGCCATTGCACTCCAGCCTGGGTAACAAGAGCGAAACTCTGTCTCAAAACAAAACAAAACAACCAGAAAATAACAAATGTTGCTTAGGATGTGGAAAAATGGGAAGCCTCGTGTATTATTTATAGTATGGTGGTACTAAAAATTAAATTACCATATTGTTCAGCAATTCTCAAAAAGATATTTGTATACCCAGGTGCATAATAGCATTAGTCACAATAGCCAAAAGGTGGAAGCAACCCTAATGTTCTTGAATGAATAAGCAAAATATGATACATATCTGCAGTTTAATATTATTCAGCCTTAGAAAGGAAGGAGCCTGGCATGGTGACTTGCACCTGTAATCCCAGCTACTTCTGGAGGCAGAGGTGGGAGGATCATTTGAGATCAGGAGTTTGAGGCTGCATTGATCTATGATCTTGCCACTGCACACAAAAGGAAGGAAATTCTGACACATGTCCCTACATAGGTAAAGCTTGAGGACATTGTGCTGAGTGAAATTAGCCAGTCCCCAAAAGACACATACTGTGTGATTCCCCTTATAATATGAATACATTGTGATTCCCATACTTTGAGTCTGCTGATGGCTATTTTTTTTTTTTTTTTTTTTGTAATCTGGAAATATCTTTATTTTTTGTTGCTTTTTAAATAATAGCTTTATTGGTTTAAAATTTTTATTTATTATTTTTTTTGAGACAGGGTCTTACTCTGTCATCCAGGCTGGAATGTAATGGTGAAATCACAGCTCACCACAGCCTCGAACTCCTGGTTGAACAGTCCTCCCACCTCAGTTTCCCAAGTAGCTGGGACAATAGGCATCCACCATTCCTGGCTAATCTTTTGTATTTTTTGTAGAGACAGGGTTTCACCATGTTGCCGGGGCTGGTCTCCAATGCCTGGGCTCAAGCAACCCCCCAGCTCAGCCTACCAAAGGGATGGAATTACAGGCATGAGCTACTGCGCCCGGCCTGAGTGACAGCTCTATTGAAATACATTGCACATACGATATTCACCCATGAAACTGTACAATCCACTGGCTTTGAATATATTCACAGAGTTGTGCAACCATCACCACAATCAATGTTAGAACATTTTCATCAGCCCACGGAGAAACTTGCATACCCCTTGCCATCATCCCCAAATTCTCTCATCTTTCCCAACCCAAGGCAATCACTAACTACTCTGTATCCATGGATATGCCTGTTCTTAAACATTTCATATAAATGGAATCATACACTAGTTCATCTTTTGTGACTGGATTCTTCCACTTAACGTAATGGTTTCAAGGCTCATCATTATTGTAGCATTTGTCAGTACCATATTCTTTTGAATGGCCAAATAATATTTTGTTGAATGGATATACACGTTTATCCATTCATCAGTTGATGGACATTTGAGTGGTTTCCAAATCTGGCTATTGTGAATAATTCTATGAACGTTTGTGTACAACTATTTGTTTTGAATACCCATTTTTCACTCTTGCATATATAGCTAGGAGTGAAATTGCTGGGTTACATGCTGATATGGTTTGTCTGTGTCCCCACTCAGATCTCATCTTGAATTGTGGCTCTCATAATCCCTATGTGTCATGGGAGGGACCCAGTGGGAGGTAATTGAATCATGGGGGTGAGTTTTTCCCATGTTGTTCTTGTGAGAGTTAAGTCTTATGAGATTTGATGGTTTTATAAACGTCTGTTCCCCTGCACACACTTTCTTGCTTGCTGCCATGTAAGATGTGCCTTTGCTCCTCCTCTGCCTTCTGCCATGATTATGAGGCCTCCCCAGCCATGTGGAATTGTGAGTCCATTAAACCTCTTTTTCTTTATAAAGTACCCACTCTCAGGTATATCTTCATAGCAATATGAAAGTGGACTAATACATGTGGTGACTCTGTTTCTCTTTTTGAGGTACTGCCTGACTGTTTTCCAAAGTGGCTATGCCATTTTAGAATCCCACCAGCAGTTTATGAAGGTTCTGATTTCCCCACATCGTTGCCAACACTTATCTGTTGCTTTTATTATAGCTGCTTTTTAAAAATAACAGCTTTAGGCTGGGTGCGGTGGCTCACACCTGTAATCCCAGCACTTTGGGAGGCCGAGGCGGGTGGATCACCTAAGATTGGGTGTTCGATACCAGCCTGACCAACATGGAGAACCCCATCTCTACTAAAAATACAAAAATTAGCCGGGTATGATGGCACATGCCTGTAATCCCAGCTACTTGGGAGGCTGAGTCAGGAGAATCACTTGAATCCAGGAGGCAGAGGTTGCAGTGAGCTGAAATCATGCCATTGCACTCCAGCCTGGGCAACAAGAGTGGAACTCCATCTCAGAAATAAATAAATAAATAATGACAGCTTTATTGAGATACAATTCATATACCATGAAATTTACCTTTAAAAACTTAGTGTACAATTCAGGGCCTTGATATGTGAAGAATATTTTTTCTGAGGAAAGAATTCTGGGTTATTTTCTTTCTTTCTTTTTTTTTTTTTTTTGAGACGGAGTTTCACTCTTGTTACCCAGGCTTGAGTGCAATGGCGCAATCCCGGCTCATGGCAACCTCCGCCTCCTGGGCTCAGGCAATTCTCCTGCCTCAGTCTCCTGAGTAGCTGGGATTACAGGCACGTGCCACCATGCCCAGCTAATTTTTTTGTATTTTTAGTGGAGAGGGGGTTTCACCGTGTTGACCAGGGTGGTCTCAATCTCTTGACCTCGTGATCCACCTGCCTTGGCCTCTCAAAGTGCTGGGATTACAGGCTTGAGCCACCGCACCCAGCCTCTGGGTTATTTTCTATCAGCACATTGAAGATATCATTCTACTGTCTTCTGATTTTCATTTTTGTTAAAGAGAAATCAATTTTTTGTCCATATGGTACACAGTGATATATTTTAGCATGGATTTCTTTTTACCTCTGCTTGGAATTTGTTGACGTTCTCAAATCTGAAGGTTAGTGTCTTTAATTAGTCCTGGAAAAGTCCCAACTGTTATCTTTTCAAATATTAATTCTTCTCTATTTGCTTTTCTGGAACTCTGGCTTGATTTATGTTAGACTTTCTTGATTTATGTTAGACTCTGTCTTCCATGTCTCTTAACTTCTCATTTTTCCATCTGTTTTCGTTATCTCTGTGTGTATGTATCTATTAAGTCAGAAACTATGAAGGGTCTGCGATTTTACCCTATATGTAAGCTATATTTATCTTTAACCACTATTCTGAAGTTCTAATTATCTGTTGTTGTGACTGATTTTCTTTGGATTGTGTTGGTGTATAATCAAGTTGTCTACATGTAATGATAATCTCTTCTAGTATTTTCTTTTTCGAATATTTTTGCATTGGCAGGAGCATCCAATATAGGAGTGAAAATGAGAGAACAATATTGTTTTTGCTGTTGTTTTTAATGGATTCAACCAAGTGTAAAATATAGGGTATTTGTTTTCTGGGTTTTAAATACTTGTAATTTTGTGTTTTAATGTGTTTGTTAGAAACGGCTCGAATTTTATTAGATGCCTTTTCAAAAATGCATTGATAGTACATACTGTATGATTCTATATATGTGAATCAAGAAATTCAGAACACAATGAAGAGAACATATGACATAAAATTGTCAAAAATCTCCCTTTGTCTAGAAATTGTGTTTGATGTTTAATTTTATCAGAGAACAGAAAGTTGCTTGCCCCAGTTAAGGTGAAGTTGAGGTTCATAAGGTTAGTACTGTTCTTAGTTAGGCTCACCGCCTTTGCCCCAGGGGAGGTAACTCCTCCCCTATGAACAGTCACTGAGTGAGGCTCTGTTTTTCAGAAACCACCCCCTAAAATCTCCACTTTTAGCGAAGACTGAAAACAGAAACATCTACATGTTACTTGGCACTGAATGTCTTAGAGTAGTCTTTTTGGCAGTCTATCCCTTGATAGACTGAAATAGCCATCTTCTGACAACAAAATGAATAAAAGTAAGGTTTGACCTAGTCTTAATTTTGATAGACCCTAATCAGTAACTTTAGTGTCATTTATTTCAAAGAAAAGGCACTCTTTTTTTTTTGGACTATGTTTTGCTCCATCCCATGTCTCTTTGGTTTTTGGTTGTTGTTGTTGTGGTGGTTTTTTTTTTTTTTTTTTTTTGGTTTATTATGTTTACTTTTATTCTTTTTTTTTTTTTTAATTTTGAGACAGGGTCTCCCTCTGTTGCCCACGCTGGAGTGCAGTAGGGTGATCATGGCTCATTGCAACCTTGACCTCCCGGGCTCAAGCGATCCTTCTTACCTCTGCCTCCCGAATAGCTGGGACTACAGGCACGTGCCATCACACCCAGCTAATTTATGTATTTTTGTGGAGACAGGTCTTAATTTGCTGCCCAGGCTGCTCTCCAACTCCTGGGCTCAAGTGATCCTCCCGCTTTGGCTTCACAGGTATAAGTCACCATGCCCGGCCTATGTGAACAATTCTTAATAGCCAGTTTTAAAGGTAATAATTGAAGCTTACATTTCCTGTGACTTTTTTTTTTTTTTTTTAACGTGGGGTCTCACTGTCACCCAGGCTGGAGCAGTGGCACAGTCATTGCTTCCTGCAGCCTCGAACTTCTGGGCTCAAGGGATCCTCCCGCATTAGCCTCCCTGAGTAGCTGGTACTGTAAGCATGTGCCACTGTGCCTGGCTAAAGACGGGATCTCCCTATGTTGCCCAGGCTAGTCTCAACCTCCTGGGCTCAGGCCATCCTCCCGCCTCAAGTGCTAGGATTACAGGCATGAGCCACCACTCCTGGCCTGCTTATTTATATTGTTTTGTAATGGCTTGATAACTTTTTTCATATACGGAGGAGAAAATTTTAATCATTTTCCAGATTGAACTTGTGGTGATTCTAATTCATAGGTTTATTTTTTTAGTTTCTGTATTCTCACTGCACCCAGAATTTTTTTTTTAATATCGTGAAACTTCACTAGCCTCAGTTTATTTGTTTTCAGTTAATTTTTGTCCTTTATCACTGATCTTTGTTATTGTGGATGAACAATGTGTTTTTTTAAGAGAGAGGGTCTCACACTGTTGCCCAGGCTCTAGTGCAGTGGCTGTTTACAGGTGTGATCATAGTGTACAATAGCCCTGAACTCCTGGGCTCAGGCAGTCCTCCTGGCTCAGCCTCCTGAGTAGCTGAAACTACAGGAATGTTGGTGAACAATTGTCTTTTTCTGTCAAATAATTTTATTGATATTTTAATGGAATGCGTACAGAAGAGACACCCTTATGGTTCTTAGTACTCACCAACTTCTTCTTTTTTTTTTTTTTTTTCGAGACGGAGTTTCGCTCTTGTTACCCAGGCTGGAGTGCAGTGGCGCGATCTCGACTCACCGCAACCTCCGCCTCCTGGGTTCAAGCAATTCTCCTGCCTCAGCCTCCTGAGTAGCTGGGATTACAGGCACCCGCCACCATGCCCAGCTGATTTTTTGTATTTTTAATAGAGACGGGGTTTCATCATGTTGAGCAGGATGGTCTCGATCTCTGGACCTCGTGATCCACCCGCCTCGGCTTCCCAGAGTGCTGGGATTACAGGCTTGAGCCACCGCGCCCGGCTCATCAACTTCTTAAAAGTATTCCCACTGAGGATTTTGAGTAAGAAAATGATGTGCTCATTACCATGCTTCAGAATATGATTCTGGCTGGAGGGTACTACCTTGTGAGGAATAACCAAAGAGCAGTGCATTTTAAAAGCGGGTTGACTGCATGCTAGCTGTGAATCCATAATGTAATCACTATAGTTATAAAATAGTTAATCAAACAGCCCTACTCTTGGACTATTTGGCTAAATAAACATATAAAACCATGCTGTAGAATAATGTAGGCAATCTCTGTTATTAGAATCCGTGGTTGGATTTGATCCAAAAATAAATAAGTCATGGCAGGAATGTGGAAAGGGGTAAGTAATGATGGCATGGGCCTCTTTGTTCTGCTTAGGGTCATAAGACTGAAGATCTGTGTACCTCTGCCTCCTTGTCAGGAGTCTACTTTGTTGATACTGAAATTCTGAGAGGGCAGTAGTCTGACTTCACTCTTTATCAGTTCACGTTTATTGATGTGGGAAAGACTTCCACATTGTAAAGCACCTTGGAGAGAGGATACCCCAATAAAAGATCAATACTTCTAAACTGGATTCAAAATGGGGAGGCGCCCTAGGAAATGCAGATTATGCTCTTAAAATATTCTCCTTTAAAAAGAATCGGTTAGGCCAGGCACGGTGGCTCAGGCCTGCAATCCCAGCACTTTGGGAGGTCAAGGCAGGAGGATCCCTTGAGCACAGGAGTCTGAGACTAGCCTGGACAACATGGTGAAAGCTCATCTCTACCAAAAATACAAAAAATTAGCAGGGCATTGTGGTGTGCGCCTGTGGTCCAGCTCTGTGGGAAGCTGAGGTGGGAGGAACACTTGAGCTAGGGTGGCGGAGGTTGAAGTGAACCACCACTGCACTCCAGCCTAGGCCACAAAGTGAGTCCCTGTCTCAAAACGAAAAGAAAACAAGAATTAGGGGTGCTTGAGGAAATGGCTGACTCCAAATCTGGTGCAACAAAAATGCACAAAGTTAAGTCTGGAACATCTTTTCATATCATCTAGGAAGGAAGCACTCAATGATGAATAAGATTAAGTCTTTTTTTTTTTTTTTTTTTGAGACGGAATTTCGCTTTTGTTACCCAGGCTGGAGTGCAGTGGCGCAATCTCGGCTCACCGCAACCTCCGCCTCCTGGGTTCAAGCAATTCTCCTGTCTCAGCCTCCCGAGTAGCTGGGACTACAGGCGTGCGCCACCATGCCCAGCTAATTTTTTATATTTTTAGTAGAGATGGGGTTTCACCATGTTGACCAGGATGGTCTCAATCTCTTGACCTCGTGATCCACCTGCCTCGGCCTCCGAAAGTACTGGGATTATAGGCGTGAGCCACCGCACCAGGCAAGATTAAGTCTTAAGGACTACAGAGCACACCTGGAAAGGCTCCCACTGGCCAAACATGAATCGATTTGAGAATCAGTAAGGAGGATAACTGTATTAGGTTGAAACACACCTAATATGCTTAATCCATGAGTTCATAATGACACTGAAAAAAAATTCATCACTATTTGAAGGTGGTAAAAGAATGAATATCATTATTTATTTGTTATATATACTTAATATATATAATATATTTAAGGGATTCAAGTGTAGACTTCTTTTTGTTGTTGTTGTTGTTTTTTGAAACAGGGTCTTGCTCAGTTGCCCAGGCTGGAGTACAGTGGCACAATCTTAGCTCACTGCAACCTCTACCTCCCAGGCTCAAGCAGTCCTCCCGCCTCAGCCTCCTGAGTAGCAGTAGCCACAGGCCCGCACAACCATGCCAGGCTAATTTTTTTGTAGTTTTTGTAGAGACACGGTTTTGCCATGTTACCCAGCCTGGTCTCACACTCCTGGGCTCAAGCAATCTGCCTGCCTCAGCCTCTCAAAGTGCTGGGACTATAGGCATGAGCCACTGTGCCCAGCCAAGTGCATATATTGTATAGTAGTGAAGTATGGGCTTTTAGTATACTGCATCATTATTTTGAAACTTATGATAAAAGTCTTCCAGCTGTCTAGGCATGGCTGACACCTACAATCCCAACACTGTGGGAGTCTGAGGTGGGAGAATGACTTGAGCTCAGGAGTCTGAGACCAGCCTAGGCAACATGATGAGATCCTGTCTTTACCAAAATTTTAAAGATTAGCTGGGTGTGGTAGTGCACACATGTGGTCCCAGATACTCAGGAAGCTTGAGCCCAAGAGGTTGAGGCTGCAGTGAGCTGTGATTGAGCCAGTGGACTCCAGCCTGGGCAACAGATCAAGACCCTGTCTCAGAAAGAAAAACAAACAAAAAGTATTCCTGCTAATGAATGACAGAAGTAATAACAGAATCTAAATGTCACCATTTGGGGAGATGAGCTTCCAAAATGGTGGAGTAAAGACCTCAGGGTATATGTATAGCTGAAATAATATTGAATGAGTTGATAATTGTTGAATCTGGGGGATAGGTACGTAGAGATTCATTCCTTCCATCTCCTTTTTTTGGAGGTAACAAGATATAATTCACATGCCAATGTGAATTATTCAATGTTTATTAAATCATTAGCTGTATTACCTAAAGCATAAAGAGGAAGAAGCAGCAAAAATAATTCCTTCTGAAGAAGGTGGGACAGAAGCTGTATTATGATTGTGCTTATAACCATAAAGATTTCTCAATTGAGTGTAACTTCTAAAGTTTCTTCTAAATTTTTCTGCTTTTTACTGTTATCTAAAGTCAAGATAGTTGATAGATATAATGAGTGGAACACATCTTATGTGAAACTTCGTATCTACAAATATATAGTGTTGTTAACCCTTCCTGCTGAGACACGTGCTGTAAAATAAAAGTAGATATCTGGTAAAGATACAGGAAAGGCCTTATAGGTTATAACAGTCAGCTAAAGTGAGGATTTTTTACTCTGCATGGAGTACAGCTAGGATCTTCCTTTAGCCCCAGTAATTTGGAGGTGGCAGAAGCTGTATATAATCCTGGGCTATAGCTCAGCATTACCGCAGCTTGTTACATAGGAATATAATGTGCTTGGTAAACGTATTCTTTTAGGCTGAAGCTAGATGATTATGAAGCATAGTACCTTGCTGGTAAACCTTTGCCCTCGTTGGTGCTGTTGTTTCTCCTTTCCCCCAATTTTGCCCTCATGCAGAATTCAGTTATTCATTTGTTCTTTGGGCTTTCATTGTGCTTTGATCATTTCTTCCCACCTCGCTCCCTTCCAGCTTCCATTTATCCTTCTAGGCCAGGTCCCATTTTTCTAAAAGCCCTTTCCTGATAATCCCTTCCCTAATGTCTTTTGTGCTTATTTTAGCATTGTGGAGGAAGATAGGGGGAACCTGGTTATTTTGTTATTCAAGTGAGCCTTCAGTTAGTTGAAGATTATATATTTCAAATGTCACTAGTTGTAAATGTCAAAACACTCTATTGACAGAAAAAAGAAGTCTTATTACTCTGGGCACAGTTGGAACAATGCCTGTTTGAATCAAGTCCTTCCTACCCTCAATAAACATTGTGATTAATGCAAAGTACCTAACTCCACTGATTTTTTTTTTCCCCCCTCACTTTTTAGGATTATGGCTGCTGTTCCTCAAAATAATCTACAGGAGCAGCTGGAACGTCACTCAGCCAGAACACTTAATAATAAATTAAGTCTTTCAAAACCAAAATTTTCGTAAGTGTTTTGATTGGTTTGCTGTCATATAGGCACTAACTTACCATATTGTACACATGAGCTGTCTTCTCTTTAAACTCTCTCATTTTACAAATGAGGAAATGAAACTGAGAGATTCATTGATTTTCCCACTTTGCCAGTTAATGGTAGAGTATGTTTTAGCAGCACCAGATAATAGATTGTGTCTCACCTTTGCCTGGTTCCTGGCACATAATATTTGCTCAATAAAGATTTGTTGAGCAATTGAATACTTAATCTTGTAAATTTGGGCAAATAAGTGTTTCTTAAGTATTTTAATATAATTTTATATCCTTTCCAAGAACAGTTTATAAGTGAACTACAGCTCTCCAGTTCTGCTTCTCCTCTATGCTGTACTCCAGACTCCTTCTAATGATATTGAATAATAATTTCTATTTTATGTGATGCCCTTACCAGGCTGTAGACTCTGTTCTGGATGCCTGACTTTGAAGTCACCACTGACTTTCAGATCATTAAATCCAGCAGACAGCGATGATTCCCTCCTCTTTTACGGAAGTCCTGCAGATTTTAACAGAACTAGCAGTTTTTAACTATTTTTCCCCTTTAAATTCTTATCAGAGTAACAAAAAGTAGCCACATTTTAGTCTCTTCCCTTTTTCTTTATCTGTTTTTTGTTGGTTTTGTTTTGTTTTTCTTGAGATGGAGTCTCACTCTGTTGCCCAGGCTGGTGTGCAATGGCACAGTCTCAGCTCACTGCAACCTCCACCTCCTGGGTTCAAGCGATTCTCCTGCCTCAGCCTCCTGAGTAGCTAGGACTTCAGGCATATGCCACTATGCCCAGCTAATTTTTTGTATTTTTAGTAGAGACAGGGTTTCACCATGTCGGTCAGGGTGGTCTCAAACTGCTGACCTCAAGCAGTCAACCTACCTTGCCCTCTCAAAGTGCTGGGATTACAGGCGTGAGCCACGGTGCCCGGCCTCTTCCCTTTTTCATTTATGCTGTCCCCCTGCTCTGGAGATGCTGTTAACTGAGGATTACTAGCCTAAGAAATAAAGTAGTGGGAATGGCCGCTCAAAACCAAATAGCTTCTGAATGGGAAGGACCAGAGAACAAATACAATTTAAGCTACCTGATAAATTTAAAATCAGAGAGAGGTGGATTCTTTGCTCAGTTGGGATACAATTAATGTAACTTGTGTAAATTAGTTTAAAAAATTGCAGTTTTGTTTTGTAGAGTTGGGGGTTTTGTTAAAATGGATCCATCTAATCCAGTTTTTCCATTATTTTTCAGCGGTTTCACTTTTAAAAAGAAAACATCAGGTAACAATGTATCTGTAACTAATGTGTCTGTAGCAAAAACACCTGTATTAGGAAATAAAGATGTTAATGTCACCGAAGGCTTTTCCTTCAGTGAACCTCTACCCCACACCACAGATCAGCAAAGGGGCAAGGACTTCTTTAAAAATGTTCCAGCAGGACAGCAAACACGGAGAGTTGGATCAAAACCATTATTGCCAGATTTCTTGCAGACTCCGAAGGAAGTTTTATGCACTACCCAAAACACATCAACCCTAAAGAAATCCCGGAATACTGCTTTCAAGAAATTAGAATTTAGTTCTTCACCAGATTCTTTAAGTACCATCAATGATTGGGATGATATGGATGACTTTGATACTTCTGGGACTTCAGAAGCATTTGTTACACCAACCCAAAGTCACTTTGTCAGAGTAAGTACTGCTCAGAAATCAAAAAAGGCTAAGAGAAACTTTTTTAAAGCCCAGCTTTGTACAACAAACACAGTAAAGGCTGATTTGCCTCCATCCTCCTCCGAAAGCAAGCAAATAGATTTGACTAAGGAGCAGAAGGATGACTCAGAATGGTTCAGCAGCGATGTGATTTGCATCGATGATGGCCCCATTGCCGAAGTGCATATAAATGAAGATGCTCAGGAAAGTGACTCTTTGAAAACTCATTTGGAAGATGAAAGAGGTAAAAATTATTTTATCTTCATTTCAGTATGTTCACTGTGGTTTTTTAATTCAAAGCTAGCCATTGGGAATAGTTGTGAATATATACAGCTTTTGTCCTTAAGGTTGTTAGGGTCTTTAGTGGTGCTTTTTGAATAATCTGTTGGCCACGTTTTGAAGCAGGACATACTGATAAATTGGAGGGTTTTCATCTGCTAATAGAATTTCCAGGATCAATCTGTGATTTTATACATGAAGAAAATTTAGTAACATCCCCTTGTCCGCAGCTTTACATTCTGAGGTTTCAGTTACCCGCAGCCAACCAAGGTCCGAAAATACTACATCACTTCTCTTGCAGTTTGCCCTGTGATACCACAACAGTCAGTCTGCTGAGACCACTGCTAAGTGATTCACAGCAACCCAGGTGGACAGAGCAGGGCGGGACAAGATTTTATTACACTACTCAAAACATCTTGAAACTGAAAACTTAGGAATTAGTTTATTTCTGGGATTTTCTATTTACATCACAGTGCCTACATCATTCACCTTGCTTCATCTCATCATGTAGGCATTTTTTATCATCTTATATCTTTACAAGAGGAAGGATGAGTACTGTACAGTAAGATATTTTGAGCCAGGGAGACCACAGTCACATAACTTTCATTGCAAAATGTTGTTATAATTGTGCTATTTCATTAATTGTTGTTCATCTTTTACTGTGTTTAATTCATAAATTCAACTCTATCATAGGTTTGTATGTATAGAAAAATACATAGTACATATAGAGTACCTACTATCCAAGATTTCAGGCATCTGCTGGGGGTCTTGTCACGTATTTTTCAAAGATAAGGGGGGTGCTGCTGTAAGACCCATAGAGGTTAAAATGCTGGTTAGTGGTATATTGGAAAATGAAATGAAGCCTTTCTACTGTAATTCCTTTACAGTGTGTTGCCACCTAATATTGATGGATAATGTGCTCTAATTGCACTATTAAAGTGTTATAAATTACATTCAAAGTTTTTCCTGGCTAGATCTTGTAATTATTAAATGTCCAGAATATAGTGACTGACATTAACCACATGTGGAAGTAACCCACCTTATGAACCAGTTGCAGACTTGAGAGTAGAATGTTTAAACACCTGAATCCCATTAAGGTTACTATTATCCGGAGAGAGCACTGAAAAGTGATTGATGATAAGCAGAACTATAGTCTCATCAGTAATGCTTCTGTTTCTGAAGAGAACATTTGTTAAAAGGCAGAGAACTACAATTTGTGTTGTGTTTTCCCACATAGTCCAATAGAGAGACTTAAATAACTAGGAAACTTTGTGGTAAAGATGGTTTGTACAAGCAGCCGTGTTTGTGCTATTACCAGACTTACCTGTTGCACTTTACCCTTATTTCAATATGAGTGAAAAGTTAAAAACTAAAAACGTGGATACCAAATACGTGTTTCCTAATTTAACCAGAGACAGACATGAAAATCCCTGAGCAAATCTTTGGCCTCAGTTGAGCATTCACTGGACGTAATCCAGTTGACTCAATAATAATCATTTATTAATAAATAAGCCAGCACTAGCTTGTGAAGGGAGAGGATTTGTACAAAGTGGTGTGACTGTATGAATCCTTTCTGACCTGCCAGAAGCTCTCACTCTTAAGCGCTCATACCCTGTTCTGTCACATTCGTTGTTAACAAATCTGTTTGTCAACTGTTTTACAGTAGATAATAATGAAAAGAAGAAGAATGTGGAAGAAGCTGAATTACATTCTACTGAGAAAGTTCCATGTATTGAATTTGATGATGATGATTATGATATAGATTTTGTTCCACCTTCTCCAGAAGAAATTATTTCTGCTTCTTCTTCCTCTTCAAAATGCTTTAGGTAAACTAGCTAAATAATTAGTAAGCATTATTATTTGTTTCTGGAATACTCTAAATAGTTTCATTTAGCTATATAATATTTCTGTACAAATGTATTTTGTGCTTCTGTACAATTATTTTACATTCAAGTGAAAGCCTCAAAAAAAAAAAAAACCCTATTTGTATATTTAATTGGTATAATTCTAAAGATGAAGCCTCATTATGATTAATTACATGGAACCTCCAAACAATTTTATGTAGTTGATTTTGTTGTTTTTTTTTTTCAGACAGTCTCAAGTGAAGTGGTATAATCTCGGCTCACTGCAACCTCCACCTCCTGGGTTCAAGTGATTCTTGTGCCTCAGCCTCCCAAGTAGCTGGGCCTACAGGTGCACACCACCATGGCCGGCTAATTTTTTGTATTTCCAATAGAGAGGATTTTGCCATGTTTCCCAGGCTGGTCTTGCACTCCTGAGCTCAGGCAGTCCACCCACCTTGGCTTCCCAAAGTGCTAGGATTACAGCATGAGCCACCATTCCTGGCCTTATGTAGTTGATTTTGGCATAAGGAATCTATTTCTAAAAATATATTTCCAAACCTGACCTGAAATGACACAAATCTGACCATTATATGGGAAGTGAATTAGGACATTAGTACTTTTTAAAAAAAATCCTACAGGATAGAATTGGCCATTATATTTGTTATTCACTTCATTTTAGCAAATTGGTGACATGATTATTGTTAATTGGTAGTATTATGAGAAAAATAGATACTCCACACGACTCATCAGTAGCTTAAATTGCTAGACATCAATGATACCTTCATCCTCATCCCAGTCTCACTCTCAGACCAGTTGAGTGGTAGAGTATAATATATGTTAAACTGAGCGAAAGTTTATATAGAGTCTAGATTCTAAACCAGTGTTTAACCAAGTGAAACAGCTGAGGCCCGGGGAGGAGCAAGGAATTGCCCGGGAAGATAAGATGAATGACGGATGGACTCAGATCCAGTGTAGTACTTTCTCTGGTGTCATACTGATTCCTTGTTGAATACCTGGCTTTTCTCTTATTAAAAATATATATTGCACAAATAATATTATAACCATTTTAACAAGGATTCTTCTTTTTTTTTTTTTTAAGACAGAGTTTTGATCTTGTTACCCAGGGGAGTGCAATGGCACGATCTTGGCTCACCGCAACCTCCACCTCCTGGGTTCAAGTAATTATCCTGCCTCAGCCTCCTGAGTAGCTGGGATTACAGGCACATGCCACCATGCCCAGCTAATTTTTTGTATTTTCAGTAGAGACGGGGTTTCACCATGTTGACCAGGATGGTCTCCATCTCTTGACCTTGTGATCCACCCGCCTCGGCCTCCCAAAGTGCTGGGATTGCAGGCGTGAGCCACTGCTCCCAGCTAGAATTCTAAATAAGAAGGAAGGACTACTGCTGGGTGCGGTGGTGTGGTAGTGGCCTGTAGTCCCAGCTACTCAGGAGGCTGAGGCAGGAGGATCTCTTAAGCCCAGGAGTTCGAGGCTATATAGCATGCTGTGATTATACCCACGAGTAACCATTGCACTCCAGCCTGGGCAATATAGTGAGACTCCCATCTTGTAAAAAAAAAAATTGAGAGAAGGAATACTAGTAGTTCCACAATTCTGTTTTCTTTATCCATGTTCAGTTTTGATCCTTTTTTTTTTATCCTTTTCTACATGTGTGTTTGATTTCTGCATTGTTGTAATCAACATGTAGCTATAATTTTATATTCTGCTTTATTTCCTTTAACATGATTTCTAAAACATTTTCCAACTGCTACATATTTTATTCGTTTTAATGGCTACAAAATTTATCAAATTGTCATACCCTAAATGAATTTACCTAGATTTTTAGTGATTAAAAATGCTTATTTTACAGGATATTTCCAAGGTAGACTCTCTTTGTAAATTTCCCATTGTAACTTAGTATTCATATGTGTATATATTATAAAACTAAAATAGAATTTTCGCAAAGAATATTTTATGTGTCATGCACAGCTTAGATTTTATCCTACGTTTTATTTCAGTTTTTAAAAATACTGGTTGTAACCTCTAAATTTTGGAAGTCAAGTGGTCAGACAATATATGATAGAGAAGAGAGGCATGTTTTTGAATCTCCTCTTTTCCAAAACCTCTTTAGCTGGCCCTCAAGATTCTCTATCTTCTGGCCACAATTTACCTTTTTTGGCTTTATCTCCACTTATGTCCTTGCAATAACCCAATGGTCTTAATGAGTCAAACCAGCGATCTAGAAAGCATTACCGTTTTCTTTAACTATAATGTTATTGTTTAAAAAACAGTATTTAAAAAGTTACACTGTTTCTGATTTAGTTAGAAAGTTGCATTCCAAAGTTCTGCTTTAGGAAAATATGGTTGATTCCCAGATATCAAGCAAATAGAATTACCCTTTAAAAATGTTTCTCTGATAGTCTGGCATTTTCCTCATACTTGTCATTCAAAGTTTGCTTAAATCTTACTTCCTTGGCAAAGCCTTCTCAAGTTCCAAAACATGTTACCTTTCGTTGGATTTCCATAGTATCCTCTCTTTAACTCTCATCGAGTACTAATTGATTTTGTTACTTTTAAAGTATTTTTTCTATCTAATCAGACTGACCAGGTTTATATGTTAATATGTTTTTGTATAATCTGTGTACGGTAATTATATATACAGACACACAGACACGCATGTATTTGCAGAATAAGAAATCTAGAAAAAAGTGCTTTGGAATCTCAGAAGAAGGAGACATGAATAATCACTTGCTGGAGAAGTAATGCTTAGGCTTGGCCTAGAAGGACAGGTGTGATTTGGGTAAAAAGAGATTGGAATGGCAAGTTTTCCAAATTGAGAGGATCAGTGGCAAAATACCCGAAATAGGCAATATAGGCTTATATGAAGAATGTAAGTGGTGCAGTCTGATTGAAGCCTTGTGTTACTGAAAGGACATAATTGGAGATAAAGTTGAAAAGGTCTCTTTGGACCAGAGGAGGGACAACTTTCAGGGCCAGTTAAGAAGTTTTCTAATTGAGGAGATTAAAAAAAAAAAAACCGACTTCTCTTTTCTGTTAGATATTGTCTGACCAGCTGTAGAAAAATATTAAGGGGAAATTATACATTTATTGGGTCTAGTCTGTAGTATGATTGGCTTCACATTTTTTTATTTGCAGTGTGTCAAAGGACCTTGACACTTCTGACAGAAGAGAGGATGTTCTTAGCACATCAAAAGATCTTTTGTCAAAACCTGAGAAAATGACCACGCAGGAGCCTAATCCAGAAACCAGCACAGACTGTGACGGTACGAACTATATTTTAGATATATCCCATATCTCAACTACTAACTTCTGAAAACAAAGTAAGATTGTTTTCAACCTGTGGCTGTACATCATCAAATGGCAGATTTGTAGTCTCTTTTCTTCTAATGTCATAACCCTATTCACTGGTTAGCCAGCATTTACTTGAACATCTCATGAACTCATGCTCTCATAAGGCCATTCATTCCCTATTTTGAAAATGCTACTTGTTAGAAATTATCTCTCTACTGAGCCAAGATCTGCAACTTTCATCCTAGGACTTTTAAAATTATTTATTTATTGGCCAGGCGCGGTGGCTTAAGCCTGTAATCCCAGCACTTTGGGAGACCAAGGCGGGTGGATCACGAAGTCAAGAGATCGAGACCATCCTGGTCAACATGGTGAAACCCCATCTGTACTAAAAATACAAAAAATTAGCTGGGCATGGTGGCGCGTGCCTGTAATCCCAGCTACTCAGGAGGCTGAGGCAGGAGAATTGCCTGAACCCAGGAGGCGGAGGTTGCGGTGAGCTGAGATCGCGCCATTGCACTCCAGCCTGGGTAACAAGCGAAACTCCGTCTCAAAAAAAAAAAAAAAAAAAAAAAAAAAAAAAAATTTTATTTATTTATTTTATCTTCCACAAATGAGAACTTCCACAAAATCATGTGCTTCAGAAACATGTACCACAGAGTGTAATCTCATCATAATAGAGTTTTTTTCTACCCTAGACTAAATATTATTAGGTCTTTTAACTCCTTGCTAGAAATTGCTTTCTAGACCTTTTATCTTCCTGATTCTCCCTTGTATATACTCCGAGTCTGGGTCTGGATCTTGATGTCCATTCAAAGCTAAATACTTGTTTGCTTGTTTGTTTTGTTTCTTATTCATTTTTTATTTTTATTAAATATCTAGTGTAAATAAGCGGATAGCAGTGCAAGACTTTGATAAACGACACTCCCCTTTTCCACCCTTGGTGTCCACTTCTCAGAGGCACCTTCAGTCTGAAAATTGGCATCCTGTTCTAGAAATTTTTCTGGTATTATTTCTTTTTACTTTCTTTTTCACTCTTCCTGGAACTTCTATTATTTGTATGTTAGACATCCGTTAATTATCTTTTCTATTTTCATCTCTTGACTTTCTGCTTTTTAGGATATTTCCTTGATTTTATCTTTAACTCTTCTCTTTTTTTATTTTTTTTATTTTTTAAAGATGGGGTTTCACCCTGATGGCCAGGCTGGTCTTGAACTCCTGACCTCAGGTGATCCACCCACCTCGGCCTCCCAAAGTGCTAGGATTACAGGTATGAGCCACCATGCCTGGCCTATCTTTAAATCTTCTAAGGAATGTTTTTCTTTCTATCAAGGCAATTTCCGAGAGCTCTTTTTTGTTCTCAGGATATTTCTGTCATGCATTCTAGTCTGAGGGATGCTGGGCTTTTTCAGCGATGTCTGCACACATGTACAGGTCATGTGTGCAGTGTTCTCTGTGTGTTGTTTCCTCTTTTTTTGTTGTTTATTTTGGACTTCATTTACTTTTAGAGATAGTCATGAAATAATTGATATGCTGGGCACTCTTATAAAGTGTCTTAAAATATTAACTAATTCAATCATCACAATACCCCTCTTTTCAAGTAGTTTCTGTTATCCCCATTTAACAGAGAAGGAACTAAGGTACCGGGTGTTAAATAATTACACACCATCATAGAATTAGATAGCCGCAGAGCTAGCATCCGAACACAGCAGTCTTGAGGCTTTTTAGTTTATACTGGTAACAGTGGCTTTATACTGTCTCTCTGTCATTAAGTTTCAGGAATAAAATGGTTAGCTAGAACAGGAGCAAGGACAGAGTTCGATAGAGTGTCAATAGAGGCCTCCCTTTTGGCTTATGTCGATCCATTCATCACCACCTCTTGTTCAGCTAGTTACATATCTGTCTTCAGACCGTGTTTCTGTTCATTATCCATGGGAACACAAAAAACTTGGTCCTGTGATTCCAAAAAGTTTGAGATATGAGGCAGCAAGGAGGAATGGGTGGGACATTGACTCTAGAGTGCTGCAGATCTGTGATAGAAACCTGTCTCCTACTCCTGGATATGTGGCTATGGCAAATAGTTAAACTTCTCTGGACTTGAGTTTTTTCGTCTATGAAATGAGAAGAATGAAACCTACCTTGCTGGGTAGTTGTCAGGATTCAAGGTAAAGTGCCTAGTATACTGTAGGCCTTTCATAAATGGTAGTTATTGTTATCTGCCAGTCTAGTAGTCCTTTTAAAGAAGGAAATACATTGAGATGGATGGTTTGTTTTTATAAACTTTCTGCTAACTCTATAATTGTTCCCTCCCCTTAGAGCTCACAAAGCAGCCATTTGATAACAGGCTCTAGAATTTTGCTTTGAATTGACATTGGATTGCCAGGAAAAAACTGAAGTCCAGAGAAGTGTAACTATTTGCCATAGTTACATAGCCAGGAGTAGGAGGAGACAGGTTTCCAATACAGATCTGTAGTTTTTGGCAATCACTTTCAAATTTTTTGAATAGAACAGTGTTTGTCTGTCCTCACTTTCATCAATTCTGTTATTCACTAGATGCCTCACGTGTCAGTGACAGGGCCTCTGAGATATTGTTTGCAGATTTCCTTTGTACTCCGAGGTCTAATCTGTCTGGACAAGGAGTCTTGAGCTTGTTTCTGATCACGAGATGCTCCCTTTTCTCTCCCCCTGAACCTGTCTTGTCTTTCAGTTCCATCAGACCACTTTGGATTCTCTTTCCAATCTGATGCTTATTCTTCCTGGAGAGAAAACAGAATTAAGACGGGAATTCAGTGATTCCACTTTGCCATCTCATACCTCACATTTTCTCCATCACCAGTAGAAGTCCAGATTTCCCAGGCCATTCTCCTGCAGCTGCTCTTCCCACACTGCCGTATCCACTCCCTGTTCTGTCCCCACTTCCTCTCCTTCCTGTCTTGTAAACCATTCAACTGACTGCTCTGTCAGCAATGTCCCTGTAGCCTCATCCTCTTCTCTGATCATTTTCTTCCCCTTCCTTCTCCTAATAGTTTTCTGAGAATACATACTGTTTCCCCTGCAGCCCACCTAAACTGTTTTTGTCTCCTGCATACTTTAGGCCTGAGAGGTGGCACAGACATCTATTGTCCTTGCTTCCTATTGCCATTTTTTTCTTCATCTTTTTTTTTTCTCTCTCACTCTGTTGCCTAGACGGGGTTTTGCCACGTTGGCCAAGCTGGTGTCGAACTCTTGACCTGAGGTGATCCTTCAGCCTCAGCCTCCCAAAGTGCTGGGATTACAGGCGTGAGCCACCGTGCCCGGCCGTTTCCTTCATCTAAAACCTCAGTTTCAGCTAGGCATGGTGGCTCATGCCTGTAATCCCAGCCCTTTGGGAGGCCGAGGTGGGAGGATGATTTGAGATCAGGAGTTTGAGACCAGCCTGGCCAATGTGGTGAAACTTCTCTCAAGAAAATATACCTGGGCATGGTGAAGCATGCTTGTAGTCCCTGCTACTGAGGAGGCTGAGGCAGGACAATCGCTTGAACCCAGGAGGCGGAGGTTGCAGTGAGCCAACATTGCACCACTGCGCTCCAGCCTGGAAGACAGAGCAAGAATCTGTCTCAAAAAATAAAATAAAACTTCAACCACTTTGAAATTCTATTTATTAGTTATGATTTAATTTTTAAAATGGGAGTGGACTGGCAGGATTCAGATGTCCAAACATCATATCAAGAGTTGCTTTCTCTCTCACTTGCCTTCTCTCTCCTCTCTTCTGTCACATCTCTCCGGTCAAGCCTTCATTTCTTTTATCTGCTTTCACTTTTCCTTTGTATTGATCTTATTTGAAAGCTGTCTTTTTTTATAAGGTCACAGAGATGGCCACCAGAAGCATATTAAGCTTTTAAAAAGAGAGGTACTTTTTCCCAGTCAGTCCTAAGTATTTCCAGTTAATTTTCACTGGGCTGCCTTGTGGGAGATGCCTACTGAGGGAGTGGGAAGGCGAGGTCTAAAAGGAAATGTCAGTGCTATGCTGTTACTATTAAAAGGAAGCCTGGATTCCAGCCACATCAAAACAACAGGTAGGGCTTTTGCCTGTACAACACTTAACAGTAATGGCACAGTGAGCTTTACACATGAAGTTAGTATAAACAAATCATGGTTAACTGATAAATCTTTGTTCCAGCCAAAGACCATGAGAAATATTATTTATTAAATATTATGAAATTAAATGAAAACAGTTATGGGCACGGTGGTTCACACCTATAATCCCAGCACTTTAAGAGGCCAAGGCGGGAGGATCACTTGAACCCAGGAGTTTGAGACCAGCCTGGGCAACATGGCAAGACCCTGTCTCTACAAAAAATAATTAATTTTTAAAAAAGAAGATGTGGGTTGGGCGCGGTGGCTCAAGCCTTTAATCCCAGCACTTTGGGAGGCCGAGGCGGGTGGATCACGAGGTCGACAGATCGAGACCATCCTGGTCAACATGGTGAAACCCCGTCTCTACTAAAAAAATACAAAAAATCAGCTGAGCATGGTGGCACGTGCCTGTAATCCCAGCTACTCAGGAGGCTGAGGCAGGAGAATTGCTTGTACCCAGGAGGCGGAGGTTGTGGTGAGCCGATATCGTGCCATTGCACTCCAGCCTGGGTAACAAGAGCAAAAAACTCCGTCTCAAAAAAAAAAAAAAAGAAGATGTGTTGCTGGACACAGTGGCATAGGCATGTAGTCTCAGGTACTTTTTTTTTTTTAAGTGACAGTGTCTCACTATGTTGCCCAGGCTGGTCTTGAACTCCTGGACTCAAGCCATCCTCCTGCCTTGGCCTCCCAAAGTGCTAGGATTACCATCAATAGCCACCACACCCAGCCAAGACTTTTTTTTTTTCCCAAAGCAAAATATTAACGACATAATTACTTTATAGCTAGACGGATAAGTTTACAGCAACAACTTATTCACGTGATGGATCGCATCTGTAAATTAGTTGACACTATTCCTGCTGATAAACTGAAACTTTTGGATTGTGGAAACGAACTGCTTCAGCAGCGGAACTTAAGGTATCTTGATTTGCCTCCTTTTCGAATATATCAGATTGTATTTCTACTTCTCTAAGTAAAAAATGCACAGGGAAAAATGCCCAGGCTTTCTGGCCTGGAAATGGCATAAGGGTGATCATCATGCCTCTATGTTTTAAATCTATTTACTTTTCAAACCACTCCTTTAACATTTGTATAAGATTTGCTTTTGTGGCCCTAACTGAAGTAAACTACTTATATTCAATATATTGTTCTCTTTTGCCTCTTCAGAGGAGAACTTCTAATGGAAGTAGATTTGAATAAAAGTGATGCCAGTCTTCTTGGCTCAGTTTGGAAATGCAAGCCTGATTCACTTGATGAGCCTGTGGAGGGTGATTCCTGCCTTACAGAGAATTCTATGAAGGAGTTAAATTTTCCACACCTTCGCTCAGATTCTGTTTCTGCTGGGGAATGTTTACTGACTACCACCCCAGGAAAGACAGGATTCTCAGCCACCAGGGAGAATCTTTTTGAAAGGCCTTTATTCAATACCCATTTACAGAAGTCCTTTGTAAGTAGCAACTGGGCTGAAACACCAAGACTAGAAAAAAGAAATGAAAGCCCTTATTTCCCAGGAAATGTTCTCACAAGCACTGCTGTGAAAGATTGGAATAAACATACTGCTTCAATAAATGACTTGGAAAGAGAAAGCCAGCCTTCCTGTCATATTGATAATTTTGACATAGATGACTTTGATGATGATGATGACTGGCAAAATATAATGCATAATTTAGCAGCCAGCAAATCTTCCACAGCTGCCTATCAACCCATCAAGGAAGGTCCGCCAATTAAATCAGTATCAGAAAAACTTTCTTCAGCCAAGACAAACTGTCTTCCAGTGGCATCTACTGCTCAAAATAAAAACTTCTCAGAGTCAATGCAGAATTACACTGGTAAGTTTAAAATAAATTGAATGCTTATATGAAAACAAAACTGTCCCAAAATAGGAATTATATAAGAAAAACCATAGCAAATCATCATTGCCTGAAAACTGCATTGTTGCTATGCAAATTTCTACAGATGATGTGAATTACAAATCACAATTTTAAAAGCAAGTTGCTCTTCTGTTTCTATAGCAGCTGTAGTTTTACAAAATGTGTAATTATAACCTATTGTAGTAGTAAGGCTCTAAAGTCATTGCAAATGTGCTTTGCCTTTGAATTAACGTTTTTTAGTTCCTAAAACAATAAACTCATGAGGGCCAAGTTTTTAATGATTTGGGGATGGGCAAAAGCAAAAATGAATGTACCTGCTAAAAATGTGTTTTAGAATTCTGTACTGATGAGACTCGATTAATTTACAAAGTAGAGAAGCATGTTTTATGGCTTAAATGTTAAAATATAGGGCAGTCTCAAAAGGATATGAAGTCAAAAGTGTCTTAAATCAGACTACTACTTTGGGTGTAAGTGCTCACCCCATGCCATGTGCTATGCTGGGTGCTGGTCATTAAAGATGAAGAACAAATACTAAGTAGTTCCTGCCCTCCTGGAGCTCACAGCTTAGTGAGAGAGAAGTTTCGAAAGGAATGAAATTAGCCACTGTTAAGGCTCCAGAAAAAAGCCAAAAATAATTTTAAAGCCTTACATCAACCCTGTAAAGTTATCAAAAGTATTTTTTAACTGAAGTAAGTTTACAAAGTACAGCCCTCCCTATTTTTGCTATTGATGACTTAGTACCACGGAGGTTGTTCTTACAGTTGACGCTGCTGACCTTTAAAACAACCATTCATGGATTTATTTTTGTATCATGTTAGAATGTGTCATACTTGATGTTTGCAATTATCTTGAGACAGTTGAGTGTTGAGGATAGCGTAATTGCCAGAGCTGAGTGAGTACCTCTTGTTCTTTGTGCTGAACCAGAGTTGCAACAGGCTGGCTGCAGAGCAGGGGCGCGTGTGAGAAATGTTATGGAAGAAGGACCTGAGGAAGCTCAGATGACTTCAAGGTTTCAGACACTGATGACTGGGAAAACTATGACCCCATTAACACAAGCAGGGAGTCAGGAGGCAGAGTCAGATCTGGAGAAAAGCTGAGAAGGGCTATTTTAAGACTTGAGCTTAAAGTGCTGGTAAGTCTGGCCAGAAGTGGTGGCTCACGCCTGTAATCCCAGCCCTTTGGGAGGCTGAGGCAGGCAGATCACTGAAGGTCAGGAGTTTGAGACCAGCCTAACCAACATGGAGAAACACTGTCTCTACTAAAAATACAAAAGTAGCCGGGTGTGGTGGCACATGCCTGAAATCCCAGCTACTTGGGAGGCTGAGGCAGGAGAATCGCTTGAACCCAGGAGGCAGAGGTTGCATGAGCCAAGATCAAGCCATTGTACTCGAGCCTGAGCAACAAGAGCAAAACTTTATCTCAAAAAAAAAAAAAAGTTTTGTTTAGGTCATTCAGATAGCAATGTCTTACAGAATGGGAGCTGTGCACAGGACTGGAACTTAGGAAGGTATCAGTTGGGTCTTAAGAGAGGTGTAGGCATTCTCTGTACAGAGGTCATGTTTACGATCACAGGACTAGGAAAACTCCAGAAAAGAATGTCTACACAGCCAGTCCCAAATATCTGAAAGACTCCCCTATTTATGGGGCAGATGGAGGAAGTACAGCCAGGAAAGGCAATTTAAAGTGAGTAGAAAACCATGATTGTCTTGGTGGTCATGGTTGAAGGAAGGAAGAAGAGGAAGGAATAAAAGTCATGGTAGGTGCTGTAGAAAAAGTCAAGGAAATACTTGATTTGGACCCTTGGGAAGTCCTTGGCGGCTTTGAGACTTGTAGGGAAGGAAAGCTGGTAAACAGTTGGAGAACTGTGCCTGCAGGGAAACGTGTGCCAGTGATTTTGCAGGGCAAAGGAAATGCTAAAGCTGCACTTCCACTGTATTCATGCACTGATTTCTCTTAACGTTGTTTATTTTCTTAGACAAGTCAACACAAAATTTAGCATCCAGAAATCTGAAACACGAGCGTTTCCAAAGTCTTAGTTTTCCTCATACAAAGGAAATGATGAAGATTTTTCATAAAAAATTTGGCCTGCATAATTTTAGAACTAATCAGCTAGAGGCGATCAATGCTGCTCTGCTTGGTGAAGACTGTTTTATCCTGATGCCGACTGGTATGTATTTTTAGAAGTGAACTGGCAGGAATCCATTGGCAGATGTTAAATGAAAGCTCTTCAATAGAAATAAAAAGGCCACCTACACAGTGTTTCTGTCATTTAGGGACCTCTTAAACCTCCATACTGTAGTAAGAAATTATATTGCTTTATATCCTCTGTTCTGGTTGTTGACATGATGAAGTTTACAGCACTGTAAGATTTTCAACTCGAAGCTCATTGTGTTGAACTGAGCTAAAGTCTGTCTTTGGGAATTTTTCTTTTGCAATTTTGGAAACCAAACAGAAAATCACTGTCAGAGACCATGACCATTTCTGGCAGTTTATCTGATACATCTGGTGTTGTGTAGTGGTTAAATCATTTATGCATATATGCATAGTGGTCCATCAGCTGTGGACCAAAGGCCTGGACTTAACAGCTCTGCTGCTCACAGCAGTGTGGCCACGTGCAAGGCACTTCACTCCCTCAAGCCGTTTTCTCACATGTGCAATGATGATAACAATGAAGTACCTGCTTCACAGAGTGGCATGGGGGGTAAATGAAAATCACTTAGCACAATATTGTGTTGGCCCCACTTTAAAGAGTCTTGGAGTTTCATTGTGCTGTTAAAGCTTATGACATCTGCTCAATGATTTATGGTCATTCACATGAGAACATTAAATAGGGTGGAACGCATGGAGAATTTGCAGTTTCAGTACCTACGTGTAGTCCTCCCTCTGCCTTTTACTTGACTTGTTGTGACCTTTAGGAAGTTGGTTAGTGCTGTCATTATTGTATGATGTTGACTGGGCATCTGAACTACCTCAAACAGATTTTAAAATTTAGATAATCTGGCTGGGTGCAGTGGCTCACCCATGTAATTCCAACACTTTGGGAGACCGAGGTGGGCAGATCATGAGGTCAGGAGATCCAGACCATCGTGGCCAGCATAGTGAAACCCTATCTCTACTAAAAATACAAAATTTTGTGCTGAGTGTGGCAGCATATGCCTGTAATCCCAGCTACTCGGGAGGCTGAGGCAGGAGAATCGCTTGAACCTGGGAGGTGGAGGTTGTAGTGATCCAAGATCATACCACTACACTCCAGAGTGAGACTGTTTCACAAAAAAAAAAAAAAAAAAAAAAAAAATTGAGATAACCTTGGCTTAATAATCAGCATTTCAAATTTTATTAATCACTCTGTGCCTTCCTTTTAACCCTATTTTAGTGTTCCAGAATTCTAACACTAGAAAAGCCCTTGGCAATGACATAATCCATTGATTTCTTTTCAGGGCTTTCCATTGTCCTTTAGGGTTTCATGGGGCATTTTTAAGATCCTTCGACCCCAGTTTCAACCACCTGAGATATATATATATATCTATATGTAGTATATTGTGTTATATATAATGTGTCTATTATATGTAATTATAATGTAGATTGTGTGTGTGTGTGTGTGTTTATGTGTGTAAAGATTTCAAATTTTTTCTTTTATTTTTGTTTCTTACTATTTTTCAGATAGGTTCTCTTGCTCTGTCACCCAGGCTGGAATGCAGTGGTGCTATTACAGCTCACTGAAGCTTCCACCGGGCTGAAACAATCCCCTCCCACCTTAGCCTCCTTAGAACCTGGGACTACAGGCATGTGCCACCACACCTGCTAATTTTTAAATTTGTTGTAGGGAGAGGATCTCACTGTGTTGCCCAGGTTGGTCTCAAATTCCCTGGGCTCAAGCATTCCACCTGCCTCAGCCTCCCAAAGCAATGGGACTTATAAATAATAAAAATAAATAAGCTTTATATAGAAATTATTTTAATCCTAGTATCATTTTTAGAGATTCTTCTAGTAGAAATAAAAAGTTTACTGTATTCCATTGCATTTTCAGTTTCCTGCCCTAATTCTTGTCTTTGCTATTGTATACGTCTATATAAGATGTCCTAGACCAGGAGCGGTGGCTCATGCCTATAATCTCAGCACTTTGGGGGGCTGAGGCAGGTGGAAAGATCACTTGAGGTCAGGCGTTCAAGACCAGCCTGGCCAACACTGTAAAACCCCATCTCTACTAAAAATACAAAAATTAGCAGGATGTGGTGGTATGCGCCTGTAGTCCCAGCCACTGGGGAAGCTGAGGCAGGAGAATCACTTGAACCTGGGAGGTGGAGGTTGTAGTGAGCCCCTATTGCACCACTGCAGTCTAGCCTGGGCAACAGAATGAGATTCTGTCTCAAAAAAAAAAAAATTTTTTTAAGGTCATTTTTACACATTATTTAAATTGCCTAAATATAATAGTTTGAGTCATTTGAGTATGGCAAATTGTTGGCACCGTGGCCATTGTGCCTTGGTGTCCTATTAATTATGTGATTTCTTTTGAAACTTTTACATTCATGCTCTCAAGATAGAACCTGACAGATATTATGTCATTGTTTCTCTTTCAGGAGGTGGTAAGAGTTTGTGTTACCAGCTCCCCGCCTGTGTTTCTCCTGGGGTCACGATTGTCATTTCTCCCTTGAGATCACTAATAGTAGATCAAGTCCAAAAGCTGACTTCCTTGGATGTAAGTTATAAAAATACTAATAAAAACGTGCCTTAGAAGCCATTAAATTTCAGTCCTCTGGATAACCTTTTATTATGTAATTCATGATTTGTACAAATAAAACACAACAGTTAAATTAAGTTGTGCAGTTAAACAGAAGTCTTTGAAAATTCCATATAGATAACCTGTAGTTCAGTCGGATTTTATTCTACAAGAATGTATTTTAGTAAGAACTTCTAACCAATGCTATTTTTTTGCTGATGTAAATTTTTTTAACTAATAGAAAAGCGTTTCTTTTTTCAGTACTGCCAGATCAGCATGGTTCTCTTTCCCTTATATCTTAAAATGTATACACATGTGCATGTCTTTTTTCCTCATAGCTGAGTTTAAGGAAGTAAATGAATGCATTCTACCTAACTCTTCACATTGTAGGTGAGGGTGGTGGCTCATGCCTGTAATCCCAGTGACATGGAATGCTAAGGTGGAAGGATTGCTTGAGGCCAAGAATTCAAGACCAGCCTGGGCAACACAGCAAGACTTTCTTTACAGAAAAATAAAATGCGCTGGACACTATGGTGAACACCTGTGGTCCCAGCTACTTAGGAAGCTGAGGGAGGAGGGTCACTTGAGCCCAGGACTTTGAGGCTGCAGTGAGTCATGATCATGCCACTACAATCTAACCTTGGTGTGAAAGTGAGACCCCGACTCAGTCAGTCTTCACGCTGTGATTAAACAGAACTGTTTTAAGAGCTACAAGTCACCACCCCTCAGTAAGACCACCAGTTTGGTTTTCTTCCAAAGAATGTCTTAGTGCATTGATGGTGGCCGTTGTTCAACCATTTGTGATACGATGGCCCCTTCATTGTTATTATTCATTAAAACCCTGAAATACATTTATCTAAAAAAAAAAAAAAAAAAGCCATGCATTAGGACTGGAATATCTTGTATGCTAAATTCATGTTTATCTTATTTACGAATATGAAAAATAAAGCAAAAAAAGGAAATAATGAGAAGACCATTTTGTGTTATGCTTTTTTTTTTTTCTTTAAGTCAGACAGACCCTTATTCTGTTGCCAAGGCTGGAGTGCAGTGGTGCAATCTCGGCTTACTGCAACCTCCCTCTCCCAGGCTCAAGCAATTCACCTGCCTCAGCCTCGGGAGTAGCTGTGATTACAGGCACCCGTCACCATGCCAGTCTACTTTTTGTATTTTCGGTAGAAATGGGGTTCCTCCATGTTGGGCAGGCTAGTCTCAAGCTCCTGATCTGAAATGATCCACCTGCCTCAGGCTCCCAAAGTGCTGACATAACAGATATGAGCCACCATGCCCGTCTTGAGTTATGCTTAATAAGGGTGTTTTTTTTTGGGGGGGGTGGGGGGAACGGAGTTTTGCTCTTGTTACCCAGGCTGGAGTGCAATGGCGCAATCTCGGCTCACCGCAACCTCTGCCTCCTGGGTTCAAGCGATTCTCCTGCCTCAGCCTCCTGAGTAGCTGGGATTACAGGCACGTGCCACCATGCCCAGCTAATTTTTTGTATTTTTCGTAGAGACGGGGTTTCACCATGTTGACCAGGATGATCTCGATCTCTCAACCTCGTGATCCACCCGCCTTGGCCTCCCAAAGTGCTGGGATTACAGGCTTGAGCCACCGCGCCTGGCGCTTAATAAGGGTTTTTAAGGCCAGGCATGGTGGCTCACACCTGTAATCCCAGCACTTCGGGAGGCCAAGGTGGGTGGATCGCAAGGTCAAGAGATCGAGACCATCCTGGCCAACATGGTGAAACCCCATCTCTACTAAAAATACAGAAATTGGCTGGGCATGGTGGTGTGCGCCTGTAGTCCCAGTTACTCCGGAGGCTGAGGCAGGAGAATCACTTGAACCCGGGAGGCAGAGGTGAGCCAAGATCATGGCACTGCACTCCAGCATGGCGGAAAAGTGAGTCTCTGTCAATCAATCAATCAATCAATCAAGATTTTTAAGAATATATGTACTTATATACTTTTTATAGAGAGATGATTTCCTTTGACAGGTTTGATATGTGACTAATACAATATTTATAAAACCTAAGAACAAGCCGGGCGCGGTGGCTCAAGCCTGTAATCCCAGCACTTTGGGAGGCCGAGGCGGGTGGATCACGAGGTCCAGAGATCGAGATCATCCTGGTCAACATGGTGAAACCCCGTCTCTACTAAAAATACAAAAAATTAGCTGGGCATAGTGGCACGTGCCTGTAATCCCAGCTACTCAGGAGGCTGAGGCAGGAGAATTGCCTGAACCCAGGAGGCGGAGGTTGCAGTGAGCCAAGATCGTGCCATTGCACTCCAGCCTGGGTAACAAGAGTGAAATTCCGTCTCAAAAAAAAAAAAAAAAACTAAGAACAAATGTAGTCTTGTCAGGTTAAATGTATAAAATTGAAATTGTTTACTACTTTTATACCTAGATTCCAGCTACGTATCTGACAGGTGATAAGACTGACTCAGAAGCTACAAATATTTACCTCCAGTTATCAAAAAAAGACCCAATCATAAAACTTCTATATGTCACTCCAGAGAAGGTTTGTATTTATATCATTATTTTTAAATACATTAAAGACCAGTAGGATACATATATTTTTAAACTTTTAACAAATTTTTTGTGTATAATGCAAAGGATTTTTATATAACTTTCATCCAGAAACCCCAAATGTTAAGTAACATTTTACTATAATTGCTTTGTTATTCTTTCTCTACATATATTTTTCTGAAACATTTGATTGTAAGTTGCAGACGTGATATCCTTTTAAACCCTAAGTAATTCACATGAATTTCCTAAAAACAAAGCATTCTCTTATATAACCTCAGTAGAATGATCAGAATTAGGAAATTTACACTGATGCAATACCATTTCTTAATCTGTAAACTTTATTCTGGTTTCATAAGTGTCCCAATAATGTCCTTTATAGCAAAAGAAAATCCCGGATCATGCATTGCATTCAGTTGTCCCCTCTGATCTTGTATACAGTTTCTCTCTCTTAGGGCTATCGGGATTTTGACATTTTTGAAGGCTAGTTGTTTTGACTACAGTTCCTCACTTTGAGTATATCTTGTTTCCTCCTGCTTAGATTCCTTTCCTCCTCCAATATCACAGAAACAGTAATATGTTCTCATGCTCGCTGTCAGGAAGCATGTGATGTTGATTGTCCCATTCCTGAAGATTTTAGTTAACTGATCGCTTGGTTATGGTAGTGTCTCATAGACTTCTCCACTGTAAAGTTACTCTTTCTTTTTGGCCTTTGTAATGAGTAGATATACTGTTATGAGATGCTTTGAGACTATGTAAATATCCTGTTAGTCATCAGACTTTTACCCACAAATTTTAGCATCCATTGATGATTCTTCCTCAAATCAATTATTACTATAATAGATATAAAATTATTTTTAAAATGTAGCTGGCATTTTGCCATAAGGAAGAGTTTTTCCCATTGATTTCGTTTTTTTTTTTTTTTTTTTTTTTGGTGTAGAGTCTCTGCCAGTCAGGCTGGAGTACAGTGGCACAATTCAGCTCACCACAGCCTCCACCTCCTGGGTTCAAGTAATTTTCCTGCCTCAGCCTCCCAAGTAGCTAGGACTACAGGAATGTGCCGGGACACCTGGCCAATTTTTATATTTTTGGTAGAGATGGAGTTTTGCCAGGCTGGTCTGGAACTCCTGACCTCAAGAGATCCACCCACCTCAGCCTCCCAAAGTGCTGGGATTAGAAGTGTGAGTGAGCTACTGTGCCCAGCCCACATATTTATTAATACCAGCATGAACTCATGACTTCTTAATTTATTCAATAGGTTACAATCAGTTATCACATATTTTGATGTTCTAATTGTCCTAGATGTGACCAGTGGGAGATCTCTGTCACACTGGCTTCTCTGTCCTTTTGACATGTCCCTGTCAAGATGTGAGTGCTAGACGTGCTCGTTGCTACTGAGATATCATTGCTTCTGGTCCCTGTTATGAAGACAGCTATGAGATACATAATTTTTCCCCCAGCCAACATGCATCCATATAACCCAGATATGTAGCCCTGTTGCCAGTGTAAATGTGTGGTGGTCTTCAGATGTATTGAAGCAGACAAACGTTTTAGAACCACTAACCTGCTGAATAAGCTATTTGCTGAATGTTGGTGAACATTCTAAAATGTGGTTTGCTCTTTTCTGTTACTTCTGCTGTTCTCTTCGTAGATTGAACTAAGAACTAATTTTATGTGGAGGTTTTAATACAGCTTAAGTTGTAATGGAATTTGAAGACAACAGAATCATTAAGGTGATGTGTTCAGTGTTTTTAAATGTCTAATATATTTCTGGTCTAGATCTGTGCAAGTAACAGACTCGTCTCTACTCTGGAGAATCTCTATGAGAGGAAGCTCTTGGCACGTTTTGTTATTGATGAAGCACATTGTGTCAGTCAGGTAAATATGGTTTTCTATATCTGGAAATATCAGTAAATACATACTACCAACAGTATATGTACTTTTAGTACTGAAGAAAAACCTACATCGGGTGAACTAGTCTGCTATTTTACTGAAGAATAAGGTGGTTCTTAATATATTGAGCATGGTTGGCTTTTTATAGAAGGAAGCTCCAAATAGTCTGAAAAGCAGTATTTTTTTTTTCCAACTAGTGGGGACATGATTTTCGTCAAGATTACAAAAGAATGAATATGCTTCGCCAGAAGTTTCCTTCTGTTCCGGTGATGGCTCTTACGGCCACAGCTAATCCCAGGGTACAGAAGGACATCCTCACTCAGCTGAAGATTCTCAGACCTCAGGTGTAAGTTGTTGCAAGTCATGTATTTGAGAACCCTGGGGTAGTGATTGCCAGAGAATCACCTGTGATGCTTTAATACCACCACTCCCCTGACTCCAGTGCCCAAGTTATATCCAAAGGCAGCTAAATCAGAACGTTTGGGGCTGGAAGCCAGTATGTTTTTTAAAAATCCCCAAGTGACTCCAATGTGCAGCAGAGTTTGGAAACTAGAGTTCTGAGGCTTTTCTTCACTTACTGAAATTAAAATTCTATTTCAGTACCTACTTTGGAAGTAGGAATAAATTGCATGCCATACCTTTCAACCCTGGTGTAGTCCCAGTAATAAATTAATTTTTACTTCTCTAATGTTGGCTTCCACGTATCCCAGAGTATACTTCATGAAGTGAAAGATGACCCTGCTTTGTCATTTCCCCGTAAGGTCCCAGTTGTATCCAGGATGTTGAAAATAGTCCAGATACTATGTTGAATAGCTTTTTTACTTTGTTTTCATCTTTTTTTTTTTTTTTTTTTGAGACGGAGTTTCGCTCTTGTTACCCAGGCTGGAGTGCAATGGCGCGATCTCGGCTCAGTGCAACCTCCGCCTCCTGGGTTCAGGCAATTCTCCTGCCTCAGCCTCCTGAGTCGCTGGGATTACAGGCACGCACCACTATGCCCAGCTAATTTTTAGTATTTTTAGTAGAGACGGGTTTCACCATGTTGACCAGGATGGTCTCGATCTCTTGACCTTGTGATCCACCCGCCTCGGCCTCCCAAAGTGCTGGGATTACATTTGTTTTCATCTTAACAACAAAATGCTACTTGTTGCCACCAAGTCCATAAGTCTTCAGTAACAAAAACTACTATAAAAGAAATCCCCGCATATGAATCTAGGCCGTACTGGATTCTTTCATACTTCTACCTGAGTTTGTAGAGGTATGAATTCTTTGGTAGGTTTATTCACTCAGCAGATATTTATTTAACAACTGTTGTGTGCCAAGGTTAAAGTATTTTTTTTTTTTTCTAATTTATTCGTGTGCACTTTCGTTTGAAATGTAAACATTAATGTGGTATGCCTGAAGGAGTAATGACTAAACCAGATACTGGGGCAAATTTTTAAAGCACACCTTTTGTTCATTTGAAAATAAAGAGAAGCTGGCTGTATAAATAGTATAAGCAGTAAAAACAACAACAGTACCTCTTAGAGGGCTATGAGAAGAACTGAAGGTTTCCTATGAAGGATATGAACGGGTCATGAGATCGAGATAGCTACAAAGGCCTTTGCAGGTTAAACTGGCAGCTTCTAAATTATCTGATCTAAATCAAGGACTTCAAGCACTTTGGGTTTCTTCCAGCTTTTAAGTTGTTTGGTTCTGGCCTAGAATATATTGTTGCTAGTAGCACCGTTATATAGCACTAACAATCATGCTCAAATGCAAGAATTTTAGAGTCCTCAGAATTGTGTGTGTGTGATCACAAAATTTGGAATGGAATATTTTAATTTAATCTCACTTGCAGAGGAGTATTTGTGTAAAATTTGGGGAAAAATATTTTGCTTCTATAATTGATGTGCATTTTAATGCTATATTTAAGATGTCATATTAGGCTGGGTGCTATGGCTCACACCTGTAATCCCAGCACTTTGGGAGGTCAAGGCGGGTGGATCACCCAAGGTCAGGAGTTCGAGACCAACCTGGCCAACATAGTGAAACCCTGTCTCTACTAAAAATACAAAAATTAGCTGGGCCTGGTGGCATGCACCTGTAATCCCAGCTACTCAGGAGGCTGAGGCGGGAGAACCCAGGGGGTGGAGATTGCAGTGAGCCAGGATCACACCACTGCACTCCAGTCTGGGTGACAGAGTGAGACTCTGTCTCAAAAAATAAAAAATAAAAAAAGATGTCATGTTACACTTTAGGTTCTAATAAATAACCTAGTTGCTAGAACTTTCCTTCCATAAATACTACATTGATCTGTACTTTTTTTTTCTTTTTTTTTTTTTTTTTGAGACAGGTCTTGCTGTGTTGCCATGTTGCCCAGGCTGGTCTCAAACTCCTGGGCTTAAACAATCCTTCCATTTCAGCTTCCCAAAGTGCTGGGATTTTTCTGTTCACTTATGCCAGATGCAGTCTACTATTCTTTTAGATCAATTACGTTAATGGCAAATGCCCAAAATTAAATAATAAAAAAATTTCTTTAACTTTTGAATAACTTTTTGTAAGTATAGGATTTGTGATTTATGTTTGAGCAAACAGTGCACATGTTTATTTATTTGTTTAGAGGTAGGCACCCTGAATCTCTTTTCTTATTACTGTGGGGAAGAGATCTGCCTGGGAAAGCAAGGGTGTGGATTTCCAGACTCCAGCACTTGGTACAGAATTGGTCACTCAGTAATAATGACTAAATGAAAAACATAGAGGAATTGGAGTAAATGTGAAAATTTAGGCATGTCTGTTGACTCCTTCCTGTGTTTGGCACTTCTCTGCATTTGGAAGTAGAAAATTTTAAGGAACACTTTCTGGGACTCTGTTTCCTGATCTATTCTGCAAGTTAGACCCCTGGTTTGGATTAAATTTGCTCAGCTGCTGCTATGTCATGGCCCTGGTGAAGTCAGGTATTCCTGAGCTTACAGCCACAGCCCCTGCTGCTCTCCTCCTGCCAGTCTGTGATAATATTCTTCCTCTTTGGGAAATACAAGACACATCAAACAAGATTTGATTCCATTTCCTTAGGGCCTTAAAATATGAACTGGTAGAAAGCAAAGAGACAGGCATATAGAGTTAGCTATAATACAACAATAATAAAAGCTAACAACATATCCAGCCTACGCAGTGTGCCAGGCGCTGTTGGCATTTTATGTGTGTTAACCCCCTTGTGCACCCAAAAGTCTTACAAGGTAGGTCTTATTTTCCTCATTCTGCAGATGAGGAAATTGAGGCACAAAGAGATTACATAACTTTATATGCCTAGCAAGGGTTGGAGTGAGGACTTAAAACCCCAGATACCTGATTTTAGAATCCTTTAAATACTAGGTCAAATTGCAAAAGGAAGAAAGCAGTGATTCGAGATGTAAATTACAACTGCAGGAACTGAAGAAGTTGGGATTAGCTGGAATCCCCAGTAACAGCTGTTAACAAGGAAGGGGTCAGATCAAGTTTTATAGAGGAACTGGACATTATAGGAGGAGCAGTTTGTTTAAAAGCTTAAACTGAGGCTGGGCCCAGTGGCTTACACCTGTAATCCCAGCAGTTTGGGAGGCCAAGGTGGGTGGATCACCTGAGGTCAGGTGTTCGAGACCAACTTGGCCAACATGGCGAAACCCCATCCCTACTAAAAATACAAAAATTAGCTGGGCGTGGTGGCAGGCTCCTGAAATACCAGCTACTTGGGAGGCTGAGGAGGAGAATCCATTGTACCTGGGAGGCAGAGGTTGCAGTGATTCAGGATCACACCACTGCAATGCAGCCTGGATGACAGAGTGATACTCGGCTGCAAAAAAAACCCCAAAAGGTTTAAATAGCTGTATTGAGATACAGTTTGCATACCATAAAAGTCGCCTGTTTAAAGTTGACACTTCAATGGCTTTTGTTTGTTTGTTTATAGGGTTGTGCAGTCATCCCCATTATCTAACTTTGGAACATTTTTGTCACCCTTGAAAGGGACAGCATACCCATTAGCAGTCAATTCCCTGACTTCTCCCATTCCTAGGCAGCCCCTCATCTACTCTCTGTCTGCGTAGATTGGCGCCTATTCTGGACATTTCGTATAAATGGGATCACATAACATGTGGCCTTTACTGAGCATGCTTTTAAGGTTCCTCCATGCTGTGGCCTGTTTCAGTACTTCATTCCTTTCTATTTTCAAATATTCTGTTTTATGGACCCTACTCTCTATTCATCATCTGATGGATGTTCGATCTGTTTCCATTTTTTGTTTTTTTTGAGTAATGGTGCTGTGAACACTTGTGTAGAAGTTGTCTTGTGGACGTCAGTTTTATTTCCCTTGGGTTGCTAGGTGTGTGGTAACTGCACGATTAACCTTTTTAAGAACTGCTAAACTATTTTTTTTTTTTTAGAGGTGGAGTCTTGCTCTGTCACCCAGGCTGGAGTGCAGTGGTGCTATCTCAGCTCACTGCAAACTCTGCCTCCCAGGTTCTAGCGATTCTCCTGCCTCAGGCTCCTGAGTAGCTGGGAATACAGGCACATACTACCACGCCCAGCTGATTTTTGTATTTTCAGCAGAGTTGAGGTTTTGCCACATGAGCCAGGCTGGTCTCGAACTCCTGACCTTAGGTGATTCACCTGCCTCAGCCTCCCAAAGTGCTGGGATTACAGGCATGAGCCCCCGCGCCCAGCTGCCTCCATCATTTTATATTACCGTCAGCAGTGTAGGGGTGGCAGTTTTTGCACATGCTTAACACTTGTTACTGCCTTTTTTATTACAGCTATATGAAGTGGTAGGTGAATGGCATTTTAACAGTCAAAGAGTGAAAATTCAGGGCTGAAGTTTCTGTCGTAAAAGTACAGATCAGGCCAGGCGTGGTGGCTCTCACCTGTAATTCCAGCGCTTTGGGAAGCCAAGGCAGGTGGATCACCCGGGGTCAGGAGTTGGAGACCAGCCTGGCCAACATGTCGAAAGCCCATCTCTACTAAAAATACAAAAATTAGCTGAGTATGGTGGCATGCGCCTATAGTCCCAGCTACTCGGGAGGCTGAGACAAGAGAATTGCTTGAACCTGGGAGGCAGAGATTGCAGTGAGCTGAGACTGTGCCACTGCACTCCAGCCTGAGTGACAGAGTGAGACTCTGTCTCAAAGGAGAAAAAAGTACATGTCAGGCCCAAGGAATGGTGACTAATCCATTGGGTAAGTGGAGAAACATAGAGAAGGGATGAACCTGACAAAGTGGCTGGAGGCCAGATCATGGAGAGTCTTGCATATAATCATGGTAAAGTGTTTGGCCTGTATTCTTTTGGCACTTTAACCTGGGAAGTGGCTTGATCTGATCCGTGTGGGTGAGTGATATGACTGGCAGGAAAATAGAGGAGAGAATGAGTAGGAAAACAGAAAGTTAGAGGTAGAGCAGCCCTTCGGGAGGTCATGGCAGTCATGCAGGAGAGATGATGCTGGTGGTAACAGCAGAAGGGGGAGGAAGAAACAGAGTTGAGAGAGAGGGCAGGACTAGCAACTAAATGGAATGAAAAAAGTGGACAGAGTTGACGTTTATACTAGTTCCTGCAGCAGTTGACTAGGACCATTGACCACAACTGGAAATGGAGGAAGGAAGATGAGTAATACATTTGATTTTAGATGCATGGTGTCTGGGGTGTTGAAGGGATGAGTGGATGACCCAGATAGCCATCTTCATACCTTCTTTGGGTCACATGTACCTCCTGAAAGAATCCTGGAAAACTGTGTATGTCCTGTATAGTTTTAACCTGACACCTAAAATTTTTAAATTTGAAAGTTTTTTCAACGTACATTTAAATAAATAGAATGTGATTATAAATATCTACTTTTTTTTTTTTGAACATGGTTTTCAAGGGTTGTCCATGTTGTAGCGTTGGTCAGTACTTCATTCATATTTATGGGTGAATAATATTTCATTGTATGAGTATTTTGCTTTTTTTTTTTTTGAGACAGAGTCTTGTTTTGTCGCCTGGCGCCAGGCTGGAGTGCAGTGGCGTGATCTTGGCTTACTGCAACCTCCACCTCCCAGGTTCAAGCAGTTCTTCTGCCTCAGCCTCCCAAATAGCTGGGACTACAGGCACGTGCCACCATGCTCAGCTAATTATTTTGTACTTTAGTAGAGACGAGGTTTCATCATATTGGCCAGGATGGTCTCAATCTCTTGACCTCGTGATCCACCTGCCTTGGCGTCCCAAAGTGCTAGGATTACAGGCATGAGCCACTGCGTCTGGCCGAGTATTTCACATTTTATTTATCCATCTATTGATGGGAATTGTCCGTAACTAGATATTTGGTACTTCCAAACATCTTATTTTCCAACAGGCAGAGTAAGATTTGTTACATGTAGTAAACTCTAAGGGTCTATTAACTTTTTCATTATAACAAATTGTATAAATATTGCTTTTAGTTAGTTACCCACAGTCTTTTTGCAGTAGAGATAGTTGTCTTGATTTTAATTGGATTCGTGATCTAAAACTTTATGTTCTAATCTCATGTCATTTTATTGTTTTTAGTCAAAGTAATTTGTTTGACTAAATTAACTAGTAAACAGTTGAGCTTTTTCAATTGTGTCTACAAATTTTAAAAAATTCAGATTATGTGCCAGATGTTTTCAGTAACAACTTTGTTGTAGTATAATCCACATACCATATAATTCCCATATTTTAAAAGTACAATTCAAAGTTTTTAGTATATTCAGAGTTGTACAACCATTGCCAGAGTATTATAACATTTCCTCACCCTCGAAAACACCCATACCCATTACAGTTTAATCTTCTTTTCACCTCGTTCACCCCACCTTCCAGCCCTAGGCAACCACTGATCTACTCTCTCTATATAGATTTGCCTACTCTGGGCATCTCATATAAATAGAATCATCCAATATGTGATATTTTGTGACTGTCTACCTTTTTTTTTTTTTTTTTTTGGAGACGGAGTTTCGCTCTTGTTACCCAGGCTGGAGTGCAATGGCGCGATCTCGGCTCACCGCAACCTCCGCCTCCTGAGTAGCTGGGATTACAGGCACACGCCACCATGCCCAGCTAATTTTTTGTATTTTTAGTAGAGACGGGGTTTCACCATGTTGACCAGGATGGTCTCGATCTCTCGACCTCGTGATCCACCCGCCTCAGCCTCCCAAAGTGCTGGGATTACAGGCTTGAGCCACCGCGCCCGGCAATAAGGTATATTTTTTTAATGTGGGAAAAAGCAGTAAGGCCATTGCTGTGCTCAGGCACAACAGCATTTCTGTCGGTGGGGACACTCATGCACTGTTTCCAACTTAAACCCAAATTGACTCAAATAAATGTTGAGATTTCCTTCATCATTTGTATTCTTAGACAATTCTTTTGTTTTGTTTTGTTTTGTTTTGTTTTGTTTTTTCAAGATGGGGTTTCACCATGTTGGTCAGGCTGGTCTTGAACTCCCGACCTCAGGTGATCCGCCCACCTTGGCCTCCATAGTACTTGGATTACAGGCGTGAGCCACCACATCTAGCCTTTAGACAATTCTTAAATCTAGTACCTTTTTTGCCACAATCTGCTACACATTCTGCCATTTCAAACACTAAAAGGTCTCTAAGTGTTTTGTGCATACAAATGCTATCATAAGAGAGGTGTATCAAAGTATTGTTTTACAGTCGTCACAAAGACTTTCGGGGTAATGAATACTGTGGTTATAGAAATGAAAGAAACAACATCACAAAGTGAAGGCCATCTTCATTCCCACCACCTTATTCTCAGTAAATCTCAAATTAGAACTTCCTCGTAAGTGCCCAAATACTTTACTCCTAGTTACTTTTCACCCTTAACAGAAATAAGTAAAACACCCAAAGAAATGAGGCTTTCCTACCAAGGATTTCTGGTGCTTTAATTAAAGAAAGTTTCACCTACACTCATGCTATATTTCGATTTGCTTTGTTTGGTGTTTTGGAGGTTTTTACATCCTGGAACAGTGCACAGTGGTGAAATTCAGAATGATCAAAAGTAGGACTGGTTTGTTTGTTTAGATAAAGTAGGACAGTTGTAAAAGGGAAAAATGGGAAAGGCGAAATCAGCAGTATGTCTTTTTTTAAATAGAGACAGGGGTCTCGCTTTGTTGCCCAGCTGGTGTTGAACTGTTGGGCTCAAGTGATGCTCCTGCCTTGGCCTTCCAAAATGTTGAGATTATTGATGTGAGCCACCACACCTGGCCAGGATGTCTTGTCTGTGGGAGCATTCTCAGATCAGTCTTAGGAAAAAGGACAGCCAGCCCTTCGTATCTGTAATTTCTGCATCTGCAGATTCACCCAACTGCATAGCAAAAATATTTGAGAGAAAAATTGAAGGCCGGGCGCGGTGGCTCAAGCCTGTAATCCCAGCACTTTGGGAGGCCGAGGCGGGTGGATCACGAGGTCGAGAGATCGAGACCATCCTGGTCAACATGGTGAAACCCCGTCTCTACTAAAAATATAAAAAATTAGCTGGGCATGGTGGCGTGTGCCTATAATCTCAGCTACTCAGGAGGCTGAGGCAGGAGAATTGCCTGAGCCCAGGAGGCGGAGGTTGCGGTGAGCCGAGATCGCGCCATTGCACTCCAGCCTGGGTAACAAGAGCGAAACTCCGTCTCAAAAAAAAAAAAAAAAACAAACAAAAAACAAAAAAAAAACAAAAAAAAAAAAAAGAAAAAGAAATTGAAAGTTTCAAAAAGCAAGACTTGAATTTGCTGAGCACCAAGCACTATGCGGCATCCCCATGAATGAAGTGATGCCTAGGCATACTCTGCTGTATCTCCCACCATGAAAGAAGGAAAATGTTACATAGTTACCGACAGTACAGTGTAGCAACTATTAACATGGCGTTTCTTTAATACATTGTATTGAATATTATAAGTAATCTAGAGCTGGTTTAAAGTGAGGATGTGCAGAAGTTACATACATATACTACACCATTTTATATCAGGAGGATGTGCATAGGTTATATACACATGCCACACCATTTTATATCAGGAGTATATGCATGGGTTATATACTTATACTACACCATTTTGTATCAGGGACTTGAGCATCCTTCGATTTAGGTATCCCGAGGAGGACCTAGAACCAATCCCACATAGGAAGCCAAGGGATGTGAAAATGGAGGATCTGAATTTGTTTAAGATTACCTTTGCTCGTGTACACTTAGAAAGTCTTTGTGAGCCCCTAGGAATGTATGCATCCCAGTTTTAGACCACTGGTCTAAAAAAATATTGAAATGTGATTTAAACTGTGAAAAGAGGTCTAAGGCAGGCATCCCCAAACTTTTTACAAATGGGGCCAGTTCACTGTCCCTCAGACCGTTGGAGGGCCGCCACATACTGTGCTCCTCTCACTGACCACCAATGAAAGAGGTGCCCCTTCCTGAAGTGCATCGGGGGGCCGGATAAATGGCCTCAGGGGGCTGCATGTGGCCCGCAGGCCGTAGTTTGGAGACGCCTGGTCTAAGATGAGGGCAACAGCTGGGACACATGGGACTTTCAGTCATGTGACTTTTAGGTGCTGTTTAAAGCCAAAGGAGATAATGGAAGAGATGACAAGAGAGCCAGATGTCTATGGAGTGATTCTCACTTAAGGAGTGAGCAAAGAAAAAAGAGACAGGGGTGAAGAAACTAGAGATGCAAGGGGAGTAATTCCATGGGAATATAAAGTTGTAAGACGTAATAGAGAATTTTCAGTAAGAGTAGCCAACAATGTAGAATACAGGTCGGGCGCGGTGGCTCACGCCTGTAATCCCAACACTGGGAGGCCAAGGCGGGAGGATCACCTAAGGTCAGGAGTTTGAGACCAGCCTGGCGAATATGATGAAACCCCATCTCTACTAAAAATACAAAATTTAGCTGGACATGGTGGCAGGCACCTGTAATCCCAGCTACTCAGAAGTCTGAGGCATGCGAATCACTTGAACCTGAGAGGCAGAGGTTACAGTGAGCCAAGATCATACCACTGCACTCCAGCCAGGGGGACAGAGCAAGACTGTGTCAAAAAAAAAAAGAGTGGAATATAGAGAGTCCAGAAAGAGTGAAGTCTGAGAGAAGACCAGTCTGCATATACCAAATGCAGAAAGGTCACTGCTCATTATCATGTGGGCCCATCTAGTTGGATTTAGATTCAAAACAGAAAGCCAGTGGTTTTATTCCCCATGGTTTTTGTTTGCTTCGTTTATTTTATTATTTATTTATTTTCTGACAGAGTCTTGCTCTGTTACCCAGGCTGGAGTGCAGTGGTGTGATCTTCGCTCACTGCAACCTCCGCCTCCCAGGTTCAAGTGATTCTCCTGCCTCAGCCTCCTGAGTAGCTGGGATTACAGGTGCATGCCACCACGCTGGGTTGAAATGGGGAGGAGCAATAGAGTCCCTGGAGGGCAGGACCCTATAACAATTCCATCACTGTTCTTTAGTTTTAAAAGCCTTGGAAGAAGAAGAAGAAGAAGAAGAAGAATAACAATTTTGGTAGAATGGTAGTAGCAAAAGTGAAAATGAAAATTAATGATAATTGGAATTGGATGTGTAGTTAGCTGGTTGGGAACATAAGTATCTTCTGAGAAGTTTGCCGTTGGAGGAAAAGAGAGAGGTTGATTAGTTAGAAGATAGGATCAACAGAGGCTTGCTGTTTTTGGAAAAGGTGGTCCTAGAACATATTCAGAGACAGGAGAAAAATTCACAGAACAGACTGAAAATACAAGAGAGGAGCTAATGGAGAGAACAAGCTCACTGAGGAAATGGGAGAGAGGAAATGGGGCAAGAATAGTAGACCAGAGGAAGAGGAGGAGCACGTCTATCTCATGTGTCTGTCTCGGAGTCAGCCGTATTTTATTTGGGGCCAAGAACAAAAATAAAGTGACCATGATCAGTAGGACTTCAGCTCCTTCTATTGTCCTGTAGTTAACTCTTTATGTATCCCAGGGGTATCCAATCTTTTGGCTTCCCTGGGCCATATTGGAAGAAAGATTGTCTTAGATCACACATAAAATACGCTAACAGTGGCCAGGCACAGTGGCTCATGTCTGTAATCCCAGCACTTTGGGAGGCCAAGGCAGGCAGATCATCTGAGATCAGGAGTTCGAGACCAGCCTGGCCAGCATGGTGAAACTCTGTCTCTACTAAAAATAGAAAAATTAACTGGGCGTGGTAGCAGGCATCCATAATCTCAGCTATTTGGGAGGCTGTGGCAAGAAAATGGCTTGAACCTGGGAGGCAGAGGTTGCAGTGAGCCAAGATCATGCCACTGCACTCCAGCCTCGGTGACAGAGTGAGACTCCGTCTCAAAAATAAATAAATAAATAAATAAAGATTACCTGATGTTAGCTCGGCTGCTGTGACAGAATACTGTAGACTAGTGGCTTAAACTACAGCCGTTTCTTTCTTGTGGTTCTGAGAGCCAGGAAGTCCAAGATCAGGGTGCTGGCAGATCCGTGTCCAATGAGGCCCCTCTTCCTGGTGTAGAAATGGTACGATTCTCTTTGTATACTCACATATGAGGGTGGGGAGAACCAGTGATGTCTCTGCTTTTTTTTTGAGCACTAATCTCATTCATGACTCCACCCCTCATGACCTAATTACCTCCCGAAGGCTCCTACTCCTAATACTGTCACATTGGGCGTTAGGATTTTAGAGGGACACATGTAGTTCATAACAATACCTAAAGCTATATTTTCTCATAATAACTAACTTTTATGTTTGGGACTTTTTTTAGGTTTAGCATGAGCTTTAACAGACATAATCTGAAATACTATGTGTTACCAAAAAAGCCTAAAAAGGTGGCATTTGATTGCCTAGAATGGATCAGAAAGCATTACCCATGTAAGTACAGCCATGTAATGAACTATCTAGAAGTAACAAATAAATTTAAAAAAAAAAAAAAAAAAAAAGCACTATAGGAAATGTATTTTTGGTTCATATATTTCTGAGAACATAGTATAAATTGTGTTGTTGTTGTTTATGTTAAAAGTTCTTGCTTCTCAGTACTCTTGGTTTCTTGGCAGATGACTCAGGGATAATTTACTGCCTCTCCAGGCGAGAATGTGACACCATGGCTGACACATTACAGAGAGATGGGCTTGCTGCTCTTGCTTACCATGCTGGCCTCAGTGATTCTGCCAGAGATGAAGTACAGCAGAAGTGGATTAATCAGGATGGCTGTCAGGTAACAGTTTTAAAGATAAACAGATAATAGAAATAATATTCTTTTTTTTTTTTTCTTTTTTTCTTTTTTTTTGTATTTCATTGTTGGTTTTTTTCTTTTTTTTTTTTTTTTTTGGGACGGAGTTTCGCTCTTGTTACCCAGGCTGGAGTGCAATGGCGCGATCTCGGCTCACCGCAACCCCCGCCTCCTGGGTTCAGGCAATTCTCCTGCCTCAGCCTCCTGAGTAGCTGGGAAGAAATAATATTCTATAGCACATAAGCAAACATGCACATGTAGAATGCACATTGTTTTTACCTTGAAGGTAGTAAACATCAAAATAAGACTGAAATTTGAGACTTCTAAAGTTGCTTTTTCTTTCATTAAAAAAACTTACATGAGATATAATTCACGTATCATAAAATCCTTTCAAAGCAGACAAATAGTAGTTTTTAGTATATTTGCAACGTTGTACAGTTATCGTCACTAATTCCAGAATTTTTGATCACCATAAAAAGAAACCTCATACCCAGTCAATTTCCCTACCCCCTAAGGCCTGGCAACCACAAATCTACTAACTACTACTAACCTGTTTCTAGAGTTTATTGCTTACTCTGTATGTTGCTTGTAAATAGAATCATATAGTATATGGTCTTTGTGAACATTTTTTGGATACGGAGTCTTGCTCTGTTGCCTGGACTGCAGTGCAGTGGAGGGATCTCAGGTCACTGCAACCTCCACCTCCCAGCTTCAGGTGATTCTCCTGCCTCAGCCTCCCTAGTAGATGGGATTATAGACACGTACCACCACGCCCAGCTAATTTTTGTGTTTAATGTTTTTAGTGGAGATAGGGTTTCACCATGTTGGCCAGGCAATTCTAGTGCCTCAGCCCCCTTAGTAGTTAGGACCACAGGCGTACCAGTATGCCCAGCTAATTGTTTAATTTTTTGTATAGATTAGGTCTCCCTGTGTTGCCCAACCTATTCTTGAACTCCTGGACTCAAGTGATACTCTTGCCTGAACCTCCAAAAGTGCTGCAGTTATAAGTGTGAGCCACCGTGCCCAGCCTTCTTTGTGGTTTTGATTTGCATTTCCCTAGTAACTAACAACATTGGCCATCTATTTCTGAAATAAGAAGTTTGCCTTCTTTCACCCAGGTGGGTGGAAGGAAAACCGAGAACACTTCAGGCATTTCATAGTGTGGTAATTGCCAGTCTGGGATAGGTCCCTCTAAATGTAAGCATAGATTTGAGCAAAACAATGAATAATTATTTAAAGCCTATGAAAAGTTTCGGCTCAGGAAAAAGTATTTACTTTCAAGATTCAGAGGAAAAATGTCTCTCAAAATTGTTTTCTCTGGGAAAACAGAAAATTTTAGAGGGTATCAGTTTAGCATCCCAAGAAAGATAAAAAGACTTGATATATGTGAACTAGCAACAACTTCCATAAGAAGATCACAGGCTTAGATGAAGGGAGAAATGAAAATGCAGTTAATGATCAGACGTGGTAGCTCATGCCTGTAATCCCAGCACTTTGGGGGGCCAAGGTGGGTGGATCACCTGAGGTCAGGAGTTTGAGACCAGCCTGGACTATATGGTGAAACCCTGTCTCTACTAAAAATACAAAAATTCGCCAGACATGTGGGCATCTGTAGTCCCAGCTACTTGGGAGGCTGAGGTGGGAGAATCACTTGAACCAGGGAGGCAGAGGTTACAGTGAGCTGAGATAGTGCCACTGCACTCCAGCCTGGGCAACAGAGCAAAACTCCATCATAAAAAAAAAAAAAAAAAAAAAAAAAAAAAAAATGTAATTTATCTAAATTAGAAAAATAAAACTAAGAGCAGATTATGTATTAAGACACAAATGGAATGACGCAGAGGAGGCAGTTGAGTCAGTGACGTGGTGAATAACTTGAGAGTGCAAAGGAAAAAAGAGATTAACATGGAGTGAAAATAACCTTCGTTGACAAAAGGAGGTAGGGATTCAGCTTAAGCACAGTTAAGTGTACCCAGTAAGAAAGCAGGGTAATTGAAACAGGTAAGTGTGTTATAAATAAATACATATGAAATACATAACAAAAATAATAGAAGACTGTCTTCAGAATCAGAAAAGGGAAGGCGCGGACTGAAGAATTTCATACCAAGCTCCTTGTCATTTATGTTGAAACCAAAAAGGCATTTCAGATATGCAAAAAGTTCAGAAATATATCACTGATTTGTCTTCACTGAAATACTGATTGCAGTCTTCCCAGATTAGTTTATATATTTAACCCAAATGTCAGTGGTTTTTTCCCCCTTTTGATAAACTTTTTCTAAAGTTTGCCTGGAAGCATATTCGAGTGAAAATAACTAAGAGTGTATGGCAAAAATAATAATAATAATAACACGTGAATACTCATTTGCAATTATAGGCAGATCAGTGGAGTAGAACTGACCAGAAAACATGTAAAAACAATATATGATAAGGAAAGAATTTGCAGGAAAGGGCCAGACATGGTGGTTCACACCTGTAATCCCAGCACTTTTGGAAGCCAAGGCAGGAAGATTGCTTGAGCCCAGGAGTTGGAGACCAGCCCAGACAATATGGTGAAACCCCGTTTCTACAAAAAATACAAAAATTAACCTGGCATGGTGGTGCATACCTATAGTCCCAGCTACTCAGGAGGCTAAGGCAGGAGAACCACTGGAACCTGGGAAGCAGAGGTTGCAGTGAGCCAAAATCATGCCACTGCACTCCAGCCTGGGCAATAGAGCGAGACTTCTGTCTCAAAAAAAAAAAAAAAAAATGATGCTTTTTCAAATTCTTTAAATGGCTATGTATGGTATAAATAATCTATAGTGCAGCTATATATATACATATATATATAACTTTGATCAAAAATATGGTTAAAAAATAGTGAGGGGTTTTTAAAAATCTAATTATTTCTGCTCTCAGACTAATCCTTATAGTAGGGGTATAATGTTAGCCTACACCAGCTAGACAGACTTGATCTTGTTAGATTCATGAGTTAGAATAAAACTTGGCTGTTACTCTTCTCAAAGAATGATTGTGGCTTGAAGTTTTAAAAGCACAGAAATAAAGAAGGAAATCACAAAGCCACTTTTCCCAATTTCAAGAAATAAGAGCTTTCCGAAAGAGTTGGCAGCATCACAGCCTCACTTGGAGGCTACAGACGGTGCCTCACAGCCGTGTGCCCACACCGACACTGGGCGATGCACCTGGACTTCACAGAACCCTGCAGGTCACGCTTCCGGACCTGTCGGCTGACACATCTTGCTGTGCAGCGTCTCCACCTGCTCTCCATCACTAGAAGCTACAGTAGTCTCTGTTTCCAAGGAGACTTGCCTTTGATCAGAGTGCCATAAATGTAGATGGATGTATAGCCCAGTGCACAGGCCACTCCCTGCCATTCCTGTGTTGATAAATGTCCCCTTTACTGTCCACACACTCCAGAGCTTGAGTTCCTTCCCCTGGTAATCACAGTTACTGAAGTCATATCATTAGCCTCCATCTGCCTGCCACATAGTTCACTTGCCTTTGAAATACTGTTCTTGCAGTAGCAATTCATTTTTTTAAGTGCTAAAAAAAATTCCTGCAGTTTTATTTGTGAAATGTAATTTTGCCTGGAGATATAATATTTTGGTCTGGGTTAAATAGGTCCTAAATTCCCAGCTGAAATGGATATCCTTGAAAACTGATTTATCAAGCTCCTGAAAGTGAACAATCGCCTTGCTTCCTCTAAGTCATTTGTATGGGCTAAGATCCACAGTCCTTGGCCTTTTTCCTTTTTTTGGTATAAGTAGCTCTCACACTTTTATCCACATGAGCTTCCATTAAAACTTTACAAGCTTTGACTTTAAATCAGCTGATGAATAAAAGGAGTTGGTATGTGATCAGCCAGTGCCACTGGGAAGACTGATGGTAAGCAGTGGAGCAAGTAAGAATGCATTGTTCCTGAGCCATTCGAGGAGCTGGTGGCAGTGACCTCTGAGGAGCCCTGGGAGTACCCTGGAGCTCCTGAGCAACACATCGCTTATGATCACTGACCTGAATATCATGACTGTGTGAGCAACACCCCCACACCTCAGCAACAAAAACAGAACCGGCGCAGCACATCCTGGGCTGACTGCAGTGGATTCTGGCTCCCTTACCTGACAACACCAAGTCACACAAGAAAGTACCGGCCACACTGAGCTTCACTTTACCTTCTTCGGTCTTAATGGAATTGCAAGTTATCAGTATAAAAACTCATGTTAGGGCCGGGCTCGGTGGCTCACATCTATAATCCTAGCACTGTGGGAGGCTGAGAAGGTTGGATCACGAGGTCAAGAGATCGAGACCATCCTGGCCAGCATGGTGAAACCCCATCTGGGCATGGTGGCGCATGCCTGTAGTCCCAGTTACTTGGGAGGCTGAGGCAAGAGAATCGCTAGAACCTAGGAGACAGAGGTTACAGTGAGCCGAGATTGCGCCACTGCACGCCAGCCTGGTGACAGAGCTAGACTCTATCTCAAAAAAAAAAACTCATATTAGTTATACTAAATAATGGGACCAAGTTAAGATACTAGGTTTTTATGTAGAGTGCATTTTAAGGTAAAACAAAGGATAGAGCTTTTAGAAGCATCTATTATTAAAATATTCCTTGAAGTCTGTGCATTATGAGTCTAATAAGCTTTTGCTTTTATATCAGGTTATCTGTGCAACAATTGCATTTGGAATGGGAATTGACAAACCGGACGTGCGATTTGTGATTCATGCATCTCTCCCTAAATCTATGGAGGGTTACTACCAAGAATCCGGCAGAGCTGGAAGAGATGGGGAAATATCTCACTGCCTGCTTTTCTATACCTATCATGATGTGACCAGACTGAAAAGACTTATAATGAGTAAGCTTGGCTCCGTTGTAGACACTTTCTATCATCTTTGGTCTCATGATAGTCATCTACCCCTGCTATTGTGGTACTTCTGCTCAAGCGTTCCTTAAATAATCATAGAAAAATAGAGGTGTCTATACAGATTGGCAATTTTGTTTTAGTTCATTTTTATTATAAAAGTGGTAAGTGCTTATTATGTAAAACTCAAATGATACAGATGTGTACAAGGCAGAAAGTTTACAGGCCATGTCTTGTAGCTTTGCCCCCAAAATAACTCTAGTTATTGGTTTCCTTTGTATCCTTTCAGACCTAATCTCTGCATGCATTCTTGCATGTAACACATATTTGAAACATGCAGAAACATAAAAAGGAGAAAATAATGAACTGTCGTATATCACCATCTGGGTTAAGAAGAAAAAAAACACAATCAATAGAGCTGAACCTCTCCCTCTACCCATAGGCTCTCCTGTCTCATTCATCCCCTCCCATTAGAGGAGGCAATATCTTGTATTTGGTATTTCCTTTTCCAAATGCACATGTTTTAAAATGTAAATGGAATTATACATACTTTATATATATAAAATGACCCAATTTTTTTCAGTCAACAGTAGGATGTAATTATCATTCCAGTGAATACATATAGCTTGACTACCTAGAATTCCATAGCATGGTTATTCCATGGTTGTTAAACTAATCCCTTTTATAGATCTTGTTTATTGTTTTTCACTGTTATCAACAATGCAGTATTGAACATACCTGTACAAATATCTTTGGGCATTTGTGCAATTACTTATATAAGATAATTTTTGAGACTGAGTCTTACTCTGTCACCCAGACTGGAGTGCAGTGGCACAATCTTGGCGCATTGCAACCTCTGCCTGCAAGGTTCAAGCAATTCTTTCACCTCAGTCTGCCGAGTAGCTGGGACTACAGCTGATTTTTGTATTTTTAGTAGAGATGGGGTTTCACTATGTTGGCCAGGCTGGTCCTCCGGTGATCTACCCACCTTAGCCTCCCGAAGTGCTGGGATTACAGTGCCCTGCTGAGACCACTTTTAAATTAACTCTGGCAGGAGTACTGAGCATGGAAATGGCATGTACCAAGCACTGTGCCCAACACTGCATGTATCACCTTATTACCTTATTCAAAACAACTAACTTATGATATAGAGGTACTCCCATGAAAAGTGAGCTTCAGAAAGGTTTTGTCACTTGTCCCCAAGATGACTGATAAAGCAGGAGCAATGGGAGTAGTTGTAGTAATAGTATGACAGCGGTAATTATTACAGTCTTTATTTAGCACTTCCTGTATACCATTCAAAATGCCTTACATATACCGTCAACTCGTTTCATCTTCACAATAACCCTGAGAGATCTCAAGACCTTTGCTTTCCTCATTTTACAGAGGAGGAAAATGGAATGCCAAACTAGTAACTGGTAGAGGCTTGATAGAACCCAAGTGATTCTTAGTGAAGAAAATGAAATCTTTACACTGGATTTGCCCATTTTTGGTGTTTTTTTAATCTGTATTAAAGTTAGCCCTAGGGCCAGGCGCGGTGGCTCAAGCCTGTAATCCCAGCACTTTGGGAGGCCAAGGCTGGTGAATCACAAGGTCAAGAAATCGAGACCGTCCTGGTCAACATGGTGAAACCCCGTCTCTACTAAAAATACAAAAAATTAGCTGGGCATCGTGGTGCGTGCCTGTAATCCCAGCTACTCACTCAGGAGGCTGAGGCAGGAGAATTGCCTGAACCCAGGAGGCGGAGGTTGCGGTGAGCCGAGATCACGCCATTGCACTCCAGCCTGGGTAACAAGAGCAAAACTCCGTCTCAAAAAAAAAAAAAAAAAGTTAGCCCCAAACATGCTTAGGCATGGTGGTTCATGCCTGTAATCCCAGCACTTTGGGAAGCTGAGGAAAAAAAAAAAAAAAAAAAATTAGGCCCAAACAATTTCATAAATATTTAAGTCCTGATAACAGCATCTATTTGAGGGGGAAATACCCATAAATTGGAAGAAAAAATAATATTTTTTAAAAATCTTTTTCTTTTTTTTGAGATGGAGTTTTACTCTTGTCACCCAGGCTGGATTGCAATGGTGTGATGTCAGCTCACTGCAACCTCTGCCTCCTGGGTTCAAGCAATTCTCCAGCCTCAGCCTCCCAAGTAGCTGGGATTACAGGCCCATGCTACCACACCTAGCTAATTTTTGTATTCTTAGTAGAGAGGGGTTTCACTATGTTGGCCAGGCTGGTCTTAAACTTCTGACCTCAGGTGATCTGCCCACCTCAGCCTCCCAAAGTGCTGGGATTACAGGCGTCAGCCACCGCACCTGGTGTTAAAATTCCTAAGTAATGGCAATTGCTCAGTGATGGGAAGTATGCCACTGCTGTTCTCACACCCAGGAATCAAATCAGACACTGCCACCCTCATTTCCAGTTTCACATTGATTTTCTTGAGATGCTTCTTTTTATCATAGCAACTGCCAAAAACCCAGCTTTGCGAAGATAGGATATTGCTAGTAGGAATGTAGCACAATCTAATGTAATATTGTTAACTATCTCAAGCTAATTAATTTGTGTAATGTTCAACAGATGTCAGACATTATTGTGTTTCCCTTAAGTTTAAATATCCTGTCTCTGTGAGTTCCCTGCAGCACCCAGGGCTTGCTGGCGCATAGTTTTGGAACCATTCGTATAACTGCTTTGACCTCAGATACTCGGAGAAGTGCATGGCCACTGCCAGAATCCCAGGCTCTGCTTCCTGGGGATGTCCAGTTCAGTACATGCTCAACTGATAAATGCAGCAAATAGAAGTCGAACCATCATCTTTGGAGATAATGACAATTTGAAAAAAATATAACATATATTCCGATAATACTAAAATCTTGAGGATGAACATTAATACCCAGTTAGTTATAACATAGAATGCCATGTTGACTGAATGCTATTAACAGTAATTTTCTTATGTAATATTTAAAGTTATATGAATCTATTCTAAATATTTATATGACGTTCTTTATTTTTACCCTATAATAATTATGTTTTACTATACTCTTCATCTCTTTTAGTGGAAAAAGATGGAAACCATCATACAAGAGAAACTCACTTCAATAATTTGTATAGCATGGTACATTACTGTGAAAATATAACAGAATGCAGGAGAATACAGCTTTTGGCTTACTTTGGTGAAAATGGATTTAATCCTGATTTTTGTAAGGAACACCCAGATGTTTCTTGTGATAATTGCTGTTTTACAAAGGTAAAAAAAGAAAATTTAAAAAATTTTTATAATTAAATAATTTTTTTCTCATAATTTAGAAATATAGATACAAATTAGATTGCAGTAGGTGGTCTCCAATGGAGTAACAGGGGAAAGATGGTTTTCTTCCAGCAGTAATTTAGAATGGAAACACTGAAAAAGTAATTTCATACAGTGTCTTTTCTTTATCATTAGAAGCCTGTTAAAAAATATACTGGACATCTGCATATCCAAAATATTAAGTTTATATATGTGCACCGATGATTACAGAATATTTTAGAAATATCGTTAATATACAAACATCCAAAGAGATCCAACATGGGCAGGTAGAATATTTTAAATTTAATATGTTAAGATTATTAATATATTGTTTTAATTAATTAAAATGTTAATATTTAAATTTCAGATATTTAATGTATTAAAAGATCTCATTCTCAAGAGAATAATAATAACTAGCATACTGTATGTTTGAATTTAAATCAATAACATTACTCTTTTTTTTAACTATAAAGAATAATAGTAACTGCTTGTGGATAAATTCACTATTATCTATCCTAAAATACCCTTGGGGGATTGTTTCTTTGTTTTGTTTTGTTTTGTTTTTGTTTTTGTTTTTGTTTGAGACAGAGTTTCGCTCTTGTTACCCAGGCTGGAGTGCAATGGCGCGATCTCGGCTCACTGCAACCTCCGCCTCCTGGTTTCAGGCAATTCTCCTTCCTCAGCCTCCCAAGTAGCTGGGATTACAGGCACGCACCACCATGCCCAGCTAATTTTTTGTATTTTTAGTAGAGACTGGGTTTCACCATGTTGACCAGGATGATGTCGATCTCTTGACCTCGTGATTCACCCGCCTCGGCCTCCCAAAGTGCTGGGATTACGGGCGTGAGCCACCGTGCCCAGCCTGGGGGATTGTTAAATTCATTCATTAGGTACTTATTTTACCTATCATAGTAATTCTACATTTTAATGTCTACTGTAACTTACTACTTACTGAGGATTTTCACATTTGTTGTATTATTTACCTGTGTGGGAGTAATACACTTAAATGTGCAAGATGCCAGAGAGTCATAAGTGAACATGGTGTGGACGAATTCATAGACTGGAGTGGAGGCCGACATACATGTGGTCATAGAGGTTTAATACTCAGGCTGGGTGCAGTGGCTCATGCCTGTAATCCCAGCACTTTGGGAGGCCGAGGCAGGTGGGTTACCTGAGGTCAGGAGTTCAAGACCAGCCTGACCAACATGGTGAAATTCCATCTCTACTAAAAAAAAAATACAAAATTGGCCAGGTATGGTGGTGCATGCCTGTAATCCCAGCTGCTCTGAAGGCTGGGGCAGGAGAATCGCTTGAACCTGGGAGGTGGAGGTTGCAGTGAGCTGAGATTGCGCCATTGCACTCCAACCTGGGCAACAAGAGCGAAACTCTGTCTAAAAAAAAAAGCTTCAATATTTTCGATAAGTATAGTTACGAAGTCAGAGCGCTAGGCAGAGCAGAGGGTCGTCTCTCTCAGTGTGGAATCGGCAAATTCATGCCATCTCCCACCCAACCCTGTAAACATTGCTAATCAGTTCCCTCATTGAACAGATATTTGTTGGGCTATGTAACAGGCACTGTTGTAGGAATTAAGGATATATCACTAAACAAAATAAAAATCCCTGCCCTTGTGGAGCTTGCACTCCTTACACTCTAGGAGGCCGGTTATAAACAATATGCATAGTAAGTATACATGAAAGGATAACTGTGGTGAATGATATAGCAGAGCAGAAAGACAGGAGGAGTGGATAGAGTGCAGGATGCAGTATTAGACGGGGTGTCCTTGGAAGTCTAAGAGGATGAGAGCTGAGCAAAATCTTGAAGAAAGGAGTTAGCCAGCAGCTTTCCTGAGAGAAGCACTGGCTAGAGCAAAGGCTCTAAGGGGGTGGGGTATGCCTGGTGTGTTTGACAGATAGCAAGGGAGCCCATGTGGCTGACCAGGATTAGAAGCCAGCGAGGGGAAGAGGTGATGGAGAGCCAGAGCAGTCACTTGAGGGCTAGAGTTCCGGAGCAACCGGAGGCCTGAGTAACTGGAAGGATGGAGTTGTCCCTGGCTGAGATGCAGAAGGTTGGTTGGCATGGAAGATCAGGAGTTTGGTTTGGATTACCTAATACTGGGAATCTAATATTGAGTTACATATTAGATTCAAAAATTCTGAAGAGACTGGTGGCACATGGGTGAAATTTAAAGCCATGAGATAAGATGCAATCTTCAGGGCTATGAATTTAGACAAAATAAAAGAAATTTAAAAATCGGAACCTAGTCCTGGGACGTTAAGAGGTTGAAGAGAAGAGGAGGAACTGAGAATGGAGACCAAGAAAGATAACTAGTCAGATAAGAGGAAAACCAGGGAAACTCAGTAGACAGTGTTTCAAGAAGCAAGTGGTAAATATGTCGCATGCTGCTGCTAAGCCAGGTAGGGTCAAGACTGAGAATTTGTCTTTGGATTTAGCACTGGAAAAATCCTGGTGACCTTGGAATGACCATTTTCAGTAGAGTGGGGCAAAATTGAGTTAGCGAATATCAACAGCTTAGTTTTGCTGCAAATATGAACAGAGAAGCAGGGCAGTAGCTGGCAGAGAAAGTAGACTGGAGTGTGCCTATAGAGGATGACAAGTTGATGTGTGAGGACACGGGGAGAGTTGCTGAAGCCATGTCCTTGAGTGGGCAATGGCTTGGGTCCAGTGTTAAGAGCAGAGAGACTGGCTCTAGATACGAGCTTGGAAAGTTTATCTGCAGGAACTGCTAGGAAGGTAAGCGAATGTGGGCCAGATGCTGGCAAGCCAGGAGATGTAGTGATGGGAGTTTGTGAACACGCTCTTCTGATTGCTCTAATTTTCTCAATTCAGTAGGAAGCATAGTCATCAGCTGACCGTTGGGATAAGAGAAGGGATGGAAGAGAAAGGAGAAAGTATCAAATAGTTGTTTAGGACGGGGTCAGTAAACTTGCTCTCTTGGGCCATAGAGTAAATATTTTATACTTTGCAGCCATAGTTTCTATCACAATGACTCACAGCTTTGCCATTGTAGTCTAAATGCAGATGTAAGCAATAAATATAACAATTCTGGAGTCATCTTCCATGGCCGTGTTCCAGTACAACTTAATGCACAAAAACAGATATCCAGCCCCTGGGCCATAGTGTGCTGACTTCTGTTGTGGGAGAATGGAGGCCTGATAGGCTAGGGATATAGAGTGATGATTGCCTACAGCAGGAACGCTCCACTCAAGGCTTGTGGCCACATACTGACAGTGAAAATACCAAGTCCAGCCACATAGGTACAGGGACAGAGTAGATGGAGAAGTGGATCTATTGTTTTGCCAGGTAATATGGTGAAGTGACCTAGGGGCAAGGGAGCTGAGGGTCTGTGACAGGCAGTGATTACAGCGATTGACTGTGGAATTTTAGCTGAGTTAGGAGGACATCTGAAGTTGAGGATCAGCAGATGGACAGTCCCAGGGGATGATTGGAGTCAGAATGCCAGATGCCGTGAGTTGCAAAGAGAGGATGTGGTGGTCTGAGAATAAAAGGGTTGCCATTATTAGTAAGCTTAAGGTAGGAAGTATGAGTGGCTGATGTATGTGGAGGACACAATCATTGGAACAGAGGAGATCAAGACCCAAAAGGCCAAAATAAGAAGATCAGCTCTATATACCTAATCACCAAGAATTAAGTTGGTGGCCAGGCATGGTGGCTAACGATTGTAATCCCAGCACTTTAGGAAGCCAAGGCCGGGGGATCGCCTGAGGTCAGGAGTTAGAGACTAGCCTGGCCAACATGGTGAAACCCCATCTCTACTAAAAATACAAAAAAGTTAGGCCGGCCATGGTGGCAGACGCCTGTAATCCCAGCTACTCAGGAGGCTGAGGCAGGAGAATTGCTTGAACCTGGGAGGTGGAGCCGAGATCGTGCCATTGCACGCCAGCCTGGGTGACAAGAGCAAAACTCTGTCTCAAAAAAAATAAACAGAAAAGAATTAAGGTAGGAATGGAGTGACAGGACAGTCTTTCTTGACAATTCAAGATGGGGCCTCAGAATCACTACCACTCAATTCCGATCACTTCCACTTAGCATAAGACCAGAAACCTGTTCATCTCCAGGTTATTGGTGTGTGCAAATGACGAGGATTAGAAGGTAGGGAGAACTGCATACACAGAAGCACCGAGCGTGATGCAGCCTTTTAAACCTGTCAGTGGTCAGTATTGCCCGTAGAGAGAACTAGGAGAGAGGAAGACAAAAAGACATCTAGTAATGGGGACCCTAAAAAGTGGGCAAAGGTTGAGGATAGCTGAAGGAAACAAGAAAAGAAACTGACAGGAGATGATGAAAGAGCATTTACTGTGGCACCGAAGACCCCAGAGAGGGTAGAATTTGTGGATTTACGTGGCTGGACAGGACTTTTCATCCCAGAGGTTGCCACCCAGTAAGTGACAGAGCACTATTCTAGGAGGTGTGAAGGATTTAAATTGTGTATGTGTGTGTCTGCATGTTATATATGTTTCTCCCCACAGAGTGCTATCAGGTAGTTGAAAGACAAAATGTATCTCTGTGAAACAGGAATAACATAGAGTAGTCATTGTTCTAGAACTTAGATGATAACGAACACTTGAAATTTTCCTAGTTTTTAGTCTTGGTTTTGCTCTGGAAATGGATTATGATGAATCTGCCATAGTTAACATTAAACCCTAGTAATCTGGGCATGGTTACCTTAATTATAGCAGAAAGTATTCTCTTTTATTTATAGGATTATAAAACAAGAGATGTGACTGATGATGTGAAAAGCATTATAAGATTTGTTCAAGAACATAGTTCATCACAAGGAAAAAGAAATATAAAACATATAGGTCCTTCTGGAAGATTTACTATGAATATGCTGGTCGACATTTTCTTGGGTAAGTCGTGTTTTGAATGTTTAACATCAATTGAAATTGAACATCTAAAGAATTTATTCTAAGTACATAAAAAATCACTTTTGTGATTTTTTTTTAAAACTTGTGATTTTTTGTGATTTTTCTTTTAAAACTTGAGTTTCTGAATAAAACTTTTTCGAGTAACAAAAGAAAATTTTTATGAATTATACTATTTTATATAATGTGTATGTCACTAGGATACGATAATTTCACATACAAAAAAGAAAATAATAAAGTTTATGCAAGTTTATCTGAGTGGAATGTAACTATTAAAATGTTAGCAAGCACGGTGGCTCACGCCTATAATCCCAGCACTTTGGGAGGCCGAGGCGGGTGGATCACGAGGTCAAGAGATCGAGACCATCCTGGTCAACATGGTGAAACCCCGTCTCTACTAAAAATACAAAAAACTAGCTGGGCATGGTGGCGCGTGTCTGTAATCCCAGCTACTCAGGAGGCTGAGGCAGGAGAATTGCCTGAACCCAGGAGGCGGAGGTTGCGGTGAGCCGAGATCGCACCATTGCACTCCAGCCTGGGTAACAAGAGCAAAACTCCGTCTCAAAAAAAAAGAATAAATTAAATAAATAAATAAAATGTTAGCAAGCAAAGAAAATGAGGATTAGACCCATAACAGCATAGAAAACAGGAGAGAGACTATTATCAGATTAGAGCCTTTAAAAATCTCTTAGGGACCAAGCACAATAGCTCATGCCTGTAATCCCGGTACTTTGGGAGGTTGAGGTGGGCAGATCATGAGATTAAGAGATCAAGACCATCCTGGCTCTACTAAAAACACAAAAATTAGCTGGGCGTGGTGGCACACGCCTGTAGTTCCAGCTACTTGGGAGGCTTGGAGGTGGAGGTTGCAGTAAGCCTGTCGACAGAACAAGACCCTGTCTCAAAAAAGAAAAAAAAAATGTACAGTAGGACAGTAAAGAGGAAGACCGAATAAATAGAATATTTGACCCTGAGTGATAGAAATAATTGAACATAGACAGTAGTTTCAGAGAAAGGGGAGAGAAGACTCCTTAGTATCTTTTTTTTTTTTTTGACACGGAGTTTTGCTCTTGTTACCCAGGCTGGAGTGCAATGGCGTAATCTCGGCTCACCGCAACCTCCACCTCCTGGGTTCAAGCTATTCTCCTGCCTCAGCCTCCCAAGTAGCTGGGACTACAGGCGCGTGCCACCATGCCCAGCTAATTTTTGTATTTTTAGTAGAGAAGGGGTTTCACCTTGTTGACCAGGATGGTCTCGATCTCTTGACCTCGTGATCCACCCACCTCGGCCTCCCAAAGTGCTGGGATTATAGGCGTGAGCCACCGCGCCTGGCTGAGTATCTTCTTAAAGATTTTTTTAAATAAAGACTTAAATAATAATTAAATAGGTGGCTTGGGGAAACCTAGGCATGGCTGCTGAGTCAACGGGCCACTCCGAGGGCTGGGAAAGCTCGGCTTGGTGCACATTCGCTGGCAGCGTAGGTTATTGGTCAAGCGGTGACGCCGCACACCTGGTGTAAGATAACAGTGTCTGTAGCAGGCCAGACGCGGTGGCTCACGCCTGGAATCCCAGCATTTTGGGGGTTACTATTGTTAAACCAATAGTTTATGGTAATGTTGCTCGGTATTTTGGAAAGAAAAGAGAAGAAGATGGGCACACTCATCAGTGGACAGTATGTGTAAAACCATATAGAAATGAGGATATGTCAGCATATGTGAAGAAAATCCAGTTTAAATTACATGAAAGCTATGGCAATCCTTTAAGAGTTGTTACTAAGCCTCCATATGAAATTACTGAAACAGGATGGGGTGAATTCGAAATAATCATCAAAATATTTTTCATTGATCCCAATGAAAGACCTGTAACCCTTTATCATTTGCTAAAGCTGTTTCAATCAGACACCAATGCAATGCTGAGGAAAAAGACAGTGGTTTCAGAGTTCTATGATGAAATGATATTTCAAGACCCAACAGCAATGATGCAACAATTATTGACAACATCTCGTCAGCTAACATTAGGTGCCTACAAGCATGAAACGGAATTTGCAGAACTTGAAGTGAAAACCAGAGAAAAATTAGAAGCTGCTAAGAAAAAAACAAGCTTTGAGATTGCAGAGCTTAAGGAGAGATTAAAAGCAAGTCGTGAAACTATAAATTGTTTAAAAAATGAAATCAGAAAACTTGAAGAAGATGACCAAGCAAAAGACATATAAACAGTTCTCAAGAGAACTTGGTAGTAAGCTAAACTAAAAATAAGGTGGGCTTCACAAGAGAAATGTACTTACTGCAAATGCTATGATGTTTTTTTGAGGAACTTCATAGCTCTTGACCATGGATTGCTCAGCAATGGGAATATGTACTGTTTAAGCAATCTTTAATGGAAAATATGTGTGTAAGAATGGATGTTATGTAGGCATTTTAATCCTTTTTAGGGAAGTTCTATGATGTTAAGCACAATTTAAAAAAAATTTTATTGTAGTATATGTATAGCTTATTTCATTATAAAGTATTACTTGTACAAATTTTGTACTTCTCTAGTAGTTAGAATTAGTGATAAAATTAATGCGTATATTTAATTTCTTCAAGTTTTTACCTACCCCATCCTGTCTTTTTTGTATAAGAAGTATTCAATAAATGTAGTTTACAGATCCTAAAAAAAAAAAATAATAATAATAATAATAATAATTAAATAATGGAAAAGAAACAGAAATGAGAAAGCACCATTAATTTTAAATGATTGACAAATTTAGTGGAGAAGTTGGAAAATGAAGTAAAGAAAATCTAGGAACTGAGCAAAAAGATATATAAAAAACAGAAAGCATAGAAAGGATTGATCTTCAGGACACGTAAAATCTGACCAAAATTTTGGGAATAGAAAATAAAGGGAATTGCTGGGCGTGATGGCTCAAGGGAATTATCAAACCAGTGACATAGGAAAACTTCATAGAGTGGATGAGATAGAAGTTTTGGATTAAAATGCTCAATTAATTCTGAATAAGATGCCTTTTTAAAAAATTTTAAGGGCCGGGCGCGGTGGCTCAAGCCTGTAATCCCAGCACTTTGGGAGGCCGAGGTGGGTGGATCACGAGGTCGAGAGATCGAGACCAACCTGGTCAACATGGTGAAACCCCGTCTCTACTAAAAATACAAAAAATTAGCTGGGCATGGTGGCGCATGCCTGTAATCCCAGCTACTCAGGAGGCTGAGGCAGGAGAATTGCCTGAACCCAGGAGGCGGAGGTTGCGGTGAGCCGAGATCGCGCCATTGCACTCCAGCCTGGGTAACAAGAGTGAAACTCCATCTCAAAAAAAATAAATAAATAAATAAATAAAATAAAATTTTAAGATATGTGGCCATGAGATTTGAGAATACTAAGAGTTAAAGACATGTCAGAGAAGAAAAACTTTTCCCCTAACCTCTTGGGTTCAGTGATTGGGGCCTGCAAATTAAACCAACAAAAGACAGATTAGCAAGGGAAAAGACAGATTTTCCCTATCCCTGTGTATAGGCATTCACAGAAAAATGTGGTTCAAAGGGGTAGTTAGAATGTGGGGCTTGTATACCATTTTAATAGAAGAAAATGAGAAGGAGGAGGGGGGCACTTATGGAAAAACAAATGACTTAGGAAAGACAGATGGACTGCTAGGAGACCAGATGGGAGATACAAAGTTTTTACGACAATGTCTGTTTAAGTGTGGTGTGAATCTTATCTCTGTTTAAAAGGGTCAGTCTTCCCTGATTTTTCCTAGGGAGGGAATTTATGACAGCTGAGTTCTTTTGGGAGGCCCTGCTTTTTGGCAGATAAGAGATTTCAAATGCCTTCTGCTCAAAATAATTTTTATGCCACAGTGGCATATTATAGACCCCTTCAGAGACAATCCTGAAAGCTCTGGAAAGAAAACAGGAACCAAAACCAGACTGACATCAGCTTAATATCAGCAATCCTGGAGACCAGCAGACAAAGAAAGTGAGCACACATCATGATATGATAAGCAGTGGAACCCACCATGGGTCTAGTGAAGAAAACCCATAGTCACAGCCAGGAAGGGCCCGGAAGCAATCCATGTAGACTCACAGAAGGTCAGGAGGAACAGGGCCCACCCGACATAGAGAGAAGTCAGAAAGAAATGGTTTTATTGATAGCAGTGAAGAATGCAAATGTTAATTCTCAACCAAAAAAAAGGAGAGGCCCTTAGAAACTCCAGGGAAAAGATTATACAAGACAGCAAGATCAAATATAAAACAAAGGAAGTTGTGGCCAGGTGCAGTGGCTCACACCTGTAATCCTAGCACTTTGGGAGGGCAAAGTGGGTGGATCACTTGAGGTCAGGAGTTCAAGACCAGTCTGGCCAACATGGCAAAACCTCATCTCTACAAAAAATACAAAAATTAGCTAGGCTTGGTGGTGTGCGCCTGTAATCCCAGCTACTCAGGAAGCCGAGGCAGGAGAATCGCTTGAATCTGGGAGGCAGAGGATGCAGTGAGCTCGCCACTGCACTCCAGCCTGGGCAACCAAGCGAGACTCCATCTCAAAAAAAAAAAAAAAAAAGTAACATGACTTTGAAAAATTGGTAAAATATGCAAAAAAAAAATCTATTTGACCTGGATATGGTAAACATTCTCCTTTTGGTTCCGTAAGAGTCATGACATTGGCCAGGTGCAGTGGCTCACACCTGTAATCCCAGCACTTTGGGAGGCCAAGGCAGGCGGATCATCTGAGGTCAGAGGTCAGGAGTTTGGGACCAGCCTGACCAACATGGAGAAACCTCATCTCTACTAAAAATACAAAAATTAGCCGGGCGAGGTGGCACATGCCTGTAATGTCAGCTACTTGGGAGGCTGAGGCAGGAGAATCACTTGGGGGAGGGGGAGGTTGTGGCAAGCTGAGATTGCACCATTGCACTCCAACCTGGGCTATAGGAACGAAACTCTGTCTCAAAAAAAAAAAAAAAGAGCCATGGCATTGTTCCAGTTAAAGGAAACTTATCACGTAAACAACTATTGAAATCAACATCTACCTAAACATGGTGACAGGATAGGACAGGATGCAAATGTGAATACTGATGATGTAAAAGTACAATGACCAAAAGTAAAAGAAGGCATATACAGGGAAGGCGTGGGTACTGAGAACACGTCACATTGTGGCAAGGGGTAGTGGTCAGAAGTTCTGCCTAAAGTTAGGAACATAATTAGTACGTGACCCAACATTATCATGGAACCAGCAAAATTCAGGGAAGATTAAAACAAAGCAGGGGTGGTGTGAAAGAGATGAAGCCCCATCTTTCATAGTAAAGGGTCAAGGGCAATAGATAAATGTCAGGCTGATGGACAGACAGCAAGATTTCAGGTCCTTCTGCGTGTAGGGAACCACCTGAACAGCTGAAAACAAAAACTGTTTAAAAACTGATTACGGGCCGGGCGCGGTGGCTCAAGCCTGTAATCCCAGCACTTTGGGAGGCCGAGGCGGGTGGATCACAAGGTCGAGAGATCGAGACCAACCTGGTCAACATGGTGAAACCCCGTCTCTACTAAAAATACAAAAAATTAGCTGGGCATGGTGGTGCGTGCCTATAATCCCAGCTACTCAGGAGGCTGAGGCAGGAGAATTGCCTGAACCCAGGAGGCGGAGGTTGCGGTGAGCCGAGATCGCGCCATTGCACTCCAGCCTGGGTAACAAGAGCGAAACTCCGTCTCAAAAAAAAAAAAAAAAAAAAAAAAAAAAAACTGATTACTTAGGGAAAGGGAAGGATGAGGCAGGGGAATATTGCTTTTAATTATAAACCTTTCTGGCTAGGTACAGTGGCTCATGCCTGTAATCCCTGGACTTCAGGAGAACAAGACAGGCGGATTACTTGAGCCCAGAAGTTCAAGATCAGCTTGAGCAACCTGGTGAAACCCCATCTCTACCGAAACTACAAAGATTAGCCAGGCATTGCCGGGCGCGGTGGCTCAAGCCTGTAATCCCAGCACTTTGGGAGGCCGAGGCGGGTGGATCACGAGGTCCAGAGATCGAGACCATCCTGGTCAACATGGTGAAACCCCGTCTCTACTAAAAATACAAAAAATTAGCTGGGCATGGTGGCACGTGCCTGTAATCCCAGCTACTCAGGAGGCTGAGGCAGGAGAATTGCCTGACCCCAGGAGGCCGAGGTTGCGGTGAGCCGAGATCGCGCCATTGCACTCCAGCCTGGGTAACAAGAGCGAAACTCCGTCTCAAAAAAAAAAAAAAAAAAAGATTAGCCAGGCATGGTGGCAGGCACGTGTAGTCCCAGCTACTCCAGAGGCTGAGGTGGGAGGATCACCTGTGCCCATGAGATCGAGGTAGCAGTGCGCTGTGATTCCACCATGGCGCCCCCAGCCTGGGCAACAAAGCAATACCCTGACTCAAAAATAACAAAACCGTGTTTCAGCCAACTTTCCTAGTTGTCCTCAGCAGTAGGGTTGCTTCATGCCACCCAGCCTATTAGCAGAACAGTAGTCTTGTTTCTGTAATGTGGCCTTTCAGGGATACAAATTACTTAAAGAAAAATTTGAATAATTCAGGATATATGGCAAGAAGCCATTTGAAATTGACAATAATATAATTACTTGGAACTCTTTAAAACAGAGCTAAAGCTTTACATAATAACCATTAATTCCGATTGTTATAAATGTCACAAGGGCTCTTAAGTAGATTGTTAAAATAAAATTGTATATAATATAAACGAAGACATTAGCAGTTACAGCAGCTCTTGGATGCAATAAAGGATCCAGCTGCCTGTGGCTCTCAGCTGGTAGGAGAAAGAGGGAAGCGTGCGTACATGTTCCTGTCTTCACCTCTCCCCTTGAGCATCTTTTCTTTGTGGTTTTGTGCTTTCTTTTTTTTTTTTTTTTGAGACGGAGTTTCGCTCTTGTTACCCAGGCTGGAGTGCAGTGGTGGGATCTCGGCTCACCGCAACCTCCGCCTCCTGGGTTCAGGCAATTCTCCTGCCTCAGCCTCCTGAGTAGCTGGGATTACAGGCACACGCCACCATGCCCGGCTAATTTTTTCTATATTTAGTAGAGACGGGGTTTCACCATGTTGACCAGGATGGTCTCGATCTCTTGACCTCGTGATCCACCCACCTCGGCCTCCCAAAGTGCTGGGATTACAGGCTTGAGCCATCGTGCCCGGCCGGTGTTGTGCTTTCTTTTAGAATCTGTGTAGGCTTCATTAGCGAGGGTGACAAAAAGAATAAACTTAAATACTTAGATGATATACTAGTAGCAGCTTTGATAACCAGGGCCAGGATAGTATTTATAAAATTGATTGTCAAAAATTTTTTGTGGCCAGGTGCAGTGGCTCATGCCTGTAATCCCAACAGTTTGAGAAGCCAAGGTGGGAGGATGGCTTGAGGCCAGGAGTTAGAGACTAGCCTGGGCAACACAGGGAGACCCTCAGCTCTACAAAACAATTAAAATTATAAAATAACGTAGGCCGGGCATGGTGGCGCAAGCCTGTAATCCCAGCACTTTGGGAGGCCGAGGAGGGTGGATCACGAGTTCAAGAGATCAAGACCATCCTGGTCTACATGGTGAAACCCCGTCTCTACTAAAAATACAAAAAATTGGGCCGGGCGCAGTGGCTCAAGCCTGTAATCCCAGCACTTTGGGAGGCCGAGGCGGCATCCTGGTCAACAAGGTGAAACCCCGTCTCTACTAAAAATACAAAAAATTAGCTGGGCATGGTGGCGCGTGCCTGTAATCCCAGCTACTCGGGAGGCTGAGGCAGGAGAATTGCCTGAACCCAGGAGGCGGAGGTTGCGGTGAGCCGAGATCACGCCATTGCACTCCAGCCTGGGTAACAAGAGCGAAACTCCGTCTCAAAAAAAAATAAAATAAAATAAAATAAAAAAATTAGCTGGGCATGGTAGTGTGTGCCTATAATCCCAGCTACTCAGGAGGCTGAGGCAGGAGAATTGCCTGAACCCAGGAGGCAGAGTTTGTGGTCAGCCAAGATCGCGCCATTGCACTCCAGCCTGGGTAACAAGAGCGAAACTCTGTCTCAAAAAATTAAAAAATAAAAATAAATAGCGTAAAGAGTGCCATTGGATTGTTTGCAACTCAATGGAGAAATAGTTAAGGGAATGATGGCCCATTCTCCATGATGTGCTTATTTCACATTGTATCCCTGTATCAAAACATCTCATTTACTACGCAAATATATACACCTGCTATGTACCCACAAAAATTAAAACCTAATAAATACTAGATGCACTTAAATATTTAAAATTTTTAAATTAGCTGAGTGTGGTGACCTGCACCTGTAATCTCAGCTGCTCGGGAGGCTGAGGCAGGAAGATCACTTGAGCCCAGTAGTTTGAGGCTGCAGTGAACCATGATTGCACCCTGCACTCTAGCCTCCACAACAGATTGAGACCTGTTGTAACTAGATAAGTAATGCACAATTTTCCTAATACATAGCACAGTTATAGGAAGCTATTATGGTTTATGTAAACTCTTTTTTTTTTTTTTTTTGAGACGGAGTTTCGCTCTTGTTACCCAGGCTGGAGTGCAATGGCACGATCTCGGCTCACCACAACCTCCGCCTCCTGGGTTCAGGCAATTCTCCTGCCTCAGCCTCCTGAGTAGCTGGGATTACAGGCACGCGCCACCATACCCAGCTAATTTTTTATGTTTTTTAGTAGAGACTGGGTTTCACCATGTTGACCAGGATGGTCTCGATCTCTTGACCTCGTGATCCACCCGCCTCGGCCTCCCAAAGTGCTGGGATTACAGGCTTGAGCCACCGCGCCCGGCCTATGTAAACTCTTTATTTGATATATTTGCTCTAATATAATTTTGCTGCTTTTTTTTTTTTGCCAATGTGTGTTGTAAAAACATAAGAAAAGTACATACAACCATAGGAATTTTAGCATTCTACTCAAATAATCTCATTTTACAGAAATGAGTGTCTGTGCCAGGGGTTTTCCTGTGCAATAGGTGATCTATTCATCTGTCTAAACCTGTCCATAAGTGACTTTTAGCCTCTTTTATTAAGGGTGATGATACGCCTGCTTTACTCATCTTCCTTCCTGTACCTTCTTGTCAGGGAGTAAGAGTGCAAAAATCCAGTCAGGTATATTTGGAAAAGGATCTGCTTATTCACGACACAATGCCGAAAGACTTTTTAAAAAGCTGATACTTGACAAGATTTTGGATGAAGACTTATATATCAATGCCAATGACCAAGCGATCGCTTATATGATGCTCGGAAATAAAGCCCAAACTGTACTAAATGGCAATTTAAAGGTATGGTATTTTTAATGTTTATTTCATAATCTCACAATGAGTGAACCAAAATACATTACCGCGAAGTATAGGGTCTTTGCCAAAGCTTATAGATACTGAATTTATATGCACTGCTCTAGATGAACATACTGTGTTCTTCTTAAATTGGAAAGAGATCTTAAAATTCAACCCATGTAATGTGACACCTGTCAAAATGAATGTCATGGGTTGTCAGGTCACTAAATCTCTTATTATTATTATTATTATTATTATTATTTTGAGATGGAGTTTTGCTCTTGTTACCCAGGCTGGAGTGCAATGGTGCAATCTCGGCTCACCGCAACCTCCACCTCCTGGGTTCTGGCAATTCTCCTGCCTCAGCCTCCTGAGTAGCTGGGATTACAGGCATGCGCCACCATGCCCAGCTAATTTCTTGTATTTTTAATAGAGACGGGGTTTCACCGTTTGTTTGTTTTTTTTTTGATGCAGCCTGGATACAGCAAGTTTAATGTCTCTGCTGTACACACGATTAACACCCTTTTCCCTCCTCATCCTTATGCTGGCAATAGGATATACACTATAAAGTTTGACTCTTAGAGTCAATGAATAAAAGGATGGGCTCATACAACTTCATAGCTCTTTTCAAAAAGGATGATTATAACTTAAAGGATGTCCTAATGGGAAGGAAAGGTACAGGGCAAGAGGCTGTTTCACATTTTAGTTCATTAGTCTTTGGCAGAGCCCAACCAAGGCCAAATTCACCTAGGATGCCCAATGGCTGTGGGGATCTCCACAGGGTCAAGTAAGCAAACCCAAATGAACATGTTGGATTAAAAAAAAAAAAATCTAGAAACTCTTGAAGGAAGAGCTTCACCCTGAAAAGGGGAGAGGAAAATGCTTGGAGGGGAAGGGCAGAGGGTCAGCGTGTGATCTCTGCTGTGGTGCTGGCCAGGGGCTTAGGAGTTAAGCCAAGGGTGCCGGAGACACTCGGCGGCAGCGGCTCTCTTCTCAGGGATCAGCTCCAACATGGGCAGTAAGAAATCCGTGAAGCCAGCTGCCTCTTCCTGAGACTAGGATGGTCTCGATCTCTTGACCTCGTGATCCACCCACCTCGGCCTCCCAAAATGCTGGGATTACAGGCGTGAGCCACCGCACCCGGCTAAATCTCTATTATTAAACATTTATCAAGAGGCTATTCTATGCTTGACACTGGAGATATAAAGATGGAGAATGCACAGCCCCTGTTCTCTGGGGGCTCACTATCTGCATGGCCAAATAGAATGACCCCCAGAAAATGCAACTAAGCAATAAATAAAGCCCCCGTGTGGGTACAAGTGCACATCTACCCACTCCTGTGATTTGTTTCTCTCTCGTAAAGGTGGACTTTATGGAAACAGAAAATTCCAGCAGTGTGAAGAAACAAAAAGCATTAGTAGCAAAAGTATCTCAGAGGGAAGAGATGGTGAAGAAATGCCTTGGAGAACTCACAGAAGTCTGCAAATCTCTGGGGAAGGTTTTTGGTGTCCATTACTTCAATATTTTTAATACCGTCACTCTAAAGAAGCTTGCAGGTGGGTGCGCAGGTATCCTTTGTTGCTTGGCACACGTGAATAGGCCGAAAGTAAATCTTGCTAGGGAACTCCTTAAGTGATAAATAGATGTCAGTGGTTTGTTTGTTTGTTTTGAGGCAGGGTCTTGCTGTGTTGCCTGGGCTGGAGTGCTGTGGTGTGATCGTAGCTCACTGCAGCCTCAACCTCCTGGGCTCAAGTGATCCTCCCACCTCAGCCTCCCAAGTAGCTGGGACTACAGTGCATGCCAGCATGCCCAGCTGATTTTTGTATTTTTTTGTAGAGACAGTTTTGCCATGTTGCCCAGGCTGGTCTCAAACTCTTGGCTTCAGGAGTTTCCGCCTCAGCCTGCTGGAATGCTGGGATTGCAGACAGTGATGAGCTACCAAGCCTGTCCTCAGTTGTTTTAATTATTTTTAATCTCTGGATTAAAAGTTCAGAGAAACAATTGAAACTTATTCTTTTTGTTTTGTTTTGAGACAGATTTCCACTCTTGCAGCCCAGGCTGGAGTGCAATGGCACGATCTCAGCTCACCACAACCTCTGCCTCCCAGGTTCCAGCAATTCTCCTGCCTCAGCCTCCTGAGTAGCTGGGATTACAGGGCTACATCACCACACCTGGCTAATTCTGTGTTTTTAGTATAGACGGGGTTTCTCTATGTTAGTCAGGCTGATCTTGAACCCCCAACCTCAGGTGATCCGCATGCCTCAGCCTCCCAAAGTACTGGATTTCAGGTGTGAGCCACTGTGCCCAGCCAAAACTTACTCTTTTTTTTTTTAAGGACATCTCAAGACCATCAAATATTAAACTCATTCTTAAGCTAAAACATATATACATATATATGTATATATATATATTATATGGTATATGTGTATATATGTATATTTTTTTTATATACAGTTTTTTAACATATATACAGTACTTTGTCATATATGGTATAATGGTACCCTATATGTTATATATAGTATAATTTTAATTTTAAACTAACTTCTAAAGAGCTGGATGTTAGACCAGGCATGGTGGCTCACACCTGTAATCCCAGCACTTTGGGAGGCTGAGGAGGGCAGATCACTTGAGGTAAGCAGTTTGAGACCAGCCTGGCCAACATGGTGAAACCCCATTTCTACTAAAAATACACAAATTAGCCAGGCATCCTGGCACACGTCTGTAATCCCAGCTACTCGGGAGGCTCAGGCACGAGAATCGCTTGAACACAGGAGGCAGAGGTTGGAATGAGCCGAGGTCGCGCCACTGCACTCCAGTCTGGGTAACAGAGAAGGCTATGTCTCAAAAATTTTTTTTAAAGAGCTAGATGTTAGGATATGGATCATTGTGATTTCTTTTAGTTTTATTTTATTTTTTTAATTTATTTATTTTTGGACGAAATTTCACTCTTGTTGAAGAGACAGAGCAAAACTCCATCTCAAAAAAAAATTTGCAATGAAGAGCTAATTTCCTTATGAAAAGATTGTGTTTTATGCTTCTTTGAATCTGGATCTAGGACACTGCCATATCTTTAGTCAATAAATACTTACTGGTTTGAGTTATTTCCGTGGGCAAGTAGCTCAGCCCAGAATTTCAGTATTAGAGTCCCTGGAAAACAAGGTGTTCATATAGTTGGCCCACTGGGCTATACTACCTTCCATGTTCTTCTTCATAAAATCTTTTTTTTTTTTTTTTTTTTTTTTTTTTGAGACGGAGTTTCCCTCTTGTTGCCCAGGCTGGAGTGCAATGGCGCGATCTCGGCTCACCGCAACCTCCGCCTCCTGGGTTCAGGCAATTCTCCTGCCTCAGCCTCCTGAGTAGCTGGGATTACAGGCATGCACCACCATGCCCAGCTACTTTTTTGTATTTTTAGTAGAGACGGGGTTTCACCATGTTGACCAGGATGGTCTCGATCTCTTGACCTCGTGATCCACCCGCCTCTGCCTCCCAAAGTGCTGGGATTACAGGTTTGAGCCACCGCGCCCGGCCCCCCATAAAATCTTATCTTTTTCTTTCCTTCTCCTACCATAATCGGTCATTACCATATTTCACTGACTCGAAGATGCCAACTATATTAAGATGCTGTTATTTTACGGACTATTAAGGAAGAAAAAATTCTGCTAATTAAACTATGACACAGTGCTTTTATTGAAAGAATTGTTTTGTACTGAGTTAGACATTGATTTTTATTAGACACAGCTCTGTGCCTCTATGAAAAATACATATAATAAAAGTAAATTAATGTAGGTACTTGTAAAAGTTCACATTCCAAGCCTGACTCTTCTGAGTCACTTTTTGACTAAGTTGTCCATGTCTTTGTTTGTCCCTGTGTCATCACTAACATTCCCATTAGCCACACGGCATTTCCAGAGTGTTCCACTATTTTCCCTAGGATTGAGTGGAAACCTCTGTTATCAGTTCTGTTTTGATGGTGGTGGTTTCTTGATGATGCCAGAAGGTGTCAACAGAAGGTTGTACATCTCTCAGTAACAAAAGCATAATGCGGCTTCATCTACTTTGAGCATCTTCTTTCTTAGGCCATGTAAAGCACTTGCTTGTACTTGCAGGAAACTGTGGGCTTGGGTTTTTAGAGATAGGGTCTTGTCCTGTTGCCCAGGTTGGGGTACAGTGGTTGAACACAGCTCACTGCAGCCTATATTTTTGGGCTCAAGTGATCCTCTTGCCCCAGCTTTCTGAGTAGCTGGAACTACAGGCATGTACTACCATGCTTAGCTAGTTTTTAATTTTTTTGTATCGATGGGGTCTTACTATGTTACCCAGTCCAGGGCTGAAGCAGTCCCCGCTTCTTGACCTCTCAAAGTGTTGGGATTACAGGCGTGAGCCATCATGCTCAGCCAGATAGTGCTTTGCTTTGCTTTCCTTTCCTTTCCTTTGAGATGGAGTCTCGCTCTGTTGCCAGGTTGGAGTGCAGTGGTGCAATCTCAGCTCACTACAGCCTCTGCCCCCCAGGTTCAAGTGAGTCCTCTGCATCAGCCCCTCAAGTATGTGGGACTACAGGTGCATGCCACCACACCCAGCTAATTTTTGTATTTTTAGTAGAGACGGGGTTTCACCATGTTGGCCAAGATGGTCTCGATCTCTTGACCTTGTGATCCACCATCCTCAGCCTCCCAAAGTTCTGGGATAGTGCTTTTCTTTTTTTTTTTTTTTTTTTTTTTGAGACGGAGTTTCGCTCTTGTTACCCAGGCTGGAGTGCAATGGCGCGATCTCGGCTCACCGCAACCTCCGCCTCCTGGGCTCAGGCACTTCTCCTGCCTCAGCCTCCTGAGTAGCTGGGATTACAGGCATGCGCCACCACGCCCAGCTAGTTTTTTGTATTTTTAGTAGAGAGGGGGTTTCACCATGTTGACCAGGATGGTCTCGATCTCTCGACCTCGTGATCCACCCGCCTCAGCCTCCTAAAGTGCTGAGATTACAGGCTTGAGCCACCGCGCCCGGCAGATAGTGCTTTTCTTAATGCCGGATGTATTTCCTGCTCCTCTGTTTCAGAACTTTTCTGCATTCACAATCATTTTTTTTTTTTTTTTTTTTTTGAGACGGAGTTTTGCTCTTGTTACCCAGGCTGGAGTGCAATGGCGCGATCTCGGCTCACCACAACCTCCACCTCCTGGATTCAGGCAATTCTCCTACCTCAGCCTCCTGAGTAGCTGGGATTACAGGCATGCGCCACCATGCCCAGCTAATTTTTTGTATTTTAGTAGAGACGGGCTTTCACCATGTTGACCTGGATGGTCTCGATCTCTTGACCTCGTGATCCACCTGCCTCGGCCTCCCAAAGTGCTGGGATTACAGGCTTGAGCCACCGCGCCCGGCTCACAATCAGTTTTTTAATGCTAATCACAGTATAGTCTTTTTGAAGACACGTCATGGCAGTTAGACACAATACATGAGGTACGAACAGTGCAGTGACTTTGTTGACATGCTGACAGTACTAATAGCTGTGACTCAGTTCCCACATGCATGAGCAGTCACAACCGCAAGGCAGCTGCCATTTACCATCAGCAGTTCTAAGACACATCTCCACCTCAGGAATGCTAAATTGTGAAACGGTGTGTGTCTTGGAGTTCATGAAATACGGTATTTTCTTATGTTATTTCTAGGCTGTTAGGGTAGTTTCTTAACTGCCCTCCTTACCTCCAGCTGTTAGTGTGATGTGCGTACACATTTTAATCTTTCAAAAACTAGTAAAACTGCAACAGCTGTCCTGATAAAGTATAGGTTTTATCAAGGGTCTACATTTCTTCTGCCTTTCCCACTTTATCTTCCATTAAACCCCTTCATCAACCTTCTGTTCTGTCCCACGGTCTGTTGCTTTTCCTCTAAACATGGGAATGATGTGAAAATCACAGATGGAAAAGGATTTGAAATCCACCCTTTGCTAACCCCAATTCATAGGAATGAAGACTCCCTCATGCACCAGTCGGTCCTACAGAGCCGGCCTCCAAAATTCACCCAGGCCCCGCCTCACTGTGTCTCCACGACTGCATTCCAGTTCACTCCATCCTCACTCCTGCAGTGCCTCCCCCCAGGCTCCTGGCTGCGACTCTTTCCTTTAGACAGCAGCCAGGGTGACCTTTAAATGCCAGGCTTGTCTAGCTGCGGGGCTGATATGTGGTCTCTATGCAGAGGACTCGGCTGCCTGCTTGTTGCCTCACCCCACGTGGGGAAAGAGTGGAGGAAGAAAAGTTTGTGCTGGAGGAAGTAACAATTTGGTATGCCTTCCAGGGTGAGGTGTCCAAGTCTGGAGTGCGGGGAAGAGGCTGGAGCTGGAAATAGAAATGCGATGTTCGCAGTAAGGAGAGGCCACACCAGTTTTAGCTAGACGAGTCTTGGCTGTGGGAACAGTGGGCAACAGCAGGGCTGCCCCACTCTGCACACATGGCACAGGTCCCACCCTCGGCTGTCCCTGCCCTGGCTCTTGCCCTTGCCCTGCCCTGGCCTCTGCTGCTGGAATTGAATGATGGGTTCCTGCCCTCTGGGCCCGTCTGCTGCCTCTGAGGTGCTAACTTTGCCTTTTAGAAAATTGGCCTGTGTTCCCAGTACCCTGCAGTTAGTTGGCACTTGGCAGACATGTGCTGAATGCGTGAATGAGCATGAATTCAGTGGGTTTTCCATGGGTGATAATTTAAATTCCTAATTTTATGCCTATGCACAGAATCTTTATCTTCTGATCCTGAGGTTTTGCTTCAAATTGATGGTGTCACTGAAGACAAACTGGAAAAATATGGTGCGGAAGTGATTTCAGTCTTACAGAAATACTCTGAGTGGACATTGCCAGGTTAGTGTACAGCCGTGTGTGTTCTGTAAAAGCCTGTCTAATGTGAAGCGATGTGTCTCACTGGATGAGAATGACGTCGTTTCGGTTGTGTGAATGCCTCCTACACCTCGTCACGCTGACATCCGCGTCAGCCCCCACTGGCGTGCCCATCACCTCTAAGAGGACACTAGTGCTTCTGCCCACTGTGGGTGCCGTTACTGAACTTACTCATAGGGTCCAGAAGGGGACCTTTGGGCCCAGGGGTTGCTGGTTCCTGTAATGAAAGTGCTCCAGGAATTGGAGCCCTGGGTGCCAGCCCCACATCTGCCACCATGTCATGCTGTGTGACCTCTGGCAAGCCACCAATAGCCTCTTGCGGAATCAGTTTCCTTCATTGAGGAAGGAGCATGTTATCTGACAAACAAGTCTGAAGATAAAATTTAAGACGCGTGTTTAAATGTTTTGGAAAAGTGAGCATCCAACTAGAAGTTGATCAATATTAGTCATTGACAGACCTGCCTGAATGAGGGCATCATCATCAGACATTCCCAGAGTCATGTTAGGCCTGCCCTGTGGCACCTCCGATCATGAGCATCATCATCATTATAGCTTCCAAAATCGTTGATGGGGGCCAGGGGATGAGAACAAGCAAGCATTTTGTTGTAGGCGATACTGAGAGCACAGAAGTCACCACGTGGCAGGACACAACAGACAAGCCTGGTTCAGTGTCTGTCCTGCTTCCGGACAGGGAGCCTGGGGTCTTCCCAAGGATGATGGAAATGATGAGCAAGATGAGACAGTTCAAGTTCGCTCTTTCCCAGCCGCAATTTTTTTTTTTTTGTGTGTGTGTGTGTGTGTGTGTGTGTGTGTGTGTGTGTGAGACAGAGTTTCACTCTTGTTACCCAGGCTGGAGTGCAATGGCACGATCTCGGCTCACCACAACCTCCACCTCCTGGGTTCAGGCAATTCTCCTGCCTCAGCCTCCTGAGTAGCTGGGATTACAGGCACGCACCACCATGCCCAGCTAATGTTTTGTATTTTTAGTAGAGACGGGGTTTCACCATGTTGACCAGGATGGTCTTGATCTCTTGACCTCGTGATCCACCCGCCTCAGCCTCCCAAAGTGCTAGGATTACAGGCTTGAGCCACCGCGCCCGGCCCCCAGCCATAATTTTTTTCAGAGACAGAGTCTCAGTCTGGAGTCTCACTCCAGGTTGGAATTCAGTAGCATGATCTTGGCTCACTGTACCTCCCATGTTCAAGCAATTATCCCACCTCAGCCTCCCCAGGAACTGGGACTATAGGTGTGTACCACCACACCCGACTAATTTTTGTATTTTTTGATAGAGATGGAGTTTCACCATGTTGGCCAGGCTGGTCTGGAACTCGTGACCTCAGTGATCCACCCACCTTGGCCTCCTAAAGTGCTGGGATTACAGGTGTGAGCCACAGCTGGCCTGGTTCTCATAACTTCTTCTATATGGTAATTATTACATGAAAAGCCTTGTTCCGAATACATTTTGACAGTGAGCCAGGGTTGGAGCAGCCACAGTGGAGTCCTGTGTCCTCCATGCTGCCCCTGTAGGGTGGCCTGTAGGACAAGCCAGACCAGCCAGGAAATGGAGACCGGGTCCCCATGTGACCTGTCTATAGGGAGGTTTCATGCATTTTGGAGCCTCGGATGCAAATACTTATGGAAATTATCATCTTCTTTGCAAATATGTGCTTTACACAGTCCCACCTCCAGCATATTATGTGACATGTTCAGCCATTATGCAAAGACAGGTTTTTTGTCTTTGAAGAGTAAAATAGGGTCTAGAATTTTCTTATGCTCATTACTAAGAAACTGTTGTTCAAAGATGAGATACAGAATCGTTTGTTTCCCTTATATTGAGCTTATTTTTTAGCACATTTAAAATGATAAGTAAAATTGCCTGCCATATTTATAGCACTTGATACTTTTTGAATTGCCTACCAGAACTAACAGCCCAGTCAACAGCAGGAACACAGGCCATCTGCAGCCGAGTATGAGCTTAACCTCATGTCTCTAGTTAACTTCAAGACTATCACAAATGTTTTGAATGAATTCTGATTCTCCTTCATTAAAAACGAGTTGCCATTGAGCACTTTGGGGCTTTGTGAAATAGAAAAATGTTTGATTCTTGCTGAATTGTTGAATCCATATGGAAGGAAGGCAGCTACGTATCTGCTAAACGGGCCCCCTGCCGTGTGTCTCTTCATATAGACTACAAACCTGTAAACATCTGCATTTTCCATTTGCAGCTGAGGACAGTTCCCCAGGGATAAGCCTGTCTGGCAGCAGAGGCCCCGGAAGAAGTGCCACTGAGAAGCTGGATGCGGAAATACCCGTATCTTCTCACTACTTTGCAAGTAACACTGGAAATGAAAGGAAGAGGAAAAGGCTGCCAGCCTCCCAAAGGTCTAAGAGGAGAAAAAGCGCTTCCGGTGGTTCCAAGGCAAAGGGGTATATTTTGTGACATCTTTTGCAATATAGGGTACAAGGGAAGTAAGGACAAAAGTGCAGCAGCTCTGCCTTGCTTTGAAGCATTTATTAAATAAGCCATTATTAAGTATTGCCTCCCCAGTTAATGGAGTGATGATTGACGTTTGATCCAAAACAAAAATATTTGCTTCAGGAAACAACACCAAAAAATATTTGCTTCAGATGTTTAAAACATCTACTGACTAATAATTGGTTGTGACTAAAGTTTTCTTTCCTTCTTTTTTTTTATTTGGAGACAAGGTCTGGTTCTGTGGCCCAGGCTAGAGTGCAGTGGCGCAATCTCGGCTTACTGCAACCTCTGCCTCCCGGGCTCAAGTGATCCTCCCACCTCAACCTCCTGAGTAGCTGGGAAGCCAGACATACACCATCACGCTGGCTAACATGTATTTTTTTTGTACAGACAGGATTTCACCATGTTGCCCAGCCTGGTGTCAAACTCCTGAGCTCAAGCGATCCACTTTGGTCACCCCAGAGTGCTGGGATTACCTGCCTGAGCCACCACGCCCAGCCTGCCTAATGTTTCTTGTTTGCAAAAGATGTCTTCCATGTTGATCTTCCCTTAGATATTTGTTTGCTTGCTTGGGATGACTGCTCTTCTCAAGAGGCTTTTCTACCTAAAGTACTATAAATCATGCACCAGCTGAATAAATAGCAAAGGGTTTTGTGTCCTCGTGGCTTTTGTGATTCTGTCAGTACCTGCTCCACTGCTTTTATTGCTGCAGAATCATTGGGTCTCCACCTGGAGGCGGAGCCCACCCCCTACCTTTCACTAGTACCTGGGAGAGTCAACCTCCTAGCCTTTGCAGCAGTACCGAGAAGAAGCCACAGCAGAAAAACCAAACTTGAGTCCAGCAGCCCTCTTTAGGGGCTGCATAGATGGCTTCTGTCTCCCCTTCCCACGTTGGCCTGGCCTGCTCCTCTGGGACATGTCTGTTCTGAGTGCTTTCTGCACAGCAGGGAACAACAAAGATAGCATGCTCTGATCTGTGTAATGATCTTGGCAGTGTTCTTCTTTCTTCATAACTGCATTGTTTCCGACAGCCCCTTTTTGGTTTTCTGCCAGGTCACCCTCTGCCTCTCGCTATTAGGTAAGGCCTGGCAGGATGGAGACCCTCCCGTCAGCCTTGAGAATGTGGCCCCAAAGTAACCACATATTGTAACAGAATTGCTTGCAGAAAAAAGAAACCAAAAAAAAAAAAGTCCACAGTCAACTTTTGCAAGCTGTTGTGTTTTCTCTTGCAGTTTTTATACCTCTTGTCCTTCTGGGTAATAAAAACAAAAACGGAGTTGGGGAAGAGAAGGGAAAGCAGACATTACCAAATTGCCATTTTCTTGTTAAGTCCATAAACAAACATCTTGGATGTGCTAATCCTTCTGCCAGAGCACAGAAACTAAAGGCATTAGAAAATGTTAGTTTAATTTTGTGGTTTTTAGGAGCAAGTGATCAGTAAATGTTCTTGAGTGAGGACATTTTCTTATTTCCGTTATTTTTTCCTCCACTTTGGGAAATACTTATTTCCGCCATAGCCCACACAAAGCTGGAGACCTTAAAAGGCATCTGGTTCCACACCCCGGGCTTGTGAAGAGGCAGCTGAGGCCTGGCCTGGGTAGAGTTTACCAAAGGCCAGCCCTGCCTGCTCTCAGTTCCCAAGGTAGAAGCGGACGCTGACCTGCCCACACCTGCCCAGAGCACACTCACTTCTGCACGGGGCCTGTGGAGTCCTAACAACACATGGTCTCCCATCTCATGTATTAGAACAGAGCAAACCATATGCCCATGTTCACTGCTGTTGGCTCCCTTATTTAATTTTCATAACTTTCGTTTGTAAGAGTAAAGCGCTTTGCAGCATCACCTGGAACCTAATCTGATAAGCATTAAAGCTCACACTCGTGCAAAAGCCAGTACCAATTTCCATGCTTGTTTTCAATGAGCCTGGTGTTTAAGATGGGATTTCTTGTTTTTGTTGAGATGGAGTCTTGCTCTGTCCCCCAGGCTGGAGTACAGTGGTGTGAACTCAGCTCACTGCAACCTCTGCCTCCTGGGTTCAAGCAATTCTTCTGCCTCGGCCTCCCAAGTAGCTGGGATTACAGGTGCCCACCACTGCACCTGACTGATTTTTGTATTTTTCATAGAGATGAGGTTTCACCATGTTGGCCAGGCTGATCTCAAACTCCTGACCTCAGGTGATCCATCTGCCTTGGCCTCGCAAAGTGCTGGGATTACAGGTGTGAGCCACCGCATCCGGCCAAGATGGGATTCTTTTTTAAGCACCGCCAGCCAAAGCCAGTGCGCTGTGTGACTTTGTTCCACTCTTGGAGCAGCCTCTTTGTGCTTCACTCTCCTTTCCACCGGCCCAGTCTGCTCCCCAAATTGAGAGTCCCTGTGCAGTGAAAGAATAAATATGGCTCTCGGCCAGCAACCTCGCCTCCCCACCCTACCCTCAGAGTTTTACATCTTCAGAACAACACACAATGAACCAGTTGTGTTCTGGGTGCTCCGAGTGGGAGTAAATGGATGGCCCAGGTGAAATGGAGGCTGCTGTTGGCAGATTCATTCTGTAAATCAACATAAACAGCAGGTTTTCACTCTGGGCTTAATTTCTCAGCAGGAAATCAGCAGAGGAAAACTTCAGGCTGCCTCTCTGCCAGTTTAGCAGATCTTTGCCAGTTCTGTAGTAAAATTGCCCTGGAGCCAGAGTTTAAGTCATGGAGCCCCACCGAAATGTCACCCCCCACGGGCTGTGGCCCTGATACTCTGTACCCCCCATTCAGACGGGAGGCTACTTGCATGCCCTGGTGCCACAGAATTCATGTTGGGCCTGACTTCAGCCTGGTTACAAAGCAGCGGGAGCGGCGTCTGTAGGTAGTGCTGCCCGCGGTTTGCTTTGTTTTTTGTTTCATTTAGGGGTGGGAAGGGAGCTGTTATCTTAAGGTCTGCAAGAAAAGTGATGTGGGAAGGACTTCGTAATCGGCTGTGGCGGCGTCTTCCTTGGCTTTAGAAGGCAGCAAGTGGGAGGGAGAGCTGGCAGGTCTCTGGGTGTAGGCAGGTGAGCCAGGGAGCTGCTGGACGCGGCCCTGACACAGACATGCCAGACCCTGGGATGAGGCAGCTCTGTCCTCCCCTGGAAGCCGCATCTGCAGCCTTCCTGGGGCGGGCCAGGAAGACCCCCAGCTCTGCCCTCCCTGGCCACCCAGCTCCACCCCACGCCTGCTCACCCCACAGCTGCCTTGCCCTGGCGGTCACTCTGGGGCTCCTGTCAGCAGGGAGCTGGGGCCTTCCGACAAGGTGTTTCACTTTTTTAATCTGGTCGGAATAGATGAGGGCACGTGGACCTCCGCTCCTCTGGGTGTAGGCCGGGGAAGGTGTGGGTGGAGAGAGGGCAGTGGGTTGGTCACAAGTTAGAAAATTAAGAAACAGTCCTTAACATTTCAGAAAGCCAAATCCAGGACAAATTTGTATGAAGGGCAGCGGTTCTGTATTCCTTTGGTAAAGGAAACTTACCTTATCTGGGGGGTGTGTAGGCAGAAAACGCGAGAGGAAAGTCCTGTTACAGCTCTGTGCAGGTAGAGAGGAAGTTCATTCACTTTTGGTTTAATTTAACATTTTCATTTTCTCTTTGTCACATTTCAGGGGGTCTGCCACATGGAGAAAGATATCTTCCAAGACGAAATCTAGCATCACTGGATCCAGTTCAGCCTCACATGCTTCTCAAGCGACATCAGGAGCCAATAGAAAATTGGGGATTATGGCTCCACCGAAGCCTATAAATAGACCGTTTCTGAAGCCGTCGTATGCATTCGCATAACAACCAAATCGCAATGTACAGAGACCCCTTTCTTGTTTGTCAGCATCTGACCATCTGTGACTAGAAAGCTGTTATTCTTGTTATACCATTTGAAATTTTTACTCGTCTCTATTAATATTTAAATAAATGCCGGGGGGTGATGGTTCTTATTTTTAAAATAAACACTTTCTTTTGAATAAGCATGTTTTCCTGCCACCGCTAGTGTTGTGGCCATTGTTTCTCAGAATGTCTGAGACAGCAGCTGAATCATCTCCATGCGAAAGATTCTGAGCATAGCACGAAACCCAGAAGCCAAAGGAAGAACCACATGTGGGCCCGTGAGCAACTCAAGCTTTTTGTATAAGACAACACAAGCAAAATTCAACGACAAAGGACAGGGAGAAGAGAAGAAAATATGTTACAGATGAGTAGTATCCATGATCTACCAAACACCCGTGAACCAGCCAGTAACATCCCAGTGGACAGGCAGACCAAGGATGCAAACAAGCTAGTCTCAGAAGAAGAAATACGCAAGCCCACAGCCGGGCATGGTGGCTCACAACCTCAGGAGTTCAAGACCAGCCTGACCAACGTGAAACCCCATCCCTACTAAAACTACATATATATATGTGTGTGTGTATATATATATATATGTATACTTATATACCCATAATCCCAGCTACTTAGGAGGCTGAGGCAGGAGAATGGCTTGAACCCAGGAGGCTGAGGTTGCGGTGAGCCGAGATTGCACCACTGCACTGCAGCCTGGGCGACTGAATGTGAGGAATACACATCCTCCTCAAATATGTGAAAATGGTCAATCTCCCTGAATAAAAATAAGATAAAAACCATGTGAAAGCATATTTTTGCCTACAAATTACCCGCACCGGATAATATCCCAATATTTGGGGTTGGTGCAAGAGTGATTGACAGCTGGCTTGGGTGGGAGCATGTGACGGTCACTGTAGTCCTTTGGCATTGCGGCGGCCTCACCTTTCAGGATCCTCCATAATGGGCCGATCGGCCCCAGCATCTTAGGTTGGATTTTGGCCTCTGTTTCCTGAACTCCAGTAGCCCTGTTTTTTGAGTCATGTTTCTCAGCTGTAGGTCACCTTTGCCTGGTTCCCACAGCAAGGAAGTGGCATAGGTCGCGAAACCACACGTTGGCCTGCCCTTTGTGTGATGTTACCTGTGACGTCACTCAGGAGGGTATAGCTGGGGAGACCCTGCCTCTGCCACAGATGTGAGGAGGGGGTTGATAGGAAGCCGTGTGGACTCCACCTGGGGACTCAGGGCTGGGAGGGACCCACGCTTGTGGCAGCACACCTACTTCCTGCCTCGGCTGCCTGTGAGCCTCAACTGCCGCCTGTGGGCTTTGGCTTTGCGTTTAATGGCGGGGACTGGCCATTCGAGTTTGCTTGAGGGCTGAGTGCCATCAGCTCAGGTGCCTTCCGGATCTGACATTGTCGGAGGCCGTCCTTCTGACCAGAAGAACCTTCTCTGGCAGTGAGGAGTGGAAAGGAGACCAAGTAGCCAGAAGTTGAGACCCCTGGGGTCATGTCCCCAGCGTGAGGCCACCTTGGAGAGTGGCTCGTCCAGCCAGGGCATCTGGAGGGAGGCATCATTCCACCTGCTGCAGCAGCTCTGGCCTTGGTGGTGGGGGTGGATTCCGGTGCAGACGCGTCACTGCTGGGTTCTGGCCACGTCCCCTTCTTCCTTCTGGAGATGGAGCTTAGCCCTCAAGTTTGTAAGCTCTGCCTCCAGGGGCTCCCAGGGCTGTGGGGGAACAGAGGAAGGTAAAGTGCGTGGAGCCTGAAGATGGAGTACAGAGGTCATGTGGGGCCCACCCTACCCACAGCCCTTCCCTGTGTCCTGGGAAGAGCTGATGGTGGCTTACCCCTGCCTCCCAACAAGGAACCTGAGGCCTGGAGAGCTCTGACTTGCCTAAGCTGAAATGACCACAAGCAGCAAAGCCAGGCCCACACCCAGCTCATGAAAACATTCTAGGTTGGAATAGGCTCTGCTCAGTTTCTCAGGACCCGAGAGCAGACACAGAAAATGCAAGCAGCCTCCTTCCTCCACTCATCCTCCAGCCCTCCCGGACCCCCCAGGGAAGGCTCTTGCATTTGCCAAGCACGACCCCAGGAGGTACGAAGCAGGCAAACTTGCCCCGAACCAATGCCAAGGCATTGAAGCCAAAGAGATCCATGGTGACAGCAAAGCTCCTCTGGCCTGGGCCCTGCTGGCAGCCCTCCATGGGCACAAATCGCCACCACCTGGGGCAGGAGAGGGCAGGAGATCACCAGGGAAGACCAGCCTGGGACTCATCACGGACTTGTCCTCCCCAAGGTACAGGAAGGCCTGACTCTCCCACACTCTCTTGTCACCCGTTGGAAGGGCACAGGCCTGATTGGACTCTGACTCTGCAGCTGCACACACACCCTGCTGAGGCCTTCACGTTGCAGAACGCCAGCAGGCAGCCCCTTGCTCACCTCCAGGAACAGGGAACCCACCTCTCTCAGAGGAAGAGAACCAGCGCAGAGAGCCCCCCTGTGCTAAGGGCTGTTCCGGGAACCCAGGAAATTGACTTCTTCCATCCCTCCCGCAGCCCTGGGAGGCAGGCACAGGATGTTGGCCTTTTTTATGCAGAAACCAGAATTCAGAGAGGTTATGTAACTTGCCCAAATCCACGCAGCTAGGAAGCGGTGGTAAGTAGGGTAACACACATCTCGACTTGCCCTGAGAGTCCCGGTTTACATCTGTTGCCCTGGTGTGATAATTAACACAGCTCACTTTCATTCTCAAAAGTGCTCCAGCTCAGACTAGAAGTTCGGTGGCATCAAGAACCTGAGCCCTTTCCCTGAACCGTCCACCCTCCTCCCCCAACCCCACTTTCCACCCAGAGCCTCAGGGGCCACCTGCTGTCACCTGCTCAAAACTCCAGGCCTCTGCTGCAGACTCCAGGGACAGAGGCTGCAGAATGAGCAGGCGGCACCGCTGAGCTGCGGCTTTTCTCGAGAAGAGGAAGCGGAGGCTGCGGTCCAAGCCCTTTCGCTCTTCTTGAGAAACTGCTGCTTCTCCCACTCCTGCAGCAGTCTGGAGCTGTCGTGAGTCCCTGAGGCCCACCCTCCCAGAGTCCCCACTCGGCTCTTTCTCTGGCTCAGAGCTGCTGCCTAGTGGGGACCCCCTAGTCTGGGACCCTGAGCTGGCAGAGGCCTTTGGGCAGAGACAGTGGCTGAAGGGTCTTCCATGGTGGCTCGGGTGGAATCCCCAGGGGCTCCAGTAGCCACTTCTCCCTCAGTGCAGCTGCCACAGCCCCGTGCAGCCTCAAAGCCAGGGCTCAGAGAAGCCAGCTGGCAGGGCACACCCAGGGGACCCAAGCCGGGCCCAGACCCTGCGGTGTGCTCCAGCTCTTGAGTACAGCCTCCGCTGGGAGGCAGGGGCTCAGCTCTGCAGCTGAGCAGGGCAGACCCAGGACTTTGGCACAAGCCTCGGCCTGCAGAAGGCTCCTGCTTCTCAAAATGCACTCACTCTGTTGTCCCCCCACCCAGAAAGGCTCTCCCAGGCTGGACTGAGCTCTCTGTTGGCAGGAGAGGAAGGGAGAAAACCCTCCCTGGTTGGAGTAGGCTGTGGACCCTGCCCCACAGAGTCACCACTGGGAAGAAGGATGGGACAAGAAGAGCGATGGAAGCCAGAACTGGAGTCCAGAAATCCCCAGGGACGGCGAGGCATCTCTGGCTCTCGGCTCGGGTCTATTCAGGATGCGGGAGTTCACCCAGAGAGCCTGTTTGTCCCCATGGGTCCCACACACAGGCCACAGGCGTCTGCCTGTCCCGGCCCCATCTACTCAGTCCCTGCCAGGAGCCACAAGGCCCCATGAAGGTCAGGCCCTGGCACTATGCCTGGGCCAGGAGTGGAGCAGAGAGCTCAGGTCCCTACTTCCCACAGGGAACACCCTCCTCAGTGAGGTGAAACCTGGAGTCTCAGAGACCCTTGGGGTGGGAGGTGGCAGTGGTGCCCCCAGAACTGCTAACGCAGAGTAAGGGTCTGAAGAGAGAGCCACTATTAACAGACCTGAAACCCCAACCTGGAAGGAAGGACATCAGAGACCCAAGAGACACCAGGACTTCTGCCCAGAGCCCTGCTTTGGCTCAGGCAGGGGTGGCCCCCTCCACTGTGGGAGCCTTGAGCTGCTGTGACGGGGAGGCAGTTAGCCCTGCTAACCCCAAAGGCAAGCTCAGCAGTCAGCACCAGGGAGACCGAGGTCAGCCCATGCCAGCCCCACTGCAGACACCTGCCTGCACGGTGGATGTGCGCACTAGGACAGGGATCCACCCTCGAGCCATTGTCACCGCCAGGTCTGGAGTGGGCGGGACCTGGCCCCTTCCTCAGCCACTGAGTGCCCTTGGCAAGCTCTGTGGCCTCTCTGGGCCCCGGTTTTGTCTCATCTGCACCATAAACACACCACCTGGTCTGGCTTCCAGAGTGGCTGCGGCAGCCTTTTGGTCAGATATTCCACAAACATTTCTTGGCCAGAGCAGAGCTCCAGCATGGTTCGGGCTTCAGCCAGGGCACAGGCAGGGAGGGAAACGCCATGGGAGGAGGAGAGAGCAGTGTTGGGGTATGTGGGGATGGGGGTGAATACCCCAGGGCCGGCCCGGGGCCAGTGGGCGTGGGGTAGGGTGCCCAGGGGGCTGAAGTGGCCAAGTGGACCATCCAGGGTCCAGCCACCCCAGCTGAAGCCACCCTGTGCTCGCCTTGCTGGTCTCCTCCTCACCTAGGAAGAGCAGAAAGGACATGGCGCCCACCGCAGGACCCTCTTCCTGAGCGGAAAGGCCCCGTGCCAGCCCGGCCACCACCTCACTGTTAGGACATGCATACTCCAGGCTGAGCCACCTGCCAGTATGAGCTCCAGCTCAGGGAGCGGGCACAATGGGGGTGACTCCAGCCCACCTGCCGGGATCCCTTCCCCACAGGCTCAGCTTAGGGCTGCACCTTTGTGCCAGATCTGGGTTCTAGCCCCAGGGCCTTGGCACACAGCAGGTGCCTAATAATAGCCTGTTGGATGGATACATGAGCGGATGTGTGGGTGAGTGGGTGAAGGGGCGCTGTGAAGACATCTGCCTCACAGCCTCCCAGGGAAGGATAAGCTAGGAGGAGACCGGGCCTCAGGCTGGCAGGGCCTTAAAATCCTGCAGCCCAACAGCCAGCACCAGGCTGATGGGGACGGTGGCACAGGTTACCAAAGGCTCCCTTGTGACTTCTGCTGGCTTCATCTGGACAAGAGGAAGCAATTTTCCAGCTGGCTTTGGTTTTCACTTAGGCTGGCTTGCTTTTTTTTTTTTTTTTTTTTTTTTTTTGAGATAGAGTCTCACTCTGTCACCCAGGCTGGAGTGCAGTGGTGCGATCTCGGCTCACTGCAACCTCCACCTCCTGGGTTCAAGTGATTCTCCTGCTTCAGCCTCCTGAGTAGCTGGGACTACAGGTATGAGCCAGTGTGTCCAGCCTAGGTTTTCTTTCATGCATGTACTGATGTTTTGGGCCAGTTGGTGTCTTATCTGTGCTGAAACAGCAAGCCCGTTTCCCCACTTCGGAACTGCATTATCACGTGATAGCCTTCATAACCACCAGTGTCTGCTTCTAGCTCTCTTTGCTATCCTGTGCTTCCAGAGTTGACTTGTGTGCGAGGAAGGCTTTTGTGGGGACCAAGGCACATGGAGCAGTTGAGGGGTGAAAGTTTGTCACTGGGTCCTACCTGTGCAGAACCTCAGTCCCAGCTGAAAGGCCAGGGCCAGGCCAGTGGTTCTCAAACGTGTGTTCGCCTCAGTCACCTGAAGGGCTGGCTGTGACCCGGCTTCAGTGCAGCAAGTCTGGGGTGTGCCCCAAGAATATGCTTTTCCACCCAGCCTCCTGGTGGTCCCAATGCTGCCAGGCCCAGGTGAATACAAATCACAGCTGCTGGGAATTTTCGCTTTGAGGTTTTGGACAAGGCGTTCTCTCTTTCATCCTTGGTTTCCCATCTGCAAAAGTGAGGAGTAGGGTGCAGTGGCTCACACCTGGAATCCCAGCACTTTGGGAGGCCAAAGTGGGAGGATCCCTTGAGCCTAGGAGTTCGAGACCAGCCTGGGCAACATAGCAGGACCCCCGTCTCTACCAAAAAATTTACAAAATGAGCCAGGCTGGTGTTGTGCTCTTGTAGTTCCAGCTACTCAGGAGGCTGAGGCAGGAGGATCTCTTGAGCCCGGGAAGTTGAGATGCTGTGAGTCGTGACTATACCATTGGACTCCAGCCTGCACAACAGAGTGAGATCCCGTCTCAAAAAAAGGGGGCGAGGTGGTCATTAGACTCTGTAGAGCTGACACCTCCGTCCTCAAGTTGGACAGGCCTGTGGGGATGGGCTGGGGATCCAAGGGAGAGCGTTTGAGAATGTGGAAGTATAACAGCCTCGCACGGGAGCCATTTTCAGGAAAGGGGCTCAAGGCAAAGCCAGGTTCTCAGCCCCTTCCAACCCCAAAGGACCTCTTAGAGAGAGACTCGGAACTTAAAGGGAGACTCGGCAGCCAGGAAGCAAGAGCAGAAATACACTCCCAGCAGGCATTTTGCAGTGTTCAAGAGGCCAGGGAAACCTCCTTTAAAACTCTGGAAACAAGGCCGGGCGCGGTGGCTCAAGCCTGTAATCCCAGCACTTTGGGAGGCCGAGGCGGGTGGATCACGAGGTCGAGAGATCGAGACCTTCCTGGTCAACATGGTGAAACCCCGTCTCTACTAAAAATACAAAAAATTAGCTGGGCATGGTGGTGTGTGCCTGTAATCCCAGCTACTCAGGAGGCTGAGGCAGGAGAATTGCCTGAACCCAGGAGGCGGAGGTTGCGGTGAGCCGAGGTCGCGCCATTGCACTCCAGCCTGGGTAACAAGAGTGAAACTCCGTCTCAAAAAAAAAAAAAAAAAAAAAACCTCTGGAAACAAGTGTCAACTGACATTTCCCAGGCCCTGCCAGCCTGGGGGTCAAATGGGGTCAAGTGATGACCCAAATCTGCCTGAGAACAGAGTCCTGATTCCCTGCCGGACCAGGCAAATGCCACTTGAAGATACAGTCTGTTACTGTGGCCACCTGCTGTTTCTGAAGACCTTCCTGGCCAAGCACAGTGGCTCACACCTATAATCCCAGCACTGTGGAAGGTCAAGGCAGGCGGATCACTTGAGGTCAGGAGTTTGAGACCAGCCTGGCCAACATGGTGAAACCCTGTCTCTACTAAGACTACAAAATTAGCCAGGCGTGGTGGCGTGCACCTGTAGTCCCAACTACTCGGGAAGCTGAGGCAGGAGAATTGCTTGAACCTAGGAGGCAGATGTTACAGTGAGCCAAGACGGCACCACTGCACTTCAGCCTGGGTGACAGAGTGAAACTCTGTCTCAAAAATAAATGAAGGCCGGGCGCGGTGGCTCAAGCCTGTAATCCCAGCACTTTGGGAGGCCAAGGCGGGTGGATCACGAGGTCAAGAGATCGAGACCATCCTGGTCAACATGGTGAAACCCCGTCTCTACTAAAAATACAAAAAAAAATTAGCTGGGCGTGGTGGCGCGTGCCTGTGATCCCAGCTACTCAGGAGGCTGAGGCAGGAGAATTGCCTGAACCCAGGAGGCGGAGGTTGTGGTGAGCCGAGATCGCGCCATTGCACTCCAGCCTGGGTAACAAGAGCGAAACTCTGTCTCAAAAAATAAATAAATAAATAAAATTTTCCAAAGATCTTCCTGCTCCCTGAAGTGGGCCACCCTGACCCCAGGCCCCAGATGTGGAGTCAGCATTTCCAATTCTTCAAAACTGTCTGTTGCTGAAGTGCCGGGTGACCTTGGGTAAGTCACTTCACCTCTCTGTGCCCCAGAGGACTCACCAATAGAATGATCCTCATCGGAAGCTAATGATCAAATCTGCTCACCCACTGGGACATTCCAGGACTGTTCAGTTTCAGGGCCATGTGGACTTACATAAGCAGGGCTGCATTCCTTTAATTTGACTAAAATGCAAATGCTCCTGGTGGATGAGTCAGCACTTCTCAACCCCAAGCCTGCTCATGCGCATCACTTGGGTGGGAGAAGGAGGTCCCAGCCAGACCCACAGATCTCTGCTCTTGGGGTGGATGGGCCCTGGAGATTTGCATTTTGAAGAGCCTGCTGAGGAGGGGAGTTCCGACTGTAGAAGGCAGGACGAGGGCAGAACGCACACTCCCCACCCCAATACCTGACCACATGCGCGGTAGTGACAAATTGTTGGCAAAAGAATCAGCCAACAGGCCGAGGCAGGTGGATCACAAGATCAGGAGTCTGAGACCATCCTGGGCAACATGGTGAAACCCCATCTCTACTAAAAATACAAAAATGAGCTGGGTGTGGTAGTGCGCTGCAGTCCCAACTACGCAGGAGGCTGAGGCAGGAGAACTGCTTGCACCCAGGAGGCAGAGGCTGCAGTGAGCCGAGATCTTGCCACTGCACTCCAGCCTGGGTGACAGAGTGAGACTCCGTCTCAAAAAAAAAAAAAGGGCTGGGCACGGTGGCTCACGCCTGTAATCCCAGCACTTTGGGAGCCCAAGGTGGGTGGATCATGAGATCAAGAGATCGAGATCATCCTGGCCAACATAGTGAAACCCCGTCTCCAGTAAAATACAAAAAAATTAGTTGGAAAAGGTGGTGTGTGCCTGCAGTCCCAGCTGCTCGGGAGGTTGAGGCAGAAGAATTGCTTGAAGCCAGGAGGTAGAGGTTGCAGTGAGCCAAGCTCTTGCCACTGCACTCCAGCCTGGTGCTTGGTGAAAAAGTGAGACTGTCTCAAGAAAAAAAAAAAAAAAAAACAGCCAACAAACCAAGCAGATAGACAACTTCCAGATAAGCGGCATCCAGGGCTGTCGTGTTCAGCCAATGGGGAGGAGTAGGGCAGAGGGGCTGGGTGCAGGGTGTTCCGGGGACGTTAGCAGGACAGGGAAGACCTGTGGCTGCAGCAGGGTGGCCTCAGCCAGGGGACTTCCCCACCCACCTCTGCATACTCAGACTACCCACAACGCAGCCTCAAAACTGCCCTTCTGTGGGCAAGGCAGGTGGGTTCCCGTAGCAGAACTCATAGAATGTCAGGAGTTAGCTAACCATGCAAGATGAAAAGAACTTGCAAGCCCGCCCTACACGCAAGTGCCAGGAAAGGGAAGGAAATCACATGGGGGCACAGCTGAGAGCCAGCAGAGCCAAGGACCCGAGCTGCTTTCTGCAAACTAGTAGCTTCATGCTGGAGGAAAGTGAATGAGAATATGAACCACGTATAAAAAGCATGAGCCAGGCGCCGTGGTATGTGATTGTCAGCCCCAGATGCTAGGGACCTGGGTAGGAGGATCACGTGAGCCCAGGGGTTTGACACCAGCCTGGGAAACCTTGTGAGACCCCATTTCTTTCTTTCTTTCTTTCTTTCTTTTTTTTTTTTTGAGATGAAGTTTCACTCTTATTGCCCAGGCTGGAGTGCAATGGCATGATCTCGACTCACTGCAACCTCCACCTCCCAGGTTCAAGAAATTCTCCTGCCTCAGCCTCCTGAGAAGCTGGGATTATAGGCGTGTGCCACCACGTCCAGCTAATTTTGTGTTTTTAGTAGAGACGGGGTTTCGCCATGCTGTCGAGAGTGATCTCAAACTCCCGATCTCAGGTGATCCACCCGCCTCAGCCTCCCAAAGTGCTGAGATTACAGGTGTGAGCCCCACGCCCAGCCCTCCTTTTCTTTTCGTTTTTTTTTTTTTTTTTTTTTTTTGACAGAGTCTTCCTCTCTTGCCCAGACTGGAGTGCAGTGGTATGATCTCGGCTCCCTGCTGCAACTTCTGACTCCCTGGCTCAAGTGATTTTCCTACCTTGGCCTCCTGAGTAGCCACGAACCACCACTCCCAGTCCATTTTTGTACTTTTAGTAGAGATGGGGTTTCACCATGTTGGCCAGGATGGTCTTAAACTTCTGACCTCCTGATCCACCTGCCTCAGCCCCTCAAAGTTGTTGAATGAAGAGAGCACAAAGAAGAGATGACAAGCCGGGCACGGTGGCTCACGCCTGTAGTCCCAGCACTGGGGGAGGCCAAGGCCGGCAGATCACCTGAGATCAGAAGTTTGAGACCAGCCTGGCTAATAGGGTGAAACCCCGCCTCTACTAAAAATACAAAAATTAGCTGGGGGTGGTGGCAGCACCTGTTATCCAGCTACTTGGGAGGCTGAGGCTGGAGAATCGCTTGCACCTGGGAGGCGGAGGTTGCAGTGAGCCAAGATTTCGCTACCACACTCTGCATGACAGAGCGAGACTCCGTCTCAAAAAAAAAAAAGAAGAAAAAGAAAAAGAAAAGAAAACATTATCAGGAAATGCAAAGAAACTGCAGAGGGGAGGAAACACACTGACCGTGACACATGTAAAAACGTTACAACGCAGCACATGCATCTGAAAAGCAAGTGAATAGCGTGGGAGAGAAACTCGAAATAACCGCAATGAATTCACAGACAAAGAACAAATAAATTAAAACAATGAGAGAGGTGATGATCATTCCCAGTCCCAGACCTTCCAGCGTCAGAGTGACTGGACTCCCTGAAGTTGATTATCCACCAGCTAAAACGAAAGGCTGTTGATAGAAGCTTTCTCAGTCAGATTAGGAATTCCAGGTAGAGTCTCTCCCTCCACGTGAGGGTAGGGAAGGTGCAAGACGAGGTCAGAGGGATCTGGATTCGGAGGCAGTTTGGAGGGCCCCTCAGCATGTCAGAGCCCCAACCTTCCTATCCCACCTCATCTCTCCAAACGTGTCTGTGTAGACGGCATTCCCTGAGGTTAACACGAATAATGGGCTTTAGTAAGCATGGACTGTGCACCAGGAAGTTCTAGGTGCAGCAGAGAACAAAGCAGATGAAACCCCTGCCTTCATGAAGATGTCATTCTAAAGGGAAGAATCTGTTACTTCCTTCTTGGTACTTTTCTGCATTGCTTATTTTGTTTGAGAGTTAGCTTGTATCATTTTTTAAAATTTATTATTATTTTTTGAGACAGAGTTTCACTCTATCACCCAGGCTGGAATATGGTGAAGCAATCTTGGCTCACTGTAACCTCCGTCTCCCAGGTTCAAGCAATTCTCCTGCCTCAGCCTCACGAGTAGCTAGGATTACAGGCACCTGCCACCACCTGCCGCTAACTTGTTTGTATTTTTAATAGAGACGGGATTTTACCATGTTCAACCCTGTTAGCCAAGCTGATTTCAAACTCCTGACCTCAAGATATCCCTGCCTTGGCCTCCCAAATTTCTGAGAATACAGGCGTGAGCCACCACACCTGGCCATATATCATTTTTATAAAAACAAAGGCAGGGCGCAGTGGCTCACGCCTGTAATCCCAGCTATTAGGGAGGTTGAGGCAGGAGAATTGCTTGAACCTGGGAGGCAGAGGTTGCAGTGAGCCAAGATTGCGCCATTGCACTCCAGCCTGGACGACAGAGTGAGACTCTTTTTCCGAAAAAAAAAAAAAAAAAAAAAAAAAATTTACCTTCAGACACACACACATATACACACACATCCGCAGAGGATGATTCTTCTGAACAGCTGGAGTTGAGAACCACTTCATTAGAAGCTGGATGAGTCACTGGCACTCTAGTGTAAACAGGGTTTTCAGGAAGACAGCATGGGGACCCAGAGCCTCTGGAGGTCCCGGCTAAAGATAAGATTCCCTGCACAGCAGCTGACCCTGGGAAGCGCTGAAAAAGAAGCTGGTTCCCCTGGGTATTCAGCCCCTCTTGGAAGAAAGAACCACCGCGCCTGTCCTCTGAGGCCCTCCCTCTCGCCAGAGATGCCTGCCGCAGTCCTGATCCGAAGTCCCTTCCTCGCTGGCACTGGTGAGCCCCCCGAGCCCCATCCGCTTCCATCCCCCTCAACACCCACCTACCTCTTGAGCGGGGCCCTGATTCCTGCCCCGTCCACTGTGCCCTCACTCTGGCCACACTGGCCTGCCCACCACCTGGCTGGGTTTTTTTTTCGTTTTTGTTTTTGTTTGAGACAGAGTCTTGCTCTGTCGCCCAGGCTTGAGTACAGAGGTACGATCTCGGCTCACTGCAAACTCCACCTCCCATGTTCAAGTGATTCTCCTGCCTTAGCCTCCCGAGTCACTGAGACTCCAGGTGTGTGCCACCACGCCCAGCTAATTTTTGTATTTTTAGTACAGATGGGGCTTCACCATGTTGGCCACTTTGGTCTCGAACTTCCAACCTCAAGTGATCCACCCACCTCGGCCTCTCAAAGTGCTGGATTACAGGGATGAGCCACTGCACCTGGCCAAGCACTGCCTGGTTTTTGCAGGTACTTTTTCCTCCACCAGAATCTCCTCTCTCCCTCCTTCCCTCGCCCCCAGGCTCCGAGGTCTGGAAGGCTTCTCTGACAAGCCGGGAGGCCTGACTCTGCCTTGGTCCAGTGACTCAGAGGCTCAGAACCAGTGAAGTTTTGGGGCCTGGCACCCGGGAAGCAGGGAGGCACTCGGGCCCCACCCACTGGGTGACCTTGGCCAAGTCCTTTGCCCTGGATGACTCTGTTTCCTCATCGGAAAAACAGGGGCATCATGAGCTGCTTGATAGGAATCAAGAAGACAATGTGTGAAATGTTAGGTATTTTTAGTTTAAGGTTTCTTAGAAAGAATGATAATGAGACCTGAACTTACAGGAAGGGGGAAATCAAGTCAGTAAGGGAAGAATGTGATAAAAAGTTTAAATGGCGCGGTGGCTCAAGCCTGTAATCCCAGCACTTTGGGAGGCCGAGGCGGGTGGATCACAAAGTCAAGAGATCGAGACCATCCTGGTCAACATGGTGAAACCCCGTCTCTACTAAAAAAAAAATACAAAAAATTAGCTGGGCATGGTGGTGCGTGCCTGTAATCCCAGCTACTCAGGAGGCTGAGGCAGGAGAATTGCCTGAACCCAGGAGGCGGAGGTTGTGGTGAGCCGAGATCGCGCCATTGCACTCCAGCCTGGGCAACAAGAGCGAAACTCCGTCTCAAAAAAAAAAGTTTAAATGGAAATGTTAAAAAACTAGCTTTCTTGGGAGGACAGAGACTCCCTGTGGAGCCAGGTGAGGGCCCGGGGGGATCAGGTGGGTGCCTCCAGGCTCAGTGGGACCTCCCTTCTCAGCCCCCTCCCAGGCTCAAGCAATTCTCCTGCCTCAGCCTCCAGAGTAGCTGGGATTACAGGTGCCTGCCACCAGGCCGGGCTAATTTTGAATTTTTAGTAGAAGCCAGGTTTCATTATGTTGGCCAGGATAGTCTCGAACTCGTGACCTCAGGTGATCGGCCTGCCTCGACCTCCCAAAGTGCTGAGATTACAGGCATAAGCCACCACATCCAGCCTGATTTTTGTATTTTTAGTAGAGACAAGTTTCGCTATGTTGGCCAGGCTGGTCTCAAGCTCCTGATCTCAGGTCATCTGCCTGCCTCAGTCTCCCAAACTCAGCCCCCTTCTCTTTCAGCTCAGGCCCCCTTTCCCCTCCAGAGCCTTGGGAAATGTCACCCCACAGCCAACTCTACCAGCTCCTACAAAAGCGCCCCCAAATCGTACCCTCTAGGCACTGCAGCAAACACAGCTCCAGGGCAAGCCTCCAGCACAACCTCACCCCTTCCTGAGACTGGTGGGTGAGCTGAGGTCACCCGCCACTGCCAGCAGGCCCAGGGTGAATCTCGGGGCAGGCGGGGGCGAGGGCGGGGGCTGTCACCACGGTGTTGCCTGACGCACCCTCCTCCCCAGCTCAGGAAATTGTTGAGTGAACTCTTTCCCTCCAGAGTACTGTCTGCCGTGAAGGCAGCTCAGCGCCCCCAACACACACACAGCAGGTGACAGGTAGGGCCCAAGTGCTGGAGCCCTCACTCCTGCCTGAAGACAAATCAAGGCATCTCCGGGACTTGGTTCCTGCTCTCCCTGGTCTGCGCACTCCCCGACCCTACAGTTCCCACGGCAAAACTTCAGTCACAGTCACCGTGATTACACAGACACTCTGCATAGCAGGCGCTCACCACACAGGCAAGGTCCATGGATTGTCCCCATTTTCCAGATGAGGGAGCGGAGGCAGGGAGTGCAGTAGGCGCTGCTCGAGGCCACACAGTGCGGGGACTGGCGAGCCCACCGGGTCCAGCCGCCTCCTCAGCCCCCGCGCCAGGCAAGGACTGCAGCCATGGACAGCAGGGATGCCGAGTCTCTGGGACACATTGGCACCCCCAGCTGATGCATTTGTTGTAGCCTCTAGGGGCATGGAATAGGCAAGTGCCCACATGGGGGCGCAAGAACTGACGCCCCCACCCCTTACTTTGTGAGCACACCCCATGGAACCTCATTCTTTTTTTTTGAGATAGTCTCACTTTGTCGCCCAGGCTGGAGTACAGTGGCATGATCTCGGCTCACTGCAACCTCCGCTTCCTGGATTCAAGCCATTCTTGTGCCTCAGCCTCCCAAGTAGCTGGGATTACAGGCATGCACCACCACCCTCAGCTAATTTTTGTATTTTTAGTAGAGACGGGGTTTCGCCATGTTGGTCAGGCTGGTCTCGAAGTCCTGACCTCAGGTAATCGCCCTCCTCAGCCTTCCAAAGTACTGAGATTACAGGCGTGAGCCACCATGCCCGGCCCCAAACCTCATTCTTTGTACAGGGTCCCAGCACTCCATTGTATGGATGTCCAGAATCGCCATTCCCCTGCTGTTGAACATGCAGGTTATGTCTAGTCTTCTGCTAAGACGAGCAGTGCTGTGATGACTACACCATCCTACATCCCTTGGCATGTGGGTGTGTGGGGGACAAACATTCTGGGCACCAGGCCCCAACAGGCCTCATGAACAGGGCTCTGGGCCTTATGCCAGGAGGAGGAAGATTCAAAGACGGCCCCTCACCTGGGTCTGACCCAAACCACACCAGAGCCAGGAGGTCCTCCAGAGCCGATTCCCTGGGAAGCCTGCCCAGGAACCACCATCAGGCTTTCTTATTTTGAGAGCTTTTTTTTCCCTCTGGCAGAGCACAGCGCTGGGCTCCAGCCCTGGTGCAGAGGTACAGAGCTAGTCTGGGCAGATTGTTATGCAAATCAAAAGAGGAAGCCGAGCTGGGGGAGCAGAGAGGCTCCTGCCAGGGAAGAAGCTGAGGAGGAGCCCCTACCCAGGCCCTGCAGGAGGCCGGGGGCTCGGGAAAGGGCCCCCTGATCATCGGGTGCAGGGAAAGCTGACCAGCTCTGGCCTCTGCCCCTCAGCTCCGCCTCCTGCATTCCTGGGAGTCCTCCAGAGGTTCAGACTGGCCCCTACAGGTACTGTGGCGGGATGGCCATCTTCCTTCCCTTTACCACTTGGGGCCCCTCCACGGCAGGGACGTCCCCTGGGATGTCTCTGTACCCATGCCCCGTTGGGCACCTCCTCTCAGCCCAGCCTTCACACTGTATTGTCTCCTTAACTGTGAGCTGCATGACAGCAGAGTGTGTTCAGGTCACTGTTGTCTGCCCTGTGCCCAGTACAGTGCCTGGCACATCACAGATGCCCAGTGCTCCCACACCACCAGACTTCCCTGATGGTCCCACATCGGCAGGAGCTGAACCTCAGCAGACAAAGTGGTGCCTGGCTGAGGCACCCAAGCAGGCCCTGGTTTTTTATTTTATTTGTTTATTTATATTTATTATTATTATTGTTTGAAACAGAGTCTTGCTCTGTCATGAGGCTGGAGTGCAGTGGTGCAATCTTGGCTCACCGCAATCTCCGCCTCCCGGGTTCAAGCGATTCTCCTGCCTCAGCCTACTGAGTAGCTGGGATTGCAGGCACGCGCCACCATGCCCAGCTAATTTTTGTAATTTTAGTAGAGATGGGGTTTCACCGTGTTGGTCTGGTTGGTCTCGAACTACCAACCTCGTGATCTGCCTCCTGAAGTGCTGGGATTACAGACAAGAGCCACCATGCCCCGCCCTGTTTTTTTTTTTTTTGGTTGTTGTTGTTGTTGTTTGTTTTTGAGACAGTCTGGCTCTGTCACCCAGGCTGAAGTGCAGTGGCGCAATCTCGGCTCACTGCAACTTCTGCCTCCTGGGTTCAAGCAATTCTCCTGCCTCGCAGGCATGCGCCACCACACCCAGCTAATGTTTGTATTTTTAGTAGAGCCATTTTCACGTGTTGTTTAGGCTGGTCTCGAACTCCTGACCTCAGGTGATCTGCCCACCTCAGCCTCTCAAAGTGCTGAGATTGCAGGCGTGAGCCACCATGCCTGGCCCAGGCTCACTCTTGAGGATGACAAGAATGGGAGTTTTGCTGTTAGCCCAGCCAACAAATGGACAAGAAAGAAGGGGAAGAGAAGTGAGATCATTCTCGCCAGAGCCTGAGGCTAACGCAGGCCCTGCTGGCCCTGGAGCTCCAGGCAAGGCTGGAGGAGCCCAAAGCCAGTTTCCTTCCAGGGCTGCATATATTACACAACGTCCTCAGCTGGAAAGTCCAGTTTCTTTTCCTTTTTGGTTGTGCACTTCAGGAATTGTTTAATTGATAGAAGGGCTCTCATGCCTAGGACTAGCAATCCTAATAAGCATTCATGGAATCTCCCTGGTTTCAGACCAAGGCTGTGAATGTCCCAACTTGCTTCTGTTCTTGGTGAATTTTGCTTGTGTTTGTGAACAAGGTGAATTTATCAGACACAGTGGCTGCTTCCCAGCGCAGGCTCCCTAAAATAATCAATCGCACTGCCCCAGATGCAAAGGATTCCACCGCAGAAGTGCATTTAACTTAAATGCAAACATAACTGAGTCCTGAAATCCCTGGCTAGTGACGCCTAGCCACTGGTCTCTAGCACATTTTCGTTTTCCTCCTGCTCCCTCCACCCTTGATGAGTGGGGCTGAAAAATTCGTCTATTGCAGCAGCTCCAGCCGTCAGCGCCAGTAAGGATTTGCCTCAGGCTACCGGTTGCTCAAGAGGCGAAAAGAGCGAGGCTTCAGGCCTTTGCACGCATGCCTTCCACCCAGCGAGCCTCACACTATCATCCTTCTAGACATTTCAGAAAGGCAAATCATGACTTCCATACATAGATAAAAAAAAGAACACGTGTTAGAGATTTTATTCTACTCCTAAACCGATTTAAGGAAACCAGGCAGATGTTACAAGGGTTCAAATGAAATATAAAGAACAGACACATTTAATAATAAGGAATATGGAAAAAAAACAAGTAAATGGGGGCCGGGCACAGTGGCTCATGCCTGTAATCCCAGCACCTTAGGAGGCCAAAGTGGGTGGATCACCTGAGGTCAGGCGTTTGAGACCAGCCTGGCCAACATGGAAAAACCCTGTCTCTACTAAAAATACAAAAATTAGCTGGGCATGGAGGCACATGCCTGTAATCCCAGCTACCTGGTAGGCTTAGATGGGAGAATGGCTTAAACCTGGAAGGTGGAGGTTGCAGTGAGCCCAGTGAGCCCAGATTGCGTCACTGCACTCCAGCCTGGCGACAGAGCGAGACTCCGTCTCAAAAAAACAAAAAACACACAAATGGGGTACAAGCTGGGGAGGGGAGAGTCAATTGGTCTGTGGGAGTTTGGAATCTGCAGGTCTACAGACAAGAATAATGTTGCATTGCTGTCAGTAACCTACGAGTTACCGAGCTGTAAGTAGTCTTCATAGATTGGAATCAGATAATCCAAGGGAGGTCCTGGAGAGTCTAGATAATGAGCAGTTTTCCAAAGATGTACAAATATTTTCCCACAACTCTGGCCACTGACATCCTTCACCTGGCCAGCTTAACCCACACCTCCTCCAGGAAGCCATCCGTGATGCCCAGACTGGGTTTAGTGCCAGATGCTGGGATCCCTCAATGCCTTGAATTTCTGATCATACTGTTCTGTCTCCCCCATCAGATCTATGATTTTTTTTTTTTTTTTTTTTTTTTTTTTGAGATAGAGTCTCACTCTGTCACCCAGGCTGGAGAGCAGAGGCACAGTCATAGCTCACTACAACCTCAAACACCTGGGCTTGAGGGATCCTCCCACTTTAGCCTCTCCAATAGCTGGGACTACAAGTGTATGCCACCAAGCCCAGCTAATTTTTAAATTTTTTACAAGACAGTGTCTTACCTACCTCTCACTGTGCCTGTAAGAATCAGGACATGTGTTTGAAAGAAAGAAACAAAGAATGAATGAAGGAAGGAAGGAAGGAAGGAAGGAATGAATTAGAGAAAACATGAAGAACACAGGGTCCTAAAACCCAAGTGTTTCATATGGCCCCATAAGCCAGTGAAAGACTGGCGAGGCAGCTGCTGAAAGTCTACACGTGTGCCTATGAACACGGACAGGCTTCAATCTCAATCTTAATAAGGGCTCCTCAGAAATAAAGCCCAGGGAGCAAACAGATGGAAATACTGGCTAAACACAAACAGGAAGGTTTTGCTTTTATTTCCTTTTAACCAGAGGACTGCTGAGTCCCTCTAATATATGGTAAGGAATCTTGCATTGGGCACAGTGGCTCACACCTGTAATCCCAGCACTTTGGGAGGCCAAGGAGGTTGGATCATGAGGTCAGGAGATCAAGACCATCCTGGCCAACATGGTGAAACCGGTCTCTACTAAACATACAAAAAGAATAAATAAATTAGCTGGGGGTGGTGGCACACACCTGCAGTCCCAGTTACTCAGGAGGCTGAGGCAGGAGAATCACTTGAACCCAGGAGGTGGAGGTTGCAATGAGCCAAGATCGAGCTACTGCACTCCACCCGGGGCAACAGAGTGAGACTCCATCTCAAAAAAAAAAAAAAAAAGACTGGTTTTTGGCTGGGCACAGTGGCTTATGCCTGTAATCACAGCACTTTGGGAGGCTCAGGCGGGAGGATTTCTTGAGCCCAGGAGTTTCAAACCAGCATGGGCAACATGGTGAAACCCCGTTTCTACTAAAAATATGAAAGATGGTCGGTCACAGTGGCTTACGCCTGTAATCCCAGCCCATTAGGAGTTCAAGAAGGGCAGATGAGACCAGCCTGGCCAATATGGTGAAACCCGGTCTCTACTAAAAATACAAAAATTAGCTGGGCTTGGTGGCATGTGTCTGTAATCCCAGCTACTTTCGAGGCTGAGGCAGGAGAATCATATGAACCTGGGCGGTGGAGGTTGCAGTGAACTGAGATTGTGCCATTACACTCCAGCCTGGGTGACAGAGCAAGACTCTGTGTCAAAAACAAACAAACAAAAAAACACAAAAAGATTAGCTGGGTGTGGTGGCATGTACCTGTAATCCCAGCTACTCAGGAGGCTGAGGCAGGAGAATCCTTTGAACCTGAGAGATAGACATTGCAGTGAGCCGAGATCTCTCCACTGCCCTCCAGCTGGGGCAACAGAGTGAGACTCAGTCTCAAAAAAAAAAAAAAAAAGAAAAGAAAGACTGGTTTATACCACGTCTTCCTCCTCCCTCCCTCCCTCCCATCCAGCCCAGAGGTTATGGCAGGACGGCCAGAGCTCCAGGCCAAGGACCCCCAGCTGGATGTGCAGGGCAGACCCAGGCTGAGCCCAGTCTTGCCACCTGCAGTTCAGCCCCTCCCTTCCCTTTCTCTTCCCGACCTTCCTGAACCTGCACCTGGCCTCTCTGCACACCCCTGGGCTATTTGGGGATTTAGTGGGCCGTGTTTACACCAGTGCATGATGTAATGTGAGGGATAAGCCTCCCTATGTTGGCCAGGCTGGTCCCAAACTCCTGGGCTTAAGCCGTTCTCCTTCCTTGGCTTCCCAAAGTGCTGGGATTACAGGTGTGAGCCATTGTGCTTGGCCTACAAATGGTTCTTGATTCAGTGAGTGAGTAAATGAAGCCTGTACCCAGGACCTGTCAGGCCTCCTGGGGCTGCCCACAGGGTAAACACAGACCCACATGGAGCCGCACTCCAGGGTTCCCCCGATTATTACTTCTCCTTGGCCGTCCTGGTGATAGGGCTTGGCTGTCAACACACAAAAGGGGCTTTAAAATGGTTCTTTGTGCTCACGCCTGTAATCCCAGCACTTTGGGAGGCCGAGGCTGAGGTCAGGAGTTCAAGACCAGCCTGGCCAACATGGTGAAACCCGGTCTCTACTAAAAATACCAAAAATATTAGCTGCGTGTGGTGGCACATGCCTGTGATTCCAGCTGGGGAGGCCGAGGTAGGAGAATCCCTTAAACCCGGGAGGCAGAGGTTGCAGCGAGCTGAGATTGCACCATTTTACTCCAGCCCAGGTAACAAAAGTGAAACCCCAACTCAAAAAAAAAAAAAAAAAAAGGTCCTTTGAAAAAATGTTTTTTTAATTATTTATTTATTTTGAGACAGATTCTCACTCTGCTACCAGGCTGGAGCGTGGAGGAGCGATCTCGGCTCACTGCAGCCTCAGCCTCCTGGGTTCAAGGGATTCTCATGCTCGGCCTCCTGAGTAGCTGGGACTGCAGGCCTGCACCACCACACCTAGCTAATTTTTTTGTATTTTTAGTAGAGACAGGGTTTCACCATGTTGGCCAGGATAATCTTGATCTCTTGACCCCGTGATCCATCTGCTTTGGCCTCCCAAAGTGCTGGGATTAGGGGAATGAGCCACTGCGCCTGGCCAAAAATAATGTTATTTTATTTTTATTTTTATTTTTTGTAAAAAGATGGGATTTCACCATGTTGATCAGGCTGGTCTTGAACTCCCGACCTCACGTGATCTGCCCGCCTTGGCCGCCAAAGTGCTTGGATTACAGGTGTGAGACACCACTAATGGCAAAAATAATTTTTTAAAACTCTCTTTTAGAGACGGGGTTTCACTCCATCACCCAGGCTGGATGTGATCACAGTTCACTGTAACCTTGAACTCCTGGGCTCAAGCAGTTCTCCTGCCTCAGACTCCTGAGAAGCTGGGACCACAGGCACATATCACCATGCTTGGCTAAAAATGATTCCTTTTTTTTTTTTTTTTTTGAGACAGCGTCTTGTGTCTCCCAGGCCGGAGTGCAATGGTGCAAACACCGTCCACTACAGCCTTGACCTCCTGGGCTCAAGCAATCTTCCCCCTCAGCCTCCGGAGTAGCTGGCACCACAGGCATGTGCCACCATACGTGGCCAATATTTTTTTTTTTTTCAGGGATGGAGTCTCATTATGTTGGCCAGGCTGGTCTCAAACTCCTGGGCTCAAGCCATCCACCCACCTTGGCCTCCCAAAATGCTGGGATTACAGGCGTGAGCCGTTGTGCCTGGCCTAAAAATGGTCCTTGATTCAATGAGTGAGTAAATGAAGCCTGTGCCCAGTGCCTGCCAGGCCCCCTGGGGATGCCCGCAGGGTAAATACAGACCCACACAGAGCCCCACTCCAGGTCTGATTAAAAAAAAAAAACGCTGCTCCAGCTGAAGGCTTGCTCAGAGAAATGACTCAGTCTGAGCGCTTAGATGTAACTTCCACGTTTTATGGACTAAAGGTGCTTTCATAACGGCTGGTGACGATGAGCCAGAGGCGGGTTGTAAACAGAGCAGCGATCTGGTCCTGAACACCCAGGTCTCAGCCCACACCCACAAGCAGGGCCTCTGAGGCTGTGGCTGCTCCACACTGGTGCTGCTTTGTGCTGGCAAATAGCACAGGCCCCCAAAATGACCTGGAGGCTCACCCACGCCACCTTCTTAACTGAGGAGGCAGATGAGTGACAGCCAGCCATGCAGCCTCAAGGGCCTGGCTGTGCCCTCCCTAGCTCTCCTGGGCCTAGAAGGCTTCCATGAACCTGAAGCCTGGGACCAAGAGTCTGGGGACCTTGAGATGTGCCCAGCGGGGAGGGCAGAGTGTTGCCACACTGGGGAAGATGCCCCCAGCAATGACAGTTGTGCTGGGAGGATGTGGCTGAGCAAGGGCGTTGTACTTAATCCTCCCTAAGGACTCAGACTGGTGGGCTGCGGGCCACCCACTCACGCCCACCCACCCATTTGCTCATTCAGACAAGCATGCACTGAGTATCTTTTTTTTAAGACAGGGTTTAGGGGTGGGAGGCAAAAAAAAAAAAAAAAAAAAAGACAGGGTTTAGCCCGATAGCTCAGGCTGAAGTGCAGTGGCATGATCTCAGCTCACTGCAGCCTCAACCTCCTGGGCTCAAGCGATCCACCTACCTCAGCCTCTCAAAGTGTTGCAATTACAGGTGTGGGCCACTGGGCCTGCTGAATTGAGCACTTTTTTCTTTTTTCTTTTTTTTTTTTTTTTTTTTGAGACTGAGTTTCACTCTTGTTACCCAGGCTGGAGTGCAATGGCGCGATCTCGGCTCACCGCAACCTCCGCCTCCTGGGTTCAGGCAATTCTCCTGCCTCAGCCTCCTGAGTAGCTGGGATTACAGGCACGCGCCACGATGCCCAGCTAATTTTTTGTATTTTTAGTAGAGACGGGGTTTCACCATGTTGACCAGGCTGGTCTCGATCTCTTGACCTTGTGATCCACCCGCCTCGGCCTCCCAAAGTGCTGGGATTACAGGCTTGAGCCACCGTGCCCGGCCCTCTTTTTTTTTTTTCTTTGGTTGAGATGAATTCTCACTCTTGTCACCAGGCTAGAGTACAGTGGCTTGATCTTGACTCACTGCAACCTCCGTCTCCTGGGTTCAAGTGATTCTCCTGCTTCAGCTTCCCAAGTAGCTGGGATTACAGGTTCCTGCCACCACACACAGCTAATTTTGAATTTTTAGTAGAGGCAGGGTTTCTCCATGTTGGTCAGACTGGTCTTGAACGCCTGACCTCAGGTGATTCGCCCACCTCAGCCTCCCAAAGTGCTGGGATTACAGATGTGAGCCACTGTGCCCGGCCAACCCCATCTCAAAAAAATAAAAAACAAAAGGAAAAAAAGGACAAAACAAGCCAGGTGTGGTGGCTCACGCCTGTAATCCCAGCACCTGGGGAGGCTGAGGCAGGCGGATCACCTGAGATTGGGAGTTCAAGACCAGCCTGACCAACATGGAGAAACCTCGTCTCAACCTCTTCAAGTATCTGATTTTGGTGAAAAAAAAAAGAAAAGAAAAAGAAACCCCGTCTCTACTAAAAATACAAAATGTTAGCCAGGCATGGTGGTGCATGCCTGTAATCTCAACTACTCGGGAGGCTGAGGCACCAGAATTGCTTGAACCTGGGAGGTGGAGGATGCGGTGAGCTGAGATCGCTGAGATCGCATTATTGCACTCCAGTCTGGGCAACAGGAGCAAAACTCTGTCTCAAAAAAAAAAAAAAAAAAAAAAAAAAAAAAAGGACAAAACAGGAGTTCCGGAGACAGAATCTTGCATAAATGAGAATTTGCCATATGATAGAGAGCCATCACCAACCACTGGGGAAAAGATAGACTTTTTTATAAATGGCGTTGGGACAAGTGGTGATCCATATGGGAAAAGTAAAATTAGATTCCCACCTAACACCACACACAAAGCTCCAGGTGGATTCGGGGCTTACATGTGAATAACAAAATTTTAACACATTTAGAAGAAAATATAGAATATTTTTATGACCTCAGGGTAAGGAACAATTTCTTTTTTAATTAAACTTTTTGTTTGATTACAAGATGCATAAGAAAAGTATAGAAGTCATAAGGGTGCTGCTTGATGACATGTCACAGTGACCCCAGCTGTGTACCCAGCATCCAGACCAACAAGCAGGATGTGGCCAGTGTCTTCCAAAGCCCCTTCATGCTGGAGTCTTGCTCTGTCACCCAAGCTGGAGTGCAGTGGTATGATCTCAGCTCACCGCAACCTCTGCCTCCCAGGTTCAACCTCTGCCTCAGCCTCCCTAGTCACTGGGATACAGATGCCTGCCACCACACCCAGTTAATTTTTGTAATTTTAGTAGAGATGGAGTTTCACCATGTTGGCCAGGCTGGTCTTGAACTCCTGCCCTCAGGTGATCCACCTGTCTCAGCCTCCCAAAGTGCTGAAATTACAGAGCAGGATGACAAAGACTCTATCTTAAAAAAAAAAAAAGGGAATGAGCAGGGCAGAATCACAGAATGTCTGGGTGTGAATCCTGGCTTCTCTTCTTTCCAAGGAAGCAACCTTGGGTGAGTGACCTGACCTCTCTGTGACCATCTCCTCACCTGGAGCAGTTAGGAATGCATTTAGCTGCAAGTAACTGCAGAGCTCCCACCTCCAGCAAAACAGCTTTGTCTCAAAAAGCCCAGCCAGGCCGGCGCGGTGGCTCAAGCCTGTAATCCCAGCCCTTTGGGAGGCTGAGGCGGGTGGATCACGAGATCAAGAGATCTAGACCATCCCGGTCAACATGGTGAAACCCTGTCTCTACTAAAAATACAAAAAATTCGGCTGGGCGCGGTGGCTCAAGCTTGTAATCCCAGCACTTTGGGAGGCTGAGGCGGGCGGATCACGAGGTCGAGAGATCTAGACCATCCTGGTCAACATGGTGAAACCCCATCTCTACTAAAAATACAAAAAATTAGCTGGGCATGGTGGTGCGTGCCTGTAATCCCAGCTACTCAGGAGGCTGAGGCAGGAGAATTGCCTGAACCCAGGAGGCGGAGGTTGCGGTGAGCCAAGATCGCGCCATTACACTCCAGCCTGGGTAACAAGAGAAAAACTCCGTCTCAAAAAAAAAAAAAAAAAAAAAAATTAGCTGGGCAAGGTGGCATGTGCTTGTAAGCCCAGCTACTCAGGAGGCTGAGGCAGGAGAATTGCTTGAACCCAGGAGGCAGAGGTTGCTGTGAGCCAAGATCACGCCATTGCACTCCAGCCTGGGTAACAAGAGCGAAACTCCGTCTCAAAAAAAAAAAAAAAAAAAAAAAGCCCAGCCATATATGGTTACTGGTTTTGGTTCAAGAGCTCAGAGAGACGACTCATCATCTTTATCTTTTTTCTTAGAAAAATCTATTTACCTAAAGACGTCCCATCAACGTCACTGCCAAAGGGAAGCCTTGCAGCCAGTCTGCTGGTTGCACAGACCCAACATTTTCTCAGTGGGTCTCAACCCGGGGTGAACTCACACCTCTAAGTAAGATGTTTGGAAATGTGTGGAGTCATTTTGGGTTGTCACAATGATTTAGCTGCAATTCATGGAATAGTCTTAAATGAAGAATTGTCCTGCCTTAGGGAAAAAAAAAATTGCTGGGTGTGGTGGCTCACGCCTATAATCCCAGCATCTTGGGAGGCCAAGGCGGGTGGTTCATGAAGTCAGGAGGTGGAGACCACCCTGGCCAGCGTGGTAAAACCCTGTCTCTACTAGAAATAAAAAAAATTGGCTGGACACGGTGGCTCACACTTGTAACCCCAGCACTTGGGAGGCCGAGGTGGGCAGATCATGAGGTCAGGAGTTTGAGACCAGCCTGACCAACATGGAGAAACCCAGTCTCTACTAAAAATACAAAAATTAGCTGGGCATGGTGGTGTGCGCCTGTAATCCCAGCTACTCAGGAGGCTGAGGCAAGAGAATTGCTTGAACCCAGGAGGCAGAGGTTGCAGTGAGTGGAGATCGTGCCATTGCACTCCAGCCTGGGTGACAAAGTGAGACTCTGTCTCAAAAAAAAGCCAAAAATTAGCCAGGAATGGTGGCATGTAGCTATAGTTCCAGCTACTCAGGAGGCTGAGGCAGGAGAATTGCTTGAACCCAGAAGGTGGAGGTTGCAGTGAGCTGTGATTGCGCCACAGCACTCCAGCCTGGGTGAGAGAGCAAAACTCCTCAAAAAAAAAAAAAAAAAAGAAAAGAAAAAATTGTCCCGCCCAAATGCCAAACTGTGCGTGTCCCACTGAAAAAAATGCAGCCTCTGTAAGTGGAGGCAGTGACTGGGGAAGGGCTGAGATGCAGGTCGGGCTACCAGCCCTCACTCCCACCACACCCACCTCACAGGCCCGCGCCAGAGAGCACAGCGATGTGCCCGGGCCAGTGCCTGGCACGAGCATATGTTGGGGTCCCCAAGGAGTGCCCTAAAAGGCCCTTTGGCCAGAGTACTGGGGCAAGGTCTGAAACTTGCCAAGAACGACCCATGGGACTGAACGGTGGCCGCAGGTGGAAACAGGGCCTGATTTTCCTCTGAGCTGCTTGCCTCTCTTCTACACTTGCCTGGCCCTCGGCGGCTGCGCAGTGAATCATAGTACATCCCACGGTGGCTCCCCAGATGGATCCTGACTCAGCAGCAGACGCAGCAGGGCAGGCGAAAGGATGTGGGGGAAACCTCACTGCCGTTCGTCACCACGTCCGTCCGCTTGACCCGTTTCACAGCAAGGAGTCAGCCCTGATGGGCGTGTGCCTCGGCCACAGCTTTCAGTGGGCCAGCAAGGTGGCTGGAAGGGCCTCTGCCACCTTCAAGACGGGGGAACAGGAAAGGTGGACCCTGGCCCCACCCCAGCCTTCGGGTCACCACCCATGACGGGGCAAGTAAAGGAAGTTGCCCCGCTTTCCGCTGGAGCCCAAAGCTCAGGCTTCATTTCCCCTAGACAATGTTTGCCATTGTTGCATCTGATGATAAAAGCAAGTCGTATTCAGTATCAAAAAGTTTGAAAGGCGGCCAGGCGTGCTGGCTCACACCTGTAATCCAAGCACTTTGGAGGCCAAGGCGGGTGGATCACCTGAGGTCGGGAGTTCAAGACCAGCCTGACCAACATGGTGAAACCCCCGACTTAAAAAAAAAAAAAAAGTTTGAAAGGCACAAGGAAAGTAAGAATCCAGCCTCCAGCCTGTTGCCCAGCAACAGTCACTCCAGTTGGCTGCTGTATTTCCCACCAGTCTTTTTTTCCGTGTTATGTATGTAAACTATATATATATTATTTTATAGCCAGCTGTTTTTCGTTTAATTCTACATGATGGGCCTTTTGTTGTTTTAAAACACTGTAGACCAGTCGGGTGCGGTGGCTCAAATCGGTCATCCCAGCACTTTGGGAGGCCGAGGCAGGCAGATCGCTTGAGCCCAGGAGTTCAAGACTAGCCTGGGCAACATGGCAAAACCATGTCTCTACCAAAAATACAAAAACTTAGCCAGGCATTGTGCCATGTGCCTGTAGTGTCTGCTACTCAGGAGCCTGAAGTGGGAGGATCCCCTGAGCCCAGAGAGGTTGAGGCTGCAGTGAGCCATGATCGTGCCATCGCACTCCAGCCTGGGTGACAAAGTGAGAACCTGTCTCAAAGAAAAAACAAGCTGGGCACAGTGGCTCACGCCTGTAATCCCAACACTTTGGCAGGTCAAGGAAGGCAGAGCATCTGAGGTCAGGAGTTCAAGACCAGCCTGGCCAACATGGCAAAAGCCTGTCTCTACTGAAAATACAAAAATTAGCTGGCCGTGGTGGCACCTGCCTGTAACCCCGACTACTCAGGAGTCTGAGGCAGGAGAATCGCTTGAACCCGGGAGGTGGAGGTTGCAGTGAGCCAATCGAACCACTGCACTCTGCCCTGGCAACAAAGCAAGACTCTGTCTCAAAAAAAAGAAAAGAAAAGAAAAAAACACACCACTGTAGCAAACTCAGTTCTCCCTCATCCCTTCAGTGCTCCCCCTGCCCGTTTCCCCATATCACCTGTGTGATGGTGGATGGGGGGCACACAGCTGGGCTGAGGACTCACGGAATGACACTTGGGAAGCCAGCATCGGGCACGGTTATACAATTCGAAGCAGGAGGTTCACTGATCTAGCCACCCCAAGTTTGCGACCACACTGGGAAACCCCTGACACTCACACACATACATACCACACACACACACACACACACACACACACACACACACACACACACACAGGGAGGCCACAGAGCACGTAGGCACCTGTGGGCAACTGTTTGGAAATCTCTGAGCTGCTTCTCGGAAAAAGCATTCTCATCTTCCTTGCCCTTCAAAATCAGCAGAAACAAAGTTTCTCACCTTCCAAGCCCAGCGAAGGTCTTTCAATTCCAGTGAGAAAGAGCTGGTGTGGGGTGGATGGTTCCCATGGGAAGGTGTGGGTCACAGGCTGGGCCCTTAGAGCTGGGGAAGTCCCTAGACCAGGTCAGAATCCCAGCTGTCCTCCTTGAGCACCTGCTGTGTGCAGGGCACCCTGCCAAGCATTTGATGAATTAGTTCATCCCATTCTTGTGACACCTCAGCAGGGGAGGTATGATGATCCCCATTTAATGGATGAAGAAACTGAGGTCCTGCAGTTAAGCCAACTTCCTCACTGATGGATCAAGCATCTGAGGCCCAGAGAGTGGAGATGGCCTGTCCAGACTGGGGACCAGCCCAAGGCAAGGCTTGTCCTGCTGGGCCAGGCCCGGCTGCCTCTCTCAGAGGGCCCTGGGAGTTTGCCCTGGACACAGGCGAGGGGCAAAGGCTCACATGGACAGGTCAGGTCAGCATCCAGGTCCTGGACTCTAGGCCTCTCCAACGTCTTCCCACTGCACTCAGCTGACGCCTGGATTCCAGAAAGTCCCAACTGTAGAGGGTCACCCCAGGTACCCTGGGACTTCACACTCTGTGCTTGCTGACATGTGGGGCTGGAATGGTTTCTTCCGCTGGGCATGCAGGCGTGGGAACGGACATACATGCTCTGTCTCCTGGACCAGCTGTCCAGTCACAGCAACAGCACCTGGACCTGTGGGAAGTCCAGCGCTCAGACCTGCCTTCCTCACCGATGCCCTGTGTGACCTGGGCCTGGTCTCACTCCCTCCCTGAGTCCCCGTTGCTCTGCTCCTCTACGGAATCCTACCCTGTGATTCCTGAAGGGGAGGGATGGTAAAGACACATCTCTTTCTTTCTTTTTTTTTTTTTTTTTGAGACGGAGTTTCGCTCTTGTTACCCAGGCTGGAGTGCAATGGCGCGATCTCGGCTCACCGCAACCTCCGCCTCCTGGGTTCAGGCAATTCTCCTGCCCCAGCCTCCTGAGTAGCTGGGATTACAGGCGTGCGCCACCATGCCCAGCTAATTTTTTGTATTTTTAGTAGAGACGGGGTTTCAGCATGTTGACCAGGATGGTCTCGATCTCTCGACCTCGTGATCCACCCGCCTCGGCCTCCCAAAGTGCTGGGATTACAGGCTTGAGCCACCGCGCCCGGCCTAAGACACATTTCTTTCTTTTGTTTTTCTTTTTTAGAGATAAGATGTGGTGGCCTGGGTCTGTGGCTCATGCCTGTAATTGCAGCATTTTGGAAGTGCAAGGCAGGTAGATCACTTGAGGTCAGGAGTTCAAGACCAGCCTGGCCAACATGGTGAAACTCTGTCTCTACTAAAAATACAAAAATCAGCCAGGTGTGGTGGCATGAGCCTATAATCCCAGCTACTTGAGAGGTTGAGACAGGAGAATCACTTGAACCTGGGAGGTAAAGGTTGCAGTGAAACGAGATCACGCCACTGCGCTCCAGCCTGGGTGACAGAGCGAGACTCTGTCTCAAAAAAAAAAAAAAAAAAAAAAATCTGGCTATGCTGCACAGGCTGGAGAGCAGTAGCTATTCACAGCACCGTCCCACTACTGAGCAGTACAGGAGTCCTGACCTGCTTGTTTCCTACCTGAGCCAGTTTACCCTGCCTTAGGCAATCTGGTAGTCCCTGTTCTCAGAAGATCACATTATTAATGCTAAACTTAGTGTGGACCAGCATAGTGCATTACAGCCCAGAACCCCTGGGCTCGAGCCATTCTCCTGCCTCAGCCCCCTGAGTAGCTGGGACTGCAGGTGTACATGCCATTTCACCTCTTGTGCTAATTCTTTTTTTTTTTTTTTTTTTTTTGAGATGGAGTCTTGCTCTGTTGCCCAGGTGGGAGGGGAGTGCAGTGGCAGGATCTCAGCTTACTACAAAGTCTACCTCCCGGGTTCAAGGGATTTTCCTGCCTCAGCCTCCCAAGTAGCTAGGAACACAGACGTGTGACACCACACCCAGCTACCTTTTGCATTTTTAGTAGAGACGAGGTTTCCATGTTGGCCAGGCTGGTCTTCAACACCTGACCTCAAGTGATCTGCCTGTCTTGGCTTCCCAAAGTGCTGGGATTACAGGCATGAGCCACCGTGCCTGGCCTGTTTTGCTTATTCTGATAGATTGGCAGTGACTGTTTGGATCACTGTGGGGAGGAGGGCTGTGCAGCTGTGTGGTGACAGATTGGCAATGGCAATGTCTGCCATGGGCTAGGAGGCAGCAGTGGTGGCTTCTGTGCTGTGTGTTTGCCATAACTGTGAACCCTCAAATATCCTGTCCACATGGACCCTGAAGGAGCTCCCCAAATGCTACCCGTAGGTGATATGTCCTAGTAACCCATTTCTATGAAGACGGCCCTTGGAGAAATGCTGTGGCTGTTGAGGGGATTTTGCATTAGTTCCTGCATCTCATAGCCACTTCCTGTCCCAGATACCTGGCCCCAGTCCCTACTCTGAGGTTTATCCGTGAGGTCACAACTGTCGTCTTGAAGCCTCTGATCCTGAGGACTCCTGTCACATAGAACAGCGGTCTCCAGCTGCTTCCTTTCCTGGCAGCGCCCCTGCTTCTAGATGCCCCCATTACCAAAACTCACACCCACTCCTGACCCAGTCAGGGGTGACATGCAAATTCAGACCTGGCTGCAATGTTGAATCACCTGACTTTCCAAAGAGTGCGTCTTAAAAGGAGACACTGCGCCGGGTGGGGTGGCTCATGCCTGTAATCTCAGTACTTTGGGAGGCTGAGGTGGGTGAATTGCTTGAGCCCAGGAGTTCAAGACCAGCCTGAGCAACTTATCAAGACCCCCATCTCTATTTTTTTTTTTTTTTTTGAGACAGAGTCTTACTTTGTCGTCAGGCTGGAGTGCAGTGGCCTGAATCTCGGCTCACTGCAATCTCTGCCTCCCAGGTTCAAGTAATTCTCCTGCCTCAGCCTCCTGAGTAGCTGGAATTACAGGTGCGCACCACCATGCCCGGCTAATTTTTGTATTTTTAGTAGAAATGGGGTTTCATCATGTTGGTCAGGATGGTCTCAATCTCTTGACCTCGTGATCCTCCTACCTTGTCCTCCCAAAGTGCTGGGATTACAGGTATGAGCCACTGTGTCTGGCCCCCATCTCTATTTTTAAAATAATTATTTAATTAAAAAATTTTTTTAAAAAAGCAGATACTGCAGTCTCTGTAATGGTGACATTCTAGACATGTGCCAGGTGGAAGGGGACACATCTGAGCGTCTGGGGACTGCCTGACATTCCTCAGATCAGCCTGGGCCGGTGTGTGTCCAGACTGGCTTCACCCCACCTTTGTCACTGTTTGCTACGCCCTGAGCAGGTCTCTGCTGTATTTCCTCCTGGAGAGTCTTGTTTGGCTGTGATAGGCGATTCCACTCCACCCTGTTTCCCAAGCCTTCTGGGATGTAGGGCTCCCCACCCAGTGCTGAGGCCAAGGGAAAAGCCTGGTGCTCCGAGAGTCAGTCAGTGGATCCAAAATTCCCAGAGAATGACTGCAGGGGAAGGCAAAGAGTATTTCTCAGGATCCCAGAATTTTCCTGAAAGCAGGAAAAGCGGTGGTCCCATAATCCCGCCTCTGCCCAGTACACACACGAATTCCACAGCCCCTCAGCAAATGGCTGGCCGGCTTCCGCTTGAATGCCTCCAGAGACGGGGGGCTCAATTGGGAAGGATGGAGGTTTTAGATAGTGTGTATTTCTTCTTTGTGTTATCATGTACATTCAAGTTTTCCAAAGTGAAATCATTCATTCCACAACTGTTGATGGGGCACCTACTAGGTGCCAGTCACTTTCTAGGCATCAGAGATACAGCCATGAGACAAACACAGAAATCTCCCCCCACACAGGCCTGACGTTCCCGTTGGGAAGAAAGGCAATAAACAAGTGAGAGTACCGAGGGTGTCCCGCGGTGAAGGGACAGAAATGAAGCGAGGATGGGGAGTGCTGTGTTTGCATTTCTACATCCTACAGTCAGTAAAGGTGACCGTTGAGAAAAGTCCCAAAAGAGATGAGGGGGCTAGGACAAGTGGGTGTCATGGAAGAGAGGTCTAGGCAGAGGGATGGCCAGTGCCCAGGCCACGTGGCAGGTGTGTGGTGGGAGGGAGGGAGGAACAGCAGGAAGGCCAGTGTGGCTGAGCTGGATGTGCCGGGTGGTGGACTGTGGGAATGTATGAGGCAGGCCGGCGAAACTTACTAACACAAGAAACTGGATTTCGGCCAGGCGCGGTGGCTCATTCCTGTAATCCCAACACTTTGGGAGGCTGAGGCAGGTGGATCACTTGAGGTCAGGAGTTTGAGACCAGCCTGCTCAACATGGTGAAAACCCATCTCTACTAAAAATACAAAAATATATATATCTATATATATATCTGGACATGCTGATGTGTGCTCGCTAGCTGGCGTGGTCCCAGCTACTAAGGAGGCTGAGGCAGGAGGCAGAAGTTGCAGTCGGCTGAGATTGTGCCATTGCACTCCAGCCTGGGCAACAGAGCGAAAAAGAAATGTCTTTCATAATGGAAGAAACTGGATTTTTTTTTTTTTTTTAATAGGAAAGGGTTGGGTTTTAGTAGAAGCTGAAACCCAGATAAAAAGAGAGCGAATACCCAAATCCAGCCATGGGGAGGGAGCCAAGTGAGGGCCATCCTGGGAGCCGCATGACAGGAGCACACAGCTGGAGCTCACGGCACACACATGACGGAACACACAGCTGGATCACAGCACACGCATGGCAGGAGCACACAGCTGGACTCTGACAGTGCTAAGCACCTGGAACCAAAGGGACAGGGGAACTGGGTTATCACAATCAGTTGTATTGATCTAGGAAAACTGAAACCAAATTACATGGAGCAAGAGGCTTATGGGAAAGTGCTGGGCTGCCGAGACCTGGAGGGGGATGGGAAGGGTGCTTGTGTTCTCCGGCCTGGATCTGAGGAAGAGGGTGCAGAGATGAAATGATGCCATCCCTGGCTGCTGGCTAGGGTCTGTGCACACCTTCTCTGGGGACACTTACCAAGACAGGGGCTTTAGCAGGCCAGGGAGTACCTGGGGAGGGGGGAGGGCTCGGCATTTGTTTTGTAAATGCCTTAGTGTGAGTCAGTCCTAGGAGCCTGGTTGGCCTTAGCTGCCCTGATCCTTGAGGGTCAAACACCAACCCTGGAGCTGTTGTTAAGGAGGGTGGCAGCTAGGTCCCCACAGGACGTCCACCCCGTCATCGTTTAGGGACTGGCATTCTTTTTTTTTTTTTTTTTTTTTTTTTTGAGACGGAGTTTCGCTCTTGTTACCCAGGCTGGAGTGCAATGGCGCGATCTCGGCTCACCGCAACCTCCGCCTCCCGGGTTCAGGCAATTCTCCTGCCTCAGCCTCCTGAGTAGCTGGGATTATAGGCACGCGCCACCGTGCCCAGCTAATTTTTGTATTTTTAGTAGAGACGGGGTTTCACCATGTTGACCAGGATGGTCTCGATCTCTTGACCTCGTGATCCACCCGCCTTGGCCTCCCAAAGTGCTGGGATTACAGGCTTGAGCCACCGCGCCTGGCGGAACTGGCATTCTTAACACGTCTGTAGTCCCAGTAGTATGGGAAGCTCAGACCTGCTCTGCGACTTGGTAACTAAGCTTAGGCTGAGGCCTCTTACTTCAGGTCTGCCTGGCCACCCTATCTCACCCTTCTCATCAAACAAAATTAGAGCTACAGATTCCAGCTCCAACAGGGATTAAAGAACAAACAGCAGTGACAGGAAAGGAAGTGGGAGTTGAAGTGAGACAGGGCGGGACAGGAGGAGGGTGAAAGACCACAGGGAGATACTGGCCACAAGTTTGTGGTTTCATCTTTTTTTTTTTTTAAGATGGAGTCTCACTCTGTTGCCCAGACTGGAATGCAGTGGCTCGATCTTGGCTCACTGCAACCTCCACCTCCTGGGTTCAAAAAGTGATTCACCTGCCTCAGCCTCCTGAGTAGCTGGAACTACAGGCGCACATCATCATGCCCAGCTAATTTTAGTATTTTTAGTAGAGATGGGGTTTCGCCACGCTGGCCAGGCTGGTCTCGAATTCCTGACCTCAAGTGATCCGCCTGCCTCGGGCCTCCCAAAGTGCTGGGATTACAGGTGTGAGCCACCATGCCTGGCATGTGCACTCATCTTTTTAAAATTTTTGCCAGGCGTGGTGGCTCATGCCTGTAATCCTAGCACTTTGGGAGGCCAAAGTGGGTGGATCACCTGAGGTCAGGAGTTCAAGACCAGCCTGGCCATCATGGTGAAACCCCATCTTTTTAAAAACAAAACAAAACAAAAAAAGTAAAAAAAAGTAAAAAATAAAAAAATAATAAAAATAAATTTTTTTTTTTAGAGAATGGTCGTGCTTTGTTGTCCAGGTTGGTTTTGAACTCCTGACCTCAAGTGATCCTCCTGCTTCGGCCTCCCAAAGCACTGGGATTATAGGCAGAAACCACCACGCCTGGCCCTGTGCTTTCATCTTGAACACTGCCCAGCCCTAGCCTAGGGTGGCCAGCCAGGGACACACAGAACTCTTAGTCCTTCGCCAGGACCTGACAGAGCACCATTGTTACAGTCACGGACATAGTTCATTATCTTCCAAATGTACTTTTGACGTGTATGTATTTATTCACTTTGATCCTGGGTGAGAGGAATCAGAGTCACAAGGCCAGGTTTTAGTGTACTTTCTCCCAGAACTTCAAAGAGAGAGGCCCTTGGGGGGTCCAGGTCTCAACAGGGATTGTGACTACCACATTCCCTTTCTACTCTCTGCCCCAGGCTCCGTATGCCTTCCTTGCCCAGCCCAACAGACCTGACCAAGGTTAGCAATTACGGCCAGGAACTGATGCCAAAGAGCTTAGTAAGGTCCATGCTCCCAACGCAAACCCTTACTGGTCCCTGGGGTCAGCCAGACATGGGATGGAATGCTACCTCCACCACTTCCTGTACATGTGACCTTGAGCAAGTTACTTAATCCGGCAAAGACTAAATGTTTTTTTTTTTTTTTTTTTGAGACGGAGTTTCGCTCTTGTTACCCCAGGCTGGAGTGCAATGGCGCGATCTCGGCAATTCTCCTGCCTCAGCCTCCTGAGTAGCTGGGATTACAGGCACACGCCACCATGCCCAGCTAATTTTTTGTATTTTTAGTAGAGACGGGGTTTCACCATGTCGACCAGGATGGTCTCGAACTCTCGACCTCGTGATCCACCCGCCTCGGCCTCCCAAAGTGCTGGGATTACAGGCTTGAGCCACCGTGCCCGGCAAAGACTAAATCTTCTTATCTGTGAAATGGGTAGCGCTTACTTTATTATGGAGTTGCTGGGAGAATTACATGAAACCTTGCATGTAAAACCTTTAGCATCGTGCCAGCGCACAGCAAGTTGGCCATTACGGTTCTTTTAGTTAGCATCACTGTCGGCTTGACCACCTTACAATTTATTGTTGACACAGGATTTCACTGCCCAAGTTTGCATTTGTGTTTATGATTGTGTTGGCATCGAGCAGTCCTTTTCAATTGCTGCTGGCTAACAAGAAAAGAACAGAGGCGGATTTAATGCGTAAATGATGCGTTGAAGCCAAGTGAAGGCCAAATGATGTAACAGCCCACTGTGCAAACAACAGTATTGCAGTAATTCAAACAGAGAAAAGTGGGGAGAACTGTCATTCCCCAGTGCAGGGGAGCATCCGTATGCATGTCAAGCTCAAAAGCAGATCCGCCCTGAGTGGTCAGTCCCATGTCACTAAAACTAGCAATGTGGCTTCAGCCAAACAATGTAATCCTTCTCATTAAACAGATATTGTTACTTCAAATTTCACTGGGTTTGCGGTTTTGTTTATATTTACTATGTACATTTCTCCGATGTAGATGTATTGCTAAGTGAAAAAAAACTTGTAATATGCCTTTTTTTTTTTTTTCTTTTTTTTTGAGGCAGAGTTTCACTCTTGTTACCCAGGCTGGAGTGCAATGGCGCGATCTCGGCTCACCGCAACCTCCGCCTCCTGGGTTCAGGCAATTCTCCTGCCTCAGCCTCCTGAGTAGCTGGGATTACAGGCACGTGCCACCATGCCCAGCTAATTTTTAGTATTTTTAGTAGAGACGGGATTTCACCATGTTGACCAGGCTGGTCTCGATCTCTTGACCTCGTGATCCACCCGCCTCGGCCTCCCAAAGTGCTGGGATTACAGGCGTGAGCCACCGCGCCCGGCCTGTAATATGCCTTTTGATTAAAAAGAGGATTTTGGGCGCAGTGGCTCAAGCCTATCCCAGCACTTTAGGAGGCTGAGGCAGGTGGATCACGAGGTCAAGAGATCGAGACCATCCTGGTCAACATGGTGAAACGCAGCCTCTACTAAAAATATAAAAAAAATAGCTGAGTGTGGTGGCACACGCCTGTAGTCCCAACTACTAGGGAGGCTGAGGCAGAAGAATCGCTTGAACATGGGAGGTGAAGGTTGCAGTGAGCTGAGATTGCACCACTGCATTTCAGCCTGGGTGACAGAGCAAGACTCTGTCTCAAAAAAAAAAAAAAAAAAGGAAATATGCCGGGCGCTGTGGCTCACGCCTGTAATCCCAGCTCTTAGGGAGGCAGAGGCGGGAGGATAGCTTTAGCCCTGGAGTTCGAGACCTGCCTGGGCAATATAGCAAGACCCCGTTCTCCACAAAAAGGAAAAAAAAACCAAAAAGACAAAAAAAAAAAAAAAAAAAAAAAGGGAAATATAGGCCAGGTGCAGCCATGTCTGTAACCCCAGCACTTTGGGAGGCCAAGGCAGGTGGATCACCTGAGGTCAGGAGTTTGAGACCAGTCTGGCCAACATGGCAAAACTCCGACTCTACTAAAAATACCAAAATTAGTTGGGCCTGATGGCATACACTTGTAATCCCAGCTACTCCAGAGGCCGAGGCTGGAGGATTGCTTGAGCCTAGGAGGTGGGGGTTGCAGTGAGCTGAGATCACGCCACTGCACTCCAGCCTGGGTGACAGAAGTGAGACTCCATCTCAAAAATAAAATAAATAAAATAAAATAGGGAGTATAAAAATACAGATAAACATATATGCTTGTATATGTATATATCTACATATTTTTTTTTCTTTTGGCAAAAGGAAACACTAGAAGGATAAATCAGATCCAATAAAAATTTGTACTTGGGTGTGGAGAGGGACCCCACAGAAAGAACGGAGGTCAAAGCAAGATTGTTTTATTTGTATTTTTCCATGTAGTTTTCACCTTCAAGTCATGTATTGCCTATTCACCTTGGATTGATGTTTGCATAGGAGCTGTAAGGAGGATGATTCCTGACATCACAAAAATAACTGACATCAGTATTGGGCAGGAGTAGGGACGGGGCGCTGCAGGAGTCTCTTTCCTGTAAAGAATGTATGTAGCTCGAATTGGAGACCGACTGCCACAGCCAGCCAGAGCCCTGTTGCTTCCCAGGAAAATAATCTTCCTAGAACACTACTTAGAAATGATTCATTCTCGGCTAGGCTTGGTGGCTCACGCCTGTAATCCCAGCATTTTGGGAGGCCGAGGCAGGCAGATCGCGAAGTCAGGAGATCGAGACCATCCTGGCCAACATGGTGAAACCCCTTCTGTATTAAAAATACAAAAATTAGGCCGGGCACGGTGGCTCAAGCCTGTAATCCCAGCACTTTGGGAGGCCGAGGTGGGTGGATCACAAGGTTAAGAGATCGAAACCATCCTGGTCAACATGGTGAAACCCCGTCTCTACTAAAAATACAAAAAAATTAGCTGGGCATGGTGGCACGTGCCTGTAATCCCAGCTACTCAGGAGGCTGAGGCAGGAGAATTGCCTGAACCCAGGAGATGGAGGTTGCGGTGAGCCGAGATCGGGCCATTGCACTGCAGCCTGGGTAACAAGAGCAAAACTCTGTCTCAAAAAAAAAAAAAAAAAACACACACAAAAATTAGCCAGGCATGGTGGCACGTGCCTGTCATTCCAGCTACTCAGAGGCTGAGGCAAGAGAATTGCTTGAACTCAGGAGGCAGAGGTTGCAGTGAGCCGAGATTATGCCATTGCACTCTAGCCTGGGCAACAAGAGCAAGACTCAGGAGGCTGAGGCATGAGAATGGCTTGAACCTGGGAGACGGAGGCTGCAGTGAGCTGAGACTGTGCCACTGCACTCCAGGCTGGGCGACAGAGTGAGACTCTTGTCTCAAAAGAAAAAAAAAATGAAAAAAAGAAATGATTCCTTCTCTCTAAAACGGACAAGGCCAGGGAGATGGGCCCTGCTGGGATGTCCTGAGAGCACTTAGCAAGCCTAATGAGGTAGCTGTCAGAAGCAGTGTGGCCACCTGTCCCCCGGTGGCCGGGCCACCAGGGCCCGTTAGAGAGCACTGCCCACGAGTGTACCTCAAATGGGTTTTAGGTCCCCTCCTCCCACAAGCAGACACCATGGCAGCCGATGCCAGCCTCAGTCAGCCTGGTCCGTGTGCCCCAGGTAGCTGCCCACATATTTTGCATGGCATCATGTGTGGTGTCACGTGAACAAGTTGGGAGGCACTGGCCTCAGAGGACTGTTTGCTGACCTCTGACCTCAGGGCAAGAGATCAAAGGAGCAGGAATCTTTTTTTTTTTTTTTTTTTTTTTTTTTAGACGGAGTTTCGCTTTTGTTACCCAGGCTGGAGTGCAATGGCGCCATCTCGGCTCACTGCAACCTCCACCTCCTGGGTTCAGGCAATTCTCCTGCCTCAGCCTCCTGAGTAGCTGGGATTACAGGCACGAGCCACCATGCCCAGCTAATTTTTTGTATTTTTAGTAGAGACGGGGTTTCACCATGTTGACCAGGATGGTCTCGATCTCTCGACCTCGTGATCCACCCGCCTCGACCTCCCAAAGTGCTGGGATTACAGGTTTGAGCCACCGCGCCCGGCCTAGGAGCAGGAATCTTACAAAATGGGTACAAGGGCACCTCACCGGCCACCCTGGAACCAGGCCACACCAAAGCCTGCACTGAAAGTACACAGCCGTGCAAGGAGACTGGCAGCCCTCTCCTGAGAGAAAAATCACCTGCCAGCACGGAGCTGCAGTCAGAGCAGAGGCTCAGCCATGAAACAAAGCCAACAGAGAAGGGTCGGAGAAGCCTTCGGGCCAACCAGCTGGGAGAACACGCCCCTTCAGGGGCGGGGAGGTGGAGCACAACCCCAGCAGCCCTTGCTGCTGGCTGGCAGAGTGCTGCGCGTGTCACAGCTGTCACTGACGACAGGGTACTGCTCTTACCCATTTTACAGAGGAGGAAACTGAGGCCCCGAGAGGGTGAGTAATTTGCCCAGGGACATTCAAGAGCATTTCAGAGCTGAATTTGAATCGAGGGCGGGGCTGGAGCCTCCCAACATTGCAGCCTCCTAACAAGCTTGTGGAGGGGAAGGGCGGACCAGCACTTCAGTGGCACAGATATATATATGTTTTTTGATAGAGTCTTGCCCCGTTGCCAGGCTGGAGTACAGTGGCACGATCTCGGCTCACTGCAACCTCCACCTCCCGGGTTCAAGTAGTTCTCCTGCCTCAGCCTCCCAGGTAGCTGGGATTATAGGAGTGAGCCACCACGTCCAGCAATTGTTTTGTTGATTTAGTAGAACCGGTTTCACCATGTCGGTCAGGCTGGTTTCGAACTCCTGACCTCGTGATCCGCCCGCCTCGGCCTCCCAAGGTGCTTAGATTACAGACGTGAGCCACCGTGCCCGGCTCAGTGGCACAAATATTATTTTAAAAAAATCAGGCCGGGCGCGGTGGCTCATTCCTGTAATCCCAGCACTTTCGGAGGCTGAGGAGGGAGGAATCGCTTGACACCAGGAGTTCTAGACCAGCCTGGACAACATGGTGAGACCTTGTCTTTTTGAAAGAATAAAAAAATTCCGGGGGCTACAATACCACTGATTTGATAATGGAAAAAAAAAAAAAAAGGAAAAAAAAATTCAGGAGGCATGGTGGCACGTGCTTGTAGTCCCAGCTACTCAGGAAGCTGAGATGGCAGGATTCCTTGAGCCCAGGAGTTCAAGGCTGTCATATGCTCTGAGGGCACCTGTGAAGAGCCACTGCACCCCAGACCGGACAACAGAGCACCACTGTTTCAGACAAAAACCAAAGAACCAGAAAAATCAGCATGTACTACTGTGAGAACATAGGTGAACAATTCCTGTCCAAGAAAAAGTCAAATGTGAATCACAGCTGAGCCACCCACATCACGAAGGCTGAGTGAATCTGTGTCTGATTTAGCCACAGTTCAGCCCTCTTGCAGAGGCAGAAAGCAGAGTGGTTGAAGTGTGTAGGCTTTCTGTTCTTACATCCCAGGTTCAAATCCTGGCTCTTTATCTTCCTTAGTGACTCCGAGCAGGCCCTCCAGGTCTCAGTTTCCTGATCTGTGAAACGGGGATCACCTGCCTCAAGGGATGTCATGAGCAACAGATGAAGCAATCATCATAAGGCATTGAGCTCAGGGCCTCACAGCGTAAATGCCCTGTGAGTTTCAGCTGTTAACTCAAAGCAGCTTTTTGTTGCCAAGACTCTGGCTAAAGATGCCCAAGGGCTATGGTTTACGGAGAAGCACCTGAACCCACCTAAGCAGTTGGGTTGGGGGATCCCAGCCCTGGCTGCCCTGCCAGCTCTTGTCCTGCAGATGCCTTTACTTCGAAGGCCAGTTGTGTGGTGCCCCTCCTGTCCAGCCTTGCCAGGTCTGTGCAGAAGCCTACCACCTGCTTACTGGTTTATAAAAGTCACTCAAGGGCCGGGCACTTGAGTCACTTTATAAGAGTCACTCAAGGTGGTGACTCATGCCTGTAATCCCAGAACTTTGGGAGGCCAAGGTAGGTGGTTCACTGGAGGTTAAGAGTTTGAGAGCAGCCTGGCCAACATAGTGAAACAAACCCCAGTTCTACCAAAAATACAAATAATTAGCTGGGTATGGTGGCGCATGCCTGTAATTCCAGCCACTCGGGAGGCTGAGGCACAAGAATCGCTTGAACCTGGGAGGTGGAGACTGCAGTGAGCTGAGAGTGTGCCACTGCTCTCCAGCCTGGGTGACAAAGTGAGACTCTGTCTCAAAAAAACAAAAAGAAGGCCGGGTGCAGTGGCTCACGCTTGTAATCCCAGCACTTTGGGAGGCTGAGGCGGGTGGATCACGAGGTCAAGAGATCGAGACCATCCTGGTCAACATGGTGAAACCCCGTCTCTACTAAAAATACAAAAATTAGCTGGGCATGGTGGTGCACGCCTGTAATCCCAGCTACTCGGGAGGCTGAGGCAGGAGAATTGCTTGAACTCGGGAGCTGGAGGTTGCAGTGAGCCGAGATCGCGCCATTGCACTCCAGCCTGGGTAACAAGAGCGAAACTCCGTCTCAAAAAAAATTAAAAAAAAGAAAAAGAAAAAAAAGTCACTTGACTCCCCCACGCCAGTCCCCTACATTTCACGTCGGAAAGGTCACCTATGGTGCCTCCTGTGTCAGGCTGTGCTGGGTTCCCACACAAACCCCCCATATCTCTACTCCCCATGGTAGTCAGAGGAGCCTATAAAAAGGGTAAATTTGGAGGCCAGGCACGGTGGCTCAAGCCTGTAATCCCAGCACTTTGGGAGGCCAAGGTGGGTAGATCACGAGGTCAAGATATCGAGACCATCCTGGTCAACATGGTGAAACCCCGTCTCTACTAAAAATACAAAAAAGTAGCTGGGCATGGTGGCGCATGCCTGTAATCCCAGCTACTCAGGAGGCTGAGGCAGGAGAATTGCCTGAACCCAGGAGGCTGAGGTTGCCGTGAGCCGAGATCGCGCCATTGCACTCCAGCCTGGGTAACAAGAGCGAAACTCCGTCTCAAAAAAAAAAAAAAAAGGGTAAATTGGCTGTCGTGGTGACTCATGCCTGTAATCCCAGCACTTTTGGAGGCCAAGGGGGGAGGATTGCTTGAGGCCAGCATGGACAATGGAGAGAGAGCCCATCTCTTTTTTTTTTTTTTTTTTGAGACGGAGTTTCGCTCTTGTTACCCAGGCTGGAGTGCAATGGCGCCATCTCGGCTCACTGCAACCTCCGCCTCCTGGGTTCAGGCAATTCTCCTGCCTCAGCCTCCTGAGTAGCTGGGATTACAGGCATGTGCCACCATGCCCAGCTAATTTTTTGTATTTTTAGTAGAGACGGGGTTTCAGCATGTTGACCAGGATGGTCTCGATCTCTCGACCTCGTGATCCACCCGCCTCGGCCTCCCAAAGTGCTGGGATTACAGGCTTGAGCCACCGCGCCTGACCTGAGAGCCCATCTCTTAAATTAAATTTAAAAATTTAAACATAAAACAAAAAAATTTTTTTTTGAGACGGAGTCTCACCCTGTCGCCCAGGCCGGAGTGCAACAGGGCAATCTCAGCTCACTGCAACCTCCACTTCCAGGGCTCAAGTGATTCTCCTGCCTCAGCCTCCCAAGCATTTGGGATTACAGGTTTGTGCCACCATGCCTGGCTAATTTTTTGTATCTTTAGTAGAGACAGGGTGTCACTAAAACCTGTTGGTCAGGTTGGTCTTGAACTCCTGACCTTGTGATCCACCCGCCTTGGCCTCCCAAAGTGCTGGGATTACAGGCGTGAGCCACTGTGCCCAGCCAGCCAAAAGACATTTTTAAAGGGTAAATCAATCAAATTTCCAAAAGAATTTTGAGAATCGGGCCGGGCGCAGTGGCTCACGCCTATAATCCTAACACTTTGGGAGGCCGAGGCAGGTGGATCACGAGGTCGAGAGATCGAGACCATCCTGGTCAACATGGTGAAACCCCGTCTCTACTAAAAAAACAAAAAATTAGCTGGGCATGGTGGCCCGTGCCTGTAATCCCAGCTACTCAAGAGGCTGAGGCAGGAGAATTGCCTGAACCCAGGAGGCGGAGGTTTCGGTGAGCCGAGATCCCGCCATTGCACTCCAGCCTGGGTAACAAGAGTGAAACTCCGTCTCAAAAAAAAAAAAAAAAAAGAATTCTGAGAATGCAGAGCCCATTGCTCTGATAATTAAATTCAACATCCATACCCAGCCTGGCAAGTGCTCTGTGATCCAGCCCCTTACCCACCTCTTATCTCATCTCTCCTGCTCCTCCCCTCTCCTCCGTGCTCCAAGAAGTGTCTGCTCTGCAAGTGCATAAGCTCATGCTCCTGGGCCCACGTCCTTGCCCTTCCATCTGCCTGGGGCACCCTTCCTCAAGATCGTTTTATTTTTGCCTCTTTCTTCAGCCTCAGCTCAATCACCTCCTCCCAGAGGTCTTCCCTGACCACCCCAGGGATAGCACCGTCCCCTTCCCCTTCCTCAGGCATCCCCACATTATCTTCTTTACTATTTCCTTCCAGAGATCTTACCCAGTCCCCTACATTTCACATCAGGAGGGTCACCTATGGTGTCTCCTGTGTCGGGCTGTGGTGGGTTCCCACATGAAACCCCTATACCTCTACTCCCCACGGTAGTCAGAGGAGCTCAGAACTTCTCTCCTAAACTGGCTTATTCACCCGTGAACTGCAGCTTCCCTCACTGTAACTGAAGCACCGGAAGAGGTCCTGCACCCAGCAGGCACTCAGTCAGTATCTGAGGAATGAATGAATGAAAGGCCTGGTGCACCATCAACCTCCACGAAAGCAGTTTTCTTTTCACATAGAATTCCTCCCTATCACAGCCCCTCTCTTGCTCCCCCGCCTCGCTGAGGCGCTCCTGAGAACCTCTGTGGGGGTCTCCATCAGCCAAAATGCATCTGCACAGTCAGGGAGGGCCCCTCGCTGCCGCTCGCAGCGCTCCCTCCTGCCAAGTGCAGCCCCTCGGGCACGAGCCTGTAACACACAGGTTGGCACCCGGTGTCTGGCTCCTGTAAATGCTCTCTGCTCCCAGGTGTGCCATGCCCCATTGAGGCACAGCACTCACCCTCCTCCAGGTATTAATTGACTTTTTCCCCAGCAGTGTTTGTTTTAGGGATTAAAGTTTGTGGAGGAGCCTATAATTTCCAGAATCATCTGTTTCTTTCCTGGCAGCCAGCACATTTGTTATTCTATTTTCCCAAGCCCCTGATAATACCGTTCCAGACATGTTGGTTTGGTGGCATCCACCAATGGAAAGACTCTCTGGGGTCTGTCCTAGGTCGGAGGACAGGCTCTTGGGCAACATGGAGGGATGCTGGAGCCAAGTCTTTGTGCCATTCCTATCCTTCCCTGCTTAGGACAACCTTACAGCCCATGATCCCTTTTCTTCTTTTTTTTCCTCTTTTCTTTTTAAGTACTACAGTGACCCCGTATTTATTCAGCATAGTCAGGCAGTGGACTACTCCACACTACCGAATTTTCAAAATAAAGCCATTCAAGCACTAAAACTTTAAACACCACATCTTCAAAACAGCTTTGCTGAGATGTAACTGACACACTCTAAACTTCGTGGATTTAGAGTGGACAACCTGATATGTTTTGACATATGGACACACCCAGGAAGCCATCACCACAATCAAGATAATGAACACGTCCATCATTCCCAAGAGTTTCCTCCTGCCCCTCCCTGCCCGCTTCCCCAAGCAACCACACTAGTCTGTTTCCGAATACATCTTTAATGCTGCAATGGCCCGCACACCTCCCCCTCTTAGAAAACGGAGTATAATCAACATGATCTATCCTTTCCTTGATTCAGCATTATCGCCATCATGACGGAAAGCGATGTCCTCAGAGGTCATGAGGATGCCTAAGATTGTTTGCCCTGATCACTAAATGGCCCTTTGTTGTGCTTCTATACTGGGCGGTTTTAAGTTCGGGAATTTTCTCTCTCACTGGCAGCTGTCTTGGTGCTTAGTTCCCAGCAGACAACTCTTGCTGCCTCGAACCCTGGCAGATTAACCACAATCCCATGACGTTCACACTCCTCACTCTGTGACAGTAGGTCTCCACTGGGAGTGATTTTGTCTCCCAAGGGACCTTTGGCAATGCCTGGAGGTCTTTTTGGTTGTCATCAAGGGAGCAGGAGTGCTACAGGCTGCTAATGTTTCGCGGCCAGGGATGTGACTGAACATCCTGCAATGTACAGTGCAGCCTCCCCTACAGAGAATTATCCGACCCAGGAGGTCAATAATGCTGAGGTTGAGAAACCCTGTTCAGGATGACAAACTGACTGAAAAACTCAACAAGAAGCTATGAGGGTGGCCGGGCACAGTGGCTCACGCCTAATAATCCCAGCACTTTAGGAGGCTGAGGTGGGTGGATCACTTGAGGTCAAGAGTTCGAGACCAGCTTGGCCAACATAACAAAATCCCATCTCTATACTCCAAGAAAGAAAAAAAAAAAAACCCAAAAACCAAAACCAAAACAAAATCCCATCTCTAGTGAAAAACAAAACAAAACAGTGGTGTGCACCTGTAATCCCAGCTACTCAGGAGGCTGAGGCATGAGAATCACTTGAACCGGGGAGGCAGAGGTTGCAGTGAGCTGTGATCAGGCCATTGCACTCCAGCCGGGGCGACACAGTGAGAGTCTGACTCATAAAAAAAAAAAAAAAAAACAACCAAAAAACAAACAAAAAGAAGCTATGAGGATTGAGTGATTCACATTTCTGAATCAAGAGAGAAGGAAGGGCAGCAGGCTTACTGAAGCTGGAAGGCCAGGGAGGGCACAGACTCAGGAAGATCCTGGTGTGTCCCAGGTACCTCCGTGCAACCCTACTAGAGGTGGTCTCCGGCTTCCGAAGGACAAGCTCTAAGGGACCCAGCTCTGGGGCACCAGAGCCCAGCATTCAGCAGCTGCTCATTGAATATCGGCCAGGTGAGACTGCTCCCAAAGCATTTATTAGGTACGTAATTGTGGCAGCACTGGCTGGCCACGGAAGGCAAGGCAGAAGACAAGGAGCTGGAGCTGGCGAAAGGAAGCCATTAAGTCAGCCAGTGGCTGGGATGCGGCAAAGCCAGGCAGAAGGTAAGCGCAGACCCACTCCAATAAGTGAGGGAAATGAGAAGAGTTGGCCATGCTTGGATCCAGTCCCAGCGCTACCAGTTATGTCACCACCGCATCCCTTCTAGCTCCTCCCCCCACCCACAGACACCCTGTTTGCCTGTCATATAAAGAAGGTTTTCCCAAAGTGGTTTAGCCAGACCTGGAAGGGCCCCGCCCTAGGACGGGATAGGAGCCTGACTGCAGCCGGTGGCGGGGAAGCCCCAGCGGCCAGGAAGGATCCCAGGTGTTCTGGAGCTGGATGGTGAAGTATGGACACACTTGATTCGATTTTGCGTTGACTTAGAGGTTTAATTATTTTAGGAGGTCTTGTAGGCATTCCTGAAAAATGCAGGTAAGCAAAAAGAAGAAGACAAAGATGGCAAATGTGACCGTTTCATTTGGAGATAACACCAATGAAATTTTGTCGTGCTCCCTTCTACGAACGTCTGAATGTTGTGTAGACATTCTGATTAAAACCAGGTGTGGGTGCTGCTGCTGAAAGCTTCATTTGCTGAGGGGGGCCAGAGATTTCAGAGAAGACTCCCAGAGAGCCCCAAGGAGACAATAGAGGGGCTGGGAGTCGGAATGACTGGGTGGATTAAAGACTGTTATTCTCAGGAGCCTCCCTGGATTAGCCCCAAATCTAAGGATAAAGAGAGGCCTGGCTGGACTCTTCCTCCCAGAGCCCTGCTGGGAAAGTGGGAGCCCCTTCACACCCCCACCTACCCTTCAGGCCCTGCTCCTCCCACTCATCTCTAGCCTTCTGTCACATGCCCAAGTCTTGCTAACTCTTGTGTAAAACCGCTAAGGTGGAATCCAGAGGACCTTGTCCCCTAGGGCCCCAAGTCAGGAGACCTGGGCTCCAGGGCCAGGTGGGAGCGATAAAGTGAACAATCCCTGCCCATAGGACATGCTGCAGTGAGATGAAGGCAGAAGTCACCAGTTGTGGTAAAATGGGATTTTTCCCAGAGGGGTCTCACGGAGAGTGGCATTCAAATTCTTTTTAGCAGCAGAATGGTTGTAAAATACAATTTCATGTGAAACCCTAAAATATAAGCCACACTGAGTGACGCAGAGAGAGGTGCTCACCTACCCAATTCTGTCCTCATTCCTCCTTCTCAGGGATGCACCACTGAGAACACAGTTTAAGGGATTTTGCCTTATGCCAAAGGCAGGATTGGAGAGACTGGGTAGCACCACTTCCCACTGCCTCTGCCTGGGTGGCAGCCATCTGAGCCCAGGCCAGCCCCTCCCACTCCAAAGACCCCACTGCAGGCTCCCCTGAGGCCAGCCTCCAGGATGGGTGGGGCACCTGGGGCTGAATGTATTGCTTTTTTCTTCTTCTTAAGGGCAAGAGCTCCAGACAAAGTATTGCCTTTTTTCTGGTCTGACCTTTCTTCCAGGCCTGAGGACAAGTGGGAAGGGAAAGGGGGACTCCGAGGCTAGGTGGGGCCAGCCCTGTCCCTCTTTCCCCTCAATGGTGCTCTCTTCCTCAGCCTGAGGAAGAAGCCTGACTCACTTCCTGCCTCAGTCTGACTGCTGGAGTATTATTGTTCTCCAGACTGTGGCTGGCACTACCCAGTGTGGCCCCTACAAGTCTTAGTTCCTTGGCAGAGGGCAAGTCCCCACTTTGGGACAAAGCCAACTGGACTTATCTTCCAGCTCAACATAGAGGACCTGGCATTGTTCCTCGTGTTTCCTTTTTCGGAGTTTGTAAAAGTGCCCCAAATACCCGATCCCACTCATTAAATATTATCTCCATTTTATAGGGGGTAAATTGAGGAAGTCTCTGAGAAATTAACTTGTCTAAGGTGTCACAGCACAAAATACTGCCCCAGGAATGTGAACTGGTTTGCTGATTGATTTTCACCAGTTGCCTTAGGAATTATCATGATTTAACCTCTCTGGGCCTCAGTTTCCTGCTCTATAAAACGAAGACAGTGATACGTCAGAGGTACTTAAAGGAAAATGTACTGTACCCACCTCATGGGGCTTGTGGTGAGTATAGAATGGGCTGACACAGGAAAAGAGCTCTCAGTGGTGCCTGGCTTATAGGAAATACTCAGTGGATTTTTTTTTTTTTTTTTTTTTTTTTTTCATTTCTCGGGAACCCGTGTTAAGGAGAGGCCACAGGCTAATCCTGCGCAGCCAGGTTGTCTCACAGGGAGCGAGAAGGGATGGGTACAGGCTGCTATGCGACCTTGGAATAACCCAGCCTAGGAAGCTCTTGGCCACATTTTCCTTCTTTTCTTTCTCAGCTCAAGCAGCGTCAGCATCGGCCAAGTAGCACAAACGTTTTCTAGGGCCCAGGGAGGGAGAGGCTCCGGCTGGTATATTACAAGTAGCTTGGATTCCGGCTCTTCGAAACACCCAGTCTCTTGCAGGATCTCAGGCCTGCTGGTTGTGGGACTTTGGGCAAATTATTTAATCGTTGCGCGCCTCAGTTTCCTTATCTGTAAAATGGGATTAATAATGTCAGCCTGAAAGGATTATGTGGATTAAATAATGTACATAAGGAGGAGATAATGTGAAGTGGCTGGCCTGGTGCCTGGCAAGCGGTTGATGTTAAAAAAAAAAAAAAAAAAGCTAAAAATATTAAAAGGAGGTGGGCTACTTCTGCTCATATATCCACCTGTCTATACAAATGCAGACGGAGTCGTGACTCCTCTACCAGCAGGCCAGGAGGAGGCTGGCCCTGCCGCCGTGCGGTCTTCCCTCGACCTTGGAATCCAAGACCCGAGGTCCGCTGGCCCTGGGCACTGAACCCGGTCAGGTTCAAACTCGCGGCCCAGGAGTGGGGAAGCGGGGGGGTGAGGGGGGCGGAGAGGGCCAGCCCCCCCAAGAGTGCAGCCGAGGATGGGATCGGCATGCCTCCCCCAAGCCCTTCCCCTCGGCTCCGAGTTCAGGTCTCCGCGGCCGTCTGCTCCGGGCGCTTGCGGCGCGAAGAGCCGAGCCCGGGGGCGGGGGCGCGGCAGCGGGGCCTGGGGGACGCGCGGGGCGGTCGCCAGGGCTTTGGGATCGCCGGCCCCACTTCCTACCTGCCCCTACCGGGAGCCGGAGGCAGCGGCGCCCCAGAGGCCGCAGGGGCCGGATGCGCTGGGAGCGCGCGGCGCTGGTGCCGAGAACGCCGGCCCTCGGTCGGGCGGCATGGGCGACGGGCGCGCCGGGGCCGGTGGCGGCGGCGGCGGCCGGGGAAGCGCGGAGGTGGCGCCGCGAGGGGGAGGGGCGCGGCGGCGGAGGAGGAGGAGCCCGGGCCGCCGCCGCCGCCGCCGCCGCCGCCGCCGCTGACAGCGGCCCTAGTAAACAAGCCGCGCCGCCGCGGCCCGGCCGCTGCCCCCCGCCCGCGCTGGAGCCGGAGCCCAGGCCGAGCCCTGCCCTGGTCGCCGGCCGGGCCGAGGCCGCGCTGCAGCGCCTCCCCCGCCTCCGCGCCGTGACGCTGCCGCCGGGCGCGGGGACCCCGCCGAGCCCAGGCCCCCTTCGCCGGGCTCTCGGCTCGGCCGAGGGGCGCCCGAGCCGCCGCGGCGCTCGCCTGGAAAAAGTTTCCCCGCCCGGGCTCCCCAGGGTAAGCGGCGAGGGCGAGGGGCCCGGGGCCCGGGGGAGGCAGCGCGCCTGGGAGCCGGGCCGAGGGGAGCCGGCCGGGCCGGGCCGTTCTGTCCTGGGAGCGGGCTCCGTGGCCCGCGAGGGTCGAGGCACTGGCGCCGGGGCACCCCCGACCCGCGTCCCCCGAGGCCCGGCTGCCCGCCCGCTTTCGGGAACTGGCTCCAGGGCCGGGCCCCAAGGTGGAGCCGCCCGGAGCGGGGAGGGCGCCCCGCAGCCCACCTGAGCGCGCCGGGCCTGGCCGGTACTTTTCCGCGTGGGGCCGGGGCGAGCCCTCTGACCTCAGGAAGCGCCTGGGGGCCCCCGCTGTGGGCGGGATGGGGAGAAAATTCCGGAGGCGCCGGCTGCTCCCGCCTCCCCGCCGCCTCCGGGGCCGCCACCGGCTCGCCCACTCCGCGGCCGAGGAGGGTCTGCGTTCGGCCCGGGAGGGAAGGAGCGGCCGGGGGCGAGGCGGGGGATCCTTCGCCCGGGCCTCGCCCCCGCCCGCACACCTGTGCGGCGAGGACTCAGGTGGGGGATCCGTGTGGGCGCCGGCGGCCGGCACAGGTAGGTCCCGGGGCTGCCTTCTGCCGCGGCCTGGCCGAGGCCCCTGTGCCCCGCGGGGAGGCTGCACCGAGGGGCGGCCTGCTTGCCAGACAGGTCTGACGGCGGTCACTTGGCTGGTCAGAACCGGCTTTCCCGTCATCCTCTACCACCGCCCCCCGCCAGGCCCCTGGGGTGCAGGCCGTCTTCTACTGAGGAGTTTTGGGATTCCCTTTCTGACCTGGGAAGTGCGAATGGAACCCAGGTGATGTGGCCTGGTGAGGGCGGCTGCTGAGCAGGTGTGGACGCGGCACAGGACAGCGGCCAAGCCTGGCCCCTTCTCAAGCAGAGCAGCCCTCGTTTTACTATTTCCTATATTGGTCGTTTGATTTTTAAAAAGGGATTCTGTGGCTTTAAAAAAAAAAGTTTGAAAAACCGCTGGTCTAGCAGTTCTTACCACCAAGGAAACTGAGGCCCATGGAGAGGAAATGACTTAAGATCACACAGCAAATAATTGGGCAGGGACTGGGAGCGATACTTTCCCGCGAGCCTCTCAGTGCTGGTAACAGGACCCCGCGTGGTGTCTCTGCTGGAGGGAGAGAGACTGGTTGGGTGTTGAGTGGCCCTCCCGTGGCCTGCTCTGTGGCTCTGTCAGAGCCAGACCCCCAGACTCCTGTCTGCAAAATAGCAGTTGGTCCTGGGGGTGGGCGCAGTTTGAGTGGCCCAGAGTGACTCTCTGTGTCGGGAGGTTCTGGAGCTGGAGAAAAGGGCTTTGCCAAGAACACAGCCAGGAAGAGCACCCACAGCGTTCTCTGGCCACAGCCTGGAGCTGAGTCCCATGTGAGACAGGATCATGAGAAATCCAGCAAGCTTCCAGGTTTGAGACAAACTGGGACTCAAGAGGGTGAGTCAGAGTCTGGGATGGGGGTGGGGAGAAACCCATTCATTCATTGTTTTCAGTTCTTACTCTTTTCGGGGATCCTCCCTTGTCCCAGATGCTGAGGCAGAGCCCTCTGGGGGGGTCCCAGTTTCTGGAAGTCATCCCCACCCTTCACCATGGCTGGGGATGTTGGATAGAGGGAGGCTGGCCCTCTTTCTTTGGGGGGACTGTTCAGTGGCGTCTGAAGCCTTTCTTTCCGGGTGCTGCAAGGTAATTAAATAGTTGGTTAATCACTTTTAACGCCAAGCAGCTGTGGCTTCATGTACAGTGTGATGGAATCTGGGCTGGACCCAGATGAACCCAGCCTCGATTAGGGGGGTCTCCAGCAGGACCCACAGCACTGTGGTTGGTGACAGGGGGATAGGGGGGTGGTTGCATGACATCTGGACCCAAGGGGCAGCTGTTGTGGTGGCAAGAGAGATGAAGCCCTGTTCCTATATGGCTCTGTCCCCAGGGTCCCACATCCTCTGTAAATGAGGGACTTGGGGGGTTTCTCCATCCCCTAGGGCTGGGGCACCTAGCTGCCCAGCTATTGCCCAGGCCTGCTTTCTGGAACCAGCCACCCAAGGCGCCATGGGGCTGTGGTTCCCAGGCCTAGCCTGGAGCCCTGTGGACTCTGCCCACAGGGATGTGCAGGAGCTATATTGTAGATGTCTCCTGCCATCAGCTGCCAGGTTATTTTGGTCCAAACTGAAAATACTCCAGGAATTGTGTGTGGAGTCCCCCCAGCCTGCAGGGTGGGACTGCAGCAGTCAGGGAGGCCGGTTGTGTCTAAGGCCAGCCTCTGGGGAAGCAAGGAGTTCTCTGTGGTGAGCCTGCCTCTCTAGCTCCCCGGGGTTTGCATGAGCTGGGGTGCCTTCCTCTTGCTATCTGGAAAAGAGTGGCCTTGGCCATGGAAGTGGTAGGGGCATCCAGGGTCCTGCCGCTGCTCAGGGAGCTTGGTACTGAGACGGGATACCACCAATTGGCACTGTTGGGACCTCCCCCAGCTTCCCTGCTTCCTTCAGGGGCTTGGCTTCTGGCTAGTTAGGAGCCCTATGTGGGGACAGTTATGTGGCCCCGGGCAGAGAGGTCCCACTGTCTGTTTGCCGAAGGGGGAAAAACAACACTCGGACTATTGATTCAGCCTCACCTTGGCGCTCCTGGCTCAGCAGCCAGTGTTTGCCCTGGCTGACTGGGCTCGGATTACGTAAGACTGGTGGGCGTGGAGCAAGCAAGGGGGCAGCTGGGGGCCTCCAGGCCCTGGCAGGGCAGGGTTTGGCGGCTCCAGCATTCCCCAGGAAACGGTAAAAAGGAGCCTGGGCCCCTGACTTTGCTGATAGCGGCCATCTCAGCCATAGAGGGAGGTGAAGCCTCTGTAATCTCCACCCCCGCACCCCCTCAGAACATGGCCCCTAAAAGCATCATCCCACCTACGGGCACCCATTCTTTCTTCCCAGGAGCTCTGGGGCTTTCAAATAACTCCCTGTGGCTGAATCTGCTTTGCTGAACTAGGAAGCCCTAGTGAGTTGTATAGATGGCATTCATTTAAAAAACTTTAAAAGCCAACATCTTATTCCTATGTAAAATGTACCTAGGCGATTTGCAGAATACAGTGACACAAAGAAGAAAATAACAATAACTCATAATTCTCACCATCTTGAAAGAACCACTCTTAACATTTTTTAGCGTGTGTCTTTCCAGATTTTGTTTTGAGTTTGTATAAATATACATGTTAAATAACAAAATGGGATTATGTGTACATGCTGCTTTATAATGCATCTTTTCTACTTTAATCGTGGGGGGAATATTTATTCATCTGTTATTTCTGATTTTGACTGACTCAGGCCTTCCTAGTCTTCATCCTGCTTCATCTCTTATACTTTTGTTTGTTTGTTTGTTTGTTTGTTTGTTTTGAGAGGGAGTCTTGCTCTGTCACCCAGACTGGAGTGCAGTGGCATGATCTCAGCTCACTGCAACCTCCACCTCCTGGGCTCAAGCAATTCTCGTGCCTCAGCCTCCCTGGTAGCTGGGACTACAAGCACCTGCTACCACACCTGGCTAATGTTTATATTTTTAGTAGAGATGGGGTTGTACCACGTCGGCCGGGCTGGTCTCGGACTCATGACCTCAGGTGATCCACCCACCTCAGCCTCCCAAAGTGGTGGATGACAGGCGTGAGCCACGGCGCCAGGCCCTTAAGTTACACTTATATTCTTTTTTTTTTTTTTTTTTTGAGGCGTAGTTTCGCTCTTGTTGCCCAGGCTGGAGTGCAATGGCGCAGTCTCGGCTCACCACAACCTCTGCCTCCTGGGTTCAGGCAATTCTCCTGCCTCAGCCTCCTGAGTAGCTGGGATTCACAGGCACGCGCCACCATGCCCAGCTAATTTTTTGTATTTTTAGTAGAGATGGGGTTTCACCATGTTGACCAGCATGGTCTCGATCTCTTGACCTCGTGATCCACCCGCCTCGGCCTCCCAAAGTGCTGGGATTACAGGCTTGAGCCACCGCGCCCGGCCAGTTATGCTTATATTCTTGCATGGAGAAAGGATTAGGTGGGGTTGTGAGGGTGTCCTTCTGTCCATCTGGCTGGCCTCAGGGACTAGATTTCTTCTGGGGAGGACTAATTTTTTTACCCTTCTCTCCCAGATCTCATTTCAGGCCCTGATAATGGAAACTTGGAGTAGGCAGGGCAGCTATAGTGCATGGCAGAGGAGGAACTGACCCTCTCCCCCCTTTTCCCCTCTTGTTCCCCACAGAGTTGGCACTCCTCACCCTCCGCAGCCCTGCCCGTCTTGGCCCCATGCCCCCACCAGTCAGCCCCGGGCTGCAGGCAGTGAGCAGGCACGTGGGAGCTGAGGCCCTGTGACCAGGCCAAGGAGACGGGCGCTCCAGGGTCCCAGCCACCTGTCCCCCCCATGGAGCTGAGGCCCTGGTCGCTATGGGTGGTAGCAGCAGCAGGAACCTTGGTCCTGCTGGCAGCTGACGCTCAGGGCCAGAAGGTCTTCACCAACACGTGGGCTGTGCGCATCCCTGGAGGCCCCGCAGTTGCCAACAGCGTGGCACGAAAGCATGGGTTCGTCAACCTGGGCCAGGTAGATACTCTTACCTGGGCTGCTGGCCTAGGCACAGGACACTGCCAGGGGGTAGGGCCAGGGAAGATAGGGATTCTGGCACCGGGGAGCAGGAACTGTTGGCCTTGTTTGCTCCGGGCATCTGGGTAGCCGGCATGTTCTGGGTGGCCATGAGCTTTTAGCACAGGTGGCTCAGGCAAGCAGCATATCCCAGTGAGAGTGAGTCCTCACGGGCCCTGTGTGTTGCTGGGTCCTGGATCGGGAACAGATGCCCCGCACCCCGCACCATGGCGAGCCTCCCGTGCAGCCGTTGTCCACCCCCGTCCCCCGCCTCCCTGGGGACTGACAGATGGAAAGCCCAGCTCAGTCTCCCTGCTCTGTTGCAGATCTTCGGCGACTATTACCACTTCTGGCATCGAGGAGTGACGAAGCGGTCTCTGTCGCCTCACCGCCCGCGGCACAGCCGGCTGCAGAGGGAGCCTCAAGTGAGTGTGGCCCCAGTCCCCTCCTGCTGCCACCCTCCCCCTCCTGCTCTCAGGAGCCCTTCTTGCCAGCTCCTCCACCCACAGCATCTCTCCCTCACTCCGCTGCAGGTGCAGTGGCTGGAGCAGCAGGTGGCAAAGCGACGGACCAAACGGGACGTGTACCAGGAACCCACGGACCCCAAGTTTCCACAGCAGTGGTACCTGGTATGCGGCCTTCTTGGCTGCTGGGACCCTTCCTAGATGCACCATCCACCCACCATGAGCTCCTGGATGGAGGAGGCTGACTTTGGATTCTTTTCCTTTCCTCCTGCTGGGCAATCTCTCCCTGGCCCATCCCAATAAGCAAGCCTGGGGGTGGCCCTCCCAGAGTTCTCAACATTCCTATGGAGCCCAGACAGGCGGTGGTGGCCTTTCAGGAGCAGGGATGGGTACAGGAGGAGGTTTTAGAGTGGCAAGGGGGATTCTTCAAGATACCCTGAGCCTCACACAACCAACTTCGTCTCATAAGTGATAGGGTGTGTGTCTCCACAGTCTGGTGTCACTCAGCGAGACTTGAACGTAAAGGAGGCCTGGGCGCAGGGCTACACAGGGCACGGCATTGTGGTCTCCATTCTGGACGACGGCATCGAGAAGAACCACCCGGACTTGGCAGGCAATTATGTGAGGAGATGGGGGAGGGAGGCCGTGATCTCTGGTGAGGGGTGTTGAGGGGCTCTCCTGTTTTATCAATGATGTCAGCCTGCTTCTGATGGTGGCCAAATCCTTCTTAGGATCCTGGGGCCAGTTTTGATGTCAATGACCAGGACCCTGACCCCCAGCCTCGCTACACACAGATGAATGATAACAGGTAAAAGGGGCAGGCCCCTGGTCTCTGCCTCCCTTCTCCTTCCTTCCACTAAGGAACAGGGCTGAGCCTGAGTGCGATGTACCCTGCCCAAGAGGCTGAGGCTCTTCCCACAGTCCTGGCCAACCCAGGCCTCTGAGGCAGGGCTTGGTCAGAGTGGGAATAGCCATGGCCCAGGGGAACGTTGGAGACGGGCTGTGCACTCAGGGTGATGGGTGTTGGAGGTGTGGATCCCTCCTGCTCCTGTGGCCTCACTGCCAGGCCCTGTTCACCCCATTTGTCCTGCTCATGTATATGCTTGGCCCTGGCAGGCATGGCACACGGTGTGCGGGTGAAGTGGCTGCGGTGGCCAATAATGGTGTCTGTGGTGTAGGTGTGGCCTACAACGCCCGCATTGGAGGTGAGTGTGGGCCTGGGCCACCCATCTGCAGGAGGGCCCTTCAGTGGGATTATTCCCTGCCCAATTCTCATCTGGCCAATGCCTCCTACTTTCCCAAGTGGATCCTTTGACCATGTGGCTGTTCCAGTGACTCAAAGAGCTGGACTCCTGTGGAGTGGGTGTTTCCTACCCAGCAGGAGTCTCCTGAAATCCTTAGAACCCATCCAAGTCCTCACGTGGCAGGGCCTTGATCACAGGCTCCTTTGGGAATCAGAGACTCCTTCTAGTCCAGAATGTGTGGCTGGGGGCAGAAGTCATTCTCTTCTCTTCTCTGGGTCTTTTCTTTGAAAGGCAGGGGCAAACAGGTAGTTAGGCGTTCGGGGTTTCCCAGCATCAGCCTCCACCCTCCCCTGCTTATCCACTAGGGTGCAGGGCTGGGAGTGCTCCTTGGAGTGGGGGCCCCGACAGCTAGACCCACGCAACATCCCCCTTCATGTCCCATTCATGGCCAGGGGTGCGCATGCTGGATGGCGAGGTGACAGATGCAGTGGAGGCACGCTCGCTGGGCCTGAACCCCAACCACATCCACATCTACAGTGCCAGCTGGGGCCCCGAGGATGACGGCAAGACAGTGGATGGGCCAGCCCGCCTGGCCGAGGAGGCCTTCTTCCGGGGGGTTAGCCAGGTGAGGTGGGGATCTGTCTGGCCCCTGGGGGCAGGCTGGGTGCCGTCTTCCGGAGCTGTCTTCCTTGTGTTTTTTGGTTTGTTTATTCTCGTGTTTAAGTTTAACTTTACACAAAGCACATTTATTGAAACATTAAGAGACAGAAGAAGAGTAAAGTGTCTCTCCCACTCGCTTGGCTAATTAAAAAACGAATTTGTTTTTAGAGATGAGGTCTTGCTATGTCACCCAGGCTGGTCTCGAACTCCTGGCCTCAAGTGATCCTCCTGCCTTGGCCTCCTGGTCTGATTTTTTTGTGCGCATAGACAGACATATTTGCATACCTACTTGATGCAACAGGGATCTCACAGGGGACAGGAGGTTCCCAGAGAAAGAGGCTCCAGCCTTCCCAGACCTCCAGCAGCTTCCTCCTGCCAGCCATCCCTCAAGTCCCAATCTTCAATGACCTCAGCCACTCTGTCCACAGGGCCGAGGGGGGCTGGGCTCCATCTTTGTCTGGGCCTCGGGGAACGGGGGCCGGGAACATGACAGCTGCAACTGCGACGGCTACACCAACAGCATCTACACGCTGTCCATCAGCAGCGCCACGCAGCTCGGCAACGTGCCCTGGTACAGCGAGGCCTGCTCGTCTACACTGGCTACGACCTACAGCAGTGGCAACCAGAATGAGAAGCAGATCGTGAGTCTTGCCTGGGGCTGGGGGCTGGGAAAATGGGGCTGCTGCCTGGCTCTGCCCAGCACCCTCTTGGACACCATCTGCCTCCACCCATGTGGCTGGGTGATAGTGGCTCAGGCATCATGGAACGTGAACTCTGGGGCTCTCAAGGTTCTTGGAGACTGTGGAGCCATCTCTGAAGCCTTTGGAGAGCCTAGACTCTCCCTAAAAACATAAATTGTTCTTATTCATCTCTAGCCTCTAGTTGAACCCCCTTATTCCTTGGGAAACTGAGGCCCAGGAGAGGCTCGGCATTAGCCTGTCCACAGCAAGTTAGCGAGGCAGTAGCTGGGACCCAGGGGTCTTGGTCCTGGATCAGCATACCATCTGTGGGGCCCAGGGCCTGTAGGCAGAGGGAGGGCAGGCAGGCGGCTCCTCTAGCCCCCTCCACCCATCGCAGGCCCCAGTATGATTCTCCTCTGGGCAGGTGACGACTGACTTGCGGCAGAAGTGCACGGAGTCTCACACAGGCACCTCAGCCTCTGCCCCTTTAGCAGCCGGCATCATTGCCCTCACCCTGGAGGCCAAGTAAGTGAGTGGGGGCTGGGGGCAACCCCGTCCCTCCTGGCACTCTCTGTGCCGCTCCCAAACAGACTGACCCCTGGCCTCTGCCTTCCTTCTTTGTAGTAAGAACCTCACATGGCGGGACATGCAGCACCTGGTGGTCCAGACCTCGAAGCCAGCCCACCTCAACGCCAACGACTGGGCCACCAATGGTGTGGGCCGGAAAGGTGAGGGCAGGCTGCAGTGCCTGGAAGCGGGATGTGGAGTTTGGTGGAAGGCCCTCTGTGCCCCCTGCTGACCTCACCTTCCCTGTCCCCACAGTGAGCCACTCATATGGCTACGGGCTTTTGGATGCAGGCGCCATGGTTGCCTTGGCCCAGAATTGGACCACAGTGGCCCCCCAGCGGAAGTGCATCATTGACATCCTCACCGAGCCCAAGTGAGGGCTGGCCCCTGGCTGGGAGGGGGCCAGTGGGACCTGAGAGTCGCAGGGGGTGCCCGCTGGTCCCTCCAGGCCTGGCTGACCCTCATCGTGCTCTCCCACACAGAGACATCGGGAAGCGGCTCGAGGTGCGGAAGACCGTGACCGCGTGCCTGGGCGAGCCCAACCACATCACCCGGCTGGAGCACGCTCAGGCGCGGCTCACACTGTCCTATAATCGCCGTGGCGACCTGGCCATCCACCTGGTCAGCCCCATGGGCACCCGCTCCACCCTGCTGGCAGCCAGGTGCTTGCTCTGTCCCTGCCTGCCCTGCCCAGCGCCACCTCCCTCACAGCCCGCAGACTTGTCTTCGCTCACTCGCATGGCCCAGGGGGCACTCATGACATTTCAGGAGGGACAGCTTTGTCCCGGGGGACCGTTCTTTGCTGCAGGAATCCCTGGCTTGCTCCCATTTAACATCTGTAGTGTGCCCCACCTTGTACGGTGCCTGTGTACCTTTCTAGAATCCCCCATTGACCACGTCTGGCTCACTGAGAAACAGCCAAGCCAGCAGGCGCTTCCGGCCCCGTGGGGTTGGTCTGTGTGGGGAAAGGGTGTGTGCCCTGTGTGTTGTGAGTTAGTTGTCCCTGGCCTGGGGTCCCCCAGAGGCCTCAGACAGCTGTGTGCACCCCCCACTTCTCAGGCCACACGACTACTCTGCAGATGGGTTTAATGACTGGGCCTTCATGACAACTCATGCCTGGGATGAGGATCCCTCTGGCGAGTGGATCCTAGAGATTGAAAACACCAGTGAAGCCAACAACTATGGTACTGGGGGCACTTGAGGGGCAGGGGTACGAGGAGGAGGGCTGGCAGGACCTGGGGCACTGGGCATGGTGCCAGCACCATCCCACTCTTGCCTTCTTCCCTCTCTGGAATAGGGACACTGACCAAGTTCACCCTCGTGCTCTATGGCACAGCCCCTGAGGGACTGCCTGTACCTCCCGAAAGCAGCGGCTGCAAGACCCTCACATCCAGCCAGGCCTGTGTGGGTCAGTAGTGGGTGCTGTTGGGCTTTGGGGGCCTGAGTCTAGGGGGAAGGCGGGTGCCTGTCCTGAATCCCAGCTTTAAGAGAAAAAGGTCTCAAGAGACCTGGGTTGCTTGGGATGACCACAGTCCCGGGGCTGGGGAAGCCTGGGGGTGTGGTGAGTTGCCTTGGGCAGCTGTGGCCCTACAGCTGCAGTCTCTGTAGCTAACACACACTCATCTCTCTCCCACGCCGACAGTATGTGAGGAAGGCTTCTCCCTGCACCAGAAGAGCTGCGTGCAGCACTGCCCTCCAGGCTTTGCCCCCCAAGTCCTGGATACACACTATAGCACCGAGAATGACGTGGAGACCATCCGGGCCAGCGTCTGCGCCCCGTGCCATGCCTCATGTGCCACTTGTCAGGGACCGGCCCCCACAGACTGCCTCAGCTGCCCCAGCCATGCCTCTTTGGACCCTGTGGAGCAGACTTGTTCCCGGCAAAGCCAGAGCAGCCGAGAGTCCCCGCCAGAGCAGCAGCCACCCCGGCTGCCCCCAGAGGTGGAGGAGGAGCCGCGGCTGCGGGCAGGCCTGCTGCCCTCTCACCTGCCTGAGGTGGTGGCCGGCCTCAGCTGCGCCTTCATCGTGTTGGTCTTCGTCACTGTCTTCCTGGTCCTGCAGCTGCGCTCTGGCTTTAGCTTCCGGGGGGTGAAGGTGTACACCATGGACCGTGGCCTCATCTCCTATAAGGGGCTGCCCCCTGAAGCCTGGCAGGAGGAGTGCCCGTCCGACTCAGAAGAGGACGAGGGCCGGGGCGAGAGGACCGCCTTTATCAAAGACCAGAGCGCCCTTTGATGAGCCCACTGCCCACCCCCTCAAGCCAATCCCCTCCTTGGGCACTTTTTAATTCACCAAAGTATTTTTTTATCTTGGGACTGGGTTTGGACCCCAGCTGGGAGGCAAAAGGGGTGGAGACTACTTCCCATCCTACCCTCAGGCCCACCTGGCCACCTGAGGTGGGCCCAGGACCAGCTGGGGTGCGGGGAGGGCTGCACCCCACCCTCAGCGCCCCCTCCATGTGGAGAAAGGAGTGAAACCTTCAGGGCAGCTGGCCTCGGCCACAGCCACAGCCACAGCCAGAGTTCCTGCGGAGTGAAGACGGGCAGCCCTTGCTTGTTGGGATTCCTGACCCAGGCCGCCGCCCTTTCCCTTCCCTGTCCCTCTAAAGCAATAATGGTCCCCATCCAGGCAGTTGGGAGGCTGGCCTGGGAGGCATTTGTGGGAGGAGGCCACCTCTCCAAGGGCTTTTGCACCCTCCGCCCTGTCCCCTAGCTCTGGTGAGTCTTGGCGGCAGCAGCCACCATAGGAAGGGACCAAGGCAAGGCAGGTGCCTCCAGGCGTGCGCGTGGCCAGTATCTCGAGGCCAGTGTCCCCTGGCCCGCCTTAGGCTCCATGCCTCCACCACCACTGGCTGCCAGGTTGGCACAGCCAAGGCGGAAGCTGTCAGAACCCTGTGCTGGTGTCCTCGCCACCTTCCCCTCTCTTGCACCCGCCTCTCCCGTCGGGGCCCAAATCCCTGTTTTCTGAGCCCGGGCTGCCTGGGCTGTTGGCACTCACAGACCTGGAGCCCCTGGGTGGGTGGTGGGGAGGGGCGGTGGCCCAGCCAGCCTCTCTGGCCTCCCACCCGATGCTGCTTTCCCCTGTGGGGATCTCAGGGGCTGTTTGAGGATATATTTTCACTTTGTGATGATTTCACTTTAGATGCTGATGATTTGTTTTGTATTTTTAATGGGGGTAGCAGCTGGACTACCCACCTTCTCACACCCACCGTCCGCCCTGCTCCTCCCTGGCTGCCCTGGCCCTGAGCTGTGGGGGCTGCAGCATGTTGCTGAGGAGTGAGGAAAAGTTGAGCCCCAAGTCCTGAAGAGGCAGGCCAGCCAGGTGGGCTGGAGGAAAGGGGGTCCCCTGGTGGGAGGGCAGGCTGACATCTGTTTCAAGTGGGGCTCGCCATGCCAAGGGCCCACAGGTCACTGGCTCTCCAAGTGCCAGGGGTGGGCAGGTGGTGGCACTCAGCCCCCTCAACACTGTGCCCTGGTGGAGAAAGCACTGACCTGTCAAGCCCCCCAAAATCCCTCTTCTGACGTGCCTTTTGCACCCCTCCCATTAGGACAATCAGTCCCCTCCCACCTGGGAGTCCCCTTTTCTTTCCCCTAGCCATTCCTGGTACCCAGCCACCTGCCCAGGGGTGCCCCCTTCTCCAATTCCCCTCACCCTTGTGGCCAGCCCGGCTGGTTTTGTAAGATACTGGGTTGGTGCACAGTGATTTTTTTTCTTGTAATTTAAACAGGCCCAGCATTGTTGGTTCTATTTAATGGACACGAGATAATGTTAGAGGTTTTAAAGTGATTAAACGTGCAGACTATGCAAACCAGGCCCAGTCTCCAGTGTGGTACCATTGCCCCTGCATGGCAGCTGGGGATGGGGGCCAGTTAGGCCCTCGCAGTGGCCTGCCTTCCTGGATGTGGGCCTGAGTCAGAAGGCCAAAGTCCTCCAAGGGGTGGGAGGTTGCACCAGCCTTAGTGGAAGGAGGCAGTGGCTGGAGGCCAGCCCCCTGGGGTGGGGCCGGTGACCCCTGAACCTCAGGAACTGAGCAGAGCACTTCCAAAGTGCTTGTTTCCAGCAGTGTGGAGAGCAGCTGGGCATATTGTGTCTTCCTGGGCTGAAGTGACCTGGCTGCCAGGGCTGTGGGGTTGAGGCCTAACGTGGGGGCTGACTTGCTGGGGGGAGCCAGAGCCCCACATGGAAAACTCCGCACCTCTCCACGCCCCAGCCCCTGCCCTCTGACTGCCCCAGGCCTCCCTTAGGACAGGAAGCCCCTGCCTGGGGGTAGGAGGATGGGGACAGAGCCACCAGGACCTGTCCCTGAGAAGCGGCCTCTGTTGGGGATATTTACTTGGAGATTTTATTCAAATGGAAGCTGGCGCCTGAGCCTCTCCTCAGGGAATACCGTGAAGTGGGGAGGGCTGGCCCAGGGTGCCCTCGTCCTCTCCTGCGGTGGCCCAGGCCTGGTGCCAGGACTGCGGGCCTCCCCTCAGCCCCCGACACCCCGGGCTTCCCTGGGTCCAGCATCTGCCTGGGGCCTTGCCCTGCGATGTCGCCCCCCACCTCGTGCCCCTTCCTGGTGTTCCCGGGGCGCTGCGGGGCCCAGGGGGGCTGCAGGGCGCAGGCGGCGCTCAGCTGGGCCATTCTTTCCCGGCCCCCTCCTCCCTTCCGTTTCCGTGGCCGCGCGGCCGGCTGGAGGCTGCGGCCCAGCGCGGAGCAGGGGGGCCGGCAGGCGTCGAGGCCGTCGAGCAGCTCCCGCCCGCCCCTTCCCCTCCAGGCCCGCCCCGGGGCCGGGGCCAACTGAAACCGCGGAGGAGGAAGCGCGGAATCAGGAACTGGCCGGGGTCGGCACCGGGCCTGAGTCTGTCCGAGGCCGCCCCAGGAGCAGCTGCCCGCGCGGGTAACGCCAGCCCCGGGGCCCAGAAGAGCTGGGGGAGCGCGGGGAGCGCGGGGAGCGGGGGGTGCGGCGGGCAGGAGCCAGGCGGGCGTTCCGAGAGCCGGAGACCGACTGGGTGCGGGTAGAGGCCGCGGAAGGCCGGGATGGCCGCAGGGGCAGGGCTCACAGCCGCCTGAGGCTTCAGCTGGCACAGGCTTGGCCTGTCGAGGACCTGGGAGAGGGTGTCCCTGTAAGAGGCCCTGGGTGGAAGGGCCTGGGGAGGGAGAATCCAGGTTGGCTTCTGCTCCTGGACGGGGGAGGGGACCCCTGGTGCTCGAGAAGCAATGAGGGCCAGTGCCGAGGCCAGGCTGCTGCTGTGTACCCCTGGCTGCGTGTGACCGAGGCAGGACCCCATCTTCCCCCAGCCGCAGGCCATCCCAACCCTCCAGTCCCACGCCTGCGTCTCCAGCTGCTGCCTCGCCCCCGGGCTGGCCCCTTTTCTGTCCCAAGGCCGGCACTATGGGCTTCTCTTCGGAGCTGTGCAGCCCCCAGGGCCATGGGGTCCTGCAGCAGATGCAGGAGGCTGAGCTCCGGCTCCTGGAGGGCATGAGGAAGTGGATGGCCCAGCGGGTCAAGAGTGACAGGGAATATGCGGGGCTGCTCCACCACATGTCCCTGCAGGACAGCGGGGGCCAGAACCGGGGTATCCCGGACAGTCCCATCAGCCAGGTGGGCCTCTGTGGGACTCTTGTGGGTGCTGGCTGGCTCTGCCTTCCCCTTCCTCTCCTGGGGGCCCTCTGGAGGAGCGGTTGGAGATTTGGCAGGCCCAGGCTTGGGAGCCATGGTCCCCTCCTCCCTGCCTCCCCTTTCCTGTGCTTTAGTCCTGGGCGGAGATCACCAGCCAGACAGAGGGCCTGAGCCGGTTGCTGCGGCAGCACGCAGAGGACCTGAACTCAGGACCCCTGAGCAAGCTGAGCCTGCTCATCCGGGAGCGGCAGCAGCTTCGCAAGACCTACAGCGAGCAGTGGCAGCAGCTGCAGCAGGAGCTCACCAAGGTGGGTGGGCAGCACGGGGCTTCGGTCGCTTCTGTCTAAATTTTGAGCCTCCAAGGGGTGGTTTTGCACAAGAGGCGGTGGACTCACTGGGGAAGTGGAAATCCCTGACCACAGGCCTGGCCTGCTCCAACCTTGATGCAGCTTCCTCTCCCCACCCTACCACCCCGCCCCCGCCCACGTTGGGCTTGCTTGCAGCAAGGTCTCTGTGCTCTTTCTGTGCCTGGGCAAAGTGCTGGGAATGGAAGGATGACTGGCTAGTCATTTGCCTATGAGAAGCTCCGAATCGGTGCTTGCCTTCGCACTGCGCCACCTGGCCCTGGGTTCTGAGAGTCATGGAGAGGAATGAGAGGGTCAGTCTCTTTGCCTTCAACCTAGGCAGGCTCCTCACATGGCCCCAGAGACTGGGCAGCAGCATGGCCCCCTGAAGACCGAGGACTCGGGCTGTGATGTCAGATTTGACTCCCACCAGCTCCTTGGTGTAGAGGCTGTGATTTGGAGCTGGCTCTTTATCTGGGAGCCGAGTTACCCCCCCCCCATTCAGTGTGCGGATCAGCCTCCCTGCGCCACACCCCTTCCTCAAGTGCAGAGCCCAGCCTTGCCATGGACCCACAGCGGCCCCTGGTGGCAGCCCTGGCCCTACTCCTCTCCCCAAGAGATATCTCGAATTTGAGAGTTGGCCTATTTGTATCAAATTTTGCTGGAACACAGATGGTGGCTACAATGGCGGAGTTGAGTAATTAGGATAGAGACCCTATGGCCTACAAGCCTAGAGTATTTATTTACTATCTGGCCATTTAGGAAAAAGAGTGATCCGCTGGGGGTGGTGGCTCACGTCTGTAATCCCAACACTTTGGGATGCCCAAGTAGGGGGATCATGAAGTCAGGAGTTTGAGACAAGCCTGACCAATATAGTGAAACCCCATCTCTACTAAAAATACAAAAATTAGCCAGGTGTGGTAGTGTGCGCCTGTAGTCCCATCTATTCTGGGGAGGCTGAGGCAGGAGAATCACTTAAACCTAGGAGGCGGAGGTTGCAGTGAGCCGAGATTGAGATTGTGCCACTGTACTCCAGCCTGGGGGACAGAGCGAGACTCTGTCTCAAAAAAAAAAAAGAGAGAGAGAGAGAAAAAAGAAAAAGACTAATTTAGTCGAGGTCTTTAGCTCAGTTACAGATGGGGAAACTGAGGTTGGGGACTCGCCCAATGTATCCCAGCACATAAACAGGAGAACTGGGGCGAGAACTCTGGTCTCAGCTCTCATCTGTTCCTACTGTCAAGAATACAATTTGCAGGACCCAGCACAAAATGAGATTGTGGGGCCCTTTGTTAAAAGATTGTTAAGAATTTCAAGGTGGCAGTAACGGGGCATGAGACCCAGCACAGGGCCTGTTTACATGTGGACGTCCTGCAGGTGTGTGACTGCACAGGCCGCACACACCTGCAGCTGGCCCTGCCTACCACCAGGCTACTGCTCCCAGACCAAGGAGGGACGGCTGTAGTCTGTAGTCCACCTCTTTGCCTCCCTAAGGGGCTTGTCTTTAACAGGCCCTCTGACCTTTGACCCTCAGCTCAGCAGCCAGCTTTCCCAGAAGTCTCCAGGTGCTCCTTGCTGGTGACAGGACCTTTCCAGGGCTTCATCCCAGGCAAGAACATTCCTCATTTGGGGACCTGCTGCCCCACACTGGCCTCTTCTCTCTCCCTAGACCCACAGCCAGGACATTGAGAAGCTGAAGAGCCAGTACCGGGCCCTGGCACGGGACAGTGCTAATGCCAAGCGCAAGTACCAGGAGGCCAGCAAAGGTTTGTGGCTTCCCTTGCTGGCAGTGAGGGAATCCGAGGCCAGTGCTGACCTATCTTCAGGGGTCAGGTCAACAGATAGTGGGGGCTGCCTGGGCCTCCATGCTGTCATCTATACCCCTTGACCCCCATCTGGCAGACAAGGACCGTGACAAGGCCAAGGACAAGTATGTACGCAGCCTGTGGAAGCTCTTTGCCCACCACAACCGCTACGTGCTGGGTGTGCGGGCGGCACAGCTGCATCACCAGCACCACCACCAGCGCCTGTTGCCTGGCCTGCTGCGCTCACTGCAGGACCTGCACGAGGAGATGGCTCGAATCCTGTAAGCCCGTAGCCCTGGGCCCCAGCCCCCAGTCCCAGCCCCCACCCCCCACCCTCACGCAGCCCTAAGCCCAGCCATCAGGCCCAGAGGCAGGACCCAGAAAATCCATTGTTAGGAAAGTGCTGGCCATGTAACCACATGAGAACGGGACAGGCAACTTACCTCCAAATGACACCAGGCCAGGATCCCACTATTCCAGGGTTTTATTACATGCATGGAGCAGTGTTCTGGGTGCTGGATTACAGCAGAGAGCAGAGGGGACAAAAGCATGTGTCCTCAGGGATCTTTCGTGTTAGTGGAGGGAGGCTGTGAGGAGGGCTAAGAGCCATGGAGAAAAGCAAGGGAGGTGGATGGGGACCTGGGAGGTGACAGTTGTAAATAGAGTGGTCTGGGAAAGCTCTTGAGAGGTGACTTCAAAGAGGCCCCTGAGCGGGGTACAAGAGTGAATCGTGGGGCTATCTGGAGAATGACCATTCCAGAAAGGAGGACAGCAAGTACACAGGCCCCAAGGAAGGATAATAGTACCGGGGAACGATAGTCGGAAGCAGCAGTGCCGCCGCAGAGTGAGGGAGGGGATAGTCAGACGCAAGGCTGGAGGAGTCAGGCATCGAGGGCTCCTGGGTGATCGAGGGTCCAGCAGGGCCATCGAGGCCTTTGGCTCTGGGTGAGCACGAATGGCATGATCTGACCTCTGTTTTTTGGTTTTGTTTTAATTTTTTTTGAGTCGGAGTCTTGCTCTGTCACCCAGGCTGGAGTACAGTGGCGTGATCCTGGCTCACTGCAACCTCCACTTCCCAGGTTCAAGCAATTCCCCTGCCTCAGCCTCTGGAGTAGCTGGAACTACAGGCGTGTGCCACCACACCCAGCTAATTTTTGTGTGTGTGTGTGTGTGTGTTTTTGTTTGTTTTTTGAGACGGAGTTTCGCTCTTGTTACCCAGGCTGGAGTGCAATGGCACGATCTCGGCTCACCACAACCTCCGCCTCCTGGGTTCAGGCAATTCTCCTGCCTCAGCCTCCTGAGTAGCTCAGATTACAGGCATGTGCCACCATGCCCAGCTACTTTTTTGTATTTTTAGTAAGGATGGGGTTTCACCATGTTGACCAGGATGGTCTCGATCTCTTGACCCTGTGATCCACCCGCCTGGGCCTCCCAAAGTGCTGGGATTACAGGCTTGAGCCACCACACCCGGCCAATTTTTGTGTTTTTAATAGAGATGTCGTTTCACTGTGTTGCCCAGGCTGGTCTGTAACTCCTGGGTGCAAAGTGATCCGCCCGCCTCTGCCTCCCAAAGTTCTGGGATTACAGGTGTGTGCCACGCCCGGCTCTGACCTTTGTTTTAATATGACCACTCTGGCTGCTGTGCTGAGAATAGACTGGAGGGGGCAAGGACAGAATCTGGGAGGCCAGAAAGCAGGCTGTTGCAGTAATCCAGACCTAAGCTTTTGGCCACAGAAAGACAGGGAGGTAGCAATGGAGGTGAGAAGCGGTCAGGTTCTGGGGATGTTTTGAAGGTGGAGCCAGTGAAATTTCCCTGTGGATTGGAAGTGGAGCCTGAAACAGAGGAGTCAGGGGTGACTCTGGAGCTTTGGCCTGGAGCAGCTGGAAGATGGAGTGGTTATTAACTTATGTGGAGAAGGCTGTGGGAGGAAGAGGTTTAGGAGACAAGGGTAGGAGTTCATTTCTCTTTTCTTCTTTCTTTTTTTTTTTTTTTTGAGACAGAGTCTCGCTCTGTTACCAGGCTGGAGTGCAGTGGCAGGGTCTCAGCTCACTGCAACTTGTACACAATCGTGTTCAAGCAATTCTCCTGCCTCAGACTCCTGAGTAACTGGGACTATACTACAGGCTCGTGCCACCACGCCCAGCTAATTTTTGTGTTTTTAGTAGCATGGGGTTTCACCATGTTGGCAAGGATGGTCTTGATCTCTTGACCTTGTGATCCGCCCACCTCGGCCTCCCAAAGTGTTGGGATTACAGGTGTGAGCCACCGCGCCCAGCCTCATTTTTCAACTAGAGGGGTTGGGGTGTCTAAGAGATAGCCAATGGGATATTTTGAGTAGGTAAGTGAGTATATGAGGCTGGGGCCCAGGGATGTGCCTGGGCTGGGACATGTGGACAGGGGTGGGCAGCTTGTTGATGGCTTACATGGTATTGAGTTGCAGAGCTGGCCACCCAGGGCAGGGATAATTATAGCTCATGTTTACTGAGCGCTCCCTGTACAGCAGACACTCTGCACACAGGATCTCATCTGGATCCTTTTTTTTTTTTTTTTTTTTTTGAGACAGAGTCTCCCTCTGTCGCCCAGGCTGGGGTGCAGTGGCGCAATCTTGGCTCACTGCAACCTCCCCATCTCCTGAGTTCAAACAATTCTCCTGCCTCAGCCTTCCAAGTAGCAGAGTAGCTGGGACTATAGGCATGTACCACAATGCCTGGCTGGTTTTTTCTTTTCTGAGATGCAATCTCGCTCTTTCACCAGGCTGGAGTGTAGTGGTGCGATCTCGGCTCACTGCAACCTCTGTCTCTTGAGTTCAAGCAATTCTCTTGCCTCAGTCTCTCAAGTAGGTGAGACTACAGGTGCACACCACCATGCCCAGCTAATTTTTGTATTTTTAGTAGAAACGGGATTTCACTATGTTGGCCAGGATGTGCTAGATCTGTTGACCGTGTGATCCGCCCACCTCAGCCTCTCAACATGCTGGGATTACAGGCATGAGCCACCACTCCTAGCCTTGGTTTTTTTTTTTTTTTTTTTTTTTTTGGTGAGGCAGGGTTTCACTACGTTAGCCAGGCTGGTCTCGAACTCCTGACCTCAGGCAATCCACCTGCCTTGACCTCCCGAAGTGTTGTGATTACAGGTGTGAGCCACTGCACCTGGCCCACTGGATCCTTATTACAACTGCCAGCGTCCCCCTTATACATATGAGGAAATAGAAGATCAAGGAGAGATTAAATAACTTGCCTAGAGTTGCATGGGTAGCACGAAGTGAGGCAGGGATCAACCCCAGCCCTGACTCCAAACCCAGAGTCCTGGGTCTGAACTGCACAGCCTTGCCCAACCTGAGGCCCCTCTGACTGGGGATCCCATGTGGGGACAGGAAGGAGATCCTGCAGGAATACCTGGAGATTAGCAGCCTGGTGCAGGATGAGGTGGTGTCCATTCACCAGGAGATGGCTGCAGCTGCTGCCCGCATCCAGCCTGAGGCTGAGTACCAAGGCTTCCTGCGACAGTATGGGTAAGCCCGGTCCTTGCTCCTGCTGGGCTCAGGGGCTGCCGGCCTGTCCACTGATAGAGCGCTGTCCCCCACAGGTCCGCACCTGACGTCCCACCCTGCGTCACATTCGATGAGTCACTGCTTGAGGAGGGTGAACCGCTGGAGCCTGGAGAGCTCCAGCTGAACGAGCTGACCGTGGAGAGTGTGCAGCACACGTGGGTGGTGGCTTTTCATCTGGGCCATGGCGGGGCTCCCAGCAGACCACCGGTGTTTATGTAGGCAGGGCTGGGTTGTGAACACTGTCCACACAGAGCTGTCACCAGGGGACTAGGCTTGCTTGGCTCTGCAAGGATGCACTGGGCATGGGTGAGGGGGCAGGAGGGCTTGACTTTAATGCTGCCCTTCTCTTGGGTACAGGCTGACCTCAGTGACAGATGAGCTGGTTGTGGCCACCGAGACGGTGTTCAGCCGGCAGGAGGTGGTTACGCAGCTGCAGCAGGAGCTCCAGAATGAAGAGCAGAACACCCACCCCCGCGGACGGTGAGTGGGCCCCTGCCTGCAGCAGCCTCCTGGACCTCCCTCCCTTCTGCCTTCCCTCCTTGCTGCTGGCTGCCTGCTGCAGACTGAGCGCTCTCTCTCACCCACCCTCCCACCGGCCCTGCCTGCAGGGTGCAGCTGCTGGGCAAGAGGCAGGCACTGCAGGAGGCGCTGCAGGGGCTGCAGGTAGCGATGTGCAGCCAGGCCAAGCTGCAGGCCCAGCAGGAGCTGCTGCAGACCAAGCTGGAGCAGCTGGGCCCCGGCGAGCCCCCGCCTGTGCTGCTCCTGCAGGATGACCGCCACTCCACGTCATCCTCGGTGAGCTGCCCCATCCGCGGCCACTGCCTGCCACCGGCCTGCCCACCTGGGGCTGCGCTCCTCATTTTCGCCCTCCCCCTCCCTAAGCCTGGCCACCCGCTGACGTCTGTCCCTGGCCTCAGGAGCAGGAGCGAGAAGGGGGAAGGACACCCACGCTGGAGATCCTTAAGAGCCACATCTCAGGAATCTTCCGCCCCAAGTTCTCGGTGAGTGGCACGCAGCCTGGGCCCCCTACTGTTGGAGTCTCACTCTGTTGCCAGGCTGGAGTGCAGTGGCACGATCTCAGCTCACTGCAGCCTCCGCCCCCTGGGTTCAAGCAATTCTCCTGCCTCAGGCTCTGGAGTAGCTGGAACTACAGGTGCCTGTCACCATGCCTGGCTAATTTTTTTTTTTCTATTTTTAGCAGAGATGGGGTTTCACCATATCGGCCAGGCTGGTCTTGAACTCCTGACCTTGTGCTCTCCCGGCCTCAGCCTCCTAAAGTGCTGGGATTACAGGCATGAGCCACCACACCTGGCCGTGTTTCATGTTTAATCACTGGGAGGCCCTAGAGAGGAGACTGCCCAGGCTGCTTTTATTGGGAAGTTCCTCTCTTCCCTGCAATTCTAGGCCGCAGATGGCCCTAGACCCTGCCTCCCCTGTACCCCTTCCTCTCCATTGCCCCTGTGTGCTGGAAGGACCAGCAGCCCTGACTATTCCATGGCTCTCCCTGTTCCAGGAATGGTGGGGGACCTGTGGCCTGGTGGAGGAGGCACCAGCTTGGTTTGGGGTTATCCTGCCTAGGCTTCCCTTCCCAGCTCTGCCCAGTGTGATCCTGGGCCAATCCACTGCCCATTCCAAGGGCCTGCGGATGGCTCTGCATGCCACTCCATGGTTGTGAGGACTGGGGGCTTATAGGGGGAAGAGAGACCCCTGCCTGCCCCCACAGCCCCTGCAACAAGCTGGCTGAGTGACTCCTCCTCCATCCTCCCCTGCCCAGCTCCCCCCACCGCTGCAGCTTGTTCCAGAGGTGCAGAAGCCCCTGCATGAGCAGCTGTGGTACCACGGGGCCATCCCGCGGGCGGAGGTGGCTGAGCTGCTGACGCACTCTGGGGACTTCTTGGTGCGGGAGAGCCAGGGCAAGCAGGAGTACGTGCTGTCGGTGCTGTGGGACGGCCTGCCACGGCACTTCATCATCCAGTCCTTGGACGTAAGTGGGGCTGGGACCCCAGCCTTCCAGGCCTCAGTCTCCCCTCCCTTCCCTTCCCCAAAGGGAATGAACTTGCTGGGTAGTGGGTAGCTTCCAGGTCTGGGATGCCTCCCTAGTAGGACTGGCTGAAAGCGGCCACAGAGACCACCCAGTCCCTGCAACAAAGTAGAGACTTGTGTGTCTTCCCCAGAGGGGCAGCAGGACATCATGCACCATCAGATGGTGTCTTTTCAGGAAGTCTCTCTGCCCCTGATCCCGGGCAGGCCCTTTCTTCCCCTCCTGCCCTCCTTCTACCCTCCCAGGGCTCAGGGGCCCCCAGAATGGAGGCCGTTGACCCTGGGTCCCCTGCCCTGCAGAACCTGTACCGACTGGAAGGTGAAGGCTTTCCCAGCATTCCCTTGCTCATCGACCACCTGCTGAGCACGCAGCAGCCCCTCACCAAGAAGAGTGGTGTCATCCTGCATAGGCCCGTGCCCAAGGTGAGCCTACAAGCAGCCCAGCCCATGCTCTGTGACAGGGTTGGGGAGTGTGGGTCAGGACCACCCAGGGTCTGAGCAGAAAGAGCTTTCCAGGCCCTCCGTCTACATACAGGGTGCAGAGTGAGTGAAGTTCGGGGCCTGCCTCCCCCTAGGTTTGGAAGGTCAAGGCCACTCCTACTCCACGGGCTGCACACACCAGGCGGGTGCACCTGCCTAGACCCCGTAGTCATCTAGATGTGGTCCCACCCCGGGTCACACACACAGGTGCCAAGAAATGGAGGACATAGCCTCAGGGACAGAGATGTCCAGCCCTTCTAAGGGCCCAGTACCCCTTTTCTTCAGATTTCTGATCCCCTAACCCCTCTCTTCCCCAGGACAAGTGGGCGCTGAACCATGAGGACCTGGTGTTGGGCGAGCAGATTGGACGGGTGAGTGTGCCTCTACTGGCCTCCTTGTCTCTGGCTGCTTCTCCCGAGTCACACCTGGGTCCCCCACTGCACCGCCCAGAGACCTCCCTGCCCCATCTCATTCCCCACTTGTACCCCGACTCCCTGCCCAGCCCCCGCCACATACTGTCCTCCAGGAAAGGGGACAGAACCTACCCTGAAAAGTCCCCGCAGACAGCTCTGCTGGCCCCCTGACCTCATCACCCCGACCCAGACCACCCCTTCAAGCTGTCTTGTGCGTGTAGGGAGACACCCTGTTGCTGTGAGCAATGAGATACCCGTTTAGGGAAGAAGTTGCTTTCCTAAAAATCAGAATGCTTTTGAAACCCTGGGGAGAGTGAGTTTTGGATTTCCATGTCACTTCTCTCACAGGGGTGGTGGAGAGGAAGGGGAACGGGGTGGCAGGGTTTAGGGACATTTGCAGCCTGGAAGATGGAGGGCGGCATGTCGGAGGCGGCTTTCCCTGCCTACTCCGTGTGCTCTCAGTTCCCCAGCGAGGGGCAAACTCCCAGAGAGCCTGGGGGAGGCGTTGGAGCACGGGCTGCCTGACTGGAGCAGAGAAGAGCACTGCGGGACTGGGCAGGACTTGGTGGGAGCCCAAGACCATTTCAGGGGAACTTTGGCGAAGTGTTCAGCGGACGCCTGCGAGCCGACAACACCCTGGTGGCAGTGAAGTCTTGTCGAGAGACTCTCCCACCTGACCTCAAGGCCAAGTTTCTACAGGAAGCAAGGTGGGTGGTAAACTGATCACCCCGGGTCTGGCACACAAAGAAGTTCCTCTGTGCCTGGCACAGTGTAAAGTGCTTGACCTCTGTGGTGGTGTTTAATCCCTCCTCAAGACCCTCCCATTGTGGGTAGCACCCCCTCATAGTGCCAAGGGGTAGAGGCTGCCCCAGGTCACTTGTCCGGGTCTGCTGGCCTCAGAGGCCAAGCTCTTCTTCCATCATCCCTGGGGGTCCCTGGGGAGGCAGCCTGGCCACGTGGCGCCTGAGCAGCAGTGCCCTCCAGGATCCTGAAGCAGTACAGCCACCCCAACATCGTGCGTCTCATTGGCGTCTGCACCCAGAAACAGCCCATCTACATTGTCATGGAGCTTGTGCAGGGTGAGTACGGGGCGCGAAGCTCCACGTGGGGGCAGAGCCTGGCCAGGTGGCACCCGAGCCACAGGAGGCTCAGCAGGCGTCCTCCCCACCTGCAGGGGGTGATTTCCTGACGTTCCTCCGCACGGAGGGGGCCCGCCTGCGGGTGAAGACTCTGCTGCAGATGGTGGGGGACGCCGCTGCTGGCATGGAGTACCTGGAGAGCAAGTGCTGCATCCACCGGTGAGTGGGTGGTGGCCACGTGCCCTGCCAACACCCGACCAGAGTCACAGGGCCTATACTCCTAACCCCCCGTCCCCCAGCATCAGGCAGCAGCTCCAGGAGGGAGCTGGCCTCTCCAGTAGATAGGGGTGCACAGGGCCGGGAGCAGCTTTTGTCCATGGATTTTCTAGAGTGTTCAGCCAGGGCTGGGAAGGGGACATTGGCCAAACGAGCCCCTGTCCTGTCTCACCCAGGGACCTGGCTGCTAGGAACTGCCTGGTGACAGAGAAGAATGTCCTGAAGATCAGTGACTTTGGGATGTCCCGAGAGGAAGCTGATGGGGTCTACGCATCCTCAGGGGGCCTCAGACAAGTCCCCGTGAAATGGACTGCACCTGAGGCCCTTAACTATGGTAGCTGGTCCCTGTCCAGCAGGCCTGGGTACTGCCGCCTGCCTCGCCCTGGCCCCAGGGAGGATCCACTCACGCTGCCTTGCTCCTCTGCAGGCCGCTACTCCTCCGAGAGCGATGTGTGGAGCTTCGGCATCTTGCTCTGGGAGACCTTCAGCCTGGGGGCCTCCCCCTATCCCAACCTCAGCAATCAGCAGACGCGGGAGTTCGTGGAGAAGGGTAAGCACCCTGTGATGATAACAGTCTCAGTCTGTGCCCTCTTCCTGCTGCTCCAGCTGCATTCTTCCAACTCCCTTAATGCCAACCTTCCCACCGGGCATAATAAGAAAAACCCAGCTGGGTATGGTGGCTTATGCCTGAAATCCCAGCACGTTGGGAGGCCAAGGTGGGTGGATCACCTGAGGTGAGGAGTTTGATACTGGCCTGACCAACATGGTGAAACCCTGTCTCTACTGAAAATACAAAAATTAGCCAGGTGTGATGGCGCATACCTGTAGTCCCAGCTACTCAGGAGGCTGAGGTGGGAGAATTGCTTGAACCCAGGAGGCAGAGGCTGCAGTGAGCCGAGATTGTGCCACTGCCCTCCAGCCTGGGTGACAAGAGTGAAACTGTCTCAAAAGACCAAAAAACAAAACAAAAAATACAAAAATTAGCTGGGTGTAGTGATATGTGCCTGTCTTCCCTGCTACACAGGAGGCTGAGGTGAGAGGATCACACAGTGAGCAGAGATCATGCCACTGCACTCTAGCCTGGGTGACAGAGAGACCTGGACTCAAAAGAAAAAAACCCGGTGTGGTGGCTCACACCTGTAATTTCAACACTTTGGGAGGCTGAGGAGGGTGGAACACTTGAGTCTAGGAGTTTGAGACCAGCCTGGCCAACATGGCAAAACTCTATCTCACCGTTTTTTTTTTGTTTGTTTGTTTGTTTGTTTTTTGAGACGGAGTTTCGCCCTTGTTACCCAGGCTGGAGTGCAATGGCGCGATCTCGGCTCACCGCAACCTCCGCCTCCTGGGTTCAGGCAATTCTCCTGCCTCAGCCTCCTGAGTAGCTGGGATTACAGGCATGCGCCACCATGCCCAGCTAATTTTCTGTATTTTTAGTAGAGACAGGGTTTCACCATGTTGACCAGGATGGTCTCGATCTCTTGACCTCGTGATCCACCCACCTCGGCCTCCCAAAGTGCTGGGATTATAGGCTTGAGCCACCGCGCCCGGCCCTTCAAAACTCTATCTCTACTAAAAATACCAAAAATTAGCCAGGTGTGGTGGTGGGCATCTGTAATCCCAGCTACTTGGGAGGCTGAGGCACAAGAATCGCTTGAACCTGGGCGATGGCACCACTGCACTCCAGCCTGGATGAGAGTGCGAGACTCCATCTCAAAAAAAAAAAAAAAAAAAGAGGAACCCTGTAGCTACTACCAAGTGAGCACCTGTTCTGTGCTAGGCAGTATGTTATTTAATTTGCTTATCACAACATGTGTGGTGGGGATTAATAGTGCCTTTCTCAGATGGAAAAACAGGCTGGCAGAGGTCCCACACTAGCATGTGGTGGGACGGTGGTCAGAAGCCAGGCCTGTGTCCTTTGTGCTCTTGGTGGAGAACAGTGCGTGCTTCAGAACAGTGCATCTTAAGCAGCTCCTATGGCTCATGATATGCCCGAGAGTCTGCTGAGGGCCTGAGTCCTTCCTCATGCCTGGTGTGCGGTGCCTCTCCTCACAGGGGGCCGACTGCCCTGCCCAGAGCTGTGTCCTGATGCCGTGTTTAGGCTCATGGAGCAGTGCTGGGCCTATGAGCCTGGGCAGCGGCCCAGCTTCAGCACCATCTACCAGGAGCTGCAGAGCATCCGAAAGCGGCATCGGTGAGGTTGGGACCCCCTTCTCCAGCCCGTGGCCTCTGCAGGCCAAGGTGCACCTCCTCAGTGGTTCCAGCTCCCACGTGGACAGCTCTTCAGTCCTGGACTCCTGCCCCCAGCATCCACACTGCCGGCAGGGTGCAGCTCTGTGTTTTCTTGTGTCCCTGCTCCCGCCAGGGCTTCCTCTCCTGGGCAGAAGCAATAAAACCACTTGTGCCCACTGAACGCTCCTGGCATGCGCACTCCTCTGGAGGGCAGGTCTCAGAAGGCATGAGGGCTGGTATGGTGGCTGTGGGGAAGAGAAGGACAGCAGTATGCACGGGGCAGAGCTGACTTGACTTGGTAGCGGCTGCATGTGAGACATGGGGAAGGAGGCAGAGAGATCAGGACGATATTCAGGCTGTGGCCAGATGGCGGTGTCATTCCTTGAAATAGGATTACAGAAGAGGATGAGAGCTTCAAGGAAGGTGCTGGGTTTAGAGACGCGGCATTTTATTGGAGATAAAAGTGTGGGTGAAGCCAGGTGTGGTGGTACACACCTGTCGTCCCAGCTACTTGGGAGGCTGAGGTGGGAGACCCACTTGTGCAAGGAGGTTCAAGTCCAGCCTGGGCAACATAGTGAGACCTCATCTCTAAAAATAGTAAATAGGTTGGGTGTGGTGGCTCACGCCTGTAATCCCAGGACTTCAGGAGGCCAAGGCATGTGGATTGCTTGATCCTAGTTTGAGACCAGCCTGAGCAACATGGCAAAACTCCATCTCTACAGAAAAAAAAAAAAAAAAAAAAGCAAATTAGCCAGGCATGGTGGCACACACACCTATAGTCCCAGCTACTAAAGAGGCTGAGGTAGGAGGATTGATTGAGCCTGGGAGGTTGAGGCTGCAGTGAGCTGTGATCATACCACTGCATTCCAGCCTGGGCAAGAAAGTGAGGCTCTGTCTCAAAACTAAATAAATAAAAATAATAAATTAATTTAAAATGTAGGTAAGTCTGGAAAGCCCAGATGGAGGTAAAGGCTGGCAACAGATGTTTGAATCATTGGCTTACAAATGTTAGAGAATAGCTGACGCTGTGGGTGGATGTGTACGACACTCATAAAATTCAAGAGGAGACGAGAAGAGAGTTCCACTCAAAGGAGACTTGATGTGGCCGATGAGGAAGAAAATGCTTTCGAGGGAGTTGTTTCTTAAAACAAATTTATTGAGGAAAAGGATGGCAGACTGGGGAGCCTTCGCCTCCTCCCCTAAATCCCAGTGAAACCTATAAAGTCATCTGAAATACATCACTAAAGGCGAAGTTTGAGAAGGTAAGAAGTGTGAACATACTAAAAAACAGGAAGTGGGAAACATTTGTAAATAGAAGAACAAAGCAGTGAGAACCTTGGAGTGAAATGGCCATCCCTCAGGAAAGTTCAGGAAATAGTTAACATCGCCTGTAATCCCAGCACTTTGGGAGGCTGAGGCAGGTGGATCACCTGAGGTCAGGAGTTTGATACCAGCCTGGCCAAGCTGGTGAAATAAAAATACAAAATAATTAGCCTGGCATGGTGGTGGGTGCCTGTAATTCTAGCTACTCTGAAGGCTGAGGCAGGAGAATTGCTTGAATCCGGGAGATGGAGATTGCTGTGAGCCAAGACCGTGCCATTGCGCTCCAGCCTGGGCAACAAGAGCAATACTGTCTCAATATAATAATAGTAATAATAACATCTATTTTGAAAGAGAAGATAGCGAGCCCTATCACTTGTTTAAACGAGGAAGTTGAGAGTTGTAGTGTGATTAAATGAAAATATGAGGAAGTGAAATAATCCAATGGAAGTGGTAGAAAGCAGAACTGAAAAACTTCAGCTGGGAGGATGTGGTAGGTCTCTGCATGCCACCACTTGCATTGCAACCGCTAGGAAAAAACAGCTAAGGTAAAAATGTCTTTTTTTTTTTTTGAGGCAGAGTCTCTCGCTCTGTCACCCAGGCTGGAGTGCAGTGGTGCAATCTCGGTTCACTACAACCTCTGCCTACTAGGTTCAAGCAATTCTCCTGCCTAAGCCTCCTGAGTAGCTGGGATTACAGGCACGTGCCACCACGCGTGGCCAATTTTTATCTTTTTTTTTTTTTTTTGAGACGGAGTTTCACTCTTGTTACCCAGGCTGGAGTGCAATGGCACGATCTCGGCTCACCGCAACCTCCGCCTCCTGGGTTCAGGCAATTCTCCTGCCTCAGCCTCCTGAGTAGCTGGGATTACAGGCACGCACCACCATGCCCATCTAATTTTTTGTATTTTTAGTAGAGATGGGGTTTCACCACGTTGACCAGGATGGTCTCGATCTCTCGACCTTGTGATCCACCCGCCTCGGCCTCCCAAAGTGCTGGGATTACAGGCTTGAGCCACCGCGCCCGGCGCCAATTTTTATCTTTTTTGTAGAGACACAGTTTCACCATGTTGGTCAGGCTGGTCTCAAACTTCTGACCTCACGATCTACCCGCCTCAGCCTCCCAGAGTGCTGGGATTACAGGGGTGAGCCAATGTGCCCAGCTGAAAATGTCTTATTTTTAAAGAGAATGAAGAGTAGTCACAGAAATAAAGACTGAATGGAGTAAAACTTCAAGGAGGAAAGAGCCCTTCCGAGTTAAACTAGTGATAGGCAACTATTTTCCTCCCTGAAACATTTACCCATTTGGGACATTGCTGAGGATCAGACTTGGCCCAAGCAGAGACTCTACTGGGGAAAAGAGAAAGGAACAGCATTTGGTAGTTACAAGGACTTGCTGTAGATTAGGACCTAGAGGAGCACAAAATGTAGAGCGTTTTCCCCATGGGACATTTGCTGAGTTCCGAGGCAGTACAGGAGACTGGGAAGGCAAGTCCCACAGTCATGCAGTGTTCAGAGAGAAGGCCTGGAATGAACAAATAGCTGGTCTCCCTGACATAAGGTATTTGACAGGTTTTGGTTTTGTACCTGTGTGGGTTGGGAAGCTAAAGAGCTCCCTTTAATCTCTGAAAAGCAGAACTTAAAGATTTGAGACAGACAGAGACTGACCAAGAGGCAGAGGTTAGAATAAGCTGAGATCATGCCACTGCACTCCAGCTTCGGTGACAGAGCAAGACTGTCTCCAAAAAACGAAAAAAAGGCCGGGCGCGGTGGCTCAAGCTTGTAATCCCAGCACTTTGGGAGGCCGAGGCGGGTGGATCACGAGGTCAAGAGATCGAGACCATCCTGGTCAACGTGGTGAAACCCCGTCTCTACTAAAAATACAAAAAAATTAGCTGGGCATGGTGGCACGTGCCTGTAATCCCAGCTACGCAGGAGGCTGAGGCAGGAGAATTGCCTGAACCCAGGAGGCGGAGGTTGCGGTGAGCCGAGATCGCGCCATTGCACTCCAGCCTGGGTAACAAGAGCGAAACTCCGTCTCAAAAAAAACAAAACAACAAAAAAAAAAACACCATAGTCAAGAAGCCCAACATGAAAGAATACATACTTAAGATTCTATTTTAAGAAGTTCAAGAACAGGGAAGACTAAGTTACAGAGAAGTCAAAGCAGTGCTTATGTCTGGAGTGTGCTGATGGAAAGGGGTGTGAAGATGTAGGGAAAAAGGTTCACCATGGTGCCCTCACAACCATTGCATGGGCCACACAGGCAAGGCTGGACCACAGGCTGACAGCCACTATGCTGTGCTTAGGGACTGCTTGACCACTTGACAGAGGGGAACCTTTTGGGTAGATGAGAATGTCCTACGTTTTGATCTGGGTGGTGATTATACTTGTGTATGTATTTAGCAAAACTCATCAAGCTGTACACTTAAGATTTATACCACATAATGTAAACTTAAGATTTGTGCCTCAATTAAAAAAAAAAAAAAACACCAGAGAACAAACAAGAGTCCTTGAAAATTAAGATTAACACCAAAATGAGGCTGAGCAAGGTGGCTCACGCCTGTAATCGCAACACTTTGGGAGGCCGAGGTGGGCGGATCACCTGAGGTCAGGAGTTCGAGACCAGTCTGGCCAACATAGTGAAACCTTGTCTCTACTATAAATACAAAACAAGAGCCAGGCGTGGTGGCGGGCGCCTGTAATGCCAGCAACTCTGGAGGCTGAGGCAGAATAATCACTTGAACCTGGGTGGCAGAGGTTGCAGTGAGCCGAGGATCATGCCTGGGCAGAAGACCGAGACTGTCTCAAAAAAAAAAGAGAAAAGAAGAATGTGGACTTAATGGAGATGTCCACTGCAGTATGGATTATATTTTAGAACTGTTAACAACCTAGATGCCCAGTCAAAAGAGAACAATCAAGAGTCTGCGTCTCCTTCCCTCGCGGGCAGGAAACAGAGCAGGGAGCAGGCACAGAGAGGAAAGGGCCGCGCTGTATCAGCAGAAGGCAGCACCCCCGTTGCCCGAGAGGCGCCACGACAGAAACCTACGGCTGTCGGGGCTAGGCAAGGCGAGGCCGCGGTAAACGCACCCCGCTGTTGGCCGCCGAGGCGGAGGCTGGCGCTTTGGTCGCTGCGGGACGAGGTGCCTCCTCAAGCAGGATTCCGAAAACATCCAGTTGCGCGCCCTCCTGAGGTTCCGTCGCGCTCCGGGACCCGGCCTGCTGCGCCTGCGCACTGCGGTTCCGCGGAGCGGGCCCGGGAGGCGCCGGGCGGGGGACCGCGGCGGCCGGATCTTCTGTCGGCTCCGCAGGGCGTACGCAGACCGGGGTGGGCGGCGCGGCTGTCCCCGCCCCGCGTGCTGGTGGGTCCGGCGGCCTCAGGGTCTGGCGGACCCGCGCGGGGCGGGCGCAGCGCAGCGCGCCGGCGGCCCTGAGCCCAGCCGGAGAGCGGCTGCGGCGCTCGGAACCGGGGGCGACGGGTGGGCGGGCACCTGCCTCCGCTTGCGTCGCTGCCTGCGCGCGGGCCGCTGCCCCCTGGCAAGTGAGGGCCGGCAGGTCGGCAGACGGGGCCTTGAGCTGCTCGGAGGCCGGGCGTTGACGGTAACGGGCCGTGTGCGCCGGGGGAGGGCGGCGGGAGGGTGAGCGGCGCTGCGGCGTCAGAGGGGCCGAGAGGGGGCGCCGGGCTGCCTGAGGCCCGGACCGGGCGCCTATCTCTGCGGTCCCCGGGACCGACGGAGTCGGGACGGGTGGGTAGGGAGAGCTGGCGGCAGGTGCCTGCCCTCAGTGATCCAGCTCTCTCCCCAGCTCCACCCACCTTGGCCTGGACCCAAGTCTCCAAAGGCTAAAAATATTGCCCGGAGGCTCCTGAGTAGAATCAGATCGCGCTAAGTAGGGCACAACGCAGAGGCGACAGAGCTCCTCGGCCTCAGGGCCCGCGGAGCGGACTCCGGAGCGCGGTCCAGCCCACGCTGGGCTCAGCTGTTAGCGCCCTCCCTCCCTCTGGAGCAGGCAAGCGGGGCCCCAGGGCGGCGGCGGCGCGGGGCACGGGGCTTAAGTTGCCTCGCAGCCGGGCCGGCCCTTCCCTACCCAGGGGACCTTTAGCATCACTGCAGGCTTTCCAAAGTCCCCTAAGTGCTCTGCAAACCGCGGCTGGAAGTTTCCCGCTGCAGGAATCGGCACAGGAAGAGGGAGAACACGTAGGGCTCGCTTTATGCTAGAAACACAAGCATCTTTCATCTTTATTAGAAATAAATTCATTCTGTGTTTCTGACTCAGGGAGGATCTGTGCCAGGCACTGTTTCTGGTGAGTGCCATTCTGACCCAGAAGGGCACTGAGAAAGACTTAACCTATCAGTCTCTGGGTTCTGGCTAAACCTTTAAATCAAACAAAATAGAGACCAGCTTATTCACCTGAAACTAGGAGCCCATGACCGAGGAACCTGAGCAGGCCCCTCCTATCTAGGCAGGGAAGCTCTTGTCACCTGGAGCTTGTGTGGTGAACGCCAGTCAGAGCTGGGACTCTCATCCTGGGCCCATTTTTCATAGCACCAGCCAAGGGCGAGCATCCTCTCCACCCTAGGGGCAGAGCTGCTACCAGGACCAGGTGGGGCCAGCTCAGTACTACCTGTGCTCTGAGTTTCATCAAAGACGGTAAAATCAAGGCGGAGTCAGGATCCCCAACTAGCGTTGGGTTTTGGCACTTCAAAGATGGCTTTTTTGGGGGGAGGGACAGAGTCTCCCCCTGTCGCCCAGGCTGGAGTGCAATGGCCCAATCTTGGCTCACTACAACCTTTACCTCCCTGGTTCAAACGATTCTCCTTCCTCATCCTCCTGAGTAGCTGTGATCACAGGCATCCACTACCATGCCTGGTTAATTTTTTTTTTTTATTAGTAGAGATGGGGTTTCACCATGTCAGTCAGGCTGGTCTTGAGCTCCTGGCCTCATGATCCACCTGCCTTGGCCTCCCAAAGTGCTGGGATTATGGGCATGAGCCACTGCACCCAGCCCAAAGCTGGCTTTTTTATTGGAGCCAGGTGAATGGGTGTTCCTTGGGAACAGCCCTCAGGAACTCACTGGGGCATTTGGTGGAAAGACTGCCAAGGGGATTTTGCATACTGGAGCTACAGATGGTGTCCTTCCTTCCAGGTGTGTGTGGAGGCCAGTATGAAGCTGAAGAAGCAGGTGACAGTGTGTGGGGCTGCCATCTTCTGTGTGGCAGTCTTCTCGCTCTACCTCATGCTGGACCGAGTGCAGCACGATCCCACCCGACACCAGAATGGTGGGAATTTCCCCCGGGTGAGTCATGCCTGGTTGCTGATTTCTTTGTATACAAGTCACCTGGGCTCGGGGTATGGTCCCTGGCTGGAGGATAATGTCAGTACAGGACAGGAACCTTCCTTCCTAACAGTCAGGTTTGGTAGAAACTCTCAGCTAAAAACAGTGATGGCAAAAAGAAGGAAGGAAGAAGGCCGGGCACGGTGGCTCACACCTGTAATCCCAGCACTTTGGGAGGCTGAGGTGGGCAGATCACGAGGTCAGGAGTTCGAGACCAGCCTGGCCAATATGGTGAAACCCCATCTCTTAAAAATAGAAGAATGAAGGAAGAAAACAAAAAAGGCAATGAATATTGTTGCTCTGTTCTCCTGAATTCTTTTTCTTTTCTTTCTTTCCATTTCTCTCTTTCTCCCAGGCTGGAGTGCAGTGGTGCGATCTTGGCTCACTGCAACCTCCGCCTCCTGGGTTCAAGCGATTCTCCTGCCTCAGCCTCCTGAGTAGCTTAGCTGGGACTATAGGCACCTGCCACCATGCCCAGCTCTTTTTTGTATTTTCAGTAGAGACGAGGTTTCACTGTGTTGGTCAGGGCAGTCTTGAACTCCTGACCTCAGGTGATCCACTCACCTTGGCCTCCTAAAGTGCTGGGATTGTAGGCGTGAGCCACTGTGCCCGGCCCCTCCTGAGTTCTTGGCACACATTGCTAATTGATTATAGCATTCTTTGCCATTAAGCCCTGATGAAATCCTTCTCAGCACAGGCAACACCAATTGCTGAGACTAGGTATGTGAAATGAAATCTTTGCCATCCCTGAGCTAGAGTGATGGTTCTCCCAGCCCAGGTGGAGTGTAGTTCTCAGTGGTGCTGTGCATACCTCCCTTGATCTGAACGGCATCATCTGTCCCTGTAGGTCCATGGTCTGGCCTCAACAGATAAGGGAAGAATTGTAGTCGGGCCTCAGGTGGCGGACCCCAAGCAGAGACCCTCCCTGTGGCATAGGGAGCTGTGGGTGATTGCTTTCTGGTTTTTTGGCAGAGCCAAATTTCTGTGCTGCAGAACCGAATTGAGCAGCTGGAACAGCTTTTGGAGGAGAACCATGAGATTATTAGCCACATCAAGGACTCCGTGCTGGAGCTCACAGCCAATGCAGAGGGCCCGCCCGCCCTGCTGCCCTACTACACAGTCAATGGCTCCTGGGTGGTGCCGCCAGAGCCCCGGCCCAGCTTCTTCTCCATCTCCCCTCAGGACTGCCAGTTTGCTTTGCGGGGCCGGGGCCAGAAGCCAGAGTTGCAGGTAAGGTTCAGAGCCGGTGGGGACCTGCAGCAATAAATGGGACACTGAGCTGCCTCCCCTCTGGCAGATGCTCACTGTGTCGGAGGAGTTGCCATTTGACAACGTGGATGGTGGCGTGTGGAAGCAAGGCTTCGACATCTCCTATGACCCACACGACTGGGATGCTGAAGACCTGCAGGTGTTCGTGGTGCCCCACTCTCACAATGACCCAGGTGAGGACCCTGCAGACTCCTGGGAGCTGGAGTTGGAGTAGGATTTCTGATGGCCAGTGCAAGGGAGGGACGTCAAAGAAGATGGTAGCATCCTCAGGGGACCGTACATTGGCTCCCCAGGCTGGATCAAGACCTTTGACAAGTACTACACAGAGCAGACCCAGCACATCCTCAACAGCATGGTGTCTAAGCTTCAGGAAGACCCTCGGCGGCGCTTCCTCTGGGCAGAGGTCTCCTTCTTCGCCAAGTGGTGGGACAACATCAATGCCCAGAAGAGGGCTGCAGTCCGAAGGCCAGTACCAGGCAGGGAGGCTGGAAGGGCCTTCTTCAAGCCCTAGGCTGGGTGGACAGGTCTTACATTAAGTTGTGGGTGCCAAGGTGGCAGGGAGAAGCCCAGGGAGCTGTGGCAGAGATGAGTGATGGTGGGAAGAAGGCAAGAACAGATAGAGGTCCCGAGATAAGCAGGGCCAGGACAGCGTGAGATTGGCTGCAGGGAAAGGAGGGCGAGTGTGTGTTCTCTTGGTTGTGAACTTGGGAGAACTGGTTCCGTGAGGCCCGTGCACACAGGCCCTGACATCTGGTTGGCAGGACTAGGCAGAGTGTTCTACTCTATCCTGAGTGTGAGTCTTCAACTATAGGCTGGTGGGAAATGGGCAGCTGGAGATTGCGACAGGAGGCTGGGTGATGCCGGATGAGGCCAACTCCCACTACTTTGCATTGATTGACCAGCTCATCGAAGGACACCAGTGGCTGGAGAGAAATCTCGGTAAGTCCAGGCGTAGGCATGGGGGTCTGACCCCCGGGCTGGGCCCACAGTGCTATAGCAGGGGTGGTTCCTTTCTGGGCAGATTCCACCCTGTGGGCCTGGTATGATGTCATCTGTCCACTGACAACCAAGACATGAGCTGGAGTCCAGCACCTGGGAGGCCAAGAGGGCAAGGCCCTGAGGTCCTCTCTGGCTTCCATGCCCTACCCAGGTGCAACCCCCCGCTCTGGCTGGGCAGTGGACCCCTTTGGATACAGCTCCACCATGCCTTACCTGTTGCGCCGTGCCAACCTCACCAGCATGCTGATTCAGAGAGTGCACTATGCCATCAAGAAGCACTTTGCTGCCACCCACAGCCTAGAGTTCATGTGGAGGCAGACATGGGGTAAGGCCAGGTAGGGTAGAGGGGGTCACCGCAACATAGTCTTTACTGGGGAAGAGCAGGGCTATCAGAACTAAGACCCCCACTGTCCTTCAGAGCAGACCAGCAGTCACTGGTGTGAACTGCCAGAAATGGTCCCACCCTCTGGTTAGGGGAGGGTCACACTGACCTCTGGCCTCTGCAGGGCCTTCTGTCCCAAGGGCTTCAGCTTGCCCTGTGTGCCCGTCCCATCAAGGAACCCTCCGTGTCTTTCCTCTGGACTACATACTCCCTCTGGCCCTAGGTCCAGTTACAGCCTCATGTTCTATGAGGGCTGCCTTTAGCCCTAGCAGATCCTTGCCCTCCTGACGTCCAGAGGCTGGCTGTTGGCGGTGACTACATGGTATGTCTTCTGCAGACTCGGACTCCAGCACAGACATCTTCTGTCACATGATGCCCTTCTACAGCTATGACGTACCCCACACCTGTGGCCCGGATCCCAAGATCTGCTGCCAATTTGATTTTAAACGCCTGCCCGGTGGGCGCATCAACTGCCCTTGGAAGGTGCCACCGCGGGCCATCACAGAGGCCAACGTGGCAGAGAGGTATCTGCTTCCAGCCCTTTGGCTTCACAGAGGAGTCAGGAGGCCTAGCTCTGGTGTGGGCTGTGCGGCATGGAGGGTGGGCTCAGGTGGCGAGTTGAGGCCTGCCTCATCTGCATCAGCAGCTCCTTACCAAGTCTCCTGAAACTGGAATGGCTCCAGCAACCACCTTTCACAGAATGCTTTCATTTTCTCACATGAGTACTTTCTGGTGCCCTAACAAACTGCCAGGGCCAGCTGACAACTTCGAGGTGAATGATTCCCAGGTGAGCTGTTGGATCTTACAGACTTTGGGCTCACGCACATTCACTTAGTGCCAGTGTTCTGACTGGGCTTTAAGTCAACTACGAGAATCCATTCAGATCCACATTCAGTCCCACGAGACAGCCTCCAGTGTCTGAGAAAACAGACCTGTCCCCTTTGAGAGGATGTAGGGACCCCTAAGGATGTCACTCTTGCTGAATTCAGGCCTCGGGGGAAAGTATTAGTTAAGAGTTGACACAAACAGCAATTTAGACAAAACCTTAAGAATATAACAAGTTGGACTGGTTTCTGTGTTGCAATGCTCTGATTTCTCCATAATGTCCAGCAGTTGAAACGTGACCAAAAGGAAAGAAAGTGGTCTTTTGTTTCCAGAAGTCTGAATGCTGATTCCAGGCAAGAATCTAGGGCTATGAAGGCATGATGTTTCTTAAACAGCAGTTGCGATCAGTGAGGCTGGCCTAGGTTTACAAGAACAGGCCATGAAAGGTAACCAGGTTCTCCTTTGAAAGGCTTACTAAACTGCTAAGGTAGGGGAAAGTGGTATTTGAGGAATCCTCTCATGAGAACAAAGTAGAAAAGTACACGCTGGGCCAGCGCCACTAAGTAGATTAGTTGACTCTTTGGACTGTGATATTTATAACATGCCAATTAAAGCAGGAGGAGCTTCTGCTGGTGTGCCACAGGGCTCTTTTTCTAAGTGATTTTGTCAATAATTTCGATGAAAAGAAAATAAGTGTTTATATATAGTTCCTATTATGTACGAGGCACTATTCTAAGTGTGTAATAAGCATTCATTCAATTCATTTAATTTAATTTTTTTTTTTTTTTTTGAGACAAAGTCTCTGTCACCCAGGCTGGAGTGCAGTGGTGCGATCTCGGCTCACCACAACCTCCACCTCCTGGGTTCAAGTGATTCCCCTGCCTCAGCCTCCTGAGTACTTGGAATTACAGGTGTGTGCCACCACACCTGGTTAATTTTTGTATTTTTAGTAGAGACAGGTGTATTTTGTATTTTTAGTTTCACTGTTGGCCAGATTGGTCTTAAGCTACTAACCTCAGATGATCTGCCTGCATTGGCCTCCCAAAGTGCTGGGATTACAGGCTTGAGCCACCATGCTCAGCCCATTCAATCTATTTTCATTCTTATAACATATGGGTACCTACTGATGTTATCCTTACTTTGCCAGAAATGGAGGCTCAGAGAAGTTTTTGCCCACAGTCGCTCAGCTAGAGTGATGTGGCTCCGGGATCCAGACTCTTAACGCTGGTGCTGCATCGCTAACTGGTGGTCAGAATGAGGCGGGAGTGTCAGAACCAGGATCCCAAAAGATCTCAACAGCCTAACATAAAATAGAACATGCTGACTGTCAGAACTGTCCAGAGAACACTGGATTCCCCTGGGACTCGGGTTCCTGTCCCAGGAGGTGTCCGTCTGTGCTGAATCACTCCTTAACAGACGGGATGTCTTTGAGCAGCTTGCTGTAGGGATGGCTGTGCGTGGCACTCTTTTCCTGCTGAGACTTCACGTTGGGCCCGTGTTTTTTTCCTGCCTCAGGGCAGCCCTGCTCCTGGACCAATACCGGAAGAAGTCTCGGCTGTTCCGAAGCAACGTCCTCCTGGTGCCTCTGGGAGATGACTTCCGATATGACAAGCCCCAGGAGTGGGATGCCCAGTTCTTCAATTACCAGCGGCTCTTTGACTTCTTCAACAGCAGGCCTGACCTCCATGTGCAGGTGTGAGGGGCACTTGGCTGGGGAGGGGGCTTCGCAGTGCTGCAGCCCACCCTTTCCTATGAGAATCCGTGTTCTGGGTTCCCAACTCCAAAGCAGGGGTTCCCTCCCAGTTCTTGGGCAAGGTACCCTTTTATGTCAGAATTCAATCCCAGGCTCCCTCACTTCTGTCAGATCCAGAATGGCAGGATGTACAGTTCCTGCTTCGAGCCCAGAGCCCCTGCCTCACCCCCGACTGCAGCACTGTGGCCAATTTCCAGGAGGCTCTAGAACTGATGGGAGTGGGTTTTTGGGGTTCCCACAGGCCCAGTTCGGCACGCTTTCAGACTATTTTGACGCCCTGTACAAGAGGACAGGGGTGGAGCCAGGGGCCCGGCCTCCAGGGTTTCCTGTGCTGAGCGGGGATTTCTTCTCCTATGCGGACCGGGAGGATCATTACTGGACAGGCTATTACACTTCCCGGCCCTTCTACAAGAGCTTAGACCGAGTCCTGGAAGCCCACCTGCGGTGAGACCCTGTCCCCGCTTCCAGGCTAGAGAGGGTAGAGTCAGTCTTTGGGGTTTAAGGAGGGGCTCGATCAGCTCAGAAGGGAATGGATGGATTTGCAGAACATGGGTGGGCCCTGGGGAGTGGTGCAGGCTGGCAGCTAACTTCTCTCTCTGGGCAGGGGGGCAGAGGTTCTCTACAGCCTGGCTGCAGCTCACACACGCCACTCTGGCTTGGCTGGCCGGTACCCGCTCTCTGACTTCACCCTCCTGACAGAAGCTCGGCGCACACTGGGGCTCTTCCAGCATCACGACGCCATCACTGGCACTGCGAAGGAGGCTGTGGTGGTGGACTATGGGGTCAGGTGGGAGCCTTCTCTTCTCCCTCGTCAGTTACCCCACCCACTGTCCCAGAGAAAGGACGTTGGGTGTTGAGGGGGTAGGCCGGCCTGGGGCTTGTCTTGCTGACAAGGCAGACAGCTTCACCGAGCTCATCTTTTCTCCTTTCCTCTCCTGTGCCACCCACAGGCTTCTGCGCTCCCTTGTCAACCTGAAGCAGGTCATCATTCATGCAGCTCACTATCTGGTGCTGAGGGACAAGGAGACCTACCACTTTGACCCGGAGGCGCCCTTCCTTCAAGTGGTGAGCCCTTCCTGGGTCTGCATGGGAACCCTCCAGTTTATGCAGTTCCTCCCAAGAGCTGCTGGACGAGGGTGCTGCTCCTCTTTCTTCCTCCCCATCCGATGAGTTCTGTGTCCAGTGCAGCTGCTGGTCCATACTCAGGAGAGGCGGGGTGGGAGGAGGCCGAGCCCATGATGGTTCTTCCCTTCCGGCCCACTGAATTCCAGGATGACACTCGCTTAAGTCACGATGCCCTACCAGAGCGCACAGTAATCCAGCTGGATTCCTCACCCAGGTAAGCTGGACCACACCAGGTGCAGAGAGGCAGAGCCAATTCCTGGCTCTGAGGCCCCTCTGGGCCCACACTTTCTGAGCCACTGCAGGGCACTTGCCCTGGCTTGGAGCCACAGCCTCCTGCGTCATCCTATCTTCTACGCACAGGTTTGTGGTGCTATTCAACCCGCTGGAACAGGAGCGGTTCAGTGTGGTGTCCCTGCTGGTCAACTCGCCCCGTGTGCGCGTTCTTTCAGAGGAGGGCCAGCCCCTGGCCGTGCAGATCAGCGCACACTGGAGCTCTGCCACCGAGGTGGTCCCTGACGTCTACCAGGTGAGGCAAGGGCTCGGCAGGTGGGCCCCTCCCTGCCCAGTGGTACCAGCCTCTGAACCTCCTGTTTGGGGCCCTGCCTCCTCCCCAGGCTGGGGACAGGTGTCCTAGGGAGGAGGGGTTGCCCCGCAGACAGGCACTCTTGGGATTTGAGTCTGTCCTTGAAAGGAAGGGGAAGGTTGATATGGTAATAGTAATGGTTAAAGTAGCAGTTACAATGCCCTATCACTCAGTCATTCAGTATTTATTGAAAGCTTAATGTGGGGTTACCACTTCATGCTTTTTCAAATATCACTTGAGAATTATAAAGTCTGATGAGAAGGAAAGTGCAAATCATGTCACCTCCACGTTGGAGGAGGGGCGGAGGCCCCAGCAGGTACAGGGACTTGCTCAGGCCTCTGTTAGTAAGTGAATGCTCCAGCACCCCTGTGGTGAATGCTGTGCCCCCGCTTTCTCACCCCTCCTATGCCCACAGGTGTCTGTGCCTGTCTGCCTGCCAGCCCTGGGTCTGGGCGTGCTGCAGCTGCAGCTGGGCCTGGACGGTCACCGTACGCTGCCCTCCTCTGTGCGCCTCTACCTGCACGGCCGGCAGCTGTCCGTCAGCAGGCACGAAGTGTTCCCTCTCCGCATCATTGACTCTGGCGCCAGTGACTTCGCCCTCAGCAACCGCTACATGCAGGTCTGGTTCTCAGGCCTTACTGGGCTCCTCAAGGTAAAGGGCCAGGGTGGCGGAGAAGGGCTAGGGCCAGAGTAGGGCATGTGTGGTGGTGGCATTGTGCAGAGCTGCCTCCCAGCCCCGTGAGCACGCTGCCACCCGACCCACAGTGGACCTGAGCCTGGGCCATCTCAGCTCCAGGTTGACAGCATGGGGAAGTTGGGCGTGGCTCCTTGGGGAAGCTAGTCACGTCCTTCCAGGAGGCAGGCCTGACATGCTGGTGTGGGGCCAGGGGTCAGGGCTATGTTTTTCGGCAGAGCATCCGAAGGGTGGATGAGGAGCAGGAGCAGCAGGTGGACATGGAGTTCCTTGTCTATGGCACCCGTACGTCCAAAGACAAGAGTGGAGCCTACCTCTTCCTACCTGATGGCGAGGCCAAGGTACCCTAAAGATGCCTTGAGAAACCTGGTAGGCCCCAGGAGATCTCAGTAGCAGGGAGGGCAGGAGGGGCACAGGCCTTCCCACAGGTTTATTACTGCCTGCCGGGGGCCTTGTCTTTGCTGTTCAGCCTACGGATATCTGGGAATAGGTGCTCTCTTGCCCAAGTCTGGGCTGGCACCGTCCCCCTTTGCCCTCTGTGCCGCAGATTCAACAGCAATCTGCTCTTTCCGCAGCCCTACATCCCCAAGGAGCCCCCCGTGCTGCGTGTCACTGAAGGCCCTTTCTTCTCAGAGGTGGTTGCATACTATGAGCATGTTCACCAGGTGGTCCGGCTTTACAATCTGCCAGGTGAGCCCCGCACACAAGGACAGGTCTGGTAGGAGGCATGGGCTCCACAGCTGTGGTGCATTCTTCCTTCTGCTGCATCTCTGTTCATACCTCTGTTCTGTATCATTTGAGACAGGGGTGCTCCATTCTCTTGGAGAAAAAGTCATCCAGAAGTGCCCTGGGACTTTCTCAGGAGGGTGGACAGAGCCTCTCCCCAGCTCAGCTCTAACCCCCCAGCCCAGCCTCTCAGCTGTAGTTCAGCCTCACACCTCTCCATGCCCCCACTTTGTTCCTGTGCCCAGGGGTGGAGGGGCTGTCTCTGGACATGTCATCCCTCGTGGACATCCGGGACTACATCAACAAGGAGCTGGCCCTGCGCATCCACACAGACATCAACAGCCAGGGCACCTTCTTCACAGACCTCAATGGCTTTCAGGTGATTCCTGGGTCTGGGTCTTAGAGACCCCACAGAGTAGAACTTGGACTGTGTTTTTGCCCATATCACAGGCCTTGGGGGATGATCTGTCCTGATGGAGAAAGAGGAATGAGAGGCGAGAATGATCAGGGACTCCTCCAGGCTGGAACCGCTTGGGGCCCACATGGTACCCAGGTTCCCTTGATCTCTGCTGGCCTTGCCCCTACAGGTGCAGCCCCGGCGGTATCTGAAGAAGCTCCCCCTCCAGGCCAACTTCTACCCCATGCCAGTCATGGCCTATATCCAGGATGCACAGAAGCGCCTCACTCTGCACACTGCCCAGGCCCTGGGTGTCGCTAGCCTCAAAGATGGTGAGTAGGGCCCAGGAGCTCTACAGAAGGTATCAGACAAAAAGAAGCCTGTCCCACCCTCCAGGTCTTCCTGCTCTGTTGGCCTCCCTTGCCTCTTTCTGGTCTGTATCACCTCCAGGCTTGGAGAGGGGGCAGGCCATTCAGAGCTCTTGCGCAGGAGGCAGGCACCTGCTGTCCCCCTGTCTCCTGGTGGAGGCAGCAGTGTAGGCAACTGGGTGGAGTGTCCTATTGGATCCCCTGAAGAACTGTCAGGGTTACGACTCTTGGAGCCAAAAAAAAGAAAAAAACTATCAAAAAGCAAGACTAGGCACAGTGGTTCACTACTGTAATCCCAGCGCTTTGAGAGGCCAAGGCAGAAGGCCAGGAGTTTGAGAGCAGCCTGGGCAACAAAGCAAGACCCAGGCCCTAAAAAAAAATTTAAAAATCAGCCAGATGTGATGGCATGTGCCTCAGCTACTCAAGGGGCTGAGATGAGAGGATTGCTTAAGCCCAGGAGTTGGAGGCTGCAGTGAGCCAAAATTGTACCATTGCACTAGAGCCTGGTGACAGAGCGAGACAAAGTCTAAAAAAAAAAGGCAAGAAGCATCAGGATATTAAATAGTGGTTCTCAGCTGAGGTTTGCAACCCTCTTCTGGGTGGGGATGAGAGTAGGGACAGCTTGTAAAGTACCCTCAGTGTTATGATGAAATATTAAGGAAATGAGAAAAATACTTATGGTTTTCCTAATAGTGATCATTAAAAGAGAGAATGACATTCTTTTTTTTGAGACAGAGTCTCACTCTGTCACCCAGGCAGGAGAGCAATGGCATGATCTTGACTCACTGCAACCTCCTCCTCCTGGATTCAAGCGATTCTCCCTGCCCCAGCCTCCTGAGTAGCTGGGATTATAGGCACCCTCCACCATGCCTGGCTAATTTTTGTATTTTTAGTAGAGCCGGGGTTTCGCCATGTTAGGCAGGCTGGTCTTGAACTCCTGACCTCATAATTTGCCCACCTTGGCCTCCCAAAATGCTGGGATTACAGGCATGAACCACCACGCCCGGCCTTTTTTTTTTTTTTTTTTTTTTTGAGATGGAGTCTCCATCTGTTGCCAGGCTAGAATGCAGCGGCGCAATCTTGGCTCTCACTGCAACCTCTGCCTCCCTGGTTCAAGTGATTGTCTTGCCTCAGCCTCCCAACCTCTAGGTGGGACTACAGGCGCACACCACCACATTCAGCTAATTTTTGTATTTTTAATAGAGACATGGTTTCACCTTGTCGGCCAGGATGGTCTCCATCTCTTGACCTCGTGATCTGCATACCTTGGCCTCCCAAAGTGCTGGGATTACAGGCATGATCCACTGTACCCGGCCAAGAATGGCGTTCTTAAGAATCAAAACAGAGGCATGGGGAGCACTGGCCTGGAGTCACACCCGGGTGGCTAGTCACACTGACAGGCTCTGCATGGCCTCCATATCCTCAGGGCAAAATGAACAGTTTGCACTTGGTGGCATCCAAGATGCTTGAGATCTGTCTCTGGGTCAAGGCTGTGTGTCACCCGATGGCTGGTGATCGTGGGAGGAGTGTGCCCTTCTCTGCTAGGATCCCCAGGTCCATCTATGTCATGACTCCTCACTGCAGCTCAACATCCCTGACTGATTTTCTCCTCTACCCCTCTGGGATATGTGTGTGAAGAAATGCCTGTCTTCTATACAAGGGATCTGTTTTAGGGTTTTCAGACATCTTTCTTTGATTGTTCTGGGTAAAAAGACTGGGTGACTACACACATTAGTAAGGACTGGAGAGAAGAAAGAGAGAATAAGGGCCGTTTGTCCCTGTGGAATGTGGGTTCCTTTGAGATCTTTTTTTTTTTTTTTTTTTTGAGACGGAGTTTCGCTCTTGTTACCCAGGCTGGAGTGCAATGGCAAGATCTTGGCTCACCGCAACCTCTGCCTCCTGGGTTCAGGCAATTCTCCTGCCTCAGCCTCCTGAGTAGCTGGGATTATAGGCACGCGCCACCATGCCCAGCTACTTTTTTGTATTTTTAGTAGAGACGGGGTTTCACCATGTTGACCAGGATGGTCTCGATCTCTTGACCTCGTGATCCACCCGCCTCGGCCTCCCAAAGTGCTGGGATTACAGGCTTGAGCCACCGCGCCTGGCCCTCCTTTGAGATCTTAAACAAGAAAAGCTGCACCTACCTCCAACATCTGCACACACTGGGGCCTCTGTCCCCAACACAGCCATTCGCCAAGCATATTCTAGAAAAGAAAGCAGTGGTGGTCACCTGCCATCTCTTTTTCCCAGGGCAACCCCAGATGACACTTAATATGAGCCTCTGCCTGACTTGCCATCTGGGTGTCCTTTCCATGCCCTGCTTTTAACACATGGACAGTCAGCAGGCAAAGCCCAAGACTGGCCTGCTGCAGCTGTCTGGCTGTCTAGTGTAGAACAAGGGCAGTAGAGCATGTGTTTTAGTCATGAGAAAACCTGCCCAACCTGAGCAAACCTGCCCCAGATTACAGAAGTATGCAGCAACACTAGCCATGGCTGTTGATCTCAGTTTTTCATTTCTGGTTTATTTTATTGTATGTAAACCATCCTGATTTGGTTTCCTGCCTGTGCCCCTGGGCCCGGTCCCTACTCCTGAGTCCCAGAGTATGGGGGGTTAACTGCCAGGGCCAGCCTGCCCCTTTCTGGGCCTGTGTTTCCTCATCTGCAAAATAAGGGCACAGGATCAGCCCCTCGCCAGGTTCCCTCCCAGCTCTGGGAACCCATGACCTCTCCTGAGTGACTCACCTTCTGTCACCTTCTGTCCTTTCCCTCTGGGCCTGTGGCTGGGATTCTCCTTCCGAAGGTCAGTGTCTGCTTGGGGGTAGGGGCAGGCAACACTCAACAGTTTGCTTCCCCAGGCCAGCTGGAGGTGATCTTGGACCGGCGGCTGATGCAGGATGACAACAGGGGCCTAGGCCAAGGGCTCAAGGACAACAAGAGAACCTGCAACCGTTTCCGCCTTCTACTAGAGCGGCGCACTGCGGGCAGCGAGGTAACACCTGGGCCTGATGCCCAGGGGGCCAGGTCTAGCTAGCCCCTGGGGGTCGCCTGGGGGTGTCCAGCCTGGGGCTAGAGGAGGGCGAGGGCTAGAGAAAGTAGGGCTGAATTCCTGGGGTGGGGGAGGCAGTCTGGCATTTTGTGTCCCATTTCACGCTGCCTGGCACCTTCCTCTCCTAGCCGTGCCCTGTCATCTGTGCCCCTCATGTTTGTCTCCCACTTTCCTCTGTGCTACCCTTCTCTGCCCTGCCCCAGCATTCTCTAAGCCTGTGCTCCAACCCTGCTCATCTCATGGCTTTCTTTGCCCCACCAGCCTGACTTTTTCTCCAAACTGGCAGCCATGTTTAGGGGCTTGATCTTTCACAGCAGCAGGAGCGGTAACCTAGAGGTAAGGGTCAGCGCTGGGAGCGGGGAACTAGTGCGAGCCAGGCGTAGCTGCGCCGGAGCCCAGGCGACAGAGCCACCGCTCAGTCACTCACACATCAGATAGATACTGAGCACCTGCTTTACTGTGAGGACCCAGAGGGACTTAGAAGTGCAGACAGTGCTGACTCTCCCAGGTGTTTATTCGTGAGTAGGGGTGGCAGAGAAGCCGTGTATGTAGAAATGCAAGGTAGAAAAGGGCTCTTGTCTCACTGATCCTGAGGAGCAAGGTAATATTGTGGGCCAAGGAGGACAAGGAGGTGTCACCCAGGCGTGGCGTTGATGAATAGGGGTGTGATTTGAACATGTGAACCAGGCGTAGGGTAGGAGGCAGAAGAGACGAGTCGGGGAACAGCAGTGAGTTCCTTAGACAGACTGGAGCTATGCTGTCAGTATGGTGGCCAGTAGCCCTGTGTGGCTATTTAATGATAACAAAATCAAGTAAAAAATTGCTTTCTTATTCCTACTGGCCACACTTCAAGTACTCAGTGACCACAAGTGGGCAAGTGCCATATTAGAGCATGCAGTGTCAGCTATTTCCATTCTTGCAGAATGTTCTCTTGGCCGGTGCTGGTCTAGAGCATTGGGGGAGATGAGGGCAGGCGGCAGAGCCCTTGAGTGCCTGCTAAGGGGTCTGGACCTTATCCTGGAGGCTAAGGAAGGAGCTGAGCATGGAGGGACACTCTCAACACTCTGCTGTCAGCATGTCAAAATGGTAGTAGGGAGCAGGTTGGGCCTGTGGGGAGGCAGACTGGAGGTCTCCCAGTGACAGCTGTTCAGGCAGGACATGCTGAGTAAGTTGGGGGTGGCTCTGAGGACACTGCTGTGGTGAGGCAGAAGAGGCTTTAGCATTACCTGGGAGTGCAGAGGGAAGTGAGAGATGCTGGGCACTTGGAAGGAGGGGAATGCCAGGATCAGAAGTCCAGAATATTCAGCCCAGGCCTGTGAGTCTCATGTCTAGGTGAGCTGCTAAGGAGTAGCCCTGCCGGCATAACCCTGGCAGCGCTGGGCCTGGGAGCCCGGCTAGCATGGTGGTTGTGGTGTCACACTTGAAGCCACAGGATTCCCTAGAGCACTGTGGATTGGAGCCCCGTGCTCCGTGGTGAGGCTTGTGTCTGCCTATCTGCCGTCCTCCCTGCACTGTGGATCTGTGTGTGAGGGGAGACGTGGCTGATGAGACTGGGTTGCTCATGATAGTGTTATGCTAGCAAGGAACTAAAAAGTAGAGAAGAAATAGTGTAGTGAAATACCCTGTGAGTTGGGTGAGATGGGAAGTGTCCACACTCGAAGGGTTAGAGGACCCTCTCCTGGAGGCAGGCTCGCCCTTGAGTCCAGGCACGCCAGGAAAGCTCTTTTCAAAGGAACTGACCTGGGTGTGTTTTTATCCTACCTCATCCTCTCCCCTCAGCCTGGCTTCACCAACGTCTTCGGTGAATTTTGCAGGTGCACGATAGCCACTCCACCAGCTACCCATCCCTCCTCAGCCACCTGACCTCCATGTACCTGAACACCCCAGCGCTCGCCTTGCCCGTAGCCAGGACGCAGCTCCCAGGCCCTGGTCTGCGCTCATTTCATCCTCTGTCTTCCTCACTGCCCTGTGACTTCCACCTGCTCAACCTCCGTACACTCCAGGCTGAGGTGAGTGTCCCACTCAGCACCAAACCTCTAGTACCAGGTTCTGCCCTTTCCTTGCCCACACACCTCCCTGTGCCAGAACTGTCTCACTCAGCTCTGAAAGGCCTGTGCCCACTTCCCCATGCACTGTCTGTCATCTAGGAGGACACCCTGCCCTCGGCGGAGACCGCACTCATCTTACACCGCAAAGGTTTTGACTGCGGCCTGGAGGCCAAGAACTTGGGCTTCAACTGCACCACAAGCCAAGGCAAGGTGAGCAGGGCGGGGAAATGGCACCTGGGAATGACAGTCGGGAGCCTGGTAAGACTGGGCTGAGATTCAGTGACAGGCTGGGAGTCACTCCAGGGCTTTCTGAAGAGAAGGGGGAGCTGTGGAGACTTTTTCAGAGGTCCCGAGGTCTGGTGAAGTTCCAGACAAGGCAGATGGCTTGAGAAGCTTTGTTTCCTGAGCAGGGACCTCTAGCAAGCAAAGTGGAAAACACCAGAAATAGAAAACCAGAACCGATTCTGTTGTTACTTTTTAAGCTCATATCAGCTGGCACAGGTAAATGCCCCCCTGGTGCCAGGTCCTCTGCTAGGCTCCAGGGTTTCAGAAGTGAACCAAGACATGGTCACTGTTCTCACAGAGCTCACAGCTCAGTGGAACGGTTCCTACCCTGAGATCTGTAGGCAGGCTTTAGGGGTGAGCAGATCTTAGCAAGCCTGTGAGACTGGATACATAAACTTCTTACATACACTCATATGTAAGAAGGCATGGTGTTGCTGAGAGGGGCCAGAGCTGGAGTGCAGTGGCGCGATCTCAGCTCACTGCAACCCCCGCCTCCTGGTTCAAGCAATCCTCCTGCTTCAGCCTCCCGAGTAGCTGGGGTTGCAGGCACCTGCCAGCATGCCCAGCTAATTTTTGTATTTTTAGTAGAGACGGGGTTTCTCCATGTTGGCCAGGCTACTCTCAAATGCCTGATCTTCGGTGATCAGCCGGCCTTGGCCTCCCAAAGTGCTGGGATTACAGGTGTGAGCCACCACACCTAGCTGAGATTCTTAAAGAGGTAACGAGGTAGGGGCCGGGCGCGGTGGCTCAAGCCTGTAATCCCAGCACTTTGGGAGGCCGAGGCGGGTGGATCACGAGGTCGAGATATCGAGACCATCCTGGTCAACATGGTGAAACCCCGTCTCTACTAAAAATACAAAAAAAAAACATTAGCTGGGTATGGTGGCGCATGCCTGTAATCCCAGCTACTCAGGAGGCTGAGGCAGGAGAATTGCCTGAACCCAGGAGGCGGAGGTTGCGGTGAGCCAAGATTGCGCCATTGCACTCCAGCCTGGGTAACAAGAGCGAAACTCCGTCTCAAAAAAAAAAAAAAAAAAGAGGTAACGAGGTAACAAACTGTAGGAACAGCCAGCACAATCCTGCACCTTCTCTACTCTCCACAGGTAGCCCTGGGGAGCCTTTTCCATGGCCTGGACGTGGTATTCCTGCAGCCAACCTCCTTGACATTACTGTACCCTCTGGCCTCCCCATCTAACAGCACTGACGTCTATTTGGAGCCCATGGAGATCGCTACCTTTCGCCTCCGCTTGGGTTAGGGCTGCCTGTGGCCTGAAGAGAAAGTTCATTCACAGGGACTGACTGCCTCTTAACATGAAGATGGTTGGACAAGCCACATGGGCATCCTGTCCTGATCTGCCTCCCACAACTGTGACAGACTGGGCTCTGCCCTCATTTTCTGTTTATTGCTGCTGCTGTGTTTTGGGGGCAACCCACAAACCCAGTGATGGGTAAATAGGGCAGATGCCAGTGAGATTAGGGAGAGAAAGCCCTTGGTCAGAGTGGGCAGTGCCAGGCTCTGCTTTGGGTTGTGAGTGGACACCCAGCTGGGCACAGGCTCAGACACCCATCTTTTTTCCAAAAGGGGATATAGGAGAAGTGGAAGCAGACAGAAGAGGTAAGGGAGGCTATGTGGGTAACAGCCCAGCATCAGGGTCACTGTGGACAACAGCCGGCTCTAGGGGAATCCTATGGTTATGTAGAGACTCCATGTCCTGGTGTGATAAGCAGGGTCTGAGTGACTCTGGAAGGAGAGGGATGGGGACCCAGAGTTAGCAGTGGGGTGGAGCAGTAGAAGGAATCACAGTTTCTCCTAAGAGTCCAAAGGCCTCGCTGCTTTCTGTGATGGCTTTGCTTTAAGTGCCGCCTGTCCTGCACGCCCTGGCTAAGAGGCTGCAGAGTGGCAGGAAGGATTCGCTAGAGGTCATAGGTCACTTCAGGTAGCAAGACCCCTGGCAAACTGGGCACGTGGCCTGTGTATTGATTTGTGGGATGGTGGCAGGGGCATGGGGTCCTCCGCCTTGCCTGAATCCTCTTTGGCTTCCATGCTGTGTACGCCGCCGTCCCCAAGAGCTCTTGTTATGGCAGGCAGTGGGGATTGGTCCTACTTTCTCTGGAAGGGAAAGTTTCCAAGAGCCCATGTGCTTGGGCAGCTTAAGAAGGCGTTCAGCACCATGCCTGGCAGGCAGGCCTTGACACTTCACCTTTGGTCTATCCCTCTGCAGAGGGATTCAGTTCCTGGCATGTAGGGACTAGGGCATGTAGAGTAAGTGAGGAGGCAGTATGGCTGTGCAGGAGCCTTCGTTTCAGCTTCAGTTCATCTATAGATGCTGAAAAGATACTTGGTAAGATTTTAAATCCATCCCTTATTAAAACTCTTAGTAAATTAACTCTGGAAAGAAACATCCTAACCTAGATAAAGGTTTGTGTCAGAAACCAACAGTTACTGGCATTCTAAAGGGTCAAATGCCGCAGGCATTCCCATTAAAGTCAGAAACTAGCCAAGGGCATGCTATTTGTCAGCAATGTCCCGGCACTACTCCTGCAACAAGGCAGATGAGGAAGATAAGGAATAATTCTAATATCGTTATTTGTAGACAATAAAACTGACTACTGTAAAATCTAAGAGAATCAACTGAAGACCTGTTCAGAGCATTCTGTAAGTTGACATCGTGTTCCTGTCAACATACTGGTTTTCCCCAAATCAGCTGATAAATTCAGTGTAATTCCAGTCAGATTGATACTTTGGAACTGGACAGTTGTAAAGTGCATTTGGGAGAGTGAATGTGTGAGAACACTAAGACCACTCTGAATGATGATAAGTTGGGGGGTGGACTGCTGAGGGGGAAAAGGCACTCCTGCCAGATTCCCAGAGGACTCTCGCGCCACCATTACCTCACGCAGTGTGACCTGAAGGGGGTCAGACAGACAGGAGAGTCCAGAAACAGACCCAGGACTACAGGGATTTAGTATATGGTAAGAGGGATGTTTTAAGTGGGGAAAAAGATGGATTATTTAATTAACAGTACTTTGAGAGCACTAGCTATCAACGTTAGTTCTCGGCTGGGCATAGTGGCTCACGCCTGTAATCCCAGCACTTTGGGAGGCCGAGGCAGGTGGATCACCTGAGGTCAGGAGTTTGAGAGCAGCCTGGCCAACATGGTGAAGCCCCGTGTCAATGAAAAATACAAAAATTAGCTGGGCATGGTGGTGTATGCTTGCAGTCCCAGCTACTCTGGAGGCTGAGGCAGGAGAATCACATGAACCTGGAAGGCAGAGGTTGCAGTGAGCTTAGATCGCACCACTGCACTCGAGCCTGGGTGACAGAGCAAGACTCCATCTCATAAAACAAACAAAATATGTTAAATCTCTACCTCACAGCATCCATACAAATTAGTTCCAAAGGGAAAGTACACTACAAAATTACTCAAAAAAAACCTTACACCTCTGGTGTGGGATGGTCTTTTCTAAACTTTAACATGAGACTTAAAAGATAGAAGGGGAAAGGATAAGCAGATTTTGCAACCAAAAAATGTTGAAAGTTTCTGTGTGATGGAAAACATCAAGGTTAAAACACAAATGACATATGGAAGGAAATACTTGCAACACATTTAAAAAAATAGGAGTTCAATTACTTTAGGAGAAAAGCTTGCTTTGGGGTCCTTAGAGAATGTCACTGGAGACTGCTAAGCAGCCACCTAAAGACGAAAGTGTCAGGGCCGAGTTCTTCCAGGTCGGCAGAGTTGTTGCTGCCCGCATTAGGCCACACAGTGGAACCCTGTCTATATCACAGCAGAAGAAATAGGATTATCAATGTGAAGTGCTTGGCGTGGTGCCTGGTCTGTATGACAGCTCCACCAATGTGAGCTATAATCCTATTAGTAAAGGATGCTAAGCAGTTCCACTGCGGCAGGTGTTATTTGCTGGTAGAATTCGTAATCAAACAATGGGGGAATCTGTGAGCGCCTAGAAAATTAGCAGAATAAAGGATACTATCTTTGGAGGCCTTAAATGTGCAATGAAATTATTTGTCTGACAGAAACAAATGCTTAATTCTATTTACTAGCATTTAAAATGATTTAAGGCAGGCCCCGCCCACCTCCACCCCTACGTCCTGCCCACTGCTCAGCTTCCGGTGCAGGACTGCCTCTGGCCAGTTCCGGCTCTTCCCGGAAGTCCCTGTTGCTTAGCAACCGAAGTAACGTGCAAGGCCGAAGGGCAAGGGGGTTGTGTATCACCGACCTTCCCAGCGGCTTGGGGAACCAGGAAGCTGCAGTCCCCCACCGGCCCAATTACGTTGCTGCTGGGATCTCTACCGTGCCCAGCAATGGTTGTCAGTAAGCAGGGGGTACTCCTTTCCAAAACATCTTTTCTTTTTTGAGACGGAGCCTCACGCCGGGTTCAAGCGATTCTTCCGCTTCAGCCTCCTGAACAGCTGGGACTACAGGTGCATGCCACTGCGCCAGGCTTTTTTTGTATTTGTAGTAGAGACAGGGTTTTGCCATGTTGGCCAGGCTGGTCTTGAACTCATGACCTCAGGTGTTTCGCCCGCTTCAGCCTCCCAAAGTGCTGGGATGATAGGCGCTAGCCATCATGCCCAGCCCCCTTCCAACTTTCTTAATGGGGAAAGCTGCTACCTTTCTTGAGCACCTATGAGTAACACCCCCCCAGAGGCACCGAGGAAGAACTGTGCAGACCCCAGGCACAGTTAGTGTCTGAAGTATATAACTCACTGGCTACTTATTTCTAGCTTATATATGTAATCATACGAGTGTTCTGCCTGCTTCCGGACGAGCAAGAAGACTTGTGCTCTGGTTGTCAGACTTCCCCAGCGGCATGGCCCCCAAACGCCAGTCTCCACTCCCGCCTCAGAAGAAGAAACCAAGACCACCTCCTGCTCAGGGACTGGAGGAGACATCGGCCTCTGCAGGCTTGCGGAAGAAGGGAGAAAAAGAACAGCAAGAAGCAACTGAACACATTGAAGTAAAAAATGAAATAGACAGGCCGGGCGCGGTGGCTCAAGTCTGTAATCCCAGCACTTTGGGAGGCCGAGGTGGGTGGATCACGAGGTCGACAGATCGAGACCATCCTGGTCAACATGGTGAAACCCCGTCTCTACTAAAAATACAAAACATTAGCTGGGCATGGTGGCGCGTGCCTGTAATCCCAGCTACTCAGGAGGCTGAGGCAGGAGAATTGCCTGAACCCGGGAGGCAGAGGTTGCGGTGAGCCGAGATCGCGCCATTGCACTCCAGCCTGGGCAACAAGAGCGAAATTCCGTCTCAAAAAAAAAAAAAAAAAATGAAATAGACAGACTTAATGAACAAGCCAGTGAGGAGATTTTGAAAGTAGAACAGAAATATAACAAACTCCGCCAACCATTTTTTCAGAAGAGGTCAGAATTGATCGCCAAAATCTCAAATTTTTGAGTAACAACATTTGTCAATCATCCACAAGTGTCTGCACTGCTTGAGGGGAGGAGGGTGGGAGGACGAAGAGGCACTGCATTATTTGACCAGGGTTGCAGTGACAGAATTTGAAGATATTAAATCAGGTTACAGAATAGATATTTATTTCGATGAAAATCCTTACTTTAAAAATAAATTTCTCGGCCGGGCGCGGTGGCTCAAGCCTGTAATCCCAGCACTTTGAGAGGCCGAGGCGGGTGGATCACGAGGTCAAGAGATCGAGACCATCCTGGTCAACATGGTGAAACCCCGTCTCCACTAAAAATACAAAAAATTAGCTGGGCATGGTGGCGCGTGCCTGTAATCCCAGCTACTCAGGAGGCTGAGGCAGGAGAATTGCCTGAACCCAGGAGGCGGAGGTTGCAGTGAGCCGAGATCGCGCCATTGCACTCCAGCCTGGGTAACAAGCGAAACTCCTTCTAAATAATAATAATAATAATAATAAAGATAAAAAAATAAATTTCTCTCCAAAGAATTTCATCTGAATGAAAGTGGTGATCCCTCTTCAAAGTCCACCGAAATCAAATGGAAATCTGGAAAGGATTTGATGAAACGTTCAAGTCAAACGAAGAATAAAGCTAGCAGGAAGAGGCAGCATGAAGAACCAGAGAGCTTATTTACCTGGTTTACTGACCATTCTGATGCATGTGCTGATGAATTAGGAGAGGTCGTCAAAGGTGATATTTGGCCAAACCCATTACAATACTACTTGGTTCCTGATATGGATGATGAAGAAGGAGGAGAAGAAGAATTCTTGATGATGATGATGATGAAGAGGAGGAAGGATTAGAAGATATTGATGAAGAAGGGGAGGAGGATGAAGGTGAAGAAAATGAAGATGATGAAGGGGAAGAAGGAGAGGAGGATGAATGAGAAGATGACTAATAGAACACTGATGGATTCCAACCTTCCTTTTTTAAAATTTTCTCCAGTCCCTGGGAGCAAGTTGCAGTTTTTGTTGTTGTTGTTGTTGTTGTTTTTTCTTTTTCCCTCTTGTGCTCAGTCACCCTGTTTTTGAGGTCTCTTTACACCATGGTTCTCAACTTATTTGGGGGGAAATGTGTTGAGCAGGATACAATGGGAAAAGAGTCTCTACCCTTTCTGTTTGAAATTCATTTTTATCCCTTCCTGTCTGAACAAAAACTGTATGGAATCAACACCACCGAGCTCTGTGGGAAAAAAGAAAAACCTGCTCCCTTCGCTGTGCTGGAAGCTGGAGGGTGCTGGGCCCCTGTGTAGTCGTGCAGAGAATTCCAGCTGTTTTCCTCCTTTCTCTGTATACTGGGCTCAGAGAGTACACGATGTCTCCATGTGAATATGGACAGCTAGCATTTACCAACATGTATCTGTCTACTTTCTCTCTCTTTTTTTTTTTTTTTTTTTTTACTAGGCAAAGAACTTTATTAACCTTGGTTTCAAACTTGATTCCCAGGCTTCTTCGGCTTAATTAGCTGCAAAGAATGAATTGTGTATAAGCAAAAAACTGAAAAGAGCTGCAGTGTCCAAGGGGCTTGGGCTTAAAAATATTAGAGATCTAGATTTTATCAGATCCATAAACAAAAATTTCTTAAAAAGCAGTCATAATATAAAATAGCAGCTCCCAGTAACTTCTTCAAGTTTTATCTTCAGAAGTTGACTCAATTCAGTTTGCCTTATTCTTGGAAGCCTCATCAAAATTCTCCACAAGATCTGGAACTTCATCATCATCCTCCTCTCCAGTAGCAAGTGGTGCTTTTCCATCCACAGATTGTTTGGGCAGAGCTTCAGCCAGTCTCCTTAAACTAGTCCGACTGTCTGCCCCAAGCTGGTTTAGGATGCTGGGTAGCATTTCTGTCAGCTGCTTTGTCTCAGCATGGCCTGTAATGGTGAAAGTGTTTGCTGCCAGAGATGCCTGAACTTTAGGGTTGTTAAAGTGGATCACTGTTCCTTGGTTTGTAAACATATTCACCTCTTCAATACCAGAGATATTGTTTACCCCTAACTTCTTTAAGGAGAACTGAAGTTTTTTATCATCTGCTGTGGCTGTTCTATGAACCACCTTCTTCTTTCTGCGAGCAGTTCCTTTCCCACCAATGCGCACTTGTGCCTGCAGTTTGGCGAGTTTTTCCTGGTTCATGATTGTTTCTTTCATCTTGTCGGAGCGGATAAGGGGTCGCGCGGGGGACTAGGGTTGGTGCTCAAGGGGTCTCGGGTGGACCAGCTGAGATTAGGCGCACACACGCGGGGACGCAAGATGGCAGCTCTACTTTCTCTTTTTTAAAAAAAGAAAAAAAAACTTGAAAAAATGGGGTTATAGAAGCTCAGCAAAGGGTGCGTTTGAGATGTTTGGGTGGGGTAAGTGGGCATTTTGACAACATGGCTTCTCCTTTGGCGTGTTTAATTGTGACATTTGACAGTCTTGCAGTTTAAGATTACACTTTTAAAATAAATTCTCTCCTAATGATGACTTGAGCCCTGTCACTCAGTGGGAGAATCAGCAGAACCTGTAGTCTCGTAATTGGAATTGACATTCTCTATTGTAATTTTGTTCCTGTTTATTTTTAAATTTTCTTTTTGTTTCACTGGAAAGGAAGGATGATGCTCAGTTTTAAATGTTAAAAGTGTACAAGCTGCTTTGTTACAATAAAACTAAATGTACACACACACACACACACAAATATAATCATACTTAGCTCCATATAATCTTTCTATATAATCATACAGGTACTGTAGTCGGAGCTATACCGACACATTTAGTGCTGATTTATATAATCCTTCTATATAACCATATAGTAGTTTGTAGTAGGAGGAATGCCTAGAGCAGTCACAGAACAGAAGGCCTGAGATCCTGCAAATAACCAAGGGAGAAGAACCCCTCTGGTGTGACCGCTCATGGCGGCTGTACACCGTCAGTCTTTTCTCAATTCTGTGCTAGCTCAAATCATCCACAAATATCTTAACACAAGTCTGTCAGCTCCCACTGCATTGGCTTACAACATCCTTCTAATAGAAATCCTGGCCGGGCGCAGTGGCTCATGCCTGTAATCCCAGCACTTTGGGAGGCCGAGGCGGGTGGATCACGAGGTTAAGAGATCGAGACCATCCTGGTCAACATGGTGAAACCCCGTCTCTACTAAAAACACAAAAAATTAGCTGGGCATGGTGATGCGTGCCTGTAATCCCAGCTACTCAGGAGGCTGAGGCAGGAGAACTGCCTGAACCCAGGAGGCGGAGGTTGCGGTGAGCTGAGATCGTGCCATTGCACTCCAGCCTGGGTAACAACAGTGAAACTCCATCTCAAAAAAAAAAAAAAGAAAAAAAAGAAATCCTTTGAAGTCTCCAGCCTCCAGATAAAAACAGGTGTTGTGCACGATACCTGTTGCACACAGCCCACCTCCTTGTCTCGGTGACCTAATGGGTGTGGACCTCTTTTCTGTACACGACCCTCTACTACTGTGCACGGCATGGCCCCCTACTGCACACAGCCCACCTCTCTGCCCAGGTGACATAATGGGGTGGCCCCCTCACTTGTGACTCACGTGATTATGTATGCCCTATCACTAAGCCTATAGATGATAACTTCACTTACTATCCTTCCCCCTGCTTGTACCTAATAAATAGGTGCTTCTGCATGTCTCCGCTCATAGGTGGCATGGCCCCCGAAGTCCAGCTGCCCTTCACCAGTTCTTCAGCACAGCATAAGGGACACCCCACCACCCCGTGGTGCCAATAGCCCTACAAGCACCCATGTGTCAGGCTCCATCAGGCACATCACAATCTACCCTGATAATTACACAACCCATCTCATTGATAAGGAAGCCAGGCTCGGAGGGGCTAAACCCCCAACCTGAGGGAGGTGAGGCAGGGACACACAATTAGAACCCTGCTTTGCTGAAGGACAGGTATGCAGCCTACCAGTCCCCGACCCAGGAGGCTGGAGAAAGAACAGCAGCAGCTTACACCTTTACCCAGAGTTCTTTTTATTGTCCATAATGACTTAGGAACTAGTACTTATATCATCTCAAGTCCCTGAGGGGCCAGAAATCCCACCATGCAAAACAGCAAACAGACCCAAGACTTCGGGAGAGGCAGTGAGTGCATCAGAAATGGATGGATACATCTGATTCCCACACTCAGGGGGCTCAGCTTAGTTAGCAGGAGACCTTCAGATTGAGAAAAAATGCAAGTCTTTTTTGGCCTCTGATATCTGGGAAGGATGGAGGGAGCACGGGAGGCACAGAAAAGGTGTGTGAATCCTGTCCGGCCTGGACGAGGCTGGAGTTGTTCTGCTGGACAGCTCCAAGCACTGCTCAGAGTGTCAGTCCCCGCTCCTGGAACAGACGTTTTAGAGCCTCTTCCAGTTGCTGGTTTGTTCCCTGAAGCCCCTTCACCACCTGCGCTGCCCATTCGAAGTATTCCTGGACTCGATGTTCTGACCATCCTATGTAAGAATCGACAGAAACCTGCTAGCCTGATGTCAAAGACGGCACTGCCTTTTGCCTGCTTCCTGGCAAGCTTGGTTCAAGGCCGCGAGTTCCTGATGGGATGAGCTGTGCCATAAACTTGCCAGTGGCTCAGCTATTGTATTTTGACCTTATGAAAGCAGATCAAGAGCAGTCTAGTAGGATTAATTTGGGAATTAAGAATGCCCAGGGTTTTTCAGGGGGAACTGACCAACATGTGCCTTCAGAAGGTGGCATCCCCCTCCCCTTTCCCTTAGAGCCCATAGGAAAGCGTACCCTCTGGGGTGCAGCGATTCAGGTCCCTCAGATTGTGCAGCTTGTCTGCCAGCTTCACCAGTTTGGCCCCGGGGCTGCTGTGGGGCGCCTGCTCCACCTGCAGCCGCTTTCTCTCCAGCTTGGGCAGAGTCTTGTCATCTGTTACCTCCTCCACCAGGCACCTTACCTGTGCCCCAAAGTGTAGCTCCACCTCATCCAGGGTGGTGTCTGTGTCCTCCACCGTGTCATGGAGCAGGGCTGCCTGGGGACAACTTCCCATTCAGCCCTGAGATGCCAGCCAAGGGAGGCCCACTGCTGAATGGGGCCCCTGATCCCTATCCACACTCCGGGCAGAGAAGTGGGGAAGTTACCTGTAACACCGCAATGTCAGTGATTCCCGCCTCGTGGGTCAGGATCCGAGCCACACCTGACGGGGAGGGGCAAAGCAGGAAGTCAGCTCCGGGGGAGCCCCAGGGCGGTGTGTTGTGGGTTTCGGAGAGCCAGATGTGGCCCCTCGTGGCCTCTTACTAGCTGGGTGATCTTGGTTAAGTCCCTTACCCTCTCAGCGTAGACCGACAAAGGGAACGATCATGACTACCGCTCCAATTGTTATGAGGTTTAAATATTGCACTAAGCTTGGGACAAAATAGATGCTCAACGAGGTGGACGCCCCCCCACGGCTCTTTCCCACTCCCCACCCCCCAGGCGCCACAGCCGGTGCTCCGCGGCCGACGCGCCCACCGATGGGGTGGTTGATGTAGGGGGTCCCCTCGGGGTCCTTCCGCCGCTGCTGCCGGTGCTTGCGAGCCGCGAAGTCGACAGCCTCCAGCAGCTGCGCCGCCTCGGAGCCCATCGCGCGGAAGCGGCTGGCGACTGCGGCCGCGGGGGGCCCCCACGGAGCATTTACAGCGCCCTCTGGCGCCGAGGAGGCCCGGGGCGGGGGATCACGGAGGCGAATTCCGCGGGTTGAGTTGGGCCTGGCCCAGATGGATTCCTCTGGAGCTGACATGCCCAGTGCAGAGAGCAAGCGATGTGCGAAGCTGCCTTCAGCATCGCGGCCCCCAGTTCAGTGTGCTCTGTTGGGGGTGCAAGAAGAACATAAGCCTGGCTCTCTGGGAGCCTACAGTCTGTGGAAAAGAGGAAGACAGACGAGAAACCAGGCAGTGGTCTCACGGTGCACTGAATCCAGGGTGGGAAGGCTCAGGGGACTATGGGAGTGGGAAGAAAGGTCAATCCAGCTAGCCTCAGAGTCAGAGGCAGCTTCTCCCAGAAGCTCCCTCCATGAACAGACAATCTTCAACCTGTCAAAGCTCTGAAAACTCTCCAAGTGTTCTAAAAATAGTTCTCCCTGCAGTGACGGGCCAGGTTCTCTCGGCGGGGGAGCCTCACCTTTGGACCTGGGAGATCCTAGGGCCTGACCTGAAAAATCAGAGCCTTCACTGGGATCCCTGCCTAATTCCTTCAGACTTGGGCTCCCAGGTAGCAGTGACATTTCTGCAGGAACTGCCTTTGTCCTCGGTGTTGCAGATGAAATTTGCATTTCCTTTTTAGGCCATGAGTGCTTCTATTTCAGTCTCGAGGCACCTTCTGTGGGCCCCTGTGGTTATGAGTGTTGTCAGTGCTGTTCTGGGAGCACGATGTTGTCAGGCCTGGGTAGACACTGGAATAACACTTAATTCTGCTGGCTGGTGGCCTTGGGCCTTCTGGAAAAATTCCCTGCCTCGGGCAGCTATGAGGTATGAGGGGTAAGAGAGGCCTGATGATCCCCATAGAACTTCTCTTTGAGAAGGGGTTTGCTATTAGCTAAGTATACTCTAATCAGACAGAGAGCTTTTGTGTTCTGGCTGGTAGCCGGGGCAGATGCGGCTCAGGGGAAAAGCTAATGAAAGCACTCACCCTCAGTTTTCAGCTAGTCTTGCTGGTTGCCATGTAGCAGAGGTTGGGGAGGGGAGCACCACATGCTGGAACTGAGGTCTCTGGAACCTGAAATAGAAGAGTCAGAATTCCCAGAGCTTCCATGGCAGTCTGGAAGTTGGAGAACGGGTAGAAACACATTTGGCTCTAAACGCCTGTTTGTTCTTCACGCTAACGGCTCAGCTGCTTGCTCATCCCTCATTTTGTCTTCTAGTTCTTCGAGCCTTTTCTCCTTCAGCAGTTTGGCAATGCAGGTCCCACGTTTTCCAGCAGGAGATAGAAACCCAGTCCCTGCCACCTCTCTCCAGAAGCCTGTGATAGAGAAGCTTCAGGCTTGTATTCATGGTGCCCAAGGGCCTTGGGGCTTTGATTTTTATTTCCTTGTTGTCTGCACTCATGGCCTAGAAAGAGAGATGTTAGAGTTCCCCGGACCTGGACAGAGGTGGTGGTGAACTCTCATGGGCGTCCAGGGAAGGCCCGGCCCCTTGCTGACAGGCCTGTCTGTGGGGCTACTGTTGCTCCTTGGCTGGGCCAACCTTGCCAGCCAACCTCTCTCTCAGGTACAGCACTTCCTCCTGTGGCCCACTTGCTTCTTGTGCTATGGAGGACTCCTGGGAACTGAAACTGATGCGGATGGGTGGAAGGGCGCCTCATCTTCTGGTAGGGGCTGATCTCTTTCACTGTCCAGAGGGCGTGAAGTGGGCTGTGGAAAGACTCCTCCTGCTTGTCTCCAGCCCCCCACCTTTCTCTTCAGCTGTGCTCCACCACCCTCAATTGTGCCAGACCATCCGCGATGCCGATGGCCACCACTACCCTGGTTTACTTTGCCCTTGTTTCTGATTCTCCAGCGGAAGCCTACTGCTGCCACCTGAAGCCTGCAGGGGGCTCCTGCTACACCCTGGCTGAATTTGAAGCCCTGTACCAAGTCAACTTGTCGGCTCTTCCGCCCCCCCCCCCATCCTCAGGTGGGATCTCCAGCCCCGGAGACATTGGAACATCGACAAGGTGTTTCAATATCTGGGGTTCTGTTCTTTTTTTTTTCTTCTTTTCTTTCTTTCTTTTTTTCCCAGAACTAAAAAACAATTTATTTATTGAGGGCAAGGGGATGCAAACAATACAAAAATCAAAAGCTTGTCTGGCATTTAACTTTTCTTTCTCTGCTCGTCAAATGGAAGTTAGATTTTATTTGTACACTTGCTAAGGGTCCTGATCTGCTCATGAAATCCTTATATGGAGGAAGCTGTGGGGCAGATTCCTTAAATGACCCTTTGGGACAACTCTTACCAGGGCCGGGGGAATTGCTTGTTTCTGCCTACTTCTTTCCCTTCTGCTTCATGTGTACTACAAAATAGTCATTACATGCAATGGTGAGGCCCGCAGTTAGGGAAAAGAAGCTCTGGAAGCCCACTTTGCCGTCTCTGCACTGGTCCAGGTCCTTCATTATTTTGTCCACGGCCAGAGGGTCTTTTTGATTTTCCAAAAATCCGGGGAACTCCTTTTCCATGAGTACTCTCAGGTCCTCCTTTGTAAAGTAGCCTTTATCCCCAGCAAATTTGTGAAATGTAAACGTCATGGTTTCCATGGCATGTTCCATTTGAGATGGCATTTTGGTGTGGTCTGTTGAAGCCTTGGCCAAGGCGCGGCGGACGCTGGGCTAGCTAGACGCGGGGCGGCGAAGCGAGCGCAGCGGGCTGTGAACCTTCCTTAGTACGTGCGGCGGGTCTGGGGTTCTGTTTTTAAACTATGGGGTGGGAGGCTTGTAAATTACAGACTACCGAAGGGACAGACCGCAGCAGAAAATCATGTAGATCATGGTTACAATGACAAAGGCGAAGTTCAGGGGGCTGTGCAAGCGGGTAATGGGGAGCCATCCTGAATCTGCCCATGGGTGGCTTCAGTGTGAGTCTCTAAATTCTTATGCAAATGTGTGCATGTCAGACTACACTTACTTGAGGAGGGGGTTCCGAGCGTTCTCCGGACTCCCAGGGGTTCTGTACCCCCACAGAAAGCAGCAGCGAGAGCGAGGCCAGGGCTGGGATTCTGAGACTTTTCTCTCTCCCGCAGGGGCCCGGGCCCGCTCCTAGAGCTGGGCGTCTATACCCTGCTGCTTGTGACCCTGATGACCGCAGACCTCGTGCACTTCTGTTGAGGTCGGGGCCGGGATCGGGGCTGGAACTGCCGCAGGCCTCCCTCTGGGTTTTCCGCCCCGAGCTCCCTGCAGGTCTCCGCGGGGACAGCTTAGGGGCGCGCGGAGCCTGCTTGCACCTGCCATCCGGGGCCGAGCGCTCCGCCCCTGCCCGGGCGCGCGCACCCTTAGCTCCGCCCCTCTCTGACCCCGCCTCCGACGCAGGAGTGGGCGGGGTAGCTTCCGGCCGCGTCCAGAGCCCAGACTCTCCCCAGAGACTGCGCCTGCGCGGGCACGGGACAACCTCTCTGCGATGACTGTGAGTGGTGCAGGGACCCCCGAGCCCCGGCCGGCTATCCCCGGGGTGCGTACCCAACCCCCGCGCCATCACCCCTTCGCACCCGCGCTGACCGTCCTGGCCTCCTCCTCCTCCTCATCCGTGAGGCGCCCCCGCATCCCTCCTCTCCTCTCCTCTTAGCTCCCGGGCCTGCCCCGAGCCCTCTCCGACGTGGCCGCCCCTTTCTCCCCACAGGCCAACTCAGTGGCAGTGGAGCAGCTGCGGAAAGAGGGCAACGAGCTGTTCAAATGTGGAGACTACCAGGGCGCCCTGGCGGCCTACACTCAGGCCTTGGGTCTGGACGCGACGCCCCAGGACCAGGCCATTCTGCACCGGAACCGGGCCGCCTGCCACCTGAAGCTGGTGAGGGAGCCGCGCTCCCTTCCCCTCCAACTTCCCCACCCTCCCGGGACCCGGTTTGCGCATCTTAGCTGTTGCTTGGGCCCCAGCTGGACATTCACGCTTCCAGGCCACCCCGCTTGCTAGATGTCGAATGCACATCAGGGTCGTGGGGGATTGGGTGACCTTGGAGAACGAGAGTACCCCACTGTCCGGTTAGTACCCTTAGATGGAGGTGACTATTCCTTCGGCTCCTATTCCACATCCCCCCCCCCGCCCCTCCCAACTCGGCTTCTGTCTTTCTCTTACAGGAAGATTACGACAAAGCAGAAACAGAGGCATCCAAAGGTAGGGGAATGGTGGGCCCTCGAGTAGCACTGTAGGGCTTCTGTAGGGCAAGGACTGTGGGACCATCACATTCCCCTCGTTTGGCCCCGGAGACACATCTGCCTTCTTTCTTTCCCACTGCCTCGGGCCTTTCCTTTTCTGCAGCTACCCTTACCTTTTCTGAGGCTGAAGCACCGAGCCCCACATTCGTCCCCCACCTTCCTCTGGCTTTTCCTCGAGATCTTTCCCTACTGCTCTTGCCTGACGACGGTGGCCTCATGGGTGCTGACAGAGCTCCTGTTTGTGCTCAGCCATTGAAAAGGATGGTGGGGATGTCAAGGCACTCTACCGGCGGAGCCAAGCCCTAGAGAAGCTGGGCCGCCTAGACCAGGCTGTCCTTGACCTGAAGAGATGTGTGAGCTTGGAACCCAAGAACAAAGTTTTCCAGGAGGCCTTGCGGAACATCGGGGGCCAGATTCAGGAGAAGGTATGTGAGTGACCCAGACAGGTGGGAGCACTGACCAGTGGTGAAGGGATCCGGGCCAGAGGTACAGACAGTTCTCCAGACAAGAGATACTGATGGCAGGTGAACATACAGAGTTCTGCTCAACCTTGCCTGTGGCCAGGGAAAAGCAAATTCAGATGACAGCACGTTACTGCTGATTTGGCGGTCTGTTTGGCAGATATTTAAAAGAAAGTACACTTTTCGAGGAGAGAGGCAGACATGTCAGTGGTGAGGCTGGGGGCCAAGGGCTTTCTGATGACTGCTGGAGGGGTATAAATTGGTACAGCTCTTTTGGAGAGTACGTTAGCATATCTATTAAATTTGAAACGAGTGTATCTTGTGATCCCATATGTTTACTTTTTGCTATTTCTCTTTTTTAAAAAAATTTATTTTTGCCGGGTGCAGTGGCTCAAGCCTGTAATCCCAGCACTCTGGGAGGCCGAGGTGGGTGGATCACAAGGTCAAGAGATCAAGACCATCCTGGTCAACATGGTGAAACCCCGTCTCTACTAAAAATAAAAAACATTAGCTGGGCATGGTGGCGCATGCCTGTAATCCCAGCTACTCGGGAGGTTGAGGCAGGAGAATTGTCTGAACCCAGGAGGCGGAGGTTGCGGTGAGCCGAGATCGCGCCATTGCACTCCAGCCTGGGTAACAAGAGTGAAACTCCGTCTCAAAAAAAAAAAAGAAAATTATTTTTATTTTTTTTAAAGACGAGGTTTCACCATGTTGGTCAGGCTGGTCTTGAACTCCCGACCTCAGGTGATCCGCCCGCCTTGGCCTCCAAAGTGCTTGGATTACAGGCGTGAGCCACCAGGCCCAGCCTACTTCTTGCTGTTTCTCTCAGAGAAACCTTGCCATGGGTACAAGGAGACATGTATTTGTTTATTTCAGCCTTTTTTGTAGTAAGAAAAGCTTGGAACTTGCCTGAAAACCCAGCCATAGAGAAATGGCTGAATATGTTGAGTAATGTCCTTACTACAGAGTCTTATGTAGTTACTGAGAAGAGGTAGATACACACCTATTGAAGTGGAAAGCTCTGAGACAGTTGTTGAATGAACAAAGCGAAATAGGCAGGGCATGGTGGCTCATGCATATAATCCCAGTGCTTTGGGAGGCCAAGGTGGGATGATCACTTGAGGTCAGGAGTTTGAGACCAGTCTGGGCAACATAGTGAGACCCTGTTGCTATAAAAAGTTTAAAAAAGTTAGGTGGGTGTGGTGACATACCCTTATAGTCCCAGCTACTTGTGAGGCTGAGGCAGGAGAATCCCTTGAGCCCTGGATTTTGCAGGTCAGTGAGCTATGATGGTGTCACTGCACTCTAGCCTGGCTGAAAGAGTGAGGCCCTATGTCTTTCAAAGAAGAAAAGAAGAAGAAAAATATATAATAGCACACATAGTATAATATCATCTATGTTAATGATCCCTTACATAGCAAAACAATGCTATATTTTTTCTGTGGGTACCTGGGGTATGTAAATACAAAAGAATACTTTATTTTTTTATATTTATTTTTGTTTATTTACGTATTTTGAGGCAGGCTCTCCCTCTGTCACCCAGACAGGAGTGCAACCTCCTCCTCCCAGGCTGAAGGGATCCTCCTACCTCAGCCTCCCAAGTAGTTGGGACGAATGCATGTCACCATGCTCATCTAATTTTTATATTTTTTGTAGAGACAGGGTTTCACTGTGTTGTCCAGGCTGGTCTCGAATTCCTGGGCTCAAGGGATCTACCCACCTCAGCCTCCCAATGTATTGGGATTACAGGTGTGAGCCATGGCACCAGGCCAAATATGTATCTTTGTTTCTTTTTGTTTGTTTTCAGGAAAATATTTTAAAAGATATATGTCAAAATGATACCATTGTGACCCCTGGGGAAAGGAATGGGATTGAGAGGGCTTTCAAAAGGAGACTCCGTCATCTGTTCATATTTTTTTAGTAAAGAGAAATTGTGTAATACATATATTTTTAAATTAGGAGAAAAGAATCTAAAGACCATTATGAGCTATAATCAAGCTCATATTCACCCGATAATTTGATGTTAAAATGCTGACACAGTGGAAGCAGGCAACATGATGGCAGAGACCTCACTGAAACAGTGAAACCCAAAAAAGCAAAGAGGTTTCCTCTCTCAGTGCCAACTCTGATTAGCAGTGGCTGCCCAGAGTCTCCTATGTTGAGAAGAATTAGGAAGCAGATTGCCTGAGCTGAGCAGGAAAATATGCTGTGTCTGATTAGTCATGGCTGCCATGGATACAGGAGGGGAAGGGGGTGGTCCACATGCCAGGCTTTTGCCACCATCTATGCCCAGGACCCTGTGGTTGGGGGAGTAGACCTAGGATGATCTTGCCCATTCAGATTATTATTATTACTATTATTTTTATTAAAAAAAGACAGGGTTTTACCATGTTGGCCAGGCTAGTCTTGAACTCCTGGCCTCAAGTGATCCATCTGCCTCGGCCTCCCAAAGTGCTGGGATTACAGGCGTGAGCCACCGCACCCGGCCTATTATTATTATTTTTGAGACAGAGTCTCATCTTGTCACCCAGGCTGGAGTGCGGTGGCAGGATTTCTGCTCACTGCAACCTCTGCCTCCCGGGTTCAAGTGATTCTTCTGCTTCAGCCTCCTGCCTCCTGAATAATTTTTATATTTTTCTTAGAGACAGGGTTTTGCCATGTTGGCCAGGCTGGTCACAAACTCCTGACCTCAGCTGATCTGCCCACGTTGGCCTCCCAAAGTGCTGGGATTATAGGTGTGAGCCACCACACCTGGTTTCAGATTATTTTTAAAACAGTCAAGCCGGGCGCAGTGGCTCATGCCTGTAATCCCAGCACTTTGGGAGGCCGAGGCGGGTGGATCACGAGGTCAAGAGATCGAGACCATCCTGGTCAACATGGTGAAACCCCGTCTTTACTAAAAATACAAAAAATTAGCTGGGCATGGTGGCGCGTGCCTGTAATCCCAGCTACTCAGGAGGCTGAGGCAGGAGAATTGCCTGAACCCAGGAGGCGGAGGTTGCAGTGAGCCGAGATCGCGCCATTGCACTCCAGCCTGGGTAACAAGAGCGAAACTCCGTCTCAAAAAAAAAAAAAAAAACAGTCATAAAGAAAATTCTGGAGCTAAAGGAAGTGTTAACAACTACCTCACAATCTGCAGCTCCCTGGCAGGAGGTGTAAATGCTGAGTTCAGTGCCATGGGCAGCCCATTCACGCTGCCACAACGTAGATGGCACCACTGGGAGTGGGTTGCCTTGTGGCTGACAGGATACCTCCCCTCCCGAAAGACTCTACCTCCAGCATCGGCGTGGCTCCTGCTGCCCAAGCAGGAAATGGCTCAGGAAGCAAAACAGCTGCAGGGAATGTAGGAGGTGCTGCCAGGCGAGTCTCTTCCTGCCCGGGGTAGCCAGGTGCTAGCCCTGAGTTTCGATATCTTCGCTAGGGCTCCCGGAGTGAGGAGCTGGAGACAAATGAACAGGGAATGTGATGTCTCTGGCCCAGAGCCGGGATTTCTTCCATGCTTTGTTGGTTTGTAGGTGCGATACATGTCCTCGACGGATGCCAAAGTGGAACAGATGTTTCAGATACTATTGGACCCAGAAGAGAAGGGCACTGAGAAAAAGCAAAAGGTATAGGCCCTGGGCTGAGTCAGTGAGTAAGCTCCTTCTAGAGGCACCCAGCCATGCACCCTTCACCCACGCAGGCCCCAGAAGCCTCTGCTGCCCTGCTCTGCTGCTTCTCCCACCATGCAGCTGGCTTATGGGGCCTAGAGGGCAGCCCTGGGGCTTTAGCATGAACCAAAGAAGGAGAACCGGTGTTCACAGAGTGCCTTGTGGGCCAGGCTCTGTGGCAGGAGCTGGGTGCACAGAGGTGACTGAGGCACTGTTCCAGCCCCTCAGGCTCTGCTGGGGACTCATTTACTCTAATCATCAATCCTGGGAGAAGGCTCTTCCCTCTACTTACAGAGGAAGATTCGAAGAGGTTATTTTTTGGCCAATGTCACTCAACTACGAAGTGGAAGCAGTGAGGTCCAGGACTCGGGGCCCTGCTACCAGTGCTGTGCCCTATGCCATGTGCAGCGTCAACATTTTCGTGTGTTTCCTTTAACATAGGCATCTCAGAACCTGGTGGTGCTGGCCAGGGAGGATGCTGGAGCTGAGAAGATCTTCCGGAGCAATGGGGTTCAGCTCCTGCAACGCCTACTGGACACGGGAGAGACTGACCTCATGCTGGCTGCTCTGCGTACACTGGTTGGCATTTGCTCTGAGCATCAGTCACGGGTAGGTGAAGTGGAAAGCCTGGTTACTGCTTCAGTCCCTTTGTCTGTCTGTCCATCCATCCCTCTGTCCACCCTACTACCCATCTGCCTGTCCATCCATCCATCCATCCATCCACTCTTCCATCCACCCTTCTACCCTTTATCTTATTCTGAAAGGAACTTAGGCTTGTCATGGTGCCTCACACCTGTAATCCCAGCACTTTGGGAGGCTGAGGCTGGTGGATCACTTGTCAGGAGTTTGAGACCAGCCTGGGCAACATGGAGAAACACCATCTCTAGTAAAAATACAAAAACGAGCCAGGCATGGTGGTACGCGCCTGTAATCCCAGCTACTCTGGAGGCTGAGGCACAAGAATTACTTGAACTCAGAAGGCGGACGTGGCAGTGAGCTGAGATCACACCACTATACTCCAGCCTGGGTGACAGAGCCAGACTGTCTCAAAAACAAACAAACAAAGAACTTAAGGCAGAATACAAGGACATCAGGGAGCTATATGTAACAAGAGAGAAAAAATAAAAATGTGAAAAAGACCAACATGAATTAGGATGAAGTGGGGCTAGAAAGAGTGGAAACAGCCCTGGGGAACTCCAAACACTTACTTTTGGGGGTGTTACAAGTGTAAGCCCAAGTTTTCCTGCAGCCACCTCACAAAGACACATTGGTCACTGATCCTTAATGTCCATATGGTGCGAACAGGCTCATTGCCCAGAAAAGCACACCTGTCCTTGCTCTAAAGATCCAGTTGTCGTTTCCTGTGGAGCAGAGAGTCCTCATAGTGAGGGATGTGATCAGTGATGTCACCACAGCGTTTCTTTACCATCGAGACAGTGACGGGACACATAGAGGTTGACTCTGGCGTGATTCTCAGCATGGATGGTGGTGGTCCAGCATGGACAGTTCAGCAAGAACAGTTCTGCTCCTGGGCAGTGTGGTGAAGCCCACGCCCCCAGCACTCACCTGAGCTGGCTTGCTCCAGGGGAAAGGAGACCAAAGGCGAGACCCTGGGTTGCTTTTAGAGGAGCCCACAGTTCCTAGATAGGTGTGGAACTGTGAATTAGTCAGTAAAATCTCTTTAGGCTGAGCTTGGGCTACATTCTGGGTCTCCCAAGGCTATGAATGGTAAAAGCAATGCATTCTGTTCCCTCCTGCCTCTCCATCCATCTCAGTTCACACTCTTGGCCAAGGACACTCAGCTGCTAAGTGGAAGCAGTCAGGATCAGGGCTCAGTGGACCAAGCAGGCCTTCTAGGGTTCTCCAGCTTAGAAATGGAGTAGAGAGGTCTCATAGGCCCATTCTGTGCATGTCCACATCCCCAGGGTGTGGACGGAACCTCGAGGGTTAGACTGGGGAAGAACTAGACCATTCAGCCTGGTGGTTAGGTAGCTTTGTCTAGGGTTAGGTCTCCTTCTTGGGGAGACATGAGCTAAAGCAGCTGCTCCCAGGGCCGCGGTATATTGTGTCTTCTCTGGCGCCAAGGAGAGGTAATTGCAACACTCCAGGGTATTGCTCTGGAGTGTTTCCTTTAGGAAGTCTTTCTAACAAAATTATCCTGCCATTGCCTTGCGTCATGCCATCTGTTCTGTCTTGTTTTCACCTGGAGCTGGGCCTGCCCCCGAAATGTTTTCTCTCCTTCTGGCTGTGTTGTCTAACTCACAGGGATCTCTGCGGCTGCCCTTCACTAACTGGAAGCTTCTGTCCCCCTGTCCCATCTCAGACCGTGGCAACCCTGAGCATACTGGGCACTCGGCGAGTGGTCTCCATCCTGGGTGTGGAAAACCAGGCTGTGTCGCTGGCTGCCTGCCACCTGCTGCAGGTTATGTTTGATGCCCTCAAGGAAGGCGTCAAAAAAGGCTTCCGAGGCAAAGAAGGCGCCATCATCGTGGGTGAGTGGGAGCGGGGCTCGGGTGTTTTGGAAGTTACTGTCATGGAAGGGATAGGGTGAGCCAGCCAGGCCAGTGCTTTGGGTAGCAGACTGGCAGCTGCAGGTCGTCGGGAATGGGCTTGTGACATTATTTACTTTAGATTCTCAGCAGCCAAGCTGCCTCAGGGCAAGGCTGGAGCTCAGTCTGGAGCCAGGATGCGGGTCCCCCCTTCCCTGTGTCTCCCAGGCTTGGTGGGGAAGATCAAGAGTCAAACAGGGCTGGGCTGCTGTGGAGCCCACGGATGTCTTCTTGTTGCCAGATCCTGCCCGGGAACTGAAGGTCCTCATCAGTAACCTCTTAGATCTGCTGACAGAGGTGGGGGTCTCTGGCCAAGGCCGAGACAATGCCCTGACTCTTCTAATTAAAGCGGTGCCCCGGAAGTCTCCCAAGGACCCCAACAACAGCCTCACCCTCTGGGTCATTGACCAAGGTAGGTGATAGAGTTCACAAAAGCTTGCCTGGGCAGCCGAAGTTTGTTTATCCTTAGGAGTAATAAGAAAAGGTTTGAGTGGGGCCAGGCATGGTGGATCACACACTTTGAGAGGCTGAGGCAGGGGGTCACTTGAGGCTGGGAGTTTGAGATGAGCCTGGGCAATGTAGCAAGACCCTGTCTCTATGAAAAATAAAAAAAAATTAGCTGGGCATGGTGGTGTGCGTCTGCACAGTAGTCCTATCTACTCCAGAAGCTGAAGGTGGGAGAATTGTTTAACCCCAGGAGATAAATGCTTCAGTGAGCTATGATTGTGCCACTGCACTACAGCCTGGGCAACAAAGAGAGACCCTGTCTCAAAAAAAAAAAAAAAAAAAAGAAAGAAAAGTGATTAAGAAGGAAAGAAAGAAAATTTGTAATTATCTCCAGCCATGTATCTGCACTGAAATGCATCCTGTGGCCCAGGAGGATGCTGGAGCTGAGATCTTCCAGACCAGGCGTCCCCAGACTTTTTACACAGGGGGCCAGTTCACTGTCCCTCAGACCGTTGGAGGGCTGCCACATACTGTGCTCCTCTCACTGACCACCAATGAAAGAGGTGCCCCTTCCTGAAGTGCGGCGGGGGGCCGGATAAATGGCCTCAGGGGGCTGCATGCGGCCCGAGGGCCGTAGTTTGGGGATGCCTGTTCCAGACCATTGAGATTTGGCTCTTGTTAACACCTACCAGACAAAGAAGCTACCCTTAGGGGGCTCAGAGTTAGATCCTTCTATCATGTGTGTGCAGATACGTGCACATTGAGCGGGCCTGCAAGCAGGTTAGCAGAGAGGCTGGATTAGTTTTCTGTATCTTTTTTTTTTGAGGTGGAGTTGGAGTGCAGTGGTGCAATCTTGGCTCACTACAGCCTCTGTCTCCTGGGTTCAAGCAATTCTCCTGCCCTAGCCTCCCGAGTAGCTGGGATTACAGGCACACGCCAGTACACCCAGCTAATTTTTGTATTTTTAATAGAGACAGGGTCTCATTACGTTGGCTTGGCTGGTCTCAAACTTCAGACTTCAAATGATCCACCCACCTTGGTCTCTCAAAGTGCTGGGATTGCAGGCCTGAGCCACTGAGCCCCACCCTTTTTTTTTTTTTTTTTTTGAGACAAAGTTTTGCTCATTGCCCAGGCTGGAGTGCAATGGCATGATATCGGCTCACTGCAGCCTCCACCTCCTGGGTTCAAGTGATTCTCCTGAGTAGCTGGGATTACAGCCATGTGCCACCACGCCCAGCTAATTTTTGTATTTTTAGTAGAAATGGGGTTTCCCCATGGTGGTCAGGCTGGTCTTGAACTCCGAACCTCAGGCGATCTGCCCACCTTGGCCTCCTAAAGTGCTGGGATTACAGCTGTGAATAACTGCGTCCATCCTTGTCATCCTTGTTTTTTTTTTTTTTGAGACGGAGTTTCGCTCTTGTTACCCAGGCTGGAGTGCAATGGCGCGATCTCGGCTCCCCGCAACCTCCGCCTCCTGGGTTCAGGCAATTCTCCTGCCTCAGCCTCCTGAGTAGCTGGGATTACAGGCACGCGCCACCATACCCAGCTAATTTTTTGTATTTTTAGTAGAGACGGGGTTTCACCATGTTGACCAGGATGGTCTCGATCTCTGGACCTCGTGATCCACCTGCCTTGGCCTCCCAAAGTGCTGGGATTACAGGCTTGAGCCACCGCGCCCGGCCTGTTTTTTTTTTTTGAATGAGCATGTATTACTTCTATACTCAGGAAAAAATAATTAAAGGTGAATATATCAATTCATCTCTCCTTTCCCCTAAGATAAATAAGAAAAGCTTTGCAAAGATCCCACATGAGCTCGTCTTTCATGCACCTCACCTTTTGTGTTCACAGTGATCCTAAGAGGTGTGGATTTTTTTTTTCCCCTTATTTTTACCGATGAGAAATCTCAAAGCCCCAGAGCACGTGGCCCCAGGGACAGGGCTGGCATGCAGGCCTCACTTCTCAGGTCCTTGCCAACCCCACCGCTGCCTCTCCAGGTAGCAGGTCAGCTGAGTAGCTTCTCTGGGCTGCCCTGTTCGCAGTTACCTGAACTCGAGACTTCTTGTCTTGCTTCTCTCTGCGTCTCCTGGGAAGCCTCTTCCCTTTACTTGTAGGGGTGGGAACTGGTGTTCTACTGTCTAAATGGGGTGTCTTTTTAGGTCTGAAAAAGATTTTGGAAGTGGGAGGCTCTCTACAGGACCCTCCTGGGGAGCTCACAGTGACCGCAAACAGCCGCATGAGCGCCTCCATTCTCCTCAGCAAGCTCTTCGATGATCTCAAGTGTGATGCCGAGAGGGAGAATTTCCACCGACTCTGTGAAAACTACATCAAGTAAGGAGTCTGTTTCACCGCCTGTTGCCAGGGATTCCAGCAGGAAGAGTAGTCTTGGGGAGGACTAGTGGGGGCTGGATGAAGGAAAAGTGACCCCAAGGCCCCCTTCCTGCTCCAAAGCAGCCTTCCCAGAGAGGTTCTTTCTCAAATCAACGTTCTAGTAACACAACAAACGCCATCAAGCATGTACTGGGTTTACCAAGCACTTCCCTAGGCATCTGTTGCCATGCAGGTGAAACATGACAGTCCTTATTCTGTTTTTTTTTTTTTTTTTTTTTTCGAGATGGAGTTTCACTCTTGTTACCCAGGCTGGAGTGCAATGGCACGATCTCGGCTCACCGCAACCTCCGCCTCCTGGGTTCAGGCAATTCTCCTGCCTCAGCCTCCTGAGTAGCTGGGATTACAGGCACATGCCACCAAGTCCAGCCAATTTTTTGTATTTTTAGTAGAGACAGGGTTTCACCATGTTGACCAGGATGATCTCGATCTCTTGACCTTGTGATCCACCCGCCTCGGCCTCCCAAAGTGCTGGGATTACAGGCTTGAGCCACTGCGCCCGGCCTTTTTTTTTTTTGAGACGGCATCTCGCTGTGTCACCAGGCTGGAGTGCAGTGGCGCATTCTCAGCTCACTGCAACTTCCGACTCCCTGGTTCAAGTATTTCTCCTGCCTCAGCCTCCCGAGTAGCTGAGATTACAGGCATATGCCACCATGCCTGTCTAATTTTTGTATTTTTAGTAGAGACCAGGTTTCACCATGTTGGCGAGGATGGTCTCGATCTCCTGACCTCGTGATCCACCCACCTTGGCCTCCCAAAGTGCTGGGATTACAGGAGTGAGCCACTGCACTCGGCTCACAGTCCTTATTATTATTTTTTTTTTAATGAGACAGAGTCTTGCTCTATTTCCCAGGCTGGAGTGCACTGGCGCGATCTTGGCTCACTGCAACCTCCATCTCCCGGGTTCAAGTAATTCTCCTGCCTCAGCCTCCCGAGCAGTTGTGTGACTACAGGCACCCGCCACCATGCTCAGCTAATTTTTGTATTTTTTTTTTCGTAGAGATGCAGTTTCACCATGTTGGCCAGGTTGGTCTTGAACTCCTGACCTATGATCCACCTACCTTGGCCTCCCAAAGTCATGGGATTACAGGTGTGAGCCACTGTGTCCGGCTGATAGTCCTTATTCTTAAAGGAGATTATTGGCCATGCGCAGTGGCTTACACCTGTAATCTCAGCACTTTGGGAGGCAGAGGCAGGTGGATCACCTGGGGTCAGAAGTTAGAGAACAGCCTGGCCAACATGTTGAAACCCTGTCTCTACTAAAAATACAAAAAAAAAACAAAAACAAAAAAAACAAAAGATTAGCCAGGACTGGTGGTGGGTGCCTGTAATCCCAGCTTCTTGGGAGACTGAGACAGCAGAATCATTTGAACCTGGCAAATGGAGATTTTAGTGAGTTGAGCTCACACCATTGCACTCCAGCCTTGGGGACAAAGCAAGACTCTGTCTCAAAAAAAAAAAAAAAAAAAGGAGCTTGCAGTTGACGGGAAGAAGACTGATGATTAATTATGAAATAAGCAGAGTTATTTCAGATCTTAAGTCCAGCAATGGTGGTGTGGAAGTAACCTGTGTTAGATACTGTGTCAGAGAAGGCTTGAGTGAAAGCATCGATTAAAAAATCGGCCACTGTTGTCCAGGGGGAATTGTCCTCATCCTCCCATGGGCAGCTTTTCTTGCTGTTTCTTTGCAAGTAGTGCAGGTGCCTGGCCACTGAAGGGGAAGGGAGGGAAGAAGAGTTCCTTTATGTTGGCCTTGGTGTGACAGCTGTCACCCTGTGCCCCTCAGGAGCTGGTTTGAGGGCCATGGGCTGGCCGGGAAGCTACGGGCCATCCAGACGGTGTCCTGCCTCCTGCAGGGCCCATGTGACGCCGGCAACCGGGCCTTGGAGCTGAGTGGTGTCATGGAGAGTGTGATCGCTCTGTGTGCCTCTGAGCAAGAGGAGGAGCAGCTGGTGGCCGTGGAGGCTCTGATCCACGCAGCTGGCAAGGCCAAACGGGCCTCATTCATCACTGCCAATGGTGTCTCGCTGCTGAAGGACCTATATAAGCGCAGCGAGAAGGACAGCATCCGCATCCGGGCGCTGGTGGTGAGACGATGGGCGTGGGGTGTGTGGGCAGGCAGCCACGCAGGGGTCCTGGTCCAGCTGGTGTTGCAGGGTGTGGCCCGCACACACTCCAGGTGAAAATAAATGATACTGTAATTCTAAAAAAATTGGCCAGGCTTGGTGGCACATGCCTGTACAGGTGGCACATGCCTGTAATCCCAGCTACTCAGGAGGCTGAGGCAGGAGGATCACTTGAGCTCAGGAGGTTGAGGATGTAGTGAGCCATGCAGGTCACTGCACTCCTGCCTGGGCAACACAGCAAGACCCTCTCTAAAATAAATGAATGAATGTATGAGATTCTGGGCCTTGTTGTAGCCAGAGACATGGGCACGGCTTCTCCCATCATGGGTCTTAAGGCTGGGCCAACAGGGGTCACGCAGCGATCCCAGGAGCTGGTGGTTTAGGGTTTGGGGCTAGCCTAGCCCTCCATGAGCCTGTTGTGGCTGTGCACCTGTGGAAGCTGGTCTTCCTCCTTGGGCACTCAGTTCTGGGTTTCTCCATCCCGTAAGGATGCTGGCTGTGGCCGAAGCACCTGTCTTCTCCCCACACACCTCTCAGCTCCACTGGCAGAGGGCTTCCTTGTGTGACACGGAAGGAAACAGCTATTCTCAGTGTGGCCTGGGAAGGGGTGGGGCCCACGACTGTCCAGTGGCCAGTGTGTCCGTGTCTGCAGATGCTGTGTCACACTGCCACTGCAGTAGCTGATTTTGCTGCCACCTGCTCTAGGTGGTGGTGTGGAGGGAGAGGGTGCTGATTTAGCATCCAGGTGCAATGGGAGAGTGCCAGGGAGGGAGTCCAAGCCAGCTGTGCAGAAGCCCAGCTCCTGTGTCCTGCGCCAGAGGCCAGCTGGTCTTGCCCTCTTCTTCCAGGGCCTCTGTAAGCTCGGTTCGGCTGGAGGGACTGACTTTAGCATGAAGCAATTTGCTGAAGGCTCCACTCTCAAACTGGCCAAGCAGTGTCGAAAGTGAGTCGTCTGGCCTTGCTGTGGCTCCCCACCTGTCGGATAGATCTCAAGACAGGAGGGTCTGGGTGGGCGTGGGGGCCTCCTCCCTGTCGTCCTCTCTGGCTCCGGCAGGCGCTGCCGTCTGGATCCTGGCAGGTGAACTGCTTCTGTACATTGAGCGGATGCCCAAACCCTTGGTTCTTCCTCCTTGGCCTTGGTATACCCCTCCCTACCCCCAGTCCTGAGGGTCATCCACTGTCCTGCATGTCCCCAGGTGGCTGTGCAATGACCAGATTGATGCGGGCACTCGGCGCTGGGCAGTGGAGGGCCTGGCTTACCTGACCTTTGACGCCGACGTGAAGGAAGAGTTTGTGGAGGATGCGGCTGCCCTGAAGGCTCTGTTCCAGCTCAGCAGGGTAGCTCTGTGGTTGCCGTTGTCTGCCTGGGGACATGGTCTAGGACTAGAGCTTACCAGGCTTTCTCGGCAGGGCTTGGCCAATGGGGTCTTTTGCTCCCAGGGAGGAGGGCTGGTGGCTGAGTGGCTGCTCTGTGTGGTGTGGGCACGTTGGCCTTGTGCAGGTAGCAAGGACGTTCTCCTTGGAGGAGCTGGGGGGGTCCAGTTTGTAAGCTCCCAAAGTCTGGGGCCTGGGGAGCTTCCTGAATTCATCCTGTACCCTAGGGCCCCAGCTGAGGGTGGAATTGGGGGCCTGGGCCTGGGCAGCATTTACCCGAGTGCTGCTCTGGCCCGGGGTGGCCACATGAATGCCTCTCCATTCTGGCAGTCTGAGGAGAGGTCGGTGCTCTTTGCGGTGGCTTCCGCGCTGGTTAACTGCACCAACAGCTACGACTTTGAGGAGCCTGACCCCAAGATGGTGGAGCTGGCCAAGTATGCCAAGCAGCACGTGCCCGAGCAGCACCCCAAGGTGAGGAGCCACCAGAGGGGCCAGAAGTTGCCCCGTCACGGGGACCAGCTGACCCAGGGCATCCGCGGCAGAGCAGCTTCCCATTTAAGCCAGCTTCTTTCCCTTTGTCTGGCTGTTTCATTGCTCAGTTCCTCAGTTGTTGCTGTGAGAAGGTTGCTCCCGATTTCTCTGTGAGTCAGCCCAGGGCCCCCTCCTAAGCTGCCTCCTCCCCCAGGACAAGCCGAGCTTTGTGCGGGCTCGGGTGAAGAAGCTGCTGGCAGCGGGTGTGGTGTCGGCCATGGTATGCATGGTGAAGACGGAGAGCCCTGTGCTGACCAGTTCCTGCCGAGAGCTGCTCTCCAGGTGAGCCAGCCTTGGTGGGAGCCAGCCTTGCCCAACTCCTGGGCCTCAGGGCTGCGGATGTGGCTCCAGAGGCGGCAGGTTCCAGTGCTGTGGGCCTCTTAGGATGACAGGGCTGCCTGCCTGGCTGGGCACAGGAGTGGAGCGCCTGCCTGCCCACCACTGCCTTCTCCCCACAGGGTCTTCCTGGCTTTGGTGGAAGAGGTGGAGGACCGAGGCACCGTGGTTGCCCAGGGAGGCGGCAGGGTAAGCCGGTTTCCACACCCCTTCCTGCCGGCTGAGCAATCAGCTTATAAAACGTGACTCAGCGGCTGCCACGCCAGAGCTGCGTGTTAGATGCAGGACAGGAAAACATGAGTAATGGCCAGAGGGACGTTGTCCCGCTGAGAGAGGGACACAGAAGCGGGCAGGCCTGTGAATGGCCTGGGCTCTCCTCCTGTTCCTTTGTCTCGATTACCTCCATGGCTCTGGTGCCCAGCACCATCCATGTCCAGCCCTTAGTGGGGGTTTCAGGAAATGTTTGGGTGAGAGGGTCTGCACAGGGAGTCCAGCATGGGAGAGGGAGGAGGGTGAGGGTGACACTGTCAGGGCCTTGGGGCCTGATGGTTTGGGTCTTACACTCCCAGGCACATCTTGAGCAGTGACGGGCTTGTTACTACAGGCGCTGATCCCGCTGGCCCTGGAAGGCACGGACGTGGGGCAGACAAAGGCAGCCCAGGCCCTTGCCAAGCTCACCATCACCTCCAACCCCGAGATGACCTTCCCTGGCGAGCGGGTATGTGTCTTCCTGCTCCGGCCGTTCCACTCCCTCTGTCCCTGGTGGCCTGTGGGCTGGGCTATAGCTGCCCTTTGGGACCAGCAGGAGGTTTCAGCTTTGCTGAGCCCTGGGTAGGAAGGACAGCCTGAGAGTGGAGCACTCTCTGTGGGTGGGCTCCTCCCCGCCGGGTTGGTGAGGCTGTGGGGACAGCGGCAAGTAGCCCTGACAGGTAGGGTGCACATTGCAGATCTATGAGGTGGTCCGGCCCCTTGTGTCCCTGTTGCACCTGAACTGCTCAGGCCTGCAGAACTTCGAGGCGCTCATGGCCCTAACAAACTTGGCGGGGATCAGCGAGAGGCTCCGGTAAGCCTCCTTGGGATGCGGGGCCTGGGCCAGGCATCAGGATTTGGAATATCCCAGTCACTGGCTTTTGTCGCCTCAGTGGCTCCTTGGCATTGTTAGAGAGGAGGAGCCAGGCTGAGAGGCACCATGGCACGGCAGGCTCTGGAGGCACACTGCCTTGCTTCCCTGATGCAGATGTGTCACCGCAAGCAAGTTCCTTCACTGCTCTGCCTCAGTGTCTCGCTCTGTGAAATGGGATGATTATAGTACCTACCTCATGGCATAGTGGTGAGGAGAATGAAATGAGAAAATACACGTAAAAGTACTTACTACATGGGTACCTGGCCCCTAGCATTGTGCCATATCAGCATGTTTTAGATTTATTACTGTGACTTTGAACATGGGACTCATTACTCAGCCCCTGTTTTCTCTTCTGCAAAGCAGCAGTGATGATGATCACACCTGCACCTTTATCACAGGGCCATGGTGAGGATTAACTAAGATGATGCAGGTGCCTGGTCAGGTCAGTATTCAAATGAGGCCAGGCACAGTGGCTCACACCTGTAATCTCAGCACTTTGGGAGGCCGAGGTGGGCAGATCACTTGAGGTCGGGAGTTCAAGACCAGCCTGACCAACATGGAGAACCCTCATCTCTACTAAAAAATACAAAGTTAGCTGGGTATGGTGGTGCATGCCTATAATCCCAACTAATTGGGAGGCTGAGGCAGGAGGATCGCTTGAACCTGGGAGGTGGAGGTTGCTGTGAGCCAAGATTGCACCATTGTACTCCAGCCTGGGCAACAAGAGCAAAACTCTGTCTCAAAAAAAAGGGTAACAAGCACTGTAGTTCACAGCAAGAGGGTCCTTGGATGTTGCCAAGGACAATCCTCAGCCGAGGACTTGACTGCATGAGGGTGTGGGTGGAGAGGTGGAGCAGATATAGGAAGTCTTGATGCTGCTGCCTGTGTTCATCTGCTCTTGCATTGCTGTAAAGGAATACCTGAGACTGGGTAATTTATAAAGAAAAGAGGTTTAATTGGTTCATAGTTCTACAGGCTATATAAGCATGGCGTCAGCATTTGCTCAGCTTCTGGGGAGGCCTCAGTTTTTACTCGTAGTAGAAGGCGAAGCAGGAGCAGGCACGTGACCTGGTGAAAGTAAGAGCAAGAGAGAGTGGGGGGAGATGCCACACACTTTGAAACAACCGGATCTCAAGAACTCTCTATCTCGAGGACAGTACCAAGCAACGAGGGACCCACCCCATGACCCAGTCACCTCCCACAAGGCTTAGGGTCAAGGTAGAGGGCATAGGGTTTACAGTTCAACATGAGAGTTAGAAGGGACAATATCTGGGCTGGGCGCAGTGGCTCACGCCTATAATCCCTGAGGGAGGCTGAAGTGGGCAGATCACCTGAGGTCAGGAGTTCGAGACCAACCTGGCCAACGTGATGGTGAAACCCCATTTCTTTTAAAAAAAAAAAAAAAAAAAAAAGGAGGGACAATATCTAAGCTGTACCCCGCCGCTTCCTCCTGTGGGCCTGCAGACAGAAGATCCTGAAGGAGAAGGCTGTGCCCATGGTCGAAGGCTACATGTTTGAGGAGCATGAGATGATCCGCCGGGCAGCCACAGAGTGCATGTGTAACTTGGCCATGAGCAAGGAGGTGAGGGTTGGTCCCAGTGCTTATGACAGGCGGGGATGCTGAGATACCTGTGCCCTGGCTGGGCTTTGCACGCCACTGATGTGGTCCACTCCCCACATCTGGCCACAGGTGCAGGACCTCTTTGAAGCCCAGGGCAATGACCGGCTGAAGCTGCTGGTGCTGTACAGCGGAGAGGAGGACGAGCTGCTGCAGCGGGCGGCCGCCGGGGGCTTGGCCATGCTTACCTCCATGCGGCCCGCGCTCTGCAACCGCATTCCCCAAGTGGTCAGTGCCTCTGCTTGGCAGGGAGGAGGGGCGGACCAGGAACTCGCAACATGGTGGCAGCTGAAAGGGGAGGTCCTGAGGGTGTGGGTGTATTCCTTGCCCAGGCTGAGCCTGTTGCTTGGGTTCACATCTGCCTGTTTCTCACAGACCACACACTGGCTGGAGATCCTGCAGGCCCTGCTTCTGAGCCCTAACCAGGAGCTGCAGCACCGGGGTGCCGTGGTGGTGTTGAACATGGTGGAGGCCTCCAGGGAGATTGCCAGCACCCTGATGGAGAGCGAGATGATGGAGATCCTGTCAGTGCTGGCCAAGGGTGACCAGAGCCCTGTCTCAAGGGCTGCTGCAGCCTGCCTGGACAAAGCCATGGAATATGGGCTTATCCAGCCCACCAACCAAGATGGAGAGTGAGGGGGCTGCCTCTGGGCCCAAGGCACATGCACACGCTACCTACTGTGGCATGGAGAGCAAGGACAGAAGCAGCTTTGGGTGGTGGGGGCCAGCATGCCCAACACTCTTGCCCCTCCTCCCTTGCCACCCTGTAATGTCCTCTGTTCTGAGTCAGTGGCCACGCTTAGTCACATAGCCCTGCTTGGCCAGCACTGCCTGCAGCCTCACTCAGAGGGGCCCTTTTTTTGTACTACTGTAGTCAGGTGGGATTGGGAAAGGCGCATCCCAGCTCGGCCTGTGGATCGTGGGGCATCGGGAAGGGCGCACACAACAGCAGCCTCACCAGCTGTGAGCGTGGCACACTGTCAGCCCTGCCCCTGCCCGTCCAGTAAAAGTGTGTAGAACTCCAGTGTGTGCCCTGTCCTTGTGCAGCTGGGGCTGCTGCGGGTGGGTCTCTGGGTGTGGGTGAGTGTGAAATGGAGCTTCACAGTGGAAGAGCCACCTCCATGGAAGGAATTCAATGGATTCTCCAACCAGGGCCCACAGTTGCTTCTTAATCCTACTGGCCGGACGAAGGGGCACAGGAAGCTAATCAATAAGAAACCCGCCAGGTGCGGTGCCTCAAGCCTGTAATCCCAGCACTTTGGGAGGCTGAGGCAGGTGGATCACTAGAGGTCAGGAGTTTGAGACCAGCCTGGGCAACATGGTGAAATCCTTTCTCTATTAAAAATGCCAAAAAAAAAAAAAAAAAAGGGAGTGTGGTGGCCTGCACCTGTAATCCCAGCTACTCGGAAGGTAGAGAGTAGTACAGTGAGCCGATATTCCTGCCTCCCAAAGTGTCGCCTGGGTGACAGAGCGAGACCCTGTCTCAAAAAATAAACTATCCGAAGAAGCAAATCGTTTGGGTCCAGACCCCCATATGCCGGGCCTTCAATACGTTTGCCTTTATATTGGGAGTCCTTTGTGGCCTCTGCTGAGAGAGCGCTCGAGGGGGTTAGGGTTGGAGGCCAGGAGAGGTTGGTTAAAGGGCTACGTGGGCCGGGCCGGCTTCCCACCACCCCAGCCTGTTTCCGGGAGGGCTAAACCCAGCTCATTGGCTCGACAGATGCACGTGACGGGCCCCGAGCCAATCAGTGGAAAGTCAAAGCTGCTTCCAGTTTGGGCCTGGCTCCGGCGCGTGTCCGGTTCTGAGGTGCCGAGGTTCCAGGACTGCGTTTGGTGGCGGGGTCCGTCCGCCTTGGGGGGTCACTCCTCGCCAGCCCTTTAGCTCGGGTCTTAATGCGCTTCCTCTCGGTGATTCTAATCTGAGCCCCATGCCCCGCGGGTGCCTGCAGGGGCGGGACCATCTGGTCCAACTTCTGCCTTGGCAACGCCTGCCGGAGGTTTCAGCCCGTTTCACAGACCTGGCGGCGGCGCCCCGGCCTAGACCTAGGGACCTGGGGCCCGGAGAGGCCCCCGTGGGAAGGTGAACGGGGCTGCGGCCGCCGCGCCCCGGACGGCGTCAGTGCCCTTGCCGCGGATTGGCCGCCTCACCGCGCGCGCTCTTCAAACCTTTTCTCCGCGTGGCTGTCGGCGTTGGCTGGGCGGCCGGCTATTCCGAGGCGGCCGCTCTGCGCCTCGGCGTTTCCTCCAAGGCTGCCCACCGAAGGACCTGCCGGAGAGGGTAGAGGGCATAGGGTCAAGATCAAGGTCAGAGGCCCCCTTGGGTTGGGGAAGGGGGGTTTAGGAGCCCAGGAGCTGGGGTCGCAGGAGAGACCCAAGATCTGACTTCAGAGGCCTGAAAATGCCTGTGCAATGGCGCTTCAGCCGGGGCGATGCGGCTCACGCCTATAATCTCAACACTGGGAAGCCGAGGCGGGTGGATCGCTCTAGCCCAGGAGTTCGAGACCAGCCTGGACAAGATACCGAGACCCCTGTCTCTTATTATATAAATAATAATAATAGGAGAACGTCTGCGCCAGCCGAACCTGCTTGAAGTGGCGTCGCTATTGGAACCACCAGATTGCGTTTCTCTCCCCATTTAAGGGTTAGCTCCTTGGGAGCAGACAGCTGTCCTCACTGACCCAGAGGAGGATGGCTCAGTAAATGCTTGCTGGACGAATAAGTGACTAGATAAGGTACAGTTGAAATTGTGACTGTGTAAGTTTCTCAAAACCAATAAGATATCCGGGGATAATTTTTTGTCAACGTTAAATACTGGATTCAGTAAGCTAATACTGTTTATCATGGTGTATGTACTCGCACCAAACCTTTTCTTTGCATTTATTACAAGCAATTCTATGAGGTAGGTTCAAACAGCACCGCCCCCACCTCCCTTTGTAAACTGAAAAAATGCGGTTGGACTCGGATGGCCGCGAGGTGTTGGTAACCTGTGCAGGGCACTGCCTCCCACTCGCTCTTCTGCGTTCCACTGTGGTGTGGGTGGCAGAGCACTGTGTGCAGAGTTGGGGGGACCTGCTTTCAGCCCTCTGCCCCTCTCTGTCTAGCTGTATGATTGTGTAAGAATTACTTTCTCTGGGAATCTCCTCTGTAAAACACGACAATTTTGGTTCCCAAGATGACATGGGATAAAGTGCCAGATGCTGGGAAGCTGCGGTACGGGGTGGGAGTGTCGGGGGCGCCCGGATCCTAGTCTAGTGCCTAAAGGGCAGCCCACTTTTTACCCACTTTGTGGCACGCTGAGCTTGAGCCAAAAGGGAGGACAGGGAAGTGCCCCACTGGATATTTGAGAATCTTTGTAAATCCTGTAGGGCATTAGCCAAGGCGCCTGCTCAGCGAAACTTCGAGGCACGGACATCGTCTGCTTTTGTAGTCAGAAGAATGATAGTTTCCCCATTTTACAGATAAGGCAGCTCCAGCCCCTGGAAGGCCAGAGACTAGCCAGCGTGCCACTAGGGGGCCCGCCGCAACCAGGTGGCGGCCGGCGGAAGGCGCTGCCGGGACATGGCGGAGGAGCCGGGGGGGGCCTGGTTCGGCTTCGGTTTCTGCGGCTTCGGGCAGGCGCCGGGCTCCGGACGCGGGCGCCAGGTGCACAGCCCCGAGCCGCTGCAGGCGGGCGTCGACATCCGCCGCGTGAGCGCCAGCTGGAGCTACTCCGCCTTCGTGACCCGTGAGCACTCCCCGCCCCGTTCCCGCTTACTCCAGCCAAGCTCCCCGACCCCTCCCGGCGCCACTGCGGCCAGTCCAGGGTGCTGCTCCCATTCAGGCCGCCAGCCCCCAGCGCCGCCCCCAGTTTAGGTCCCCGGCGCCATATCCCTTCTCCTCCCCAGCCCGCTTTTCGGTCCGCAGGTGGAGGCCGCCTCGAGCTATCGGGCTCAGCCAGCGGCGCAGCGGGAGGCTGCAGGGACGCGTGGGCCTCAGAGGGGCTCCTCGTGGTGCTGCGCGCCCGGCCCGGGTCGGGGGCGTTACTGCAGGCCTGGGCGCCCGGCTCGGCCCTGAGGGGGGATCCCTTGTGGGCCCAGAATGTGGTGCTGGAGGCCGAAGGGGAAGACGATCCCGGCGGTGAGGCCCAGGCTGGGAGGCTGCCCCTGCTGCCCTGCGCCCGTGCCTATCTGAGCCCCCGGCCGCCCTTCTACCGGCCTCTGGCTCCGGAGCTGCGGGTGCGCCGGCTGGAGCTGGGCGCGGAGCACGCATTGCTGCTGGACATGGCGGGCCAGGTGTTCTCCTGGGGCGGGGGCAGGTGAGTGAGGCGGGGCAGGTGAGGGTTGGTGACTGGAGAAGCAAGCGCAGCGGGACACCGTAATGTGACTGTAGCTGACGCGGGTCTCCCTTGCTCAGGCATGGACAGCTGGGCCATGGGACCCTGGAGGCAGAGCTGGAGCCAAGGCCCTTGGAGGCGTTGCAGGGCCTAGCCATGGCTGAGGTGGCCGCGGGGGGCTGGCATTCTGTGTGTGTGAGTGGTGAGTGACGATGCTTCTCCAGACGAGCTTGTGATTTTGTGCAAACCTTCCTCCTGTTTTCCAGTTTGGGTGGGTGGCAGGCCTCCTCCCACACTCATCCATCCATCGCCCAGTCAGTTATGAATCCTTAATATCCCTCACCCTCAGCCTCCTCCGCCTCCACCATCGCTCACTCACACCTGTGCTCTAGCTTCTCTGACACGGGTCTCACTGCCCCTCCCATCCCTAGCTGCGCCCAGCCAGGACTCTTTCTACGGTGTTGCCAAGAGAGTATGGGGTCGAGGGGGCAGCCGAGCCAGGGAGAGCAGAGAAAGGCTGCAGTTGCCTTGGGGCCCATGATGTGTGGCACAGAGTAGACGCTGGGTGCCCACCAGGCCTCAGGATGCTGCTGGGTGTGACCCTGTGATGGTGCCACGCTGGCCAGAGTGAGGAGGGCTGCTTGGTGATCCAGGTGCAGCTGCCCGCAGGCTGTTAGAATGCATGCAGCGAGGGCGAGGCTGAGAGCAGGTGAGCTTTGTCTGTGTCTAGGGCTCTCCTTTTGGCTGCTACTTAGATCACCGGGAGGCTTAAGACACTACCAGTGCTGGCTGGGCACGGCGCCTCACGCCTGGAATCCCAGCACTTTGGGAGGCTGAGGCGGGTGGATCCACGAGGTCGGGAGATTGAGACCATCCTGGCCAACGTGGTGTAACCCTGTCTCTACTAAAAATTAAAAAAATTAGCCAATCGTGGTGGCAGGTGCCTGTAATACCAGCTACTCAGGAGGCTGAGGCGGGAGAATTGCTTGAACCTGAGAAGCGGAGGTTGCGGTGAGCCGAGGTCCCGCCACTGCACTTCAGCCTGGGTGACAGAGTGAGACTCCGTCCCAAGCAAAACAAACCAAACTTAGCAATGCCTTCCCTTCCAACATATTCTCATGGAGTGGGTCTGGGCTCGTTGCCAACCCTGAGCTGAGCCAACATGGTGAAATCTTGCCTCGACAACAAATAAAAAAATGAGCTGGGCATGGTGGCTCATGCCTGTGGTCCCAGCTATTTGGGTGGCTGAGGTTGGAGGATCACTTGAGCCGGGAAGCGGAGGTTGCAGTGAGCCAAGGTCATGCCACTGCACTCCAGCCTAGGTGACAGAGTGAGACTCTGTCTCAAAAAAAGAAACAAAAACTGGGCTGGAGAGAGGAGACCAGAGGGCTGGAAATAGCCCAGTGGGCTGCCTCCCACTCAAGGTCTAGAAGGAATTTGAGGCCTTAAGGTGGGTGTAGAGCAAGTGTCCCCAAACTACGGCCCACGAGCCGCATGCGGCCCCCTGAGGCCATTTATCCGGCCCCCCGCCGCACTTCAGGAAGGGGCACCTCTTTCATTGGTGGTCAGTGAGAGGAGCACAGTATGTGGCGGCCCTCCAACGGTCTGAGGAACAGTGAACTGGCCCCCTGTGTAAAAAGTTTGGGGCCAGGCGCAGTGGCTCAAGCCTGTAATCCCAGCACTTCGGGAGGCCGAGGCGGGTGGATCACGAGGTCAAGAGATCGAGACCATCCTGGTCAACATGGTGAAACCCCGTCTCTACTAAAAATGCAAAAAATTAGCTGGGCATGGTGGCGCGTGCCTGTAATCCCAGCTACTCAGGAGGCTGAGGCAGGAGAATTGCCTGAACCCAGGAGGCGGAGGTTGCGGTGAGCCGAGATCACGCCATTGCACTCCAGCCTGGGTAACGAGTGCGAAACTCCGTCTCAAAAAAAAAAAAAAAAGAGTTTGGGGACGCCTGGTGTAGAGGTTGAAGCATGGGCACATCCAGCCAGGCTTCTTAGTTTCAGATCTTTGCTCAGGCCCTGCGACCTTGGGCCTGGTACATGACCACTCTGTGCCTCAGTTGTCTTGTGAATAAAATAGGGATGTTGCGTAAGTGGCGATACTCTTGTGCAAATTAAGTGATTATATTTGAATAGCACATAAAACAGCAGCATGGATTAAGCACTTCATAAAATCAGCTGTTGTTGTTAGAGATGTTTAGTGTTAAGCGGCTGTTCCAACCAAAAAGCTACAGTGCGTGCGGCTGGGAAGGCGAGAGCTGCACGTGGCTTTCTACAGAACCCCCTGTGGGTGAGAGGAAAAGAGCATAAGCCGGCCTAGGGGTGGTTTTGTTTATTTATTTAGAGACAGGGATTTCACCGTGTTGCTGAAGCTAGCCTCGAACTCCTGAGCTCAAGTGATTCACCCACCTCAGTCTCCCAAAGTGCTAGGATTACAGGCATAAGCCACCGCACCTGGCCCCAGCCCAGTGGTTTTGAAAGGGAGACCATGGGGGCACTTCCAGGGACACATCTCTGAAATGAGGGACAATTTGGCAGCATAAGAATGAAAGTGGAAGGTTCAGTGAGGGACTTAAGGGGTGACCTGAAGGTACTGAGGGCACAGGAACCTAAGACAAGCCCCTGGGGCCAGAGGGGAAGCAGTTGGCCTGGAGCGCTACTCTGGGTAGGCTGGCTTTGGTTGTCCCCAGGAGCGGATGGGATGGGATGGGGAGGGGAGTTTGGATGGATGCAGGGGGTTCCCAGTCTGTTAATGTGTCCCCTTGATCTCTTTCAGAGTCTGGGGATATCTATATCTGGGGCTGGAATGAATCAGGGCAGCTGGCCCTGCCCACCAGGAGCCTGGCAGAGGATGAGGAGACCATTGCAAGGGAAGGTGAGGGTCAACTTGACTCCCACAGCTGCTGCCCCAGGATGTGGCTGTCATTCCTGACTCCTGGCTGAACGCTGGCCTGAGAGCTACATTCTCAGATGGAGCATGCGAGCCCTTACGGGAGGGAGCATCGGTAAGGCTGATGCCAGCCTTGGCACCACACTTGTGCAGGAGTGCGAGACCTGCCTGCAGAACGCTGGGGTTGGGAGCACCGGCTTTGGAGCTAGACAGTCGTGTGCCTCAGAGCTGTTGTGGTAATGAGTGACTGCGTGAATAAGGCTTAGCTCAGGGATCGCTGTTCACATCATTATCATTTTAAAGCCGAAGGACTGAATGCAGATGGCTCCCAGGTGAAGAGAATGGCGGGGGCTGAGGATGGAGCCCCTGCCCCGTTCATAGCTGTCCAGCCCTTCCCAGCTCTACTGGATCTCCCCCTGGGCTCAGATGCAATCAAGGCCAGCTGTGGATCCAGGCACACGGCCGTGGTGACACGTGAGTGGGACTGGAGGGTGGTTCAGGATGGAGCAGGAAGGCACTCTACTCACTCGAGCTGGTGTCTGCAGAAAGGGGTGGGCGGCGGAGAAACTTCTGTCTTAAGACTTCTGTGGCTCCTACAGAGCAGCTACCTCGCTCACTGGATAAGCCCCATCCCCTGTGTGGTTTCACAATAGCTCCCCAGCCTGTCAGGCCCGGAGGATTCTTCCTTCCGGAGCGAGGCTGATGCTCTCTTTCCTCCGTGCACCGCCACAGACACATTCCCCGCCCACCGCCGCCTCTGACAGCACGGCCTGCCCAGTCTGGCCTGCGCTCGGTAGCTTGGCACAGGAGTTTCCCTTGGGATCCTCTACCATGCTGCATGTGATCAGCCGTTGTTAAGAGAATGTTATTCGCACCAGGTGCATCTCATGAGGATTGCAACGTGCTAGCTGTGGGCTGTGCCAAGCCAGGCTGGACAAATGCCAGCCACTGACTGTCCTTTTGCTTTCAGGAACAGGGGACCTGTACACCTGGGGCTGGGGTAAGTAAAAGGATTGTTTTTGTGACCCTGAAACCAAGGGGAGGAAAGGGCAGGTGACAAAGCCACCAAGACTAGAGGAAGCAGGGGCCTTGGCCCGGTCACTGGGAAGACCAGGGCCGCCCCGTCCCTGGGGTTGGAACAGATGTAGGCATACTCCAAGACCAGACAGGGGGACATGGAGGGGATGTCGGTGCCACCCACCTAGCTCTCTGAAACACTGAAGGAAGTGTCCAGCCAGCATTTACAAACCATCGTTTTGCGGATCCGACACTGGATAGAGAAAAAGATACAATGGAAATGTGTGCTCTGAACATCTTAACTTGGGTAGCAGGGAAGTTTGGAGTGGCTGGTCACCACTGGCCTCCTGGGGATCCCCAGGGTTACCTGGCTCTGGGTCTCCTGGATTCACAGAGCAATGGGGCACAATCCCAGTGTCTCATTGGATAGTCTGGGCTCCTTCCTGGAGGGAAAGCAGCAAGACCCAGTGGAGAGGATGCAAAGGGTCTGGTTTCGCTTTAGGTAAATATGGACAGCTGGGCCACGAGGACACCAGCAGCTGGGATCGGCCCCGCCGAGTGGAGTACTTCGTAGATAAGCAACTCCAAGTAAAGGCCATCACCTGTGGGCCCTGGAACACCTACGTGTATGCTGCGGAGAAAGGGAAGAGCTGACCTGCGTATGTGTATGTAAAACACCTGTGAAACGCCTATCTTTGTCAAGGAAAGCTATTGTCTGCACCCCAAGGGCCCTGTGTTTGCCTCTCTCCATCACAGTCTTCCCTTTCACCTTCAAGCAGGGTCCTAAACTTGTCTGCTTTAGAAACAGCTGGAGAGCATTGAAAACTCTGCTGCCCAAGTCAGCATTGGGACAGTGAAAGCAGAGCCTCTGGGGTGTGGCCTAGATAGTGATAGAATCCAAGCTCCGCCCACCTCACCCAGGGAAATTTGATGTGTAGCTGAGATCGGAGCACGTTCCAGGTCATCTTCCTTTTCAGTCCCTTCCCGGTTTTCGTTTGAATTTTGCCATCCTTGTATGCACGTTCCAGGTCATCTTCCTTTTCAGTCCCTTCCCGGTTTTCGTTTGAATTTTGCCATCCTTGTATGCATTTTTATTCAACATAGGTGTTTGCCTTTGAGTGTTAGGTAAATGGAATCGTCCTGTATATGTGCTTTTGTGTCATTTTTGTCACTCAGCATTGCGTGACCGATCCTTGTTGGGTCCTGGAGTTCATTCATTTTTAATGCTGTATGGTGTTCCGTTGTATCAATATACCTCAAGTGATACAGTCTTGCCGATGTCATCTTTATCGTTTCTGATTTTGGTCATTCCACGTGATACTTGGAGCAGTGTTGCACACATGTGCGCACGTTCCTCTGCAGAACATTGAGTTAAATTGCTAAGCCAAGAGATGCCTTTAATTTCACTAGGTAACTGTTTCCCACCAGCAGTGTGGGGTTGACTGTGTCAGGTAGATGCGCGTTGATTTTAATTTGCATTTCCCTGAATACTGATGAGGTTGAGTAGCTTTTCATTTGTGTATTGGGTGGCGGGTCCTGGTGGTTGACACCTGTAGTCCCAGCAGTTTGGGAGGCTAGCGTGGATTGCTTGAGGCTGAGGTCATCTGTTGGTCGGCCACTGGAGTTTTCCGTTATGAAGCGCCTGTTCAGGTTTGCTGGCCTTTTCTTGGTGACTTTTCTTTTGTACATTTCAGATACAGTCTTTTGATGGTTAGTATTCAGAATATCTTCTGCTACCATGTAGTTTGTTGTTTCGGTCTCTCTGGGTATTACCAATTTTGATTTAATACTTAGATGGTTTTTGCTCCATGCCAGGTAAGGCTCAAAGTGCTTTACAAATGTCAGCTTATTTTGATAAAATGTTAATTCTTTTTTTTTTTTTTTTTTTTTTTTGAGACGGAGTTTCGCTCTTGTTACCCAGGCTGGAGTGCAATGGCGCGATCTCGGCTCACCGCAACCTCCGCCTCCTGGGTTCAGGCAATTCTCCTGCCTCAGCCTCCTGAGTAGCTGGGATTACAGGCACACGCCACCATGCCCAGCTAATTTTTTTTTTGTATCTTTAGTAGAGACGGGGTTTCACCATGTTGACCAGGATGGTCTCGATCTCTCGACCTCGTGATCCACCCGCCTCAGCCTCCCAAAGTGCTGGGATTACAGGCTTGAGCCACCGCGCCCGGCTCTAAAATGTTAATTCTTTATGCTTAATTTACATTTGTGCATCTGTGTGTGGTTTAGGAAATATTTCCCACCCATGGGGTCTTTAAGCTTTTTTTTTTATTGTAAAATATACTGAACATAAAATTTATGTTCAATAAAAACAAAAATTATTTTAACCATTTTTAAGGATAGGGTTGAGTGACGTATCCATTCCGGTTGTGTAGCCGTCACCCCTATGCGTTTGAATAACTTTTTCATCCCATGGTGAAACTGCACATTAAACACTGAACTCCCCACTCCCCTTCCCAGCCCCTGGCAGCCACCATCCTACCTTCTGTTTCTGTGACTCTGACTACCCTACATGCTTTATGTAAGTGGAATCCCAGAGTATTTGTATTTTCATGACTGGCTTATTTCACCTAGCAGCATGTCCTCCAAGTTCCTCCATAATGTACCTTATGTATCTGGACTTCCTGCCTTTTAAAGGCTACAATTCTATGAAATGTATGCACCCCGTTGTATTCATCTACCTGCGCATTGGTGGATAGGTGAGTAGCGCTACTGTGAATAGTGCTGCTGTGAACATGGGTGTACAACTGATTCTCTGCTTCCGTTCTTTTGGATATATACCCAGAACTGCTTGGTTGTGTGGTAATTCCGTTTAATTTTTTGAGGAACTGCCCTACTGTTTTCCGCAGAGGCTGCCTGATTTTACATTCCCACTAGAAGTGCACACAGATCCTAATTTCTCCACATCCATGTCAACACTTGTTTTGTTTTTTGGTTAATAGCCATCCTAATGGATGTGAAGTGCTATTTCATTGTAGGATTTTTTTTTTGGACAGGGTCTCTCTGTTGCCCAGGCTGGAGTACACGTGTGATCCTGGCTCACTGCACCCTCTGCCTCCTGGGTTCAAGTGATCGTCCCGAGTAGCTGGGACTACAGGCACATGTCACCACTGCTGGCTAATTTTTGTATTTTTAGTAGAGATGGGGTTGTGTCATGTTGCCCAGGCTAGTCTTGAACTCCTGGGCTCAAGCGATCCACTTGACTTAGTCTCCCAAAGTACCAGGAGTATAGGCATGAGCCATCATGCCCGGCCAAACCACGTTTTTTTTTTTTTTTTTTTTTTTTTTTTGAGATGGAGTTTTGCTCTTGTTACCCAGGCTGGAGTGCAATGGCGTGGTCCTGGCTCACCGCAAACTCCGCCTCCTGGGTTCAGGCAATTCTCCTGCCTCAGCCTCCTGAGTAGCTGGGATTACAGGCACGTGCCACCACGCCCAGCTAATTTTTTGTATTTTTAGTAGAGACGGGGTTTCACCATGTTGACCAGGATGGTCTCGATCTCTTGACCTCATGATCCACCCGCCTCGGCCTCCCAAAGTGCTGAGATTACAGGCTTGAGCCACTGCACCCGGCCCGCCACTTTTTAAAATGGGCAAAAGTTAACAAAGACGACAGAAGGATGGCAACTAAGCATATGAAAAGATAGCCTATGTCATTGGGCGTTAGGGAGTTGTAAATGAAAACCAGTGAGACACCACTTCATACACAGAGTAACTAGAATTATATGAAGGCTGAACGTACCAGCTGTTGGTGAAGATGTGGAGAAACCAAAACCTTCATACATTACTGCTAGGAGTGTGAAATGGTACTGCTTTGGAAAACAGTTTGGCTTTTTTTTTGAGATGGAGTCTCACTCTGTCACTCAGGCTGGAGTGCAATAGCATAATCTCGGCTCACTGCAACCTCCTCCTGAGTTCAGGCAGTTCTGTTTCAGCCTCCTGAATAGCTGGGATTACAGGCACATGCCACTATGCCCAGCTAACTTTTGTATTTTTAGGAGAGACAGGGTTTCACCATGTTGGCCAGGCTGGTCTCGTACTCCTGACCTGGTGGTCTTCCCACCTCAGCCTCTCAAAGTGCTCAGATGACAGGTGTGAGCCACCGGACCTGGCCCAGCTTGGCGTTTTTTAAAAAGTTAACTCTATACCTACCATAGATGTGATCCAGCAGTTTAACTCAGAGGTATTTATCCAGAAGAAAAATATATATACATACAAAGACTTGTATATGAATATGTCTAGCAGCCTTGTTTTTAATAGCCAAAAACTGGAGGAAAGCCAAATGTGAAAAATCTCACAGATGAAAAAAATGGTGTATCTACACCATGGAATATTAAGAAAAAAAAAAAAAAAAAAAAAAAAAAACAACTGTGGATGTAAGAAACAGTATGGGTCAACCTCAAAGTAGTGAAAGACCGAGACCAAAAACAGAATATGCTGTGTGATTCCACTTACATAAAACTGTAGGAAATGCAAACTCATCTGTAGTAACAGCAAGAAGTCAGTGATTGCTGGGCAGGGCACGGCTGGGCAGGAGGAATAAGAAACGACCGGGAGGAAACTTCTGGGATGGAGATGCTTGGTGACTTGACGGTGGTGGTGGTTTTTCTGTTTTAACCTTCACAGGCGTACAGTTTCTGTCCATCTTCCCTCAGTACCACTGTTGACTCTCCCATTGAGACAACAGGCATTGAAGCCAGAAGCTTCCTAGGAATCCCTCTGCTCTTTACACATTAGGGGTTAGATTTTTTTATTTCCCACAGAAACTTCTGTGAATAAGCTATTTTTAATTTAGGAACGTACCAGAAAAGATTTTAAAAAGTCACACTTGGCTGGGTGCAGTGGCTTACTTGTGTCATCCCAGCAGTTTGGGAGGCCAAGGCGAGCAGATCGCCTGATGTCAGGAATTCAAGACCAGCCCGGCCAACATGGGAAACCCCATCTCTACTAAAAACACAAAAATTAGCCAGGAGTCATGGTGGTGGGCACCTGTAATCCCAGCAACTCCACAAGCTGAGGCAGGAGAATCACTTGAACCTGGGAAGTGGAGGTTGCAGTGAGCCAAGATAGATAGTGTCACTGCACCTCCAGTCTGGGCGACAGTGAGATTCAAAAAAATTGACACTCGTGACTAAAAATTTCTAGGAGATCCTTTTAGTCCTTTTTTTTGAGACGGAGTTTCACTCTTGTTACCCAGGCTGGAGTGCAATGGCGCAATCTCGGCTCACCGCAGCCTCCGCCTTCTGGGCTCAGGCAATTCTCCTGCCTCAGCCTCCTGAGTAGCTGGGATTACAGGCATGTGCCACCATGCCCAGCTAATTTTTTGTATTTTTAGTAGAGACGGGGGTTTCACCATGTTGACCAGGATGGTCTCGATATCTTAACCTCGTGATCCACCCGCCTCGGCCTCCCAAAGTGCTGGGATTACAGGTTGAGCCACCACGCCCAGCCCTTTTTAGTCTTTTCTGTTTCTGGTTTTCACATACAGACCAAAAAGTGACTGGGAAAAAAAAGGAAACACCATACTATCTTTTTGAAATTAAAATCTCTACAGTTACAATTTATTTTTAAGAATAATTTTATATTTTAAAAACAGGACACATACATATATGAGTAACCAACATGGCTGTGACAGACCAAGTCTACACCGGTAAGCTTTTGAGAACCATTTACACTATGTAGTACTGGTTCAGGCAGACAGAGGAAGAATAAATAATAGTGCTTGAGGAAGAGTAGTGATCGAGAGGGTCGGTAATGAGGGCACCTCACTGCAGATGCTAGAGTAAAAACAACTCCCTTGTAGTGACATGTGCATAGTTCCAGATCTCCATGACAAAGATAACCCAACCCATCAGAACAAACAGCCTCCCGACGTGGCTGGCAACTGCAGGGGTAGAACAACTCAGGCATAGCAGGCCTGGAAATGGGGAGACTGGAGCCAGGGACAAATGCCAAAGAGTTCCAACGAGCATGTGTGTTCATACATACATACCGCCAACAAAGGGCATTGCACTCCGCAACAGAACTGAACACAATCTAACAAAGCAGCGCTCACCTTCCTGTCACCTCTTTGGCAGTAGTAGGGCAGGTCATCTCAACTTGGGACACACACAGCCATTCTCATCAGGAGGAAGGCTGTCGTGTGTGGTGGGGACAAGCCTTCAGGTGAGAGCAAAGCTGACAGCTAAAGCATTAATTGAACATCCCTAAACAAAAAAGATGTTAATTACTGATTACAAGTACTCAAGCCAAAATTACCTTAGGGATGGGCACAGTTAATAATTTTCCTACACAGTGTTGAAATAAAACAAGCTTTTGATCACACTTCAGGAAGTAGAATATATGGTAGAGAAGAAGTCAGGCCCCATATGCTAAAATTTGCACTTTCTGCCATAAACTTTTAAAACTAAGTCTCATAGGACCACTAAACCTGTGGTGGATTTTCATCTGTAACACTCATTACATCTCTAAATAGGCCCATGGTCACGGAGCCTGTCCAAGGCTAGGGTTTTGAGCACACCTAGGCTCAAGAAAAACTAAAGCCTCCCTGATAAAATGAGGTCCAGTCTAGGCACAGGAAGCCACAGCTGGTTGACGGCTCAGGGCTTCTCAGGACTGGATGTTGGTTGAATTGAGGATTCCAGGAGTAGCATCAGATTTGGAAGCCTTTGAAAGTTCTCGCTGTTGAAAAATAAATAACATCAGTGGCAATACTGCCTCTATCACACATGCCCCGCCCTTCTAAGTATGGGTAAGTGCCAGCAAAAGGTCCCCTGAAGGCAGTTTCTCTCAGATCCCTGGCGCGGCATGGGTTGCGTTAGGAGCACCATTCTGTTAATCATAGAGCACACGTGCACCCATGCCCGTGACCTCTTTCCTCAGCCAGTCCATTCTGTTACACCTCACAGAAGAGAAATCCTTCATACAGTCATGCACGGCATAATGACAGTTAATGACTGGCCACATACACCACGGTAGTCCCCTAAGATTATGCCATATTTTTACTGTACCTTTTCTATGTTTGGATACACAGATACTTACCACTGTGTTATAACTGCCTACAATATCCCAGGAATAGCCTGAATCAAAACCCACAATTGCCTACAGTATTCTGTAACATGCTACACAGGTTTGTATCCTGGTAGGAAAACACCATCCCATAGTCTAGGTGTATAGGCTGTACTGTCTAGGACTGTTAAGTACACTCTATGAAATGTGTACCATGGGTGGGGCAATTTCATTCTCAGAATATATCCCTGTCATGGACACATGACTGTGCTTCACAAAGCTACGTTAGGGTTGTCAAGGTAAGTAGGCAACAAGCTTTAATCTCTTGAGCCCTTTATAAAACAATAGGCCAGAACATTTATCTACCAATCCCTGGGGCTGAGGGCCTTGTAACCTGCTGGTGATTTGATCTCATGCTGGAGCACATGGTATAGCAGCAAAAGGTAAAACATGAACGGCCATTGAGAAAGACATTAGCACGGAGGTTAGTTTAGTGGCTTTGGTGCTGCCTGGTGGAGTCTATCGGCTATAGCAACCAAACCAGATGAATCTGCCTAGGACTAGCCACAGAGATAGGCAGGTACATTTCAGCCTCAAATAGATCAAATGGGCCTTGGGTGAACAAGCAGAAAGAGAAACCTGGACCTCTGTCCAGCAATCAGTTGGCCAGAGTGACACACACCCACTTTTATAGGTGGAAGCACCACCAGCCACATAATTTGAAAACATGCCAGAGTAGGAAGCCAGTTTCAGTGATCAAAACCAGCCACAGCCTTGGCCCGCTGGTTCTATTCTCCATCTCTGCGGCCATCAGGAGAGGAGGCAGGCTAGGGTTTCACTCAATATCCCCTCAAGGGTAAGGGACAGCCTCACCACTCCCTGGTAAAGTACTGAGAGAAGAGAACACAGATTCAGTAAAAGGCATTGTTGTTAGGTGTTAGCAAATGTAGAGTAGGATACTAGAAAGTGAAAAGCATTCTGGAAAGCCTTTTTTCCAGTGCTTCATCTATGGGTCAATAGTTCAATGTATGGAAAGAGGCAAAGGTGAGGAAATCAGCATTAGCTAGCTGAGAGGAGACAGAGCTGGTGATTGAGCCCTGAGGGGTTAAGAAGACAAATACTCTAGGAAATAATCAGCACACAGGCCAAGAGCCTCACTGTTGGCAGCACACAGCTGGGGCTCCCCTCCCCGCGTGATGGGGCCTCCATTCCTTCCAGCTATTGCAGACCTTTGAGGTCACAACTGGGGAGGGTCAAGGCTTTCTGTTAAGTATGATTTTTAAAAACTGCCTGACCTTAGAGGCTGAGAATCCAATTCAAGTCTGACAAGTTTTCTTATTAATCATTAGGCTAATCTGTAATGAATGTAAGTCAGATGTGTTTTTTGAGTCCATGAGAGGAATTCCTGCTTCCTTTGAAACACAGCCGAGATGACTGGTTAGTGTAGCCCTATGCCCAGAAGAATGAAGCCAGCAGATGACAGATGAGTTTGGAAAGGGACATGGGACATGCAGGGGTTGCCATACAGACCTGAAGCCCAACAGTGGAACTGTCAGAGGGGGACGGATCCTTCAAAGAACAAAGAAGACAGTTACCAAGAACTCCACCAAGAGAGCACCAGGGCAGTGACAGAGGGGTCACCTCCTGCAGCCAGGAAACGGTATATATATATATAAAGCAGAAGGATCCAGGTTAAATGTCTAGTTGCTGCTGCCAACTTCCTTCCTATATACCGCCCCCTTTAAATCACACCCACCCTGCCATGGTCAAATCAGGAAAGGGATTCTCAGCCTCCAAAGTAGCTGCCCTAGCCAACAGCCTGGGTGTCCCTGGGAAGATACCCACTCTGCCCCAACTGTGTGCTCCCCAGAGACTGGTAGATATTAGAAAAGGTGAATTACCGCAAACTCAGAATAGGTGCTGGCAACAGAGTTAATGCTGAAGTTGCGCTGGACGGGGGCCGAGCTGGGGTACCCACCACTCAGGATGCTGCCGTTGAGGTCCAGGTTCTCCTTGTTGGCTCCCTGCCTGCCGGCACGGGGCGTTTTCTTCCCTGAACAGGTGGAAGTAGCGACTGGCTGCAGTGAAAGGAAAGAGATCCATGTATCATCCTAGCGAACGTGCGAGCACACACACACAAATACCTGCACTGGTTAAAGGCTGACTACCTTTATGTTCATGTCTGTAATCCTATACTTTTTAGTTGAAAATATGGGGCCAGGTGCGAGTGGCTCATGCCTATAATCCCAACACTTTGGGAGGCCAAGGCAGGAGGACTGCTTGAGGCCACATGTTCAAGAACAGCCTAGGCAACATGGCAAAACCCTGTCTCTAGGAAAAGATTTTTTTTTTTTTTTTTTTTTTGAGACGGAGTTTCTCTCTTGTTACCCAGGCTGGAGTGCAATGGCGTGATCTCAGCTCACCGCAACCTCCGCCTCCTGGGTTCAGGCAATTCTCCCGCCTCAGCCTCCGGAGTAGCTGGGATTACAGGCACGCGCCACCATGCCCAGCTAATTTTTTGCACGTTTAGTAGAGACGGGGTTTCACCATGTTGACCAGGATGGTCTCGATCTCTTGACCTTGTGATCCGCCTGCCTCAGCCTCCCAAAGTGCTGGGATTACAGGCTTGAGCCACCGCACCCGGCAGGAAAAGATTTCTTTAAAAATATGAATTCTTGATTTACAGGACACCTATCTTTGAGCATAGCCTAATAAAATATTTGAAAGACTTGAAAAAGGATGTGTTTTACCACATACTTTTCACGTCTCTACTGAGTACCTGGCATGTTTAGTGACATCGTGTCACTGGGCTGGAACCCACATGTAGGGGCCCTAGCTCCATACCAGCTTGGAATCGAGTCTACAGAGACCCCCACATGATCTTCATTTTCCCAGACACATCCCAGGGCTTTCCATGGTACCAGTGGGGCTCAGAGTGACTGTTCTATTTTTTTGCACATTAGTTTTGGATCATTATTTAATGGTGAACTAGCTTCTGTCAACTCCCAGCATATCAATAAGAACCAAATGCAGGGATCTTTAAATCTAGAACAAGTAGGTGGGGCCTCTGGGTGAACAGCCTAGGACACACTGAGAATGTGCTTATACATGGCATACTAACCTTGCTGCCAGAAGGAGGAAGTCGAGACACGGGAGAGCGGTAGATGGTCCCTCCAAAGACAGGCCGAATGCTACTATTGACCGTAGCATTGGACATGGTGGTGGTGTTCAGCTAGGGAGAAAAACACATGGGTTACTGATGTGCAAGAACATCCTCAGCATTTCCAGCAACCCGTCTCCACCCTACAGAGAAATGAGTATGGGAGGCAGTTCAGGGAAGATGGGTTTACATGGTGAAGGGCCTGCTGTGTCTAATACTGTACAACTTTGAAGAAACCTGTGAAAAGTTTTCAAAGCCTATTTATAGCCACCAAATGGAACTGTAAAATGGTACAAATACTGTGGCATAAGACATCTCTCACGACAAAGCTATTCCACTCTTAGGTGTCTCTACCTAAGAGAAACGAAGCATAGATCCATACAAAGACTTAGACGTAAATGTTCACAGCAGCTACCTCCAACAGCCAAAAGCTAGAAACAGCCAATCACCCATCAGCAGGTGAAAGGACAGGCAAACTGGTAAATTCATACAGTAGAATTAATATTGATCAGCAATAAAAAGGAGTGACCTTTTGATACATGCAACGAGAGAGGTGAATCTACTAAATGAAAGAAGCCAGACAGAAAATATACCATGGGATTCCAAGTAAAAAATTTCAAAGTGCAAACTATAGTGAAAGAGTAAATCCTTGCTGGCCACAGCTAGGAGGATGGGGGCAAACCAGGAGCCAGGGAAGGGGAAAGGCCATACAAAGAGGCACTAGGAAACTTTGGGGACCATGGAAATGTTCAGTATCTAGATAAAGGTGACAGTTTCATTGTGTGAACATACATGTCAAAAGAATATTACATGCTAATGATAAGAGCTGTAAACATTTTTGAGATGGAGTCTCACCGAGGCTGGAGTGGTATAATCTTGGTTCACTGCAGCCTCGACCTCCTGGGTTCAAGCAATCCTCTCACCCCGGCCTCCTGAGTCGCTGGGACCACAGGTGTACACCACTACAACCAGCTAATTTTGTATTTTTAGTAGAGATGGGGCTTCAACATGTTACCCAGGCTGGTCTCCAACTCCTACCTCAGCTTCCCAAATATTGGGATTACAGGCTTCAGCCACTGCACCCAGCCAACCCTTGTTTGTTTTTGAGATGGAGTTTTGCTCTTAAGTTACCCAAGCTGGAGTGCGATGGTGTGATCTCAGCTCACTGCAACTTCTGCCACCCGGGTTCAAGCGATTCTCCCGTCTCAGCTTCCCAAGTAGCCAAGATTACAGGCTTGCACCACCACACCTTGCTAATTCTGTATTTTTAGTAGGGGGCCAGGCACGGAGGCTCATGCCTGTAATTCCAGCACTTTGGGAGGCTGAGGCAGGTAGATCACCTGAGGTCGGGAGGTCAAGATCTGCCTGACCAACATGGAGAAATCTCGTCTCTACTAAAAATAGAGTATTAGCTGGGCATGGTGGTGGCACATGCCTGTAATCCCAGCTACTTGGGTGGCAGAGGCAGGAGAATCACTTGAACCCGGGAGGCAGAAGTGGTGGTGAGCAGAGATGCTGCCACTGCACTCCAGCCTGGGCAATAAGCAAAATTCCGTCTCAAAAAAAAAAAAAAAATTCTAGGTGGATGAAAATCTTAGGAAAGCAACAACCATTCAATGCAGAAGGCAAACTAGGAAATACAGGAAAATATCTGACTTGAGGTCATGGATGGAGTTCATAAAAGCCACAAGAAAAAAGACTGAAAAAAATTTTAGTATATTAAGAACTTTCTGTTCATCAGCAAAATGCCACAAAAAGTAAAAAGACAGCCGGGCATAGTAGTATATTCCTGCAATCTCAGCACTTTGGGAGGCCAAGGCAGGAGGATCACTTGAGTCCAGGAATTCAAGACCAGCCTGGGTAACGTGGCAAAACCTCATGTCTACAAAAAAATACAAAAATTAGCTGGGTGTGGTGGCATATGCCTGTATGCCTGTAGTCCCAGTTACTCAGGAGGATGAGATGGGAGAATGGCTTTAGCCTAGGAGGTCAAAGCTGCAGTGAGCCATGATCATGCCACTGCACTCCAGCCTGTGTGACAGAACAAGACCGTGTCACCAACAAACCCAAAAAGTAAAAAGTAAAAAGACCACCCAAAAGAGACAAACACAAATCCTGGGCAATGGGTTTTTTTTTGGAGACAGAGTCTTCCTGTGTCGCACAGGCTGGACTGCAGTGGTGCGATCTTGGCTCACTGCAACCTCCACCTCTTGGGTTCAAGCGGTTCTTGTGCCTCAGCCTCCCGAGTAGCTGGGATTACAGGTGTGTATGACCATGCCCAGCTAATTTCTGTATTTTTAGTAGAGACGGGTTTTTCCATGTTGGCCAGGCTGGTCTTGAGCTCCTTACCTCAGGTGATTCGTTGACTTTGTCCTCCCAAAGTGCTAGGATTACAGGTGTGAGCCACCATGCCTGACCCCTGGGAAATGTTAGTGTAACGCAAGGGAGTTGCATCCAGAGCATATAAAGAATTCCTGGCCAGGCGCTGTGGCTCACTGGAAGTCAGGAATTGAAGACCAGCCTGGCCAATATGGTGAAACCCCGTCTCTACTAATAATACAAAAAAATAATCAGCCAGGCGTGATCGCAGGTGCCTGTAGGCCCACCCACTTGGGAGGCTGAGGCAGGAGAATTGCTTAAACCTGGGTGGCGGAGGTTGCAGTGAGCTGAGATCGCACCATTACGCTCCAGCCTAGGCAACAAGAGTGAAAACTCTGTCTTAAAAGCAAAAAGTAAAAAAAATAATAAAGTCCTGTCTGACTTTGTGCTCTAGAGATGAAGAAGCATTACATGTTCCACAGAGTAAGCATGAATGTTTTCACGTGCTACCACATGGCCACCTGTTAGCCTTACAGGGGGAAAATAACATTACAGGTTTTCAGGAAAACCGCTGAAGCTTTTTCTTATCATTACCAGAATGTTGGCCATCATTGCCCCTCTGAGTTTAATGCAAGGACTCAAGTGCACACACCAAAGCTGGCCACTGGTGACTAGCACTAGAGGCCACTATTCAGCCTTCCATCCACTCGCAAGTGCACTCAACATGAAGGGACAGAAAAACCCTTTCCCCATCTCCGCAGGACAGGGTGCAGGCGGTGGCTGGGACTACCCTCACCACTCCCTTGAAATCAGTGCTTCCCTAGGCCTTGTGTTTACCTTACGTGCTTTGCCGGGTGTGTTGGGAGTCAGTCCCCGCCGCTTGCTGGGTGTTCGGGGAGCACTGCCATACAGCATCTCTGTCTCTGTCTGCTTTTTGTTCTTGAGTTGCTGTGTGAAAGTCAGAAACACCAGTGATAAATCTTAGGAAGAGAGCAGGCCTGGGAGGGTAACAGAAGCAGGGCCCAGAATCTAGGCTCATGTCTCTGCAGACAGAGCTGAAAAGAGCTGCCATGGGCTCCCAATTCAACAAACCCTGGTCCCTGGCAGAGACTCTGGGCTGCTCAGATGACCATCTTACTTACTCTTTCCTGTCTGGCTCGCTCTCTCTCGAGTTGATGCATCTCCCACTGTTCTGCAACATACTCCATAAATTTCTGCCCATTTACCAGAAATGCCTTTGAATGTTCCTGTTCCCATATTTCAATGTGTGCCTTCACCTCCTCTTCCAGCTGAGATCAAAAAGAAGGACGTGTTCATAACTTCAAATCTTTTTTGTAAAGCCCTAATGAAATGATTTCCCTAGAGAGTGACTCCTCCACCCCAGAGCATCATTAGCTTCAGGTAGCTGGGCACACAGGCTACAGGTCAGAGTGACCAGAAATCAAAGCCTGGGACATTTCATTCACACGACATACCAGAGTGGAAAATGGCAAGAACCCAAAGTTTGACCGCTAAGGTTTTGGTGCCTGAAGCTGGAGGCAGCATAGGGAAGATCAGCGCTCTGAGGCAGGCAGTGAACATGAAGAGCAGGACTCTGGAATCAGACTTAATGGGGTTCAATCTGGAATCGCCCTCTTACAGGCTGTGAAGCAGTCAGCAAATTTACATCACTTTTTAAATTTTTTTTTATAGAGTCTCACTTTGTCACCAGACTAGAGTGCAGTGGCATGACCTCGGCTCATTGCAACCTCCACCTCCCGGGCTTGTGCCTCAGCCTCCCGAGTAGCTGGGATTACAGGCATGTACTACCACACCTGGTTAGTTTTTGTATTTTTAGTAGACACGGAGTTTCGTCATGTTGGCCAAGGCTGGTCTCGAACTGCCCCAGCTTCCAAAGTGCTGGGATTACAGGAGTGAGCCACCATATCCGGCCAGATTTACCTAACTTCTTAGTACCTCAGTTTCCTTGTCTGTAAAAATGGAAATAATACCAACCTCACAGGGGTGTTGTTAAGGATTAGATGAATTACTAAATGAGAGTGTTTTGAAATGATATTCCTGACACTCAAAAAAGGGTTATTATCATCAAAGTGGAATATGGTAATGAAGCCGACAGGACTCGCTCTCAAAAGCTTTCCTTATGTAACTGGCTGAATTGTGTTCCCCCCAAATTCAAATGTTGAAGCCTTAACCCCCAGTACCTCAGAATGTGACTGTATTTGGAGACAGTATCTTTACAAAGAGAATTAAGGCCAGGTGTGGTGGCTCATTTCCTGTAATCCTAGCATTCCTGAAGCCCAGATGGGAGGACTGCTTGAGGCCAGGAGTCCAAGACCAGCCTCGTCAACATAGTGAGACCCCCATCTCTTGGGGAAAAAAAAGAGAATTAAGCTCAAATGAAGTCATTAGGTGGGCCCTAATCTCATATGACCAGGAGTGATTAGGCCACACACATCACAGGAAAACCATGTGCAGACACAGGGAGAAGATGACCATCTAAAAAGCCAGAGAGAAGGCTCAGAAGAAACCAGCTCTGCCAATGGCATGTGGATCTCAGATTTGCAGCTTCTACAGTTGTGAGAGAATGAATTGCTGTTGTCAAAGCTGCCCAGTCCTCAGTGCTTTATGATGGCAGTCCTAGCAAAGGAGTGTGCCTTGATACTCAGTTGCTTATATGGAATATTTAACTTATTATCTACTAAAGCTTTGAAGAAAATACTTCTGAGGCAAAACAACAGAAAGAAGACAAATAGTGAGGTATCTTTGTAGCCAAGCACCAAAAACCCTTAGCAACACTATTACCTTAGGCAGCGTTTTCTGAAGCTTGGCTCGTTGTTTTTCTTCTTTTAGAAGATTTCCTCCACGATTTATAAATCGATTCGGATCTGAAGCTTTTCTCTGTGAAAAATACAGTTCGTGGAAAACCTGGTACTGTAAGACCAGTAACTTCTGCTAAGACGCTTTGTTCTCAAAACATGGTATATATGATTAAAGCGACTCAAAGAGGTCTGCATTCCTGCCTGCTCTTGGCAGTGAGGACGGTGACGTTCTAAAGCCAGGGAGCTGTGGACACTCTCACACATGGGCAAGATCATTCACCGGGGTGCAGGAAAACTACTATTTCTTTTTAATCTAAAAAGACAGGCTCTAATGTTTAACATTACTGGCTTCCTTCGTTGGTTTGGATGTCAGATGACGGCGTCTCTCCAGGAGACAGGTGTGTGAAGGGACGAGGAGGAGGGTCTACACTCAGAAATCTGATGGTGGCACCTTTAGTTGCTCACTCACTGCCGGCATTCTGAAACAATGCAGCTTAAATGTGCACAGTGAGGAGACTGATAGATAATCTGGTTTTTGCTACATTTACCCTTAAAATGGATGTTAAAAATGTAAAATGTTGCCAGGCACGGTGGCTCACGGGTATCATCCCAGCGCTTTGGGAGTCTGAACCGGCAGATCATCTGAGGTTAGGAGTTCAAGACCAGCTACTTGGGAGGCTTCAACCCAGGAGGTGGAGGTTGCAGTGAGCCGAGATCGTGCCATTGCACTCCAGCCTGAGTGACAGAGCAAGATTCCGTCTCCAAAAAAAAAAAAACCTGCTGAAACAAAAACACATCAACTAGGGCAATACCTCAAACTCTAAGAAAAGCCTCCAGCTTTCTTCCCACTTCCGGACTCCTTCAAAGAGAGCCCTGTGAGCTTCATAGTAGTTTCTTAACTGCACAATCTCAGCATCATGGAGCTGGAGTAGATTTTCTGTGTAGTCCTCTGCAAAATATAGACCCAATATTTTAAAACAATTCCTCTAGTATTTAGTATCCAATTTTTCCCATTCCCTAAAATGGAAATAGATTTTTTCTTCTTATAGTAAAGTGACACAGGAACAGGCGTGTGTGTGCGTGTGCAATAGATGACAGTGGTTAATAAAAACCAGCTTTGTCACAATCGGCCTGGGAGACTGGAGCCTAAGAGACTAGGACAGAGACAAAAATAATGTCAAACATCTGCATCATCTCTTGCCTCGTCTCAGGTTTCTTTCATTTTCTTCCTTTTTTCTTTCTTCAAGAGACGGGGTCTCGCTATGTTGCCCAGGCTGGAGTGCAGTGGCTATTCACAGGTGCGACCCCACTACTGCTCAGCATGGGAGTTTTGACCTGCTCCGTTTCCAACCTGGGCTGGTTCACCCCTCCTTAGGCAACCTGGTGATCCCCCGCTCCCGGGAGGTCCCCATATTGATGAGAAACTTAGTGTGAACACCCGATCGGCATAGCACACTACAGCCCAGAACTCCTGGACTCAAGTGATCCTCCAGCCTCAGCCTCACGAGTAGCTGGGACTACAGGCACATGCCACCGCGGCCAGTGGCTCATATCTTCCTTTCTGTCCTGCCCAGCCAGTAAATGGGGGATCACAGAAAATGTGCAAAACCATCTGTTGAATTTAGTTGGAAAGCTTCATCTTTACACTTAGTTCAGCTCAGATACAATTCCACTGGGCTCCAGGAGTCAAGCTCCTTTTGGTTCTCACGGAGGCTCTGGCATTTCCCACTGTATGTCTCTGGATTAAGTTACTCAGCATGTGTGTGCTTTAGTGTCCTTACCTCTTTTTTTTTTTGAGACGGAGTTTTCGCTCGTTACCCAGGCTGGAATGCAATGGTGCGATCTCGGCTCATCGCAACCTCTGCCTCCTGGGTTCAGGCAATTCTCCTGCCTCAGCCTCCTGAGTAGCTGGGATTACAGGCACACGCCACCATGCCCAGCTAATGTTTTGTATTTTTAGTAGAGACAGGGTTTCACCATGTTGACCAGGATGGTCTTGATCTCTTGACCTCGTGATCCACCCACCTCGGCCTCCCAAAGTGCTGGGATTACAGGCTTGAGCCACCGCGCCCGGCATTGTCCTTACCTCTTGACACGAGGAGTCAGTGGAATAATATTATGAAGGGTTTGACACTGCACCTGGCAGAAGGTAAGCACCTGACAGAAACTGAAGCTTCACAGCTAGAGGCTACAGTGACACACTGCTTCAGAAAGCCAGAGGCCAATATTTCCCAATAATAGTTGCAAATGCTTTTCCATACAGGAATGGCAGTTATACTCAATGTCTTGAAAAGCTGGCATTATCTGTTCAGAAGAGGAAACACTTCTGGGGAATGTCTGGACTTGCTAAAAACTAGTGAGCAGGCCACATGAAGACCCCATTTCTGGCTCAGTGTGGTGGCCCAACACTTTGGGAGGTAAGGGGGGATTGTTTGAGCCTAGGAATTTGAGACCAGACAACAGAGTAAGACCTGCCTCCACACAAACCAACCAAAGACCTCACTCCTGTACTCACCAGAATGGAAAGGGGCAAAGGCTTGTCTCTGCTCCTGGCTATAAAAGCACTGGTCCCAGTATTGAGCCAGCTCCACTCGAATTGCCTCGATCACTTTTTTCAGGTTTTGCATTTTTAGTTCTTCCAACCGATCCACTTCTAATTGCAGCTGAAAGAAAGAGACTTACTAAAGGTGGCTGCCATACTTCTATATGCATTTAGGTTTGCAAAAGTTTCCCCCCTTTTAAGTAAAATTATAATGCAAAGCCATAGAGGTATTATAAATCACTTGTTTTTTTTTTTAAGACAGGGTCTCTTTCTCATCCAGACTGGAGTGCAGTGGCGTAATCTTGGCTGTTACCTCTGCCTCCCAGGTTCAAGCAATTCTCCTGCCTCAGCCTCCCAAGTAACTGGAGTTACAGGCGCACACCACTACCACCCGGCTCATTTTATTTTTAGTAGAGATGGTGTTTCGCTGTGTTGGCCAGGCTGGTCTTGAACTCCTGACCCCAAATGATCTGCCCACCTCAGTATCCCAATGTGTAGGGCTTACAGGCGTAAGCCACTGTGCCCAACCAAATCAACACTCTTTATAACTAACACAGAAGTGCTGAGAGAAGACTGCTGACTCAGCACCCATTGGGTTTCTTTTTTTTTTGAGACGGAGTTTCGCTCTTGTTACCCAGGCTGGAGTGCAATGGCGCGATCTCGGCTCACCGCAACCTCCGCCTCCTGGGTTCAGGCAGTTCTCCTGCCTCAGCCTCCTGAGTAGCTGGGATTACAGGCACGCGCCACCATGCCCAGCTAATTTTTGTATTTTTAGTAGAGATGGGGTTTCACCATGTTGATCAGGATGGTCTTGATCTCTTGACCTCGTGATCCAACCACCTCGGCCTCCCAGAGTGCTGGGATTACAGGCTTGAGCCACTGTGCCCGGCCTCCCATTGTGTTTCTTACCGCTTTCCGAACCTTGGCCTTTGACCCAGACATAATGGTGGTCACAGCTTCTCTCTCTTCTTCAGGTATTTGCAGCCTGTCCCAGAGCTCTCGGATTTGAGTGCGCAGACCCTCACACACTGCTTCATTTTGTGATTTCTGCATTTCCAGCTACAGTACAAAAAGCCAGTGTCATTCACAGCAAAGCAGCACCACAGAGACTAGCCCTCTGGCTTCCTACAAAGAAACGTCTGGACGCACAGGGAGAGGAGGCCCTTTCATGAGAGTTCAAAGCAGCGTTTTCATGCCTTCTAAACACAAGCTGTAAGGCTGTCAGGATCTCAGACTCCAAGAATTAGCATTCAAATTTAGAACTGAAAAGAACGTTTAAAACACTAGGCTAATTCAAATGACTAATATTATTTCATCTATAATTTCAACTTCATTTTCTTGGAGCTACATATAAAGTTTTTTTAACTGTTACAAAACAAAAATCAAGATTGGATATGTTACCATCATTATCGTCTCTCATTCTCTTACCTGCGTTGGCTCCTTATTTAAGACTAAAGAAAAACTCTTATTTTTGTCGTTTTTTTCTCTTTGAGACAGTCTCGCTCTGTTGCCCAGGCTGCAGTGTGGTGGCACAATCTTGGCTCACCGCAACCTCCGCCTCCCAGGTTCAGGCAATTCTCCTGCCTCAGCCTCCCAAGTAGTTGGGATTACAGGCATGTGCCACCACGCCCAGCTAATTTTGTATTTTTAGTAGAGACGGGGGTTTCACCATATTGGCCAGGCTGGTCTCGAACTCCTGACCTTGTGATCCGCCCGCCTCCTCCTCTCAAAGAGCTGGGATTACAGGTGTGAGCCACCACACCCAGCAACTGTCAGTTTTTTCAAACTGCTCTATGCCAGGGAGATCCCAGGGATAATTTGAGAAGACAGTACCTGCCGCAGCAACTTCTGTAGTGTTGCAATATTCTCCAAAGACAAGCAAAAGGCATCTTCATCTTCACACGCCACATCTCTTTCAAAGCTTGTGTCTGGGGTGTGGTCTAATTCCTCCATACACAGTATGATCTGTCTCTTTATACTGACAAACTCCTCACGCCTAGAAGCCTTTAAAACAAAGCAATTACAAGATACCTAGAGGAAAACCAAAGTAACTTTTAGGAAGTATGTAGGCAGTGTACCTTTGTTTCCCTCAAAGTCGCCACATGCTGCCTGAACTGGTTCAGCTCTTCTAAGCTGGGCACTGAGGCACTATCAATATCATAGCGGGGCATACAAAGAATTTCACACAGTTCTTGATCTTGCTCTTGAAGTAGCTTCAGTTCCTGTTTTCTCTCCTTTTTCTGTTTTCGCATCAGTTCCACTTGTGTGCGCAAATCTTTTTCTAGTTGCAAGATGGTAGTCTCCCCTTCGTCCTGAATAAGACAATGTACCACTGTTATAAGATTCCAAGTGAATTCCTTCAAAGAGAAGAGAAGACAAGAGAAGGCGGCTAGGATGACAGACTTTCAGTTAAACTTTCAAGTCAGTCAACTCATGGTCAACAGAAAATAGCACAAAGGTTTTCCTAAGGAAGGTCCCAGTGAAGAAAAGTGAACAGGTACCAGGGTACTTTCTTCCCCCAATTAAAAAAATTGTGGGCCGGGCACGGTGGCTCAAGCCTGTAATCCCAGCACTTTGGGAGGCCAAGGCGGGTGGATCACGAGGTCAAGAGATCGAGACCATCCTGGTCAACATGGTGAAACCCCGTCTCTACTAAAAATATAAAAAATTAGCTGGGCATGGTGGCACATGCCTGTAGTCCCAGCTACTCAGGAGGCTGAGGCAGGACAATTGCCTGAACCCAGGAGGTGGAGGCTGCGGTGGGCTGAGATTGTGCCATTGCACTCCAGCCTGGGTAACAAGAGCGAAACTCTGTCTCCAAAAAAAAAAAAAAAAAAAATTGTGGTAGAATACATATAAAATTTACTTTCTTAACCATTAAGTGTGCAGTTCAGTGGTATTAAGTGTACTGTTCAGTGGTATTAGTGTACCATTCATTGGTATTAAGTGCAGAGTTCAGTGGTATTAAGTGTAGAGTTCAGTGGTATTAAGTATACCATTCAGCGGTATTAAGTATACCGTTTGGTGGTATTAAGTGTAGAGTTCAGTGGTATTAAGTCAGTGGTATTAAGTGTAGAGTTCAGTAGTATTAAGTGTATCATTTGGTGGTATTAAGCATAGCGTTTGTTGGTATTAAGTGTAGAGTTCAGTGGTATTAAGTGTACCGTTCGGTGGTATTAAGTGTACTGTTCAGTGGTATTAAATGTAGAGTTTGGTGGTATTAGGTGTACCATTCAGTGGTATTAAGTGTACCATTCAGTGGTATTAAGTGTAGAGTTCAGTGGTATTAGGTGTACCATTCAGTAGTATTAAGTGTACGGTTCAGTGGTGTTAAGTATACCGTTCAGTGGTATTAGGTACAGCTGTATTGTTATGCAACCATGACCATTACCTCCAAATGCATTTCCACTCGCAAAAGTGAAATTTCAAACTCAAACAGTAAGTCTCCAGTTTTTCCCTGCCCCAAGCCTGGCAACCACCATTTTACTTTTTGTCTCTATCATTAGATTTCTCCAGACACCGGGCACTTTTATAAAAAGTGTAAATTGGCTGGAAAGCTTGCTTTGGGTTAGCTTGAGGGTGGTATGACTAGCTCATATCTAAATACTCATCCTTCTATGGACGTCATCTCACCTTACCAACAAAAACCCGTCTAGTCGTCCCTGCCATACTCCTAACTGGTAATCAGGAAAAAAAAAGTGGCTTTTTTTTTATAGGACATATAAATTTTTCTTATATGTTCTACAAATTTACACAATTTCACTTAACATTGTGAACTAATCTATTATATTTAAGACATTTATGTTGACTCCAGGAAGCTCCACTTCATGTTCTCCTCTGCCTGATTATTCTTGGCTACCAGGTGTGGATTATCCTTTGCTCTTTAAAGGTGGTCTCCCTCCTAGGCTAACTCCAAACAGATACCTAGGCAGGTCTTCCTCTAACAGGAGGAGGGACCCGAGAACCTTTTGGTTGTACTCATTATATCCTTCCAATCTCCACATCTGTCCTAATTTTTATGATCCTGGCACTGCTGCCACTGGTTCTAAGCAGAGATGTTTCAGTACCCCATGTTTCATTTCATCCTTGCTGGTGTCCTCACTCAAGTCCGACTTGCAGTGACCCACAATATAGCCACCTCTCAGCTCCATCCACCGACAGATGTCAGGGCATGTTCTGAACTGCACTTTGCACTCCTGATATTCCAGCTTTTGAGACATTTCTTCTAAAGTAGCTATTTTGGTTGGTTCAGTGTATGCAACTTCTGGGTATGATAAAACCCACAAAGGTTGTTTTATTGGGTAGTATTCTTTCTTATCATCAGTTACTTTTGCTTCCTGTTTTCATTTTCTTTCGGAGAAAAAACAGTGCAGTACTATCTATACCTACCTTTCTTTCAGAGTTTATAAAAAAAAAAAAATTAATGTTCTCTACAAAGGAAAACTACGGTAAGCGACAGCTTCTTTCTGATCATCGCTTAGCTGCTTCACCTCTCACCAGGGCAGCTCTCCCCAGAGGCGAGAATTCCTCTGCAGGGCCTAATTAACAATGCACCATGTTTCCCCATTTCTCATGTCTAGCTCCACCCCTACCAGGAAGCCTCTCATCATCTGCAGGCCCAAGTCAATGCTGCTTCCTAAATCTCAGGCCCTACAGTTTCCCTAGAGACCCTGTGGGCTGCCACGGACCTGAAATGGCTCGACGCATAACTCGGTGCACAGAGTGTTAAGCTCTTTTTGACAGACGGATATGCTTTTGATGAGTCTTTCCTTCAGGCTTTCCTCTTCAGCAATCATCATATCCAGGAGTTCCTACAAGAGAGAAAACAATCCATAATACTGAGGTCATGGAGGAAAAAAACTCCCAACACCGAACTCCTCAACTTTTTTTTTTTTTTTTTTCTTGAGACAGAGTCTCACTCTGTCATCCAGGCCAGAATGCAATGGTGAGATCTCGGCTCACTGCAACCTTCACCTCCCAAGGTCAAGTGATTCTCCTGCCTCAGCCTCCCGAGTAGCTGGGATTATAGGTGCCCACCACTGCACCTGGCTAATTTTTTTATTTTTAGTAGAGACAGGGTTTTACCATGTTGGTCAGGCTGACCTCAAGCAATCCACACGCCTCGGCCTCCCAATGTGCAAGCATTACAGGCATGAGCCACTGCGCCCAGCCTCATCAAATTTCAAGAAGAGACTTCAAAACCAAACAGGAAGAGCCTGTGCTATCCTAACACTGTGATCACATATCCCTTCTGTATGCCATCTGAGGTCCAATGCACAGCCCAGCACTATTCAACCCACCTTGATATGCTTCTTCACCACCTCAGTTCTTTGTAACCGCTGGTCCTCTGGAATTCCAATTAGCTCCCATATCTCCCGAAGGTGATTTAGGGCTTTCTGCAGACATACTATGGACTCCTCCGCCAGCACCTCACTGAACACCAAAAAATAAGGCCTGTTAGTTACATCAGTCACAGCCTCTAGATTAAAAGCACTATTTTCAAGAACTAAAAAGACTAGCTTCTCATGGCCGGGCATGGTGGCTCATGCCTGTAATCCCAGCACTTTTGGAAGCCGAGTCGGCCAGATCACCTAAGGTCAGGAGTTCGAGACCAGCCTGGCCAACATGGTGAAACCTCGTCTCTACTAAAAAGACTAGCTTGCCGGGCGCGGTGGCTCAAGCCTGTAATCCCAGCACTTTGGGAGGCCGAGGCGGGTGGATCATGTGGTCGAGAGATCGAGACCATCCTGGTCAACATGTGAAACCCCGTCTCTACTAAAAATACAAAAAAAACTAGCTGGGCGTGGTGGCGCGTGCCTGTAATCCCAGCTACTTAGGAGGCTGAGGCAGGAGAATTGCCTGAGCCCAGGAGGCGGAGGTTGCGGTGAGCCGAGATCGCGCCATTGCACTCCAGCCTGGGTAACAAGAGCAAAACTCCGTCTCAAAAAAAAAACAAACAAAAAAAAAAACAAAAGACTAGCTTCTCAGCAGCCTCGGCAAAAGCACATTGAAAACAGGCATCCAGCTTAATTCACCTTTAACCACTCTCCATCCCTTTTCCTGCCAGATGTCACCAGCAATGCAAGATTTCCTATCATATTACATCATGGAAACTCAACCTTCGGGACTTTCATCAGTCATCTACCTATGGAAGTTGAATACAGAATTATAAATACTTTTACTAAAGAAAACCAGACAAAAATGTTGGTAAAATAAACTAACACAAGAACTTGCTGGTGAGAAGCTCCTACAAAATAACTGGCAATTTATTACTAGTTTTGGGTTGTTTTTTTCTCTGAGACAGTGTGTTGCTCTATTACCCAGGCTGGTGTGCAGTGGCATGATCTTGGCTCAGTGCAGCCTTGGCCTCCTGGGTTCTCCTGACTCAGCCTCCTGAGTAGGTGGGACTACAGGCCTGTGCTACCATGCCCGGCTAATTTTTGTATTTTTAGTAGAGACGAAGTTTCGCCATGCTGGCCAGACTGCTCTCGAGCTCCTGACCTTAGGCGATCCACCTGCCTTGGCCTCCCCAAAGTGCTGGGATTACAGACATGAGCCACCGTGCTTGGCGTTTTTATTTTATTCACTTATTTATTATTATTATTACTATTATTTTGGAGACAGAATCTTACTCCATTGCCCTGGCTGGAGTACAATGGTGTGATCTCGGCTCACTGCAACCCCTGCCTCCCGGGTTCAAGTGATTCTCCTGCCTCAGCCTCCCAAGTAGCTCAGATTACAGGCGTGCACCACCATGCTGGCTAATTTTTGTATTTTCAGTAGAGATGGGGTTTCACCATGTTGTCCAGGCTGGTCTCAAACTCATGACCTCAAGTGATCCACTCGTTTTGGCCTCCCAAAGTGCTGGAATTACAGGAGTGAACCACCATACCTGGCCCATTATTCTTAAAATACAACTAGCGGCCGGGCGTGGTGGCTCAAGTCTGTAATCCCAGCACTTTGGGAGGCCTAGGTGGGTGGATCACGAGGTCAAGAGATCGAGACTATCCTGGTCAACATGGTAAAACCCCATCTCTACTAGAAATACAAAAAATTAGCTAGGCATGGTGACGCGTGCCTGTAATCCCAGCTACTCAGGAGGCTGAGGCAGGAGAATTGCCTGAACCCAGGAGGCAGAGGTTGCGGTGAGCCGAGATCGTGCCATTGCACTCCAGCCTGGGTAACAAGAGCAAAACTCCGTCTCAAAAAAAAAAAAAAAAAATAATAATAATAATACAACTAGCAGCTCAAAGAATGGCTAAAGTTAAAAAGACAACATTAAGTGTTGGTGAGTATGGAGAAAAGTGAGAACTTTCATATACTGCTGGCATGGTGTAAATTGATACAACTATTTTTAAAACTGTTGGCAGTCCATCTCCTAAAGCTGAACCCAGTAGTTCTACCTCTACATATAGAACTAGCAGAAATGGCCGGGCGCGGTGGCTCAAGCCTGTAATCCCAGCACCTTGGGAGGCCGAGGCGGGTGGATCATGAGGTCGAGAGACCGAGACCATCCTGGTCAACATGCTGAAACCCCGTCTCTACTGAAAATACGAAAAATGAGCTGGGCATGGTGGCACGTGCCTGTAATCCCAGCTACTCAGGAGGCTGAGGCAGGAGAATTGCTTGAACCCAGGAGGCGGAGGTTGCGGTGAGCCGAGATCGCGCCATTGCACTCCAGCCTGGGTAACGAGTGAAACTCCGTCTCAGAAAAAAAAAAAAAACTAGCATAAATGAACACTATGTTCACCAAAGACACATATGAGAATGGTCAGAGAAGCGTTACTCATAAAGCATAGAAACAGAAACAGGCTAGATGTCTATCAACAGAATGAATAGTACATTCCCACAATGCAGTAACACAGCAATAAAAATGAACAAACCCACCGGGTGTGGTAGCTCATGCCAGTAATCTCAGCACTTTTAAAGGCCGAGGGCAGGCCACCTCAGAGCTAGAAACTTTCATTAGGGCCTTTCTGTCTCAGAGAGTTCAGTGTTTCTACAAGTCACCAGCCTAAATCTCTAACAATGTCTCTCTCCAAAGCTGTTAATACATTCATATCCAAAATATCTCTAGCCATGAAATCCCAGTTTAGAGGTTGCCTGTCCTTGAGAAACGTTTCTACACAAATACCTGTTGCCTATGCCAGATGGCCATACCACCAATACCCAAATATTGACAAATGTTTAAAAGAATTGACTCTACTCCCTTCACTTTAAAAATGTTGACAGTTCAAGTCCAACAGAAGAAAAAAAGAAATGTTAGTAAGTAAGCCATGTATTTAATACAATCTCAACTAAAGTCCAACTAAAGAGCTTCCTCAGGCAAACACTCCTTTTGCACTTCATTTTGAAGACAAAAGAATGCACAAGTTAAAATCCTAGTATTAACATTTTATTAAAAATAACTCTTAAGATCCAATCTGTGGCCATTATTCAACCTGGATGCAAACCCCTGGCTTTGAGACAGGCCAGCTAGGGACACTGCGCTGGAGATCATTACTTCAGTAAGTGTCCCAGAGTCTCCTCCGTCTGACACACCTACCCCTGCCTAGCCCATCTCCACATGACAGCTAGTTTGTCATGACAACAAATCCCATCAGATCTCTGGCTAAGGGATCCCCTTCAAAGACCCCACTGTCCTCAGGAAATAGTTCAACCACCTTCCACGGAAAGGCCTTCTAAAACCTCTCTCCAAGCCTGTCTGCTTATCTTTCCCACTTGTCACTCCCAAGTCTTCGGCCATTCCGAGAACAATTCCCCTCAATAAACCACATGCAGCCCTCATTTGGGGTTCATGCAGCCCTCATTTCTTCATGCCACCGTGCTTTGTACCTTCAGTTTCTTCTATCTGCCACTACCACCTCTGGAGAGCTGTGGACTTGTCACTCACTTCCCATTTTCCCCCAGCCCCCCAGTAGACCATACATTCCAGGGCAAGGACCTCCACATCTTCATTTTACCACACCCTAATGCATAGTAGTTGTTCAACGGATGTAAAATGAATGGCAAATCCTGACAAAGGTTTACAAGCAGGGCTGCCTCTCTCTGTAACACATCTAAAAGGCAAAGTGACCATTTTTCTGAATAAAAAAATCTAGCACAATGGGCAAAGAATCTGAATAGACATTTCTCCAAGGAAGATGTAAAAATGGCCAATAAGCCCAAGAAAGAGGCTCAATATTAGTCATTAGGGAAATGCAAATCAAAACCACTTCATAGCCAACAGGACGATTATAACAAAAACATGTATATAGCAATAAGTGCTGGTGAGAATCTAGAGAATCTAGAATCCTCAGACACTGCTTGTGAGAATGCAAGATGGTGCAGCCTCTGAAAAAACAGTCTAGGCAGGGCGTGGCTCACACCTGTAATCCCAGCACTTTGGGAGGCCAAGGAGGGCACATCACCTGAGGTCAGGAGTTCAAAAACAGCTTGGCCAAAATGGCAAAACCCCATCTCTACTAAAAATACAAAAATTAGCTGGGCGCAGTGGTAGGCACCTGTAATCTGAGCTACTCAAGAGGCTGAGGCAGAATTACTTGAACCCAGGAGGCAGAGGTTGCAGTGAGCAGGGATCGTGCCATTGTACTCCAGCCTGGTGACAGAGCAAGACTCTGTCTCAAAAAGAAAACAGTCTGATTGCTACTCAGTTTTTTTTTTTTTTCTTTTTTGAGACAAGGTCTCACTGTCACCTGGGTTGGAGTGCAGTGGTATGATCACAGCTCACTGCAGCCTCAACCTCCCGGGCTCAAGGCAATTCTCCCTGCTTAGCCTCCCAAGTAGCTGTGGCCACAGACATGGACCATCACACTTGGCTAGTTTTTGTTTTTTGTTAAAGGTTTGCCATGTTACTCAGGCTGGTCTTGAACTCCTGGGCCCAAGCGATCCTCCCACCTTGGCCTCCCAAAGTGTTGGGATTACAAACATGAGCCACTGCACCCAGCCCCTCAGTTTAACAGAGTTCATGCAACTCAGCAATTTTATTACTGGGTTTTTACCCAAAAAAAATGAAAACATTTGCCGGGCGCGGTGGCTCAAGCCTGTAATCCCAGCACTTTGGGAGGCCGAGGCGGGTGGATCACGAGGTCAAGAGATCAAGACCATCCTGGTCAACATGGTGAAACCCCGTCTCTACGAAAAATGCAAAAAATTAGCTGGGCATGGTGGCGTGTGCCTGTGATCCCAGCTACTCAGGAGGCTGAGACAGGAGAATTGCCTGAATCCAGGAGGCGGAGGTTGCGGTGAGCCGAGAACGCGTCATTGCACTCCAGCCTTGTTAACAAGAGTGAAACTCCGTCTCAAAAAAAAAAAAAAGAAAACATTTATATTAAAACAACACAAATGTTTATAGCAGCATTATTTGTGATAGCCAAAAAGTGGGAAAAAACAATGCCGGGCGCGGTGGCTCAAGCCTGTAATCCCAGCACTTTGGGAGGCCGAGGCGGGTGGATCAGGAGGTCAAGAGATTGAGACCATCCTGGTCAACATGGTGAAACCCCGTCTCTACTAAAAATACAAAAAATGAGCTGGGCATGGTGGCGCATGCCTGTAATCCCAGCTACTCAGGAGGCTGAGGCAGGAGAATTGCTTGAACCCAGGAGGTGGAGTGCACACAAAGACTACCACTCAAGGACACAAAAGCTGTAAAATGAGGCAGTTTTTCCAGCCTTGAACATATATCACTGGACCGGAAGAAATCTCAAAATGGTCCTCCTCTAAATGACTTCCTACCTCCAGGCAGCCTTCACTGATCGACTGCCCTATTTTTTTCTTAGCACCCCAGAGAAGGAGCTTTGTTCATCTTCTGTACAACCTGGCATCGTTAACAATGTTAATTCAAGCCAGGGTTTTGCTTGAGCCCCAGAGGTCAAAGCTGCAGTAAGCAATCTCACCACTGCACTCCAGCCTGGGTGGCAGTGAGAGGCTGTCTCAAATAAAAAAAAAAAAAAAAAAAAAACAAAAAACGTCTAATTAAATCCATTAGCCTGGAACCAACATTAAAGGGTAACTTCCTCCCACTTCATTCAATCGCTTGGAAGAGGAGATGCCTAAATAATTCATAAACTGTTAATAGCTTTTTTTTTTTTTTTTTTTTGAGATGGAGTCTAGCTCTGCGCTAGGCTGCAGTGGCGCTATCTCAGCTCACCGAAACCTCTGCCCGCCAAGCTCAAGGGATTCACCTGCCTCAGCCTCCTGAGAAGCTGGGAGTACAGGTGTGTGCCATTACGCCCAGCTGATTTTTGTATTTTTAGTTGAGACCGGATTTCACTAGGTTGGCACTAAACTCCCATCATTTTGTGGGCAGGCATTTGAAAACGACTGATCAGAATTAGTGATCATGAAATGAAGACTCTTACAAAGCCTTAGCACAATTGGTTCGACCAAAAACTACAAATTAGTTGACGCTGTATCATCACCAAACTTCATCCACAACTTTCAGAAAATAAAGTTAATATTTGTAAGTCACAAGGCTGTTAAGTGGCGGTGTCACCGACTGGTCCCGATTTCAAGTTGGACAGTACCTCCCCAACACTGCCTAGAATGTTGTTAAAACAACCGGAAAAGAATTCCATAATCAGAATGTCTTAACTTCGAAGGAAACAAAGCTGTCTTCCCAATTCAAACAAAACGTCACCGCTGGTCAGATATAAAGAAAAACAGTCGGCAGGGCGCGGTGGCTCCCGCCTGTAATCTCAGAGGGAAGATCGCTTAAAGACAGCAGTTCGAGGCCGGGCGCGGTGGCGCAAGCCTGTAATCCCAGCACTTTGGGAGGCCGAGGCAGGTGGATCACGAGGTCAAGAGATCGAGACCATCCTGGTCAACATGGTGAAACCCCGTCTCTACTAAAAATACAAAAAATTAGCTGGGCATGGTGGCGCGTGCCTGTAATCCCAGCTACTCAGGAGGCTGAGGCAGGAGAATTGCCTGAACCCAGGAGACGGAGGTTGCGGTGAGCCGAGATCGCGCCATTGCACTCCAGCCTGGGTAACAAGAGCGGAACTCTGTCTCAAAAAAACAACAACAAAAACAAAAAACAAAAAAAGACAGGAGTTCGAGACCAGCCTGGCCAACATGAGGAGACCGCGTTTCCACAAAAACAAAATAATAAAACAAAAAAAAACAACAGTAAATAAACTTTACAGCTTCATTTAAAGAGAAGTCACGACCACAGGTTTACAACGAGTCATCTGCGCCAAGAAGCCGCACCTGAGACTCTGCGGGCGGGGAGGGTGGGGTCTGGGCGCCAGCGCTGACCGCCCGGGTGGAGGCTGCGCCAGGCCCCTGGCCTCGCCCGCCCCTCCGCGTCCCGGCAGTGGCGCTCGGCTCCCACCCAGGCATCCGAGTCTGGAGGTACCCGCGGCCGCCGAGGCACAGCGCATCAGCTCTCGCCTCCGCCGCGGCCCTGGCACCGGCTCGCCGCCTCCGGACCCAGCCCCTCTGCGCCCCCGGCCTCAGCCGGCTGCCGTGATGCTCTAGGCCCGGGATCCCGCACGGGCCCCGAACCCGAAACGGGCGTCGCTCCCTCCCGCGTCTCCATGACTTCCCGGCAACCCGCACCTTCTCCTCATGGCGGACGCTCCAAGCAGCCGTTGAGTCCAGGTCCAGACCTACTCCACACGGCCCCGAGCCCAACAACCACCCGCCAACACCGGCGACCACACTCCGGGTAGGCGCTTCGAGAGCCGTTGAGCCCCGCAAAATTTCAAATAGCGCCACGGGAGCAAAACCTCACCGCGATTGGTTTCGCATCCTGTCGCTCCTCGAAAAGCCCCGCCCCTCGGGCTGCAGCTCACTAGGGTGCAGTCGGGGCGGGGCCTCGCGAGTCCGGCCTGGAAAGCGTCGGAGCGGCGGCGGGGGATGACGTCACTGTCTGTGCGTGGCGGGGCGTGGCCGCAGCCGCAGCCTCAAGGGACTCCCCTCCCGAGCCAGCTACGTCGTCCGAGCGCCGCCCCGCCCCGCGCCGTTTGGATTCGTTGGGCGCGGGAGTGGAGGGAGTTCAGAGCGCAGCGGCCGCCTGGATTCCCTGAGTCCCGGCTGCCCGGAACCGGCGCGGGGGTGAATAGGAAAGTTAGCTTCTAATTTCCCTCGCTCCTCCAGGAAGCGAACCTTGGAACTGATCTTTGGTGCGAATCTTCTCCAGATGTAGAAAGCCATATACTAAAGGGGAAGGGAAGGAACATTGAGTCCTGATCACGGGCCTGGAACCTTTAGTTCTCCCGTTTAAGCTCCATAATCCTGTATGGCAAGTATTGTCGCCATTGCAGAGGAGGAGACTAACAAAGATTTGAATGACTTGCCCAAGTCACGTGATTGGTGAATAAATGCCGATCACCTAGGTGTGATTTTCTTTCAAATTAGACGAGTTTCTAAATTGTTACATGAAAAATTTAAAGCTCATTAAGGTACTTTTGTTGCCTCCTTTCCTCGTTGAACACGTTACATCCCTAAATACTTACATATCACATTTTCCCCCCAGCGATTCATGGTGGCATAATATCCTGGTGTGTAGATACCTCGCCCATTCGGCTATTGATAGTTACATCATCATCTAAAAGATAAGGCTGGGCTGAATATCTTCATACATAAATCTTTTCATCCTGCATTTTCGTATGGCTAATTCCTAGAGGTGTAATTACTGAATGCTCCCTTTATCATTCGCCTTCCACACCAAGCCTCACTGGAAAAGCACCCTTCTTTTGTTAACCTCAGCGGGGCTGAATCCTATTGCACTTTTAAACATCTTTGCTCAGTGTGTAGGAAAAATAATGATGGCATTTCCTTGTTTGGCACTTGATTATAATTCAAATTGCACAGTTTTCATGTTTATTGGCCAACTGTACTTAGGTGAATCCTCTTCCCATGCCTTTTCCCTAAAGGTAAGGGATGCTTGTTTGTTTCACCTTCAGAACCATGTTTTTCTTACTGTCAGAAAAATTTCATTGGTGCTTTCTATGCGCTTTTTTTCATTTTTTTAAATTGAGATGGAGTCTTGCTCTGTCACCCAGGATGAAGTGCATGGCCTAATCTCGGCTCACTGCAACCTCTACCACTTTGGCTTCAAGCCATTCTTGTGCCTTAGCTTACCAAGTAGCAGGGACTACAGGATCCCACCACCACGTCCAGGTAATTTTTTTGTATTTTTAGTAGAGACGGGGTTTTGCCATGTTGGCCAGGCTGGATTCGAACTCCTGTCCTCAGGTGATCTGCTCTCCTCAGCCTCCCAAAGTGCTGGGATTATAGTCATGAGCCACCATGCTCAGCCTCAATATTGTTTTTAACTTGTCAGCAGCATGCCAAACATTCCCAAACCAGTATAGTGGACAGCAGGCACCACTTTTTCTCCTTTTCTTTTACCCCCCACCCCTTTTTCTTTTGAGACGGAATCTTGCTCTGCCACCCAGGCTAGAGTGTATTGGCATGATCTCAGCTCACTGCATGCTCCACCTCCCTGGTTCAAGCAATTCTCCTGCCTCAGCCTCCTGAGTAGCTGGGATTACAGGAACGTGCCACCATGCCTGGCTATTTTTTTTTTTTTTTTGCATTTTTAGTAGAGATAGGGTTTCACTGTGTTGGTCAGGCTGGTCTTGAACTCTTGACCTCATGATCTGCCCACCTCAGCTTCCCAAAGTGCTGGAATTAAGAGGTGTGAGCCACTGCACCCGGCCAGCCACGTGTTTTGTTTTTTTTTTTTGAGATGGAGTCTTGCAGTGAGTCACCCAGGCTGCAGTGTAGTGTTGCGATCCTGGCTCACTGCAATCTCCGCCTCATGGGTTCCAGCAATTGTCCTGCCTCAGCCTCCCGAGTAGCTGGGACTACAGGCGTGCGCCAACATGCCCAGCTAATTTTTTTGTATTTTTGTTTTTAGTAGAGATGGGGCTTCAACACGTTGGCCAGGACAGCCTTGATCTCCTGACCTCATGATCTGCCCGCCTCGACCTCCCAAAGTTCTGGGATTACAGGCGTGGGCCACCGCACCCGGCCAGCAGCCAGCCACTTTCTACAAGTACTTGCGTTCTGTTGATTAACATTGACACCACTAATAGAGTGGATGATAAAATTTACTTTCACCCTTTGTTGATTAACAGGAGAGTTTTTCAAAAACTTTCGCGGATTTGTGATCGTCATACTTGTTCTTCTAGCCAGCATTATTAAGTATCCTTAGATAAGCCAATTTTTCTATCTTGTCTTTCACACTGAGGTGCTGAAACTAACAAAGTCATAAAACTGATGCAAAGATACCCATTCAGAGCATAAACTCAGCATGTAAAACACTGTGCAATACGTGTTTATTTTTATTTATTTATTTATTTTTGAGACGGAGTTTCGCTCTTGTTACCCAGGCTGGAGTGCAATGGCGCGATCTCGGCTCACCGCAACCTCCGCCTCCTGGGTTCAGGCAATTCTCCTGCCTCGGCCTCCTGAGTAGCTGGGATTACAGGCACGCGCCACCATGCCCAGCTAATTTTTTGTATTTTTAGTAGAGCCGGGGTTTCACCATGTTGACCAGGATGGTCTCGATCTCTTGACCTCGTGATCCACCTGCCTCGGCCTCCCAAAGTGCTGGGATTACAGGCGTGAGCCACTGGCAATACGTGTTTATAATGTATGACCTTAGCGTGGGCAATGTGGCAAAACCCTGTCTCTATAAAAAATATAAAAATTAGCCAGGTGTGGTGGTATGAGCCTGTAGTCCCAGATACTTGGAAGGCTGAAGCGGGAGGATCACGTGAATCCAGGAGGTCAATGTGCAGTGAGGCATGATCATACCACTGCACTCCAGCCAGGATGACAGAGCAAGACCCTGTCTCAAAAAAAAAAAAAAAAAAAAAATCCTATGACAGGGTCATAGATTTCTACTGGAGGGAAGTGCAATGCTTTGCCACTGTTTACTTAAATGTTTCTGATACCACTTACTCTTTCTGAGGACCAACTGCCCTGCCGTTGGCAGTGCCTTTGGTCTTGCACACTAGCTTGACATAACACTCAAAATTCTAGCTAGATGCTTGAGGAATGCCATTTCCTTGGAATATATTCTTTTTTTTTTTTTTTTTTTTTTTTTGAGACGGAGTTTCGCTCTTGTTACCCAGGATGGAGTGCAATGGCGCAATCTCGGCTCACCGCAACCTCCGCCTCCTGGGTTCAGGCAATTCTCCTGCCTCAGCCTCCTGAGTAGCTGGGATTACAGGCACGCACCACCATGCCCAGCTAGTTTTTTGTATTTTTAGTAGAGACAGGGTTTCACCATGTTGACCAGGATGGTCTCGATCTCTTGACCTCGTGATCCACCCGTCTCGGCCTCCCAAAGTGCTGGGATTACAGGCTTGAGCCACCGCGCCCGGCCGGAATATATTCTTATACCGAATTATCATTATATTTATTAATTTTTTTTTTGGAGACAGAGTCTTGCTTTGTTGCCCAGGCTAGAGTCTAGTGATGCGATCTCAGCTCACTGCAACCTCCACTTCCTGGGTTCAAGCAATTCTCCGGCCTGAGCCTCCTGAGTAACTGGGACTACACGTGCGTGCCACCACGTCTGGCTAATTTTTGTATTTTTAGTAGAGACGGGGTTTCACCATGTTGGCCTGGCTGGTCTTGAACTCAAGTGATTCAGCTAACTCGGCTTCCCAAAGTGCTAGGATTACAGGGATGACCCACTATGCCAGGGTCAGAATTATCATTATTCTATAGGAAGAATACTTTTGATGATCCAGTAACTCAGGTTTTGATTTTCTTTCTTCCTCTTAGTAAGTGGCAGCACTGTGGAATGGGGAACAGATGGAAGGATAAGCAGCTGGGAGGGACACTCCTGCAAAAACCCAGGCAAGAGACAATAAAGATCTCTCTCATAGGGATGATGAGGAGATGAACTAGAGGCATTTAGAAATGAGAACCAGTAGGACAAGGGAACCAGCTTAAGGTGGGGCACAGAAAGAAAAAATCTGAAGTCAAGGATACAACTTTTTGCTCGTTTGAACAAAGTTTGGGAATAAGGGAAGAAGAGCAGATTAAAGGATTCAAGTAGACACAAGAGCTTCTACTCCTCAGTTATTTTGTACATGCTGAGTCTGAAGTACCTGTGGAATGACCAGGTAGGAAATACTTGCAAGGAGCTCAGGAGTGAGATGAAAGCTTAAGATCTGGAAGTGGATTACAGTAAAGGGCAGAGAGAGCAAATGGGATGAGCGACAAGCTAGGAGACTGTGGGAGGACAAATGAAGAGTATTACGGAAGCTGAGTAAGACCATTTCAAGGAAAAGGTAGCAATCAGTGAGATCAAGTTGGAAGAGGCCTGAAAAGAGGCCACTAATATAAGTGGTTATAATTCCTTCTTCTTTTTTTTTTTTTTTTTTTGGAGACAGGGTCACAGCTTACTGCAGCCTTGACCTCCTGGGCTCAAGGGATCCTCCCACCTCAGCCTCTCCAATACTTGGGAATACAAACGTGTACCACCACACTCAGCTAAATTTTTTTTTTTTTTGGTTTGTGTTTGAGACGGAGCCTTGCTCTGTCACCCATGCTGGAGTGCAGTGGCACAACCTCAGCTGACTACAACTTCCAACTCCCGGGTTCAAGTGATTCTCCTGAATCCTGATTCTCCTCAGCCTCCCAAGTAACTGGGATCACAAACATAAGCCACCATGCCCAGCTAATTTTTATATTTTTAGTAGAGATGAGGTTTCACCACGTTGGCCAGGCTGGTCTCAAGCTCCTGACCTCAGGCGATCCACCCTCGGTAGCCTCCCAAAGTGCTGGGATTACAGGTGTGAGCCACTGCGCCTGGCCAGCTATTTTTTTAATTTACTATAGAGATGCAGTCTTGCCATGTTATCCAGGCTGGTCTCAAACTCCAGGGTTCAAGCATTCCTCTTGCCTCGGCCTCCAAAAGCGCAGTGGTTACAGACATGAGCCACAGCACCCGGGCCTGTATTTTATAACTTTCAAAAGGTAAAGAGAGAGAGAGAAAGGCTACTAGCATCAGCAATGAGGAGGGTGCTGGTACATTTATAGGAGCAGTTTGCTGCTGCCTGAAATGGCTCTAATGGGACACAATCTTTCATTCTGCAATAAGAAACAAAACGCCTAAAGTGCCTTCTTAAAACAACAAAGTTATTTTCTCAAAAATGTAATGAGTCACAACATTTTAGAACTGGAAAGGTGCTTGCTGGTCACCTCACCCATCCTCCTCATTTTATGGTTGAGGAAACTCAGGAATAGAGCATTTGAGTGATTTTTACAGGGAAGAACCAGACCAGCCTGCAGCCGCTATGGAGTCCAAGCCAAGAAATATACGGTGCCCCTGTAGAAAGCCCCACGGAGCTTTCACTAATAAAGATGGAGGTGTGTGTCTAGAATGCTGAACACATTACATCGGAGAGCAGAGGCTTTATTTACAAGGATATTCAAACAGGATTTAGCAAAGGCTACCTCTTCCTGCTCGTTATCTTAGCAGCATGGGTTGTACTTCATGAACAGAAAAGAGAACTGTCCTGAGAGCAGGAAGTGAACTCTCTTCTTAGATATGTTCTCTAAATCCCAATATGTTCCATGCTCCCCCGGCCAGGTAGTTGGTGGACGCTTGGTTATAGCCTCCATCCCACTGAGGAATGTGTCCAGAGAAGATGTCAACACTGGCCAGGAAAAACATCAGGCTTTCACCTCACTCATGGCCTCCATCAGGCGAGCACTGTTTGTGACTGCTGTCGTCAGGAAAATGAACCTGTAGCCTAAGGAGGCAAATGCAGCAGCAGAAGAGACAGCGCAGATCTTAGGCCCCCGAGGTAATCATGCAGCCCATCCAGTTCCGCAGTCCCCATGGGATCAGAGCACCAGTTTATAGACAGAGACATGAGTGCCATACTCCTGGGCACCATTACTTTCTATGCCTAGGATAACTGGCTTGCTGCTACAGCAGGCCACAGTAAGGCTATGGAAAACTGTACCCCAAGGCCAGGAGGGCGTGTGTGTGTGTGTGTGTGTGTGTGTGTGTGTGTGTGTGTTGAGATGGAGTCTCGCTCTGTTGCCCATGCTGGAGTGCAGTGGCACGATCTTCGCTCTGTCTGTGTGTTGAGATGGAGTCTTGCTCTGTTGCCCATGCCGGAGTGCAGTGGCACGATCTCAGCTCACTACAACCTCTGCCTCCCAGGTTCAAGCAATTCTGCCTCAGCCTCCTGAGTAGCTGGGATTACAGGTGCCCACCACCAAACCTGGCAAATTTTTTTATTTTTTATTTTTTTTAATTTTTTTTTGAGACGGGAGTTTCGCTCTTGTTACCCAGGCTGGAGGGCAATGGCATGATCTCGGCTCACCGCAACCTCTGCCTCCTGGGTTCAGGCAATTCTCCTGCCTCAGCCTCCTGAGTAGCTGGGATTACAGGCACGCACCACCAAGCCCAGCTAATTTTTTGTATTTTTTTTAAGTAGAGATGGGGTTTCACCATGTTGACCAGGATGGTCTCATCTCTTGACCTCGTGATCCACCCGCCTCGGCCTCCCAAAGTGCTGGGATTACAGGCATAAGCCACTGTGCCTGGCCAATTTTTTTATTTTTAGTAGAGATGGGGTTTCATCATGTTGATCAAGCTGGTCTCAAAATCTGGACCTCAGGTGATCCACCCGCCTCGGCCTCCCAAAGTGCTGAAATTACAGGCATGAGCCACTGCACCCAGCCGACGTTTTTTTGGCCAGATACAATGCAGGCCAATTCTCACCTCTGTGCTCTCTCTTACCTTTCTCTCTGCCCAGGAACCGGAGGGCTGAGATCTCAGAGAATGTGCAACCGCCCAAGAACACCACCAAAATGAGGCGCAGGGACTCACTGGAAGCCTTGTCTTCCTTGGTCATGTCTGTGAGGATCAGACCAGATTCAGCTCTTCCCTGACATGCTAGTCCTGAGTGATGCCTCCAGCCACCCCTCACTGCCAGCCTACCCCACTATCAATGCCACATACCTGTGAATGCAAAGTCACCACAGTTGAGCAACCGTACCACCTCATCAAGGCCCTGCCAGCTTCGCCGCTCTAGCACCTGGGAAGGCGTAAGCACTGTTTCAAGGCTACAGACAGTGTCAGGCTTAGGAAAGGAAGGGTACAGCAGCCAGACCGTCACGTTTCTTGCTCATTACTCAAGTAGCAAAAAGTTGAGACAGGGCTGGGTGCAGTGGCTCACGCCTGTGATCCCAACATTTTAGGTGATCAAAGTAGGGGGATCACCTGAGGTCAGGAGTTTGAGACCAGCCTGGCCAACATATAGTTGGCCCAATCTATATGAAACCCCATCTCTACTAAAAATACAAAAATTAGCTGAGTGCACTGTAGTCCCAGCTACTTGGGAAGCTGAGGTAGGAGAATCACTTGACTCGGGGAGGCGGAGGTTGCAGTGAGCTGAGACTGTGCCACTGCACTCCAGCCTGGGCAACAGAGCAAGACTCCATCTCTCAAAGAAAAAACAAAGTTGAGACAGGCCAGGGGCCAAGAAAAACCAAAGAGAGTGAAATATGAATGGAAGCAAGAGTAAAATGCTCTCACCTGCTCGATGATCCGGCAGCTCAGGGGCACGTACGCACCACTGAAGACGTAAGCCATGTCTCGGGGCACTTTCAGATCATACTCGCCGTCCACGCGTGGGATCTGTAAGACAAAGGGACATCATCAGGCAAATGACAGCTCAGCTCCCTAACCGTTTAAAGGGTCAGATAAAGTGGCAAAGCCCAAAGAATAGTTCTTATTTCAACTAAAGGGAGAAGTAGCAATAGCCCTGAAAAGAGGATCCATAGCCAAAGATGGCAGTCTCTGTTCAGCAACTGTCAGTTCTCTGGAATTAGTTCCCATGTGCCATTACTGAATAATATGAAGGGCTGGAGGGAAGGCTTTTCCTTTCCCTGCCCTCAAGTGACATGGGATATGGCTGTCACTGAAGCAGCACTTATTCTCTGGCACTGGCAGGTGCTTGTTACATGTGGATTAAATGAATGAATCTACAGTGCTGTAAGACTAGCAAGCAAAAGAATCCTTATACACATGAAATGACAAAAAGGCTTTTGTGGATTCAAAGTACTCCACAGTGGGCCAGGCTCGGTGGCTCACACTTGTAATCCCAGCACTTTGGGAGGCTGAGGTGGGCGAATCACCTGAGGTCATAAGTTCAAGAACAGCCTGGCCAACATGGCGAAACCCCATCTCTACTAAAAATACAAAACTTAGGCAGGCATGGTGGTACATGCCTGTAGCTACTCAGGAGGCTGAGGCAGGAGAAGCGCTTGAACCCAGGAGGCAGAGGTTGCAGTGAACTGACATTATGCCACTGCACTCCAGCTTGGACAACAGAGCAAGACTGCACTGTCCCCCAAAAAAGTACTCCACAATGGAATGAACCCACTGTCTCCCCTAACCATCCCTGTTGCACATACCAAATTCAGCTTTTTGCTGATGGCACGAAAATTGCTCCTCTTGGCCAGAGAACTGAAGGCATCAGTAATTTTTCCTGGGGAAGAAATCTGTGTCAGGTTTCACCTAAGGTCTGTGCATTCCTGACACTGCCACAGGCAACACCGTTCAGGACATGACAGCACCAGTCACATCCAAAAACTCTCGGAACCTGTTCATCTACCATTCCCTGAAACTAATCAAGATACTCCCCACCCACAGCCGTCCCCCTCCTACAGGGTACCAGCTCTTTACAAAATGCAATCCACAGGGTGACCCGAGTTTATTGCTATGTGCTTTGGAGTTAAACCACCTTAACTTATTAAGGGACCTGGGACAAATCACTTAATTCTCTAAGCCTCAGTTTCATCATCCATAAAATGAGGATGAGAAAATCTACCTCGCAGAGTCTTTGTGAGGATTAAATCAGAAACTAAAGGGCTGAGAGCATGGCAAGTGTTCACTATGTGGAAATAGCTCCTACTAGCAGCAGTGGTAGTAATTGCCATGATATTAACAGGAAGGAATCTGTTGGGCTTCTCCAGTTCATTCCGTCCCTCCCCGTGAGCTGCCTGTTGACAGAAGTCAGGACCACAGCTGGAGCAGGGGCCACCTGTGCTCCCTGCTTACCTGCAGCCTTGTCAGTCACGAGCTTGCTCACTTTACTCTCCACGGCTGTGAGGGTATCCCCGGGGCCCTGCTCTGTTAGGAGCCCAGCTCGTCGCAGATTGGAGAAGGTTAGCAGGTGCTCAGGGCCATAGCTCTGAAGAAGATGCAATTAGACTATTCACTATTTCCAAAAGGCATCTAAGCACTGTCAGCCTCTAAAGAGGTGAGCGAGAGGACTATGAAGCCCCTGCCGTTAGGGTCCTCACATTTTGTTGAGATAAATTTTCACATCAGAAATAACCAAACAGGGGCTGGGCTCAGTGGCTCACGCCTCTAATCCCAGGGCTTTAGGAGGCCAAGGCAGGCAGATCACTTGAGGTCAGGAGTTTGAGACCAGTCTGGTGAACATGGTGAAACCCCATCTCTACTAAAAATATAAAAATTAGCCTGAGGTGGTGGCTCGGGCCTGTAGACTCAGCTCCTCAGGAGGCTCAGGCAGAGAATTGCTTGAACCTGGGAGGCAAAGGCTGCAGTGAACTGCAATTGTGCCATTGCACTCCAGCCTGGGTGACAGAGTGAGACATCATCTCAAAAAAAAAAAAAAAAAAAAAAAAAATTACACCACCCAAAAAAAGTATAAAAAGCAGCATGAGCCGTGTGTGGTGGCTCACACCTGTAATCCCAACACTTTGGGAGGCTGAGGCGGGTGGATCATGAGGTCAGGAGTTTGAGACCAGCCTGACAAATATGATGAAACTCTGTCTCTACTAAAAATACACAAATTAGCTGGGAATGGTAGTGTGCACCTGTAATCCCAGCTACTCTAGAGGCTGAGACAGGAGAATCACCTGAACCGGAGAGGCAGAAGTTGCAGTGAGCCAAGATCACACCACTGCACTCCAGCCTGGGCGACAGAGCAAGACTGTCTCAAAAAACAAACAAACAAAAAAAAACCTATGGATGTAATGGGAAGGCTTCCCAGATGAAGTAAGACTTGAACCAGGAAGGAAAGCAGAATCAATGCCTCACACAGTGCTAAAATGAGGGAGACAACCATCGGTAGGAACTCACCACTGGGGCCGGCGCTGAAATGTTGAAATTCTCAGCACTGGCCATGTGCCATGAGTGTATGAGGTGAAACAAGACTAAAGGACAGAGAGGCGTGCTCAAAGGTGACTCTCCCTAGTGGCTCTAGGAGGGAGGCCGGAATGGAAACAGGAAGGTAATAGAGGCAGGAAAGGGGCCACTTCTTTTGCCTCTTTCAAAAATGCCCGATAACCACCCTCCACCAAGTTCCCTCAACAATACATTCTCCAAGCCTTACCTGCAGATACTGTGTTTTCAGAGACCGGTAATCCTTGGGGATCAAACCTAAGAGTGAAGAAAATAAGACGGGTACATGAGAAAGAGGCCAGCAGCAGAGGAACCCTAAAATGTACAAATAAACCAGCAACCAATGCCTTCTTCAGGAGGGACTCAGTCAATGTTAACCCTGTGGAGTATACAGTTGGTTCTAAATTTAAGCTTGCTTATTGAAAGATAAAGCCTGGGTCTGGGAGTTCCCAAGAAGAGTTGTGAAACATGAGTGTGCTAAGGAGGGGACACCGGAACTAAAGGTGATCATAGCAGGGCGGGGGGGGGGGGGGAGCGTGGCGCGGATTCAACGGGGCAAGGAGAAGTGATGACTCATGCATTTCTTTCTGGCTAAGGGGCAGTTCTACTAGGAACTGCTTCACAACTACTGAGAAACAGGAAAAGTGTTCAAATGACTCCCAAAAGCCTGGTCTTAAATGTTTTTCTCCATAGAGGTAAGAATAACTGGGATTCTAGGCCGGGTACGGTGGCTCATGCCTGTAATCTCAGCATTTTGGGAGGCCAAGTTGGGTGAATCACCTGAGGTCAGGGGTTCAAGACCAGCCTGGTCAACATGGTGAAACCCCGTCTCTACAAATACAAAATTAGCCAAGCGTGGTGGCGGTGGTGGCGCATGCCTGTAGTCCCAGCTATTTGGGAGGCTGAGGCAGGAGAATCACTTGAACCTGGGAAGTGGAGGCTGCAGTGAGCTGAGATCATGCCATTGTACTCCAGCCTGGGCAACCAAAGCGGAACTACATTTAAAAAAAAAGGGAGAATAACTGGGATTCTAACTATAGTAAATGAGATTTAGAATGAGCAGAATACTTCTCTGGGTAGGAAGCAACCTTCGACTGGGCACAGTGGCTGATGCCTGTAATCCCAGAATTTAGGGAGGCTGAGGCAGGTGGATCACCTGAGGTCAGGAGTTCTAGACCAGCCTGGCCAACATAACAAAACCTCATTGCTCCTAAAAATACAAAAATTAGCTGGGTGTAATGGCCTGCACCTGCAATCCCAGCTACTTGGCGGCTGACGGGAGAATCGCTTGAACCGGGAGGCAGAGGTTGCAGTGAGCTGAGATGACATCATTGCACTCCAGCCTGAGCAACAGAGTGAGACTCTGTCCCCCTGCCAAAAAAAAAAGTAAAAAAAAAAGTAAAAAAAAAAGAAGGGGCAACCTTCAAGAATATTCACCAAGTGGAAGACTTCAACAGTAAAATGAAGTTGCCACGAAGGTTGCAGAATCTGAGATTTTAGAAATGTTCATGAAAACCAGCTGGGCACAGTGGCTCACGCCTGTAGTCCCAGCTACTTAGGAGGCTGAGGCAAGAGAATCGCTTGAACCAGGAAGGTGGAGGTTGTGCTGAGCCGAGATCGTGCCACTGCACTCCAACTTGGGTGACGGAGTGAGACGCCATCTCAAAAAAATAAATAAATAAAATAAATGCTCATGAAATTAACTTGCTATCCCTTTTTCCTGGAATGTATCTTTATCTTATTGAAAATTAAGGCAGACGGAGTGATGAGAGAAATCCCACTCAGCTCTGTACCCCTGCAGTCCTAAGATGTGGCTGGGTTCTAGGGCGGCCTGGATGTGGTCTCGCTTAGGGCAAAAACAATACATTCCCCTGTGGCCTGGTGATGATTCACCCAAAACAAAAAAGAATCCACCAAATTACAGGGAAACATTCTGTTTGCTAAGACGTGTGCCTTAGCCTTGCAAAATCACTTCTTCTGTCCCTAAGGCATGGTTTCTCAATCTGACATTCTCATCTGTAGTCTCTTGGGCTCACCGTTCTCAGTGATAGACAAGAGGCACAGGAGGCGCAGGCTTTCGATAGGCGACACCTGCACAGGAAGAAAGAATCGAGGAGAACCGAAGCTTCACGACGTGTCCTTCCCCTCTGCTGGAGGCCGACCTCACCATTCTCGGTTCCACCCAGCCCTCCACCTGCGCACCTGCTGGGTTCTATGTCCCCACCTCTAAACGCCATTCTTGGCTCCCCGGGCCCTCCACCTGCACACCTGCCGATCTATGTGCTCCTCGATGTAGCTGGTGCTCTCCCGGATGCTGAATCCCTCTAGCAGTGCTGTGAGTAATCAGAGGAGAGCCTGTTACTGGGGGACAAGCTCAGCTGCTGCCATCTATGCTAACAGGTGTCTGGCTCCCCATCTCTTTCTCCATCCTTGGGGTGGATTAAGGGACCCCCAGGACTTCTAGCAGTATTCCACATAACTTCCCTGTGTCAGCTGCAAAGAGCCAGAGAACATCTTTTCAGGGTGGGAAGGGGCTGGGAGTGGGGCAGGAGAAGCGTAGGCAGTAGCGCAGCAAGGCGGCTGCAGTTACCGTGCTCAGTCTTGATGAGCTCCTGGAAATCCTGCTTGGTTTTCTTCTTCATGATGGATTCACAGGCCCCAATATCTGCAGGTTGGACAAAAAGGGAGCTGATCTATTCCTGGTTCTAGAAAGATGTCCCTTTATTGTCCAGAAGAATAAAAACCTCTTTGGGTAAAATCCAAAAGCACTTCTTCCCACTTTACAGCAAATAAGACCATATGTGTCAGATGAACAGAGGTCTCCTCCCCGGAGGCCGTGGTCCTCTGGAACTTTCCCCGGAGGGACACAGTCACCTCCCCTCTGCCCCTCAAGCTGAAACCTACGGAGACTCAGCAGGCGGTGCTCTTGTTTCAGGCCCTTGAGCTCCTGGGACACGAAGTTCTTCATCTGCTTGATGTCCATGCCTCTCCGGCGCTGTGGGTAGATTCCCAAAGGTGAACCCTCAACCTCAGACACAAGAAGGCACCCCCCTCCCTCAGCTGCCATCCACCCATGGGAAAGGACGGGGAGCTTGTCATAGTATTAGAAAGGGAGTCCATGGACAGCAGCCTCGGGAAGCCACTGAGGCAAGAAAACAGAGGATCCAGGCTCCGAGCCTCACATCATACTGGGCCTGCAAGTTCCGGGCCTTCTGGCTCAAGAAGCCAAAGACGTTGGAGAAGTGCTCGTTTCGAATCTCATGGAACACCTGTGAGGGGAATCAGACGGGAGCGACCCACTCTGTCAGAACAGAACTTCGCAGCAGAATGACAGTACAGGAAGCGTGCCGTGGTGTTCCGGGAATACAAAGAAGGCCGAGCTGGGACCCGTAAATCCACGTCGAGTCCACTCTGCTCTGGAATGTGCTCTTAACTGGTGGGGAGACCCTCTCTCCCACAGCCTCAGCCTCCCCTCGCAGAGCTGGGCCTGCAGCCTCATGTAAGCAGCAGCCCTCGGGGGGTCCACTGCTGGCACCCACACCCTCACCTTGTCCTCGGCATTGAGGAGCACCTTCAGGCTCTTGTCAGAGGATGTGACTTCTGGGCCAAAGTCGACACTCCCTTTGAGAACAGAGCGACAGCTATTAGGATCTCCAGTGAGGACTTCCCCTACCCTTCCCTGAACTGCCATAAAGGTCCTGAAACTGTCTGGAAACCAGCAGTTCATTCAGGGTCTGGGTCTCTCCCACAAGCCCTGTCCCATGTTGGGGGTGCCAAGGCTGATGACCACATCCATCTTGCCAAGATGCAGAGGACAGTGGCACTCACCACACTTGATGCGGAAGGTGTCATCCACTAGGCCCTCGTAAACCACTTGGGAGCAAAGTGCCGTCACAAAGTCCACATCTGAAACAGATATCCCTGAGCTCATATGAAGGTTGTCCCTGACCCAGCCCCCGACACGCCGTGCCCAAGGGTAGCTCTCACACTTTCCATAGGGCCAAGGGCCCATGCGCCTCAATGCTGGGATTTCAGCTTTGCCACCACACTTGCCATATTCCTGCGTCTTCTAGGGCTGAAAGGTGACAGAAGTGCTGGGCATCACTTACCTCTGTCCAAGAGAAAGATATGTCCAATCTCTGGCCTTCGGCCCTTGGTTTCACCATCCTCCTCCTCCTCCAGTTTCCTCCACAATTCATACGCCATCTGCCAGGGCCCAGAACATTCTGTCTTGTGTCCAGGTCTCTACTGCAGCCCCATACCTACAGAAGCCAACCCCTTCCACATGATACTTCCTCTTATTCACCATGTGCCCCTGTTCTACTCCCACCTGTGTCTATCCCTGCCCACCCCTTCATGCCAATGAGAAGGAGTGTTAGGAGTGTTACTCTGTCCCAAAAATAGAGATTTAGGAATGCTACCCAGGAGACCCTGGCTCTTGCCTCTGTTAGCCACACAAGTTCTCCTCTCTGAACACCTATTCCAGAACAACGAAAGCAAAGCAAAGCATACACCTCGTATCACAGACGCCCTTTGATAACTCCAGGTGGGTCCAGAACAGAGGAAATAGGGTATGCTGGGACACCAGTACCACAAGGGCTCTCACCTTGGCACATCTGCCAATTCCATAGCAGTTTGGAAAGGGTCCATAGAGAGTGCTGAGAAGGTGCAGGGCCTGAGCCACAGTGTTGATCCAACGCTGATCTCCTTCCTGCAGGGACCACACAAGCCACAAACATATGAATCATTCCCACAGGACCATCTGGAAAGTGGCTAGCCCTGGAAGCCTGGGGCAGGATGGCAGGGTCTGGGAGAGGCTTGAAAGGCTCATTTTCATTGGCCCCTGGACAGGCAGGGTCTGGGGAAGGCTTGAAATGTTTATTTTCATTGGCCCCTGGAGCAGGATGATGCTTAAAAGGTTCATTTTCATTGACCCCTGGAGCAGGCAGGGTCTGAGGAAGGCTTGAAAGATTCATTTTCATTGGCCCCTGAAGCAGGATGGCAGGGTCTGCGGGAGGCCTGAAAGGTTCATTTTCATTGGCTCCACAGTAAGTCCCACAAAGACCAATCAGTAGCACTCAATCACTACATCACGGTCACTTGTGATAAATTATTTCAGTTGGACAAAGGTTACACTGGTATTTCTAGTCCTCTGGATCCCACATTTGTCCCCATCCCCTGATGCCAAGACCCAAAGGCCCTGCATTTACCAGAAAGTAATCCCTGAAAAATTCTGGTAGTTCCATGCTCAGCAGATCCACATCAAGAGGCAGTAGAGAGAAGGCCCATTCATCACAGCTCACATCTGTGGGGATAGAAACCATCAGCCTCCCTGCAGAAGGTACTTAGCTCCACGTTAAGAGGGAAGGCTCGCCACAATCATGCAACAAGTATTTGAGCGCCTGCCACACGCCAGTACTGCACTAAGCAATAGAGCCTCAAAGAAGATACAGCCCCTGCCCTTAAGGAGCTCAAGGTCTGATAAGGAAAGGAGACACGTCTATAGCAGCCCATAATACAATGTGGTAAAAGTGGTGGGTTTTTACTAGAGGGCTGACCATAAGCGCCGAGAAAACATGCATTCACTCTCTATTTACTTATTTATTGAGATGGAGTTTAGCTCTTGTCACCCAGGCCAGAGTGCAATGGCGGGATCTTAGCTCACTGCAACCTCTGCCTCCCGGTTTCAGGTGATTCCTGCCTCAGCCTCCTGAGTAGGTGGAATTATAGGTGTGTGCCACCACACCCAGCTAATTATTGTATTTTTATCAGAGATGGGGGTTTTGCCATGTCAGCCAGACTGGTCTCAAACTCCTGACCTCTGGTGATCTGCCCGCCTCAGCCTCCCTAAGTGCTGGGATTACAGGTGTGAGCCACCATACCTGCTCACTCATTCATTCTTTACCAAGTATTTACTCAAAGCTGCCTACATGTAGGACAACGTTGAACACCAGAGATGACAGCAGTGAGCAAAATGGACAGACTCCCAACCTTCTGGAGCTTGCAGTCTAGTGGGGGAGACACACCAGACAAAGTGCAACACAACTGTGAAATCACGGTTGTGCTCCAAAGAGGTCAAACAGCAAACTGTGGCCAGGCACGGTGGCTCAAGCCTGTAATCCCAGCACTCTGGGAGGCTGAGGCGAGTGGATCACGAGGTCAAGAGATCGAGACCATCCTGGTCAACATGGTGAAACCCCGTCTCTACTAAAAATACAAAAAATTAGCTGGGCATGGTGGCACGTGCCTGTAATCCCAGCTACTCGGGAGGCTGAGGCAGGAGAATTGCCTGAACCCAGGAGGCGGAGGTTGCGGTGAGCCGAGATTGCGCCATTGCACTCCAGCCTGGGTAGTAAGAGCAAAACACCGTCTCAAAAAAAAAAAAAACAGCAAACTGTGAGCACAAATATTAAAAGGATGTAACCACAACTGGGGATGTAGGAAAGATTCCTCTCAAGATGAGAAAATTAAGCTTAGAATTTGGGTAAGAGGCTGGGCACAGTGGCTCATGTCTGTAATACCAGCACTTTGGGAGGCGGAGGCAGGCGGATCACCTGAGGTCAGGAGTTCGAGACCAGCCTGGCCAACATGGTGAAACCCCATCTCTACTAAAAATACAAAAATTAGCAGGGTGTGGTGGTGCACACCTGTAATCCCAGCTACTCAGGAAGCTGAGACAGGAGAAATGCTTGGGAGGTGGAGGTTGCAGTGAGCCGAGATCAAGCCACTGCACTCCAGCCTGGGTGACAGAGCAAGATGTAGGGTGAAGAACATTCTCGGCAGCTGGAAAAGCATGGGTAATGTCCCTCTGGCTGCAGGGTGGTGAGTCAGGAGAAGGAATCAGCACAGGATGAGGCTAGTGGGACAGGAGGGGCCAGACTGTGCAAGGGACAGGAGGCATGCTGGGAATGCTGGGCTTTCTGCTGAGCCGCTGCCAGATTTCCAGCAGGGAGTGCTGTGATGAGGTTTGGGCTATGTGAGGAAGAGTGTGAGGAGTATACAGAGGCCCAGTTTTTCCTGTGAGAGCCTTGGAAGGTTGGAAAAGAGTGGTTGGCCATTTCCAACTCTAAGCCCTGGTGTTCCTTTCACATGACCTCAAGAGTGTCTTTTTTTTCCTTTTTTTTTTTTGAAAATGAGTCTCGCTCTTGTCACCCAGGCTGGAGTGCAATGGCAACTGCAACCTCCGCCTCCTAGGTTCGAGCAATTCTCCTGCCTCACTCAGCCTCCCAAGTAGCTTGAATTACAGGTGTGCACCACCATGCCCAGCTAAGTATCGTATTTTTAGTAAAGATGGGGTTTCATCTCTACATTCATCAGTTACATTCATGTGGCTGGGTACAGTGGCTCACTCCTCTAATCCCAGGCTGGTCTCGAACTCTTGATCTCAGGTGATCCACCCCCTTGGCCTCCCAAAGTGCTGGGATTACAGGCATGAACCACCATGCCTGGCCTTTTTTTTTTTTTTTTTTTTGAGACTGAGTCTCGCTCTTGTTGACCAGGCAGTAATACAATGGTTTGATCTCAGCTCACTGTAACCTCCACCTCCCGGGTTCAAGTGATTCTCCTGCCTGAGCCTTCTGTGTAGATGGAATTAGAATTACAGGCATATGCCACCACACCCAGCTAATTATTGTATTTTTAGTAGAGATGGGGTTTCACCATGTTGCTCAGGCTGGTCTCAAACTCCTGACCTCAGGTGATCTGCCCCCTCGGCCTCCCAAAGTGCTGGGATTACAGGTGTGAGCCACTGTGCCCAGCCCCCAGTAGTCTTCTAATTTGTAGTCCTGTTCCCATTCCCATTCTTAGGAACCTCTCCTCCTGCTAGACTAACAGGAGTAAGACTAGGAAAAGAAGGAGCTGAGGGTGGAGAACAACAATTATTTTTTCTTCTGTATGTTCTCTCTCTTTCCACTCACATTCATCTCCTCTCACCTCCATAGATTCCCTCTTCCTCAAGCACCATCTCACATGCATAAAACTGAAAGAGAAAAGGAAATTGATTAGTAACTACCTTCTTCCCTGTTCTCTCCACTTCTTGGGATTCCTCCATGGTCACTGATGAGGACAATAATTACTGAAACCAGTGAAAGACAAGAGAACCCAGACTCTTAGACCTAGAAAGGACCATCAGAATGATTCAGCCCAGCACTTCATTTCTTTCTCATCCATTTAATTTATGTTTACGTAAATTGCTTCTCATCTCCCTGAGAGAATGGACTACAGGCACGCGCCTGTAGTCCCAGCTCCTCAGGAGGCTGAGGCAGAAGAATCACTTGAACCCAGGAGGCGGAGGTTGCAGTGAGCTAAGACTGTGCCACTGCACTCTAGCCTGGGCAAAAGAGCGACACTCCGTCTCAAACAAACAAAAATTAGCCAGTCATGATGGCGCACACCTGTAGTTCCAGCTACTCGGGAGGCTGAGGCAGGAGAATTGCTTGAACCTGGGAGGTAGAGGTTGCAGTGAGCCAAGATCGTGACACTGTAGTGCAGCCTGGGTGACAGAGCAAGACTGTCCCACTCCACCCCCCAAAAAAAATCTGTCCTTGAAAGTATAATTTGAAAAATAAAAAGGTTTCGTAAAAGTGCATAAACTAGAAATTATTGCCATGGCTCCTTTAATAACATTCAGAAGTATCTATAACTCCGAGTGGTTGTCCTACTCAATAATTTCTTGCCCTGGTAATAATACTTCACATGCTTGTATTCCTAAGCAGGATAAATATTTCTAAGATGGTGCTATTAATTCTCAAGTGACATTCAAAGGAAGGTCACTGGCTCTTTCCACTTACTCCTTTTATGGAAAAAGAAAACAATACATGCCTAGGGTACCACTTGATTTCTTATTTCAACAGAGACTCAAAGTCAACTCACTTAAATTAAGAGATAAGTACTATCACCGGGCACGGTGGCTCAAGCCTGTAATCCCAGCACTTTGGGAGGCCGAGGCGGGTGGATCACGAGGTCAAGAGATCGAGACCATCCTGGTCAACATGGTGAAACCCCGTCTCTACTAAAAATACAAAAAACTAGCTGGGCATGGCGGTGCGTGCCTGTAATCCCAGCTACTTAGGAGGCTGAGGCAGGAGAATTGCCTGAGCCCAGGAGACGGAGGTTGCGGTGAGCCGAGATCGCGCCATTGCACTCCAGCCTGGGTAACAAGAGCGAAACTCCGTCTCAAAAAAAAAAAAAAAAAAAAGCCGGGCGCGGTGGCTCAAGCCTGTAATCCCAGCACTTTGGGAGGCCGAGGCGGGTGGATCACGAGGTCAAGAGATCGAGACCATCCTGGTCAACATGGTGAAACCCCGTCTCTACTAAAGGTGCAAAAAATTAGCTGGGCATGGTGGCGTGTGCCTGTAATCCCAGCTACTCAGGAGGCTGAGGCAGGAGAATTGCCTGAGCCCAGGAGGCGGAGGTTGCGGTGAGCCGAGATCGCGCCATTGCACTCCAGCCTGGGTACCAAGAGCGAAACTCCGTCTCAAAAAAAAAAAAAAAAAAAAGAGATAGAGCGAAACTCCGTCTCAAAAAAAAAAAAAAAAAAGAGATAGAGCGAAACTCCGTCTCAAAAAAAAAAAGAGATAAGTACTATCATCAATTCTATCTTCCAGGTGAGAAAACTGGGACACAGAACAGCTGAGTCCCTGACTCCAAGACCACACATGTAAAAGCCCTCAAGGGCAGATTCTATCCAGACAGCCTGGCTTCAGAGGCTTCCATCCTTAGTTACTGCTTCTATTTTCTCTAGAATTTTCTTAGAAAATTGAAAAGGTCGGGAGGCTGAGGCAGGAGAATTGCTTGAACCCAGGAGGCAGAGGTTGCAGTGAGCCGAGATCGTGCCATTGCACTCCAGCCTGGGTAACAAGAGTGAAACTCCATCTCAAAAATAAAAAAAATAAAAAAAGAAAAAAAAAAGAAAAGAAAAGGAATAAATCCCTGTTCTTCTTACTCTAGTTTCTACCTTCTCTAAGTGTGCATCCACTACTTGCTACAGCTTTACAGGCCTATGGCTGGTAAGGTAAAGGCCTGGAGCGTCATTCCTCCCATTGCTGGGATTGAGGATGCACCTAGCTGATGTGGAAGAGAGAGAGGAGCTCAATACAATCAAGAAAGGGAGAGACTATGATGGACCTCCACATATGTACTGCAGTTATCAAGGTAAAGAAGTCAGCGCTCAGGCTGGGCACGGTGGCTCACGCCTGTAATCCAAGCACTTTGGAGGCCAAGGCGGGCGGATCACCTGAGGTCAGGAGTTCAAAACCAGCCTGACCAACATGGTGAAAACCCGTCTTTAAAAAAAAAAAAGAAAAAGAAAAAAAAGAAGTCAGCGCTCTAGCCAGCCATGCTAACTCACTGTGTGAGCATGGGCGTCAGTTCCTTCAGCTGCTCAAAGTTGGGGTGGAGTAAAACAGTCTCTAAGGTTCCCTTCCTGTGCAAGAAAAAGCTTTTCCAACATAAGGTGGCATGGTTCTAGTAACCTGGAGCAGCCCAGCCACATCCCTATAAGCATGGAGAGTAGGGGGATGGAGGGTGATGATTTGTCATGTTGACTAATAAAGGGATACAGGGAGAAAATCATGGAAAAGCTGTAGCACTGCACCATTACCATCCTAGATCTGTGTTAGGGACACAGGGCAGGTTCTGCTTTGCAAGTGTGAAGCTTTTCATTTAGAGAAACCTATGTAGAGGCCTCCTCTAACAATTCCTCAATGCTTTATTTGGGACAGTATGATGACAGACCCTCTGCCAAACAATTGAGGATACGTTAATGAAAAGACAGTGACAGGTATTTGGCTCAGTCATACATCATTTGCTTTAAGGGAGTGCTATGGTTTGAATGTGGCCCCCAAAAGTTCATGTGTTGGAAACTTAATCCCCAGTGCAGCAGAGCTGGGTCATGAGGGAGGCGTTCTCATGAATGGATTCAGGTCCTTATGGCAGGAGTGGGTGGCTATAAGGCAGGGCCGGCCCTGGGTGCCACTCAGTGTCATGTGCTGGCTTCCACCTCCCACCCTTCCACCCCAGGATGACGCTTGCCAGACGCAGCCCCATGCTCTCAGACTTCACTACCTCCCCAGACCATGAGCTGAAGAAATTTCTGTTCATTATAAACCACCCAGTCTCAGGTATTCTGTTACAGCAACAAAGCAAACAGAGACAGGGAGGTAGTGCTGTTGGCCCCTTACCCCTGCCTAGTCCTCAGTCCTGTTCTACCTTATCCCACTTCCTCCAGGACCCAAACCCACCTTCTGGGGGCTGAAGATCACTTTGTATTTGCGAGTTCGGCCAGCCACTTTGTCAGCATTGACAAGACCTACAGAGGGAAGGAATGCAGCCAAGCAAGCCGTGAGCCATCTGTTACACAGCAGCAGGGAAACAGGTATCCTCCACTAGTGCTCCCGCCAACCCAGAAGATTCTTTCCTTATTAGAGGGTCCTTACGGCCAAGGCCCTTAGATCTTGCCCACCCTTTCCCACAATTACCCATAGTACCATGACACACTCACTGGCAATGTATCGCATATTCTTGATACGGGGTCTGACCAAGAAGCACAATCTATGAGAGAGAAAGAAAAAAAAAAACAGTGAAGAAAAATCAGCAAGTTGGATAGCAACTTAGAAGCAGCGAAAACAATACCAGCTCTTTTGCCATTTGCCTACAAGTCTCACCCCAGCCAAAGCTATGCCGTTCTCTTGGTCCACCAGATGCCAACCACAGAAGACACCTCTCAACATAACAGATATAATGTGATGAGCTGTGTACACTACTGACCTTATGGTGGACCCAGGAGTTCCTGTTCTCAAGTAACTTACAATCCAGTGGGCAAAGAAAGATGCATATATATGCAGTATATTAACAACCAAGTGTCAAAAACCAATACAAGGATAGACCATAAAAATACACAATTATTATTCATCAGTTAAAAATAAAATAAGACCAGGTGAGGTGGCTCATGCCTATAATCCCAGCACTTTGGGAGGCTGAGGCAGGCGGATCACCTGAGATCAAGAGTTCAAGACCAGCCTGACCAACAGAAACCCTGTCTCTACTGAAAATACAAAATCAGCTGGGCGTGGTGGCGCATGCCTATAATCCCTGCTATTTGGGAGGCTGAGGCAGGAGAATCACTTGAACCCGGGAGGTGGAGGTTGTGATGAGCCAAGATCATGCCATTGCACTCCAGCCTGGGCAAAGAGAAAAACTCTGTCTAAAAAAAATAAATAAAATACAGGCTCACACCTGTAATCCTACCACTCTGGGAGGCCAAGGTGGGAAGATTGCTTGAGCTCAGGAGTCTGAAACCAGCTTGGGCAATACACTGAGACCTCATCTCTATTAAAAATAATAACAGGGCTGGGCATGATGGCTCACACCTGTAATCCAAGCACTTCGGAGGCCAAGGCGGGTGGATCACCTGAGGTCGGGAGTTCAAGACCAGCCTGACCAACATGGTGAAACTCCGTCTTTGTAAAAAATAAAATAATAATAATAACAGTAGGCTGGGCGTGGTTGTTCCCAGCACTTTGGGGGTCCGAGATGGGTCAATCACCTGAGGTCAGGAGTTCAAGACAAGCCTGACCGACATGGTGAAACCCTGTCTCTATTAAAAATACAAATATTGCCGGGCGCGGTGGCTCAAGCCTGTAATCCCAGCACTTTGGGAGGCTGAGGCGGGTGGATCACGAGGTCAAGAGATCGAGACCATCCTGGTTAACACGGTGAAACCCCGTCTCTACTAAAAATACAAAAAACTAGCTGGGCATGGTGGCGCGTGCCTGTAATCCCAGCTACTTAGGAGGCTGAGGCAGGAGAATTGCCTGAACCCAGGGGGCGGAGGTTGCGGTGAGCCGAGATCGCGCCATTGCACTCCAGCCTGGGTAACAAGAGCGAAACTCCGTCTCAAAAAAAAAAAAAAAAAAAAAAAATACAAATATTAGCCAGGCATAGTGGCAGGTGCCTGTCATTCCAGCTACTCAGGAGGCTGAGGCAGGAGAATCACTTGAACCCAGGAGGTGAAGGCTGCAGTGAGCCAAGACTGTGCCATTATACTTCAGCCTGGGCAACAAGAGCAAGACTTCATCTCAAAAATAATAACAACAATAATGGTAAAATAAAATAAAATATACTATAGGGCCCAGCGAGGTGGCTCATGCCTATAATCCCAGCATTCTGGTAAGCCAAGGCGGGTGGATTACCTGAGGTCAAAAGTTCGAGACCAGCCTGGCCAATATGGCAAAACCCCTTCTGTATACAAAAATTAGCCAGGCGTAGTGGCAGGCGCCTGTAATCACAGCTACTCAGGAGGCTGAGGCAGGAGAATTGCTTGAACCCAGGAAGCAAAGGTTGCAGTGAGCTGAGATCCCACCACTGTAGTCTAGCCTGGGTGACAGAGGGTCCGACTCAAAAAAAAATAAAACAAAACTGTAGGCGTACACAGCGGTGCACACCTGTAATCCAGTTCCTCAGGAGGCTGAAGTAGGAGGATCCTTTGAGCTCAGGAGCTCACTCCAGCCTGCACAACAGGGTTGAGACCCTGTCTCTGAAAATAAATAAGTTTAATCTTAAAAATTAAAAAATACTGTGCAGGTGCAGTGGCTTATGCCTACAATCCCAGCACTTTAGGAGGCCAAGGCAGGTGGATCACCTGTGGTCAGGAGTTCAAGACCAGCCTGACCAATATGGTGAAACCCTGTCTCTAACAAAAATACAAAATTAGCCGGGTATGGTGGTGCATGCCTATAGTCCCAGCTACTCGGGATGCTGAGGCAGGAGAATCGCTTGAACCCAGGAGGCAGAGGTTGTGGTGAGCCGAGCCAAGATAGCGCCACTGCACTCCAGCCTGGGCAACAAGAAAGAAACTCTGTCTCAAAAAAAAAAATTTTTTTTTTTTAATACAAGAATGTAATAGAAAATAATGGGGTCTATGGATATAGTCTCCATGTATCCAAGAGATTTTTTCTTCTAAGAAAGTGTGTACATTAATTAAGTTCAAGAAATATTTAAAAACAAGACAACAGCTGTATATGACTACATGCTGAGCGAACAAGACAAATACAAAATGCCATACAAATCCAGAGGAGAAAATCACCCTGGACTGGAAGGGCAACAGAGAGCTTCATAGAGGAGGTGGCTGAGCTCTGAAGGATGGGCATTCTTTTTCTTTTTCTTTTTTTCTTTTTTTTTTTTTTTTGAGACGGAGTTTCGCTCTTGTTACCCAGGCTGGAGTGCAATGGCGCGATCTCGGCTCACCGCAACCTCCGCCTCCTGAGTAGCTGGGATTACAGGCACGTGCCACCATGCCCAGCTAATTTTTTGTACCTTTAGTAGAGACGGGGTTTCACCATGTTGACCAGGATGGTCTCGATCTCTTGACCTCGTGATCCACCCGCCTCGGCCTCCCAAAGTGCTGGGATTACAGGCCTGAGCCACCGCGCCCGGCCTTTTTTTTTTTTTTTGAGACGGAGTCTTGCTCTGTCACCAGGCTGGAGTGCAGTGGCGCAATCTCGGCTGACTGAAACCTCTGCCTCCTGGGTTCAAGAGATTCTTCTGCCTCAGCCTCCCAAATAGCTGGGACCACAGGTGCTTGCCACCACGCCTGGCTAGTTTTTTTTTGTATTTTTAGTAGAGACAGGGTTTCACTGTGGTGGCCAGGATGGTCTTGATATCTTGACCTCATGAGCCACCCACCTCAGCCTCCCAAAGTGCTGGGATTACAGGCGTGAGCCACCGCGCCCGGCCAGGATGGGCATTCTTTATAGGAGCAGTGAGGACAGAGACAGTTTCAGGCAGAGTGAATGAAATGATGAAAAGGGTGAAGGCACAGGCAGAGAGCTGGGAGAGGTGTGGAAGCACGTGTCAACAGAGGCTTTAAGGGGACACACAAGGGACAAGGCCAGAAAGGTAACGTGGGAGGCCACGCTGCAGACAGGCTCAGAGTCTATGATAAATAATTGGGCCGGGTGCGGTGGCTCAAGCCTGTAATCCCAGCACTGTGGGAGGCCGAGGCGGGTGAATCACGAGGTCAACAGATCGAGACCATCCTGGTGAACATGGTGAAACGCCGTCTCTACTAAAAATACAAAAAATTAGCTGGGCGTGGTGGCACGTGCCTGTAATCCCAGCTACTCAGGAGGCTGAGGCAGGAGAATTGCCTGAACCCAGGAGGCGGAGGTTGCGGTGAGCCGAGATTGCACCATTGCACTCCAGCATGGGTAACAAGAGCGAAACTCCATCTCAAAAAAAAACAAAAACAAAAACAAAAACAAAAACAATTGGACAATCTTTACCAAGTATTGAGAAATCATGCAGATTCTTTTTTTTTTTTTTTTTTTTGAAACAGAGTCTTACTGTCGCTCAGGCTCGAGTGCAGTGGAGCAATCTCGGCTCACTGCAACCTCTACTTCCTCGGTTCAAGCAATTCTCCTGCCTCAGCCTCCTGAGTAGCTGGAATTACAGATGCCCACCACCATGCCCGGCTAATTTTTGTATTTTTAGTAGAAACAGTGTTTCTCATGTTGGTCAGGCTGGTCTCGAACACCTGACCTCAGAAGATCCACCCGCCTTGGCTTCCCAAAGTGCTGGGATTACAGGCATGAGCCGCCGTCCCAGGCTGCCTTGCAGCTTATTAAGAGCACAATGAAAATAATTTTGAAAGATTAGTCAATCTGGTTATAGATGGTAATATAAATTAGAGAGGGAAGAGGACAAGAAACTACAGAAAGGAAACTACAGAAAATAAAACAAAACTACAGAAGAGGTTAAAGCAATAACCTAGATATGAAATTGTAAAGTTCAGGAAGGTGAACCATGTATCTCAGCCAAGGACAGACAAAAGGCAGATGTAGGGACTTCCTCCAGCTTGGAGCAGGGACAGACTCCCAGACACTCACTGTTCATTGGAGCTGAGGGCTGGCTTGTTCTCCACCTTGTATAGCTTGTCTACTTCGTGTTGCTACAGAGAGAATCCAATAAGACAATGGACATAAGAGTGCCTGAAAAGCACAAAGCGTGATACAAAGATAGGGACTTCTGGAGGGCTTCCTCATTCTGTTAATTCTAGGAATCAAACTGCTCCCCTGACAACCATCCCACTGAACCTTCCTGAAACTGTCAACAGGAAACTCAAAAATAAAACAATGTAAAAATAGTAAGGCCAGGCAGGGTGGCTCATGCCTGTAATCCCAGCACTTTGGGAGGCCGAGGGGGGTGGATCACCTGAGGTCAGAAGTTTGAGACCTGCCTGGCCAACATGGTGAAACCCTGTCTCTACTAAAAATACAAAAATTAGCCGGCCTTGCTGGCAGGCACCTGCAATCCCAGCTACTCGGGAGGCCAAGGCAGGAGAATCGCTTGAACCTGGGAGGCGGAGGTTGCAGTGAACTGAGATGATGCCATTGGACTCCAGCCTAGGGGACAAGAGCAAGGCTTTGTTTTAAAACAAACAAACAAACAAACAAAAAACAGTATGGGCCAGGTGCAGTGGCTCATGCCTGTAATCCCAGCACTTTGGGAGGCTTGAACCCAGGAGTTCGAGATCAGCCTGGGCAACATAACAAGATTCTGTCACTACAAATAAAAAAAAAAAGAAAAAGAAAAATTTATCTATATATATTTTTAATATATGTGTGTGTGCATATATATGTGTGTGCATATATATATATATATATATATATATATATATATATGTATGTATGTTCTGTAGCAAACAGATTCAGAAAAATAAGTACATAATAAAACTAAATTTTAAAATTGACCAGGTATAGTGTCACATGCCTGTGGTCCCAGCTACTTGGGAAGCTGAGGCAGGAGGATGGCCTGAGTCCAGGAGGTCAAGGCTGCAGGGAGCTGTGATTGTGCCATTGCACTGTACTCCAGCCTGGGCAACAGAGAGACTCTGTCTCCCCCCATAAAACAAAAAACAAACAAACAAAAAATATGAACAATAGCATCAATCCCGCTTTTTCACACAATTCAGCTACCCTCTATTTGCCCTATAAGGGTAGTCACGCTTCAGTAATTTGTATTGTTCATCAAAAGAAAAACTGCTCAAAGAGGAAAGAGGGGCATGACCGCAGGGAAAGGGACCGTACCTTCAAAATGGAGACATTGGCAATTCGATCCAAAGGGCTCATGAGATCTGCCTCAATGAATAAATCCTTTTTTCCAGGAAGCTGAAGGAGACACAGGATGCTGGGTCACTCACAGTCCCACGAGCTTCCTCAGCTGAGAACTGGCCCAGCCACCCATCTATCAGAAACACAGTCTCTGAGGTGGGAGGGCCCTAAGCATGGTCTACCCCAGCACCTTATTAATTATGTGGATTCACAGCTGACGTTTCTCTGTGTATTTACCTATTTTGCCTTCTCATTTTCTGTACCAGTGAGTAGACATTCCATCTTCTTTCTCAGGTTAATTCCTTGTCACTCACTTTCTCAGGTTAATTCCTTTGTCACCTGTGACCCTGATCTGCACCTTACTCCGTCTTTGCTCCCTCCTCCACCCTGGCTCCCAACCACCCCTGATCTCCTGCTGAAGAAAGCCAAATGTAACAGAATGCCACCTTGCATTTTTCCCCCCAGTACAAAATAAAATAGTACACATTCACTGCAGAAAACTTAGCAAAGCCAGGACAGTCCTCACCCCATTACCCTTCCACTCCCTCACCCCACAATCCCTATCATCTGATTCCTGTGCCACCACTCCTGACACAGACCATCAATGCCTGTTCAGAGGAAGGCGTGGTCACAGTTAGTGACAGGGAGGGGAAAGTCATTCGAAATTTCCTCTCAACCAGGCCTTCACAAATGAGTAGGGTGTTGACATGGACGTATAAAGAGGGCAGCCCAGCAAAGATCAGGGAAAGAGCATAGGCTGCGTGGTAAGGGGACAATGTTGCCCTCCGAGAGACATTTGGCAATGTCCAGAAACGTTTTTGGTTGTCTGACTTAGGGTAGAGATTTTACTGGCATCTTTGTTTCTGTTAGAGAGGTAGGTAGAGGCCAGGGATGCTGCTAGACATCCAATAACGTACAGACAGTGATCCAGCCCAAAAGATCAATGATACAGACAGCAGGCAATCTTTTATTGTTTTATCTTATTTGTTGTTTTTGTTTTCTTTTGTTTTACAGATAGAGTCTCGCTCCATCGCCCAGGCTGAAGTACATTGGTGCAATCTCAGCTCACTGCAACCTCTGCCTCCAGGATTTAAGCGATTCTCCTGCCTCAGCCTCCTGAGTAGCTGGGATTACAGGTGTGCGCCACCACACCCAGCTAATTTTTGTATTTTTAGTAGAGATGGGGTTTCACCATGTTGGCCAGGCTGGTCTTGAACTCTTCACCTTGTAATCCACCTGCCTCAGCCTCCCAAAGTGTTGGGATTACAGATGTGGGCCACCATGCCTGGCCTGGGTTTTTTTGTTGTTTTTTGTTTGTTTGTTTGTTTGTTTAAGATAGAGTCTCACTCTGTCACGAACTGGTGCAATCTCAGCTCACTGCAACCTCTGCCTCTGAGGGTCAAGCAATTCTCCTGCCTCAGCCTCCCAAGTAGCTGGGATTACAGGTGTGAACCACCACGTTTGGCCTTTAAAAATTTCTATTCTTATTTTTATTTATTTTTAAATTTCCCAAACCAAAAATGATCAGCAGAGGGTAGGAAATCTTGATGTAGGTGAATGGCGAAAAACAGAACAAAATAGTTCTAGAATTGTGCAGGAAGGGCTCCAAATGCCAGCTTATGAGTGTGGCCTTGATCCTCTAATGTAACGGGGAAAAACAAACCTTTGTACAATGGAACATTACAATCAGCTGGAAATGTTAGATGAATCTGGCAACTGGACTGAAGAAAGGAGAAACTGGAGGCAGGGAGTCTGCTTAGGGAGTGAATGAAACAGTCCTGGCAGCCCAAGCGTGTGGCAATGAAAGAGGGCCTGACGGCCGGGCGCAGTGACCTACGCCTGTAAACCCAGCTATTCAGAAGGCTGAAGCAGGAGAATTGCTTGAACCAGAGTCAGAGTTGGCAGTGTGCCAAGATTGCCCCACTGCACTCCAGCCTGTTGACAGAGCAAGAATCCATCTCAAAAAAAAAAAAAAAAAAAAAAAAAAAAAAACAATAATAATAAAGAGAGCCTGATTTAGTCTGTGGAGGTGTGAACAAAAATAGGTTAAGAGATACATGGGGCCGGGCACGGTGGCTCAAGCCTGTAATCCCAGCACTTTGGGAGGCCGAGGCGGGTGGATCACAAGGTCAAGAGATCGAGACCATCCTGGTCAACATGGTGAAACCCCGTCTCTACTAAAAATACAAAAAACTAGCTGGGCATGGTGGCACGTGCCTGTAATCCCAGCTACTTAGGAGGCTGAGGCAGGAGAATTGCCTGAGCCCAGGAGGCGGAGGTTGCGGTGAGCCGAGATCGCGCCATTGCACTCCAGCCTGGGTAACAAGAGCGAAACTCCATCTCAAAAAAAAAAAAAAAGAGATACATGGAATGCGTAATATAATTTTGTTAATACTTGAAGGAAATTAACAGTGTTAACAGTGTTTATAACTTATGGTAGGGCTGTAAGTAATTTTTTTCTTTTTACTTTCCTTGATCTTCTTACATTTTCTACAATGTGCAAGTGTTATTTTATAATCACTATAAAAAAGTTATATGTAAAGAAATATCCATGGGGCTGGGCACGGTGGCTCAAATCTAATCCCAGCACTTTGGGAGACTGAGGCAGGCAGTATCACAAGGTCAGGACTTCAAGATCAGCCCAACCAAGATGGTAAAACCCCGCGTCTACTAAAAATACAAAAATTAGCCAGGCATGGTGGCAGACGCCTATAATCCCAGCTACTCGGAAGACTGAGGCAGGAAAATCGCTTGAACCAGGGGGACGGAGGTTACAGTGAGCCGAGATCATGCCATTGCACTCCAGCCTGGGCAACACAGCATGACTCTGTCTCAAAAGAAAAAAAAGGCCGGGCGCGGTGGCTCAAGCCTGTAATCCCAGCACTTTGGGAGGCCGAGGCGGGTGGATCACAAGGTCAAGAGATCGAGACCATCCTGGTCAACATGGTGAAACCCCGTCTCTACTAAAAATACAAAAAAAATAGCTGGGCATGGTGGTGCGTGCCTGTAATCCCAGCTACTCAGGAGGCTGAGGCAGGAGAATTGCCTGAACCCAGGAGGCAGAGGTTGCGGTGAGCCGAGATCGCGCCATTGCACTCCAGCCTGGGTAACAAGAGCGAAACTCCGTCTCAAAAAAAAAAAAAAAAAAAAGTATCCATGGAACTCAGTAAGTATCAGGGTGAAGGAGAGGCAATGATGATTCTGACATTTCAAGCCTGAATAGCAATGCACATTAACAAAAATTAAGTCAGAAGTTAGGAGAGGACGTTATTGCCTGGAAATCCACTCTGGCTATGCTGAATCACCCAGTTGGCTCATGTTTCTCTCCTTGGTCTCCTCTACTCTCTTTCTTATTGATCTCACCTGAACTAGTGGCTTGAAATAGCACCTCTTTTCAATTCTTCAGACAGGTGTTGGCAAGCCACACACTTGGGCTGCCTTACTCCCTAAGGGGACTCCCTGCCTCTGGTTTCTCCTTTCTTCAGTCCAGTTGCCAGTTGTATAAAAGAAAACTAGCCTGGGCATGGTGGCTCACGCCTACATTTCCAGCACTTTGGGAGGCCAAGGCAGGCAGTTCACCTGAGGTCAGGAGTTTGAGACCAGCCTGGCCAAGATGGTGAAATGCCACCACTATTAAAAATACAAAAAAATTAGCCCGGTGTGATGGCAGGCACCTGTAGTCCCAGCTACTAGGGAGGCTAAGGCAGGAGAATACCCTGAACCCAGGAGGTGGAGGTTGCAGTGAGCTGAGATTACACCACTGCACTCCAGCCTGGGCAACAGAGTAAGACTCCGTCTCAAAAAAAAAAAAAAAAAAAAAAGAGAGAGAAAAGAAAAAGAAAAAGAAAGAAATTCTGGAAATTCTGGTCTAGGATGCCTTGCATTTCTCCTCTTCATCCATCTTCCTTCCTTCCAGTCCTCACAATGGAGCTGCAGTTCTACATTTCTTTCTTTTCTTTTTTTTGATACAAAGTTTCTGTCTTGCTGCCAGGCTGGAATGCAATGGCACCATGTTGGCTCACTGCAACCTCTGCCTACCGGGTTCAAGCGATATCTCCTTCCTCAGCCTCCCGAGTAGCTGGGATTACAGGCATGTGCCACCACACCCGGCTAATTTTTGTATTCTTTAGTTGAGACAGGTTTTCATCGTGTTGGCCAGGCTGGTTTCGAACTCCTGACCTCAGGTGATCCACACCCTCCTCGGCCTCCTAAAGTGCTGGGATTATAGGCATGGGCCACTGTGCCCGGCCAGTTCTACATTTCTATCTACTGGATGTTACAAGCTGCATTTGTTACTGGCATCTTAATATCCCCCATTCAAACCCAAACAAATCAACTTCCCCCACCAATCCTGTTCCTTTTCCTAATTATTTTTTTTAATTTCTATTCAATGTTCATACAAGAAATATTTTTTTTTTTTTTTTTTTTGAGACGGAGTTTCGCTCTTGTTACCCAGGCTGGAGTGCAATGGCACGATCTCGGCTCAATGCAACCTCCGCCTCCTGGGTTCAGGCAATTCTCCTGCCTCAGCCTCCTGAGTAGCTGGGATTACAGGCACGCGCCACCATGTCCAGCTAATTTTTTGTATTTTTAGTAGAGATGGGGTTTCACCATGTTGACCAGGATGGTCTCGATCTCTTGACCTCGTGATCCACCCGCCTGGGCCTCCCAAAGTGCTGGGATTACAGGCGTGAGCCACCGCGCCCGGCCACAACAAATATTTGTTAAGCACATGGTGTGTGCTTGACTCTAATCTAGGTACTCACTGGATAATGTTGAACAAAACAAACATGATGCCTGCCCTCAAGGACCTTCCAATCTAATGAGAAATATGGACATTAAATGAATACAGTAACTAAATGATTACACAAGCAATCCATTAAAATCACAGTAGCAGTATTATTTTCCTAACAGCCCAGGTTAAAAATCTCACTCATTTTTGCTTCTCCTTCAACCTTTATAACCAATCAGTAAGTCTTTGAGTTTTCTTTCACCGTAACTTAAAAATCCCTCATTTCCCTTGATTCCCACTGCTATCAATTTTGGGTGGGCCTTTATTGCTATGGTCTCCTAACTGGCCTCTTTCCCCATTTACTCCATCCCACACATCACTATTAGAATCATCATCTAGTATTGTCTCAGGTCACAAGTGGAAAAAAAAAAACCTTCAGTGGCTACTGTGTAACTTCTGAAGGCTGTCTTCCCTGGTCATGCCTTGTCTTTCCATGGTTTTTATCAACTTTGCTCCTACCAATCTATCTGCCTGAAGCAGGCTTATTCTCCAAAGAAAATACGCTTATTATTTACACTCACCTCCTTGAAGCTCCTAGATCATCACTCTAGCTAGAAATGATCACTTATTCTGAACTCTTCGGGTACACTAGCTCTAGCACTCATTTACCACCTGTGTCTGGTAATTTGCGCTTCATACAGGTCCTACTGGAGTGGGAAGACCCCTAATGGAAAAGATGTCTTATCCATCTTTCCATCCCTAGGGATGCCTGGCATTAAGGGTGTCTCCCTTGCCTGTATGGGGAGTGATTTCCATTCTTTCTTGCCACGTTCCAAACAGCTCTAACTACTCCATGGATTCATTCTGGACCTGCTGGGGAAACTCCAAGGACAATACTAGGGGCCAAGAACAAGATCAAGGGGGCACAGCAAGGAAGAAATATACATCCAATGAGTGCTAAACTGTGGATGCGGTAAAGGTGCCAGGCGAGCACTGACCTGCTCCAGAAGATAGATGAGCTGGTCTCGAGCCAGCCTCTTGAGCATGGAGAAGTCAGGAAGCTCAGGAGCATCTGGCCGATGGGGAAAAGCCATGGCAGCAGCGGTCACCTGCGCCGCGGGGTGGAAGGACGCCCTCCTCTCTGAGAACGCCGGCCGCAGCCCGGGGTTAGCACAAGGGGGCTATCCTCGAGGCCCGAGCACCGACTTCCAGAGCCCCCAGAGGGGTCCTCGCTCCTCAGCAGCACTCCAGGAATGAATGGCCACCTCCAGGCAAGAGAGCTACTACATCGGAGCAGCCTCGCCTCAGACCTGCAGCCACCGTGTCCCGACCCTCCCTCCCTGATCCACTCTGCCCGTCAGCAGGATTCCGGTCTGCACCCGCAGAAACTCCACAGCGTGCGAGGAGAACCCCGCCTCCTGCCAGAAAAAGAAGCGACTGCCTAGATCTCCCGGAAGTCCCTTTCGCTCCCGGCGCTGCGCGTACCAGGAAGGGGACGGCGTCCTGAAAGGGACATTTTTAAAATGGAGGCTACGCGTCCATTCATTAGGTGGCGGCACCTGGGGTCCCAGCACTCACGAGGCGGAGGTGGGAGAATCGCTTGAGTCGGGGAGGTGGAGGTTGCAATGAACTGCGATCGCGCTACTGCACCCCAGCCAGGGAAACAAAGCTAGACCTTGCCTAAACAAACAAACAAAACAAAACATAATGGATGCATCAGGCTAACGATACCTGAACTCTGATCAATCATACCATCGTATTATTTCCTGATGAGATGTATAGGAAATACAGAGCAAAAATTCAGCCTGATCAAGCCTCAAGATCTAACTACTAGTTTTTAGGCTACATAGAGATTAGCAGAAATACGTTACTATATCGTAGGGATGAAGTCAACCATATCCAAAATGTAGGCAATTACATGGGACAAATGATCTGTCTTCTTCAAAAAAATGGCAAAGGGGGAAATGTGGGAGGGGAAAACACTTCAGAATAAAAGAGATTTAAGGGATATATAAACAAAATGTAATGTTACAATGTGTGGATCTTTTTTGGATAATAATTCAAAGATAACTGATTTAAGGAATTACTAAAACTTTTCAGGTATTGTATTTCTTTCTTTTTTTAAATTTTTGTTTATTTATTTTAAAGATGGGGTTTCTCCATGTAGGCCAGGCTGGTCTTGAACTCCTGACCTCAGGTGATCCACCCACCTCAGCCTCCCAAAGTGCTAGGATTACAAACGTAAGCCACCGCGCCCAACCTCTGTATTTCTTTTTTTTTTTTTTTTTTTCCCAGACAGAGTCTCACCCTTTTGCCCAGGTTCAAGCGATTCTCCTGCCTCAGCCTACTGAGTAGCTGGGATTACAGGCGTGTGCCCCCACACCCAGCTGTTTTTTGTATTTTTAGTAGAGACGGAATTTCACTATGTTGGCCAGGCTGATCTCTAACTCCTGACCATGCATCTCCAATCGCCATGTAAGTGGGGACCATGACCTACTGGGGGTTGGGTGCTGAAGGGCGTGGCCGAGAGGATGATTAGAGGAACGAGGAGAAACTGTGAAAGGACTTCAAGGAGCACGAAAATAAAGACTCCAGCAGGTGCTAGAACTCAATTTTTTTGAATGAGAGAGTCTGTCATTATCTATTGCTGTGTAACAAATTACCCCCAAATTTACTGAATTAGAAAGCCAAACATTTGGCTGGGCGAGGTGGCTCATGCCTGTAATCCCAGTGCTTTGGGAGGCCAAGATGGCTGGATCATGAGGTTTGAGACCAGTCTGACCAATATACTGAAACCCTGTCGCTACTAAAAATACAAAAATTAGCTGAGCCGGGCGCGGTGGCTCAAGACTGTAATCCCAGCACTTTGGGAGGCCGAGGCAGGTGGATCACGAGGTCGAGAGATCGAGACCATCCTGGTCAACATGGTGAAACCCCGTCTCTACTAAAAATACAAAACATTAGCTGGGCATGGTGGTGCGTGCCTGTAATCCCAGCTACTCAGGAGGCTGAGGCAGGAGAATTGCCTGAACCCAGGAGGCGGAGGTTGCAGTGAGCCGAGATCGCGCCATTGCACTCCAGCCTGGGTAACAAGAGCAAAACTCCATCTAAAAAAAAAAAAAAAAAATTAGCTGGGTGTGGTGGCTGGCGCCTATAATCTGAGCTACTCGGGAGACTGAGGCAGGAAAATCACTTGAATCCGGGAGGCCGAGGTTGCGGTGAGCCTTTCGTCTGCCCTTTTGCTCTATCTGGGCACTCAGCTGATGGGATGGTACCATTTGCCCTGGGTGAGGCAGATCTTCCTTGCTCAGTGTACTGATTCAAATGCTAGTTTTCCAGCTGCAAAAAATTAAGAGGATCCCCATGTGCCAGCTCCAACCTCTGCTAGGTATGATACAGGGGGCGGCCCTAGCCCTGGAATATACAAAATGTTACACAGATACAATATGTGCACGGAGGAAGGGGAGCCACCCCCAGCAGCCCGTGCCCTCACCTGGTCCACAGTTAGCCCCTGTCCTGCCTCAGCTGCCACTCTGAGTAAGAAGATGGGAGCCCCCTGAGGGAAAAATTGCTTTGGTGAGAGTAAGGAGGCCATTAGGCCTCCCCCAAACAAACCAACTCCATCAGCCTCTGGCTCATAAATAACAATCATCATCATCCAGAAATTAAAAACTAAGCCCTGGCCGGGCGCAGTGGCTCACGCCTATAATCCCAGCACTTTGGGAGGCCAAGGCGGGTGGATCACAAGGTCAAGAGATCGAGACCATCCTGGTCAACAAGGTGAAACCCCGTCTCTACTAAAAATACAAAAATTAGCTGGGCATGGTGGCGCGCGCCTGTAATCCCAGCTACTCGGGAGGCTGAGACAGGAGAATTATTTGAACTCAGGAGGCGGAGGTTGTGGTGAGCCAAGATCGCGACACTGCACTCCAGCCTGGGTAATAAGAGTGAAACTCCGTCTCAAAAAAAAAACAACTCAGCCCTGGCCAAGGTGGCAAAAGGTCTGTTTGTCTCCCCCCATTAGTCAGGGGTCTTGTCTTGCTACTGTCAGGGTGAAGGGGTGACTGCAAAGGGGTGGTAGGGACATGGTGGGCTCCCACCCCATTTCTCCAGGCTTTGCTGATGGTGACCTACTTTTATTTTTATTTTATTTTTTGAGATGGAGTCTCGCTCTGATGCCCAGGCTGGAGTCAGTGGCATGATCTCTGCTCACTGCGACCTCTGTCCCCTGGGTTCAAGTGATTCTCCTGCCTCAGCCTCACAAATAGGTGGGAATACAGGCATGCACCACCATGCCCAGCTTTTTTTTTTTTTTTTGTATTTTTAGTAGAGATGGAGTTTCACCACATTGGCCAGGTTGGTTTCAAACTCCTGACTCCGTGATCCATTTGCCTCAGCTTCCCAAACTGCTGGGATTACAAGTGTGAGCCACAATGCCCTGCCTTTATTGTTGTTGTTGTTTTGAGACAGTTTTGTTGCTGTTGCCCAGGCTGGAGTACAGTGTCACAATCTCTGCTCACTTTAACCTCTGCCTCCCGGGTTCAAGGGATTCTCCTGTGTCACCCTCCCCAGTAGCTGGGATTACAGGCAAGCACCACTATGCCCAGCTAATTTTTGTATTTTTAGTACAGACAGGGTTTTACCATGTTGGCCGGGCTGGTCTGGAATTCCTGACCTCAAGTGATCCCTCAACCTCAGCCTCCCAAAGTGCTGAGATTACAGGCGTGAGCCACTGTGCCCAGCCTTATTTTAATTTTTATCCCATGACTTTTTTTATCCCATAACTTTTTTTCATAAGTTTTTTCCATAACTTTTTTCTTTTTTCCTTTTGAGATGGAGTCTTTGCTCTGTCACCCAGGCTAGAGTGCAGTGGTGCAATCTCAGCTCACTGCAACCCCCGCTTCCCGGGTTCAAGCAATTCTCTTGCCTCAGCCTCCCAAGTAGCTGGGACTACAGGCGTGTACCGCCAGGTCCAGCTAGTGTGTGTGTGTGTGTGTGTGTGCGCGCGCGCACGCGTATGTTTAGTAGAGAAGTGGTTTCCCCATGTTGGCCAGGCTGGTCTCAAACTCCTGACCTCGAGCGATTCTCCCCTCAGCCTCCCAAAGTGCTGGTGATTACAGGCCTGAGTCACCACACCCAGCTTAAGGTGCCTCTTTTTTTTTTTTTCTTGACAGAGTCTCACTTCTTCCCCCCAAGGCTGGACTGCAGTGGCACAATTTCAGCTCACTGCAACCTCCGCCTCCCGGGTTCAAGCAATTCTCCTGCCTCAGCCTTCCAAGTAGCTGGGACTACAGGCACGTGCCAGCATGCCCTGCCTTAAGGAGCCTCCTTTACCACTGTCTCATCCCCCGTGATTAGGGGGCAGGAAGCAAGAAACAGTCACAGCACTGCCCTGGAGGGTGCTGGGGTTCCCTGTCCCCCAGGCTGGATGGAGCTGCTTCTGGCCCGGCACCTCCCCTCCCCAGAGGCTGGCGCCTGCCTTCCAGCCCTTCTTGGTGGGGGCGGGGGTTACCGGCTCCTCCGGCTCAGCCAGCTGCTCCTGGAGCTCGGGGTTCTGGGAGAGCACGCGGCTGTAGTGCGGTCGTTGTGAACGGTTTGCCTGCGCGCCTCTGCCTGCTCCTCCCAGAGCTCAGCCTTCTGCTCCTGCTCCGGCAGCCTCTCCTCCGGCTCCGGCAGCCTCTCCTCCTGCTCCGGGTTCAGGCGACTAATCCCTTACTGGCTTGCACCTGAGCTTAGAGCGGCCCCACCAGACTCCAGCTCCTTCCGCAGGTGCTCGGCCTCCACCTCCAAGGGCCCTGCTGGGAGATCCGGGGGCGGCGGCTCAGCTGAGAAAGGGAGCGGACAATAAGGGCCTCTGGATTCTCAAAAAAGCCCTCTGCTTGGTCCACAGCCCTCTGCCAGTCCTGCTCCCAGGTCACCCCAGCCCCAGCTTACCCATCCGGCTCTTCAGTTTGGCCAAGCTTCTCTCTAGCTCCTGTATTTTAACGCACGTCATGCTGCTTCTCCTTCAATGTGCGAACCTGCTCAAAACAGAGGGAGAAAGGGCCCTGGAGAGGGGCTGATGGCTGGTCAGGCTACCGTCTCCCTCTCCGCCCCTACCTCCACAAAGCCCAGACCCCTGACCACCTCTGACTGTGCTCCTTCTATTTCACAGATGCCCTGAACGATTAAGTAACCTCTCTAAGGTGGGGGCTGAAGGGTCTGGTGTCACCTGCTCTGACATCTCCCGTGTCCTCTGCCGCCACATGGCCCTCTCTCCTTTTAGATGTTCCGCATATTCATCCCTCTCTAACTGGACTCAGTTAACTGACTCCATCACCTTCAAGAATGCACAGAGGGTGGGAAGGGCTGTCACTGGTCCTCACCTGCTCCTGGCCACCTGGGTCATCTTCCTTCCACATGGCTCCCTCTGCAAAGCCTCACCTGAGTGACATGGGCCTGCTCCTTGATGGCCTGCTGTCACTGCTGGTTAGCATCGGAAGCTTCACACCGGCTCAAGGACTGAATAGTGAAGAGTGAGAAGTTCTAGATCTGGGAAGCCTGCGCCGTTCCACACAGGACCCCTTAAAAGGGCTAGGCCTGGGCTCAGTGCACAGCTCGGTCAATAAAGTTCAAGGCATTTCCATAAAAATTTTTTAAAAATTAAAAATAAAGATCAAGGCATTTCCAAGCCCATGGTTTCATTTGTTTTCAAAAGAACTCAGGGTAGATGGAACAGGGAAAGAGATCAAATATATAGCTGGCTAACAGTGGTCCAGAGAAGAGCTGAGAATATTGTATTAATACCGTTGTAACTACCACTGTTTGAATCTTTTTTAAATTTTTTTATTATTTATTATTATTATTTTTTGTTCTGTTTTGTTTGTTTTTTTTGAGACTGAGTTTAGCTCTTGTTACCCAGGCTGGAGTGCAATGGCGCGATCTCGGCTCACCGCAACCTCCGCCTCCTGGGTTCAAGCATTTCTCCTGCCTCAGCCTCCTGAGTAGCTGGGATTACAGGCACGCACCACCATGCCCAGCTAATTTTTTGTATTTTTAGTAGAGACGGGGTTTCACCATGTTGACCAGGATGGTCTTGATCTCTTGACCTCGTGATCCACCCGCCTCGGCCTCACAAAGTGCTGGGATTACAGGCTTGAGCCACCTCGCCCGGCCTTATTTTTATTTTTTATAGAGATGGGGTTTCTTCATGTTGGTCAGGCCGGTCTCTTAACTCCCAACCTCAGGTGATCCTCCGGCCTCGGCCTCCCAGAGTGCTGGGATTATAGGCTTGAGCCACCACACGCGGCCATTTGAATCTTTATTGAGTGCTTCATAAGGCGCCATGCTAATGTTATATCGGGGTTCAGGGGTGCCTTCAGTTCCCCTGAGAGGACGTTTCTCCTGGTTCTTGGTCTATCGCCCTCTCAAAAATGAGAGAGGAGACCATGGTGCAGTGTGCTCATAAAAGTAAATGCTTGAATCAAAAGTGTTTCTCAGCTGGGCACGGTGGCTCAAGCCTGTAATCCCAGCACTTTGGGAGGCCGAGGCGGGTGGATCACGAGGTCAAGAGATCGAGACCATCCTGGTCAACATGGTGAAACCCCGTCTCTACTAAAAATACAAAAAATTAGCTGGGCATGGCAGCGCGTGCCTGTAATCCCAGCTCCTCAGGAGGCTGAGGCAGGAGAATTGCCTGAACCCAGGAGGCGGAGGTTGCAGTGAGCCAAGATCGCACCATTGCACTCCAGCCTGGGTACCAAGAGCGAAACTGTCTCAAAAAAAAAAAAAAAAAAAAAAAAAAAAGCCATTTATTCTCCTTAGGCTATTTTAGTGGCACTTTTGTGGCAAGAATGGCACTCCTTTTTTTTTTTTTTTTTTTTTTTGAGACGGAGTTTCGCTCTTGGTACCCAGGCTGGAGTGCAATGGCGCGATCTCGGCTCACCGCAACCTCCGTCTCCTGGGTTCAGGCAATTCTCCTGCCTCAGCCTCCTGAGTAGCTGGGATTACAGGCACGTGCCACCATGCCCAGCTGATTTTTTGTATTTTTAGTAGAGACGGGGTTTCACCATGTTGACCAGGATGGTCTCGATCTCTCGACCTTGTGATCCACCCGCCTCGGCCTCCCAAAGTGCTGGGATTACAGGCTTGAGCCACCGCGCCCGGCCAAGAATGGCACTCCTAATCCTTTACTACCCAATGTACCAGATCTGTCAGTCATGATAAATTCGACTGATAGAGCTAATGTACCAGTTCATCTTTAATTCAAGTCTACTTTATTATTTTATTTTATTTTATTTTTATTTTTTATTTTTTTGAGACGGAGTTTCGCTCTTGTTACCCAGGCTGGAGTGCAATGGCGTGATCTCGGCTCACCGCAACATCCGCCTCCTGGGTTCAAGCAATTCTCCTGCCTCAGCCTCCTGAGTAGCTGGGATTACAGGCACGCGCCACCATGCCCAGCTAGTTTTTTTGTATCTTTAGTAGAGAAGGGGTTTCACCATGTTGACCAGGATGGTCTCGATCTCTTGACCTCGTGATCCACCCGCCTCAGCCTCCCAAAGTGCTGGGATTACAGGCTTGAGCCACCGCGCCCGGCCTATTATTTTATTTATTTAATTATTTTTGGGTTTCTTTTCTCCCCCACTCCAAATCCAGTCTATTTTATATGTTTATATGTTCTGAACATATAAACACAAAACACTACAGATGTGTTATTATAGCATTTATTAATATAGCATTAATATATAATTTTCCCACCCCCTAACCCGATAAAGAACTTTAAAGCCGGGCGCGGTGGCTCAAGCCTGTAATCCCAGCACTTTGGGAGGCCGAGGCGGGTGGATCACGAGGTCGAGAGATCGAGACCATCCTGGTCAACATGGTGAAACCCCGTCTCTACTAAAAATACAAAAAATTAGCTGGGCATGGTGGCACATGCCTGTAATCCGAGCTACTCAGGAGGCTGAGGCAGGAGAATTGCCTGAACCCAGGAGGTGGAGGTTGCAGTGAGCCGAGATCGCGCCATTGCACTCCAGCCTGGGTAACAAGAGCGAAACTCTGTCTCAAAAAAAAAAAAAAAAAAAAAGAATTTTAAAAGGAGAAATTTTCATCTATTTCACACTCGAGGAAGCCTTACTAACTATGGAAACGGGTTTGGACCACAAAACAATACTTTTTTTTTTTTTTTTTTTGAGACGGAGTTTCGCCCTTGTTATCCAGGCTGGAGTGCAATGGCGCGATCTCGGCTCACCGCAACCTCCGCCTCCTGGGGTCAGGCAATTCTCCTGCCTCAGCCTCCTGAGTAGCTGGGATTACAGGCACGTGCCACCACGACCAGCTAATTTTTTGCACTTTTAGTAGAGACGGGGTTTCACCATGTTGACCAGGATGGTATCGATCTCTCAACCTCGTGATCCACCCGCCTCGGCCTCCCAAAGTGCTGGGATTACAGGCTTGAGCCACCGCGCCTGGCTTTTTTTTTTTTTTTTTTTTTTTAATTTAAAAAAGGCACACATCACCACACCCAGGTAATTTTTTGTATTTTTAGTTGAGACGGGGTTTCACCATGTTGGCTAGGCTGGTCTCGAACTCCTGACCTCGTGATCCGCCCGCCTCAGCCTCCCAAAGGGCTAGGATTACAGGTGAGAGCCACCGTGCCCAGCGGGCATTGACAATTTTTGCCATTATCTTCTTCTCCTTAGATATATTTGGTAACATTGGGCCGGGCGTGGTAGCTCACACCTGTAACAGACCCAGTCCGTTCTATTTGGAAGTAACAAGAACTTGATCAGATTATTAACCTCCTCATTTCTACCTTATAAAGTGTTAAGTTTCATGTTCCCATTGTCTTATAGATGTAGTGTGTTTTAGATAGATATAATATTGACATAGTATAGTCAAAAGACACAACTTCACAAAACATAGTAAAAGATGAACATGAAACTATACACTACTTTAAAAATATTTTCTACCAAATCATCTTAGCATTTTAAACTACTTTAAGAATATGAACACTGCCAAAAAAAAATGGTTCCAAGTGGTCAAGTTTCTTCTTCTGGAGTCCATCTCGGCAGTGACGATTTTCTCCCACACTCATTCCCAAGTGAGGCGGATGTGTGGAGTACCTGGGCTTGGCACTGCCCAGGAGGTCATCTTCCTAGTTGGGGAGGCAGTGGCAAAAGAAGGCACAGCAGGTCGGGATCATCATGGCTGCCCACCCAAAGCCTTAAGCCCAGTTATAAATAGAAGTGACCGGTTGGCATGAAGGTTGAAGGTCTGGGTAAATTACCAGGGAGATGATCTAGAACACAGCAGCCAATACAAGGAGACCTCCAATCACTCTTAGGAAGACAAGCATCTGGGGTCCACAGAGGGTGGGGAAGGAGAGGATGAAACAGTTCCCCAGGATGACGAAACCACAGAAGAGCATGGCAGCTGCTGCTCTACCCCATGTCCATGAGGGTCTAGCGGCCGCCCTGGTGGAAGCACGTCCACCACAGCGAGGACAGCTGTACATGGTCGCTCGGCTGACTGCAGCCAGGTGAAGCCGCCAGAGCGAAGATGTCAAAGGTGATGGCGCTGAGGAGGAATCGGGCAGGACCCAGCAGCAGCACTCGCTTCCAGGCCAGGCTGCAGCAGGTTGTCGATCGATCGGCAGAGCTGGGCAGAGGAGCGCGTGGGCCCCCCAGGTGGCGGTGGAGAGTCACTAATTCTTATATTTTCAGTAGAGACAAGATTTCACCATGTTCGCCAGGCTGGTCTCCAACTCCTGACCTCAGGTGATCCACCTGCCTTGGCCTCCCAATGTGCTGGGTTCACAGGCGTGAGCCACCGCGCCTGGCCCAATATTATTCTTTTGCACTTGTTTCAAAGTTGTATATATGCGGCCAGGCATGGTGGCTCACGCTTGTAATCCCAGCACTTTGGGAGGCTGAGGCATGTGGATCACAAGGTTAAGATATCAAGACCGCCGGGCGCGGTGGCTCAAGCCTGTAATCCCAGCACTTTGGGAGGCCGAGGCGGGTGGATTATGAGGTCGAGAGATCGAGACCATCCTGGTCAACATGGTGAAACCCCGTATCTACTAAAAATACAAAAAACTAGCTGGGCGTGGTGGCGCATGCCTGTAATCCCAGCTACTCAGGAGGCTGAGGCAGGAGAATTGCCTGAGCCCAGGAGGCGGAGGTTGCGGTGAGCCAAGATCGCGCCATTGCACTCCAGCCTGGGTAACAAGAGCGAAACTCCATCTCAAAAAAAAAAAAAAAAAAGATATCAAGACCATCCTGGCCAATATGGTCAAACCCCTTTCTCTACTAAAAATACAAAAAAATTAGCCCGGTTTGGTGGTGTGTGCCTATAGTCCCAGATACTCCAGGAGAATCGCTTGAACCCGGGAGGTGGAGGTTGCAGTGAGCCAAGATGGAGCCACTGCACTCCAACCTGGCAACAGAAAAACTCTGTCTCAAAATAAATGTTGTATATATGCTTAGAAAAATGTTGGTAGGATAGTTAACAACTCTTCAGTGGTGGGATTAGGGATGACTTTTGATTTCCTTTTGTCTTTTTAATAAGCATATATTACTTTGTATGACAAGTGAAGTAAAGCTGAAAGAGGGATGGCCATGGTATTCAAGAAAGAGCACTGGAGGTGTTTAAGACAGTCTCACTGTTACTCAGGTGGAGTGCAGTGGTGCTATCTCGGCTCACTACAACCTCTGCCTCCCGGGTTCAAACCATTCTCCTGCCTCAGCCTTCTCAGTAGCTGGGATTACAGTCACCTGCCACCACACCGATTATTTTTGTATTTTTAGTAGAGGTGGGGATTTGTCATGTTGGCCAGGCTGGTCTCAAACTCCTGACCTGAGGTGATCCATCTGCCTCGGTGAGCCACCATGCCTGGCTGTTACTCTCCTTTGAGACATGTATTTTGAGAGGACCCAAGTCTGAGTGGTCTCTGGTATGTTGGTGTCTTAGAGCTCCAGACCTATATGATTGTTGCCTGAGTCACCTTGACTAACTGAAGGTGTTTAAGTGACAGACAAAAATACCTTCCTTTTCCACACCAAGACTTGGGTTGGACTCTGACCTCGGCCACTTAACATCTGAGTATTAGCGTAGCTGGAAAAGGGCAAATATTAATACATGTATCAAAAAGTTACAATGACTCCAGTGTGGTGGCTTATGCCTGTAATTTCAGCATTTTGGGAAGCCGAGGTGGGCGGATCACCTGAGCACAGGAGTTCGAGACCAGCCTGGCCAACATAGTGAAACCCTAACTCTACTAAAAAGAAAAAATTAGCTGGGTGTTGCAGTGTGTGCCTGTACTCCCAGCTACTCAGGAGACGGAGGCAGAATTGCTTGAACTCAGGAGGCAGAGGTTGCAGTGAGCCAAGACTGCGCCATTGTACTCCAGCCTGGATGAGAGAGAGAGAGACTCCATCTCAAAAAGAAACAAAGTTATAAGAACAGCTTTTAGGTTTCTATAGCCCATTGGGAAAAGGGTATGGCATATGGTTAGGTGATTTGCAAGAGCTAGAAATGCAAATTTTAATAATCAAACAAACCATTAAAATTTTGTAAGCTTTTACTATGAACTACATGATAGTGACAGAGAACACTGTTATATTACTACATCTGGATTGTAGAATTTTGCTTGGCATGTGATAGGGCTTTGTCATTCATACTGAGAACAGATGCTCAAGTTATCAATAATTAAAAGCAACAGTAATCAGTATTTTAATGGCTGTAAATGGACACTTGAAATAGCAGTAAGATTCCACAGACTGGCAATGACCGACTTAGAATGTAGGGGTTTTTTTTAATTAATTTTTTTTTTTTTTAAGATGGGGTTTTACCATGTTGGTCAGGCTGGTCTTGAACTCTCGACCTCAGGTGATCTGCCTGCCTTGGCCTCCAAAGTGCTTGGATTACAGGCGTGAGCCACCACGCCTGGCCTGGAATGTAGGTGTTTTCATTAATGTCCTACATGTATTTAAATTTTAAGTAGCCATTAACTGTGAAAGCAGGACACGGTTCTCCAAGGTTCACAGGTTAACCATCCCACCAGAAAACACCAAGAAAGACTGCTACATTTTAGTTTGTTTTGCTTGTAAGGAAAACCAATTGACTAAGTTTTTACAGAATTTCTGGTTACAATAGACGTATTTCTAAAACAATCAGTAAATTAACAGAAATTATGGCAGACGGTGCCCTATTCCTGGAATTCCAGAAGCCCTGGATTACTGATGAGACCCAAGTTAAGTCCAAGCACTGCCACTTATTACCAGCCATCTTAGAGTCTATTTCCTTATTTGTAAAAGGGTCTCTTATTAATCTGTGATTGCCTACCTCATGGCACCATTGTAGAAATTTGGTTAAGTAACGGTAAAATGAGACATAATTTAAGACTGACTGATTTTATTTAGAGATGGGGATCTCACTCTGCCACCCAGGCTAGAGTGCAGTGGTGCTCACTGCAGCCTCAACCTCCCAGGCTCAAGCGATCTTCCCACCCCAGCCTCCCAAGTAACTGGGACTGTAGGCACATTCCACCATGGCCAGCTCTTAATAAAAACTTTAAAATGTGGTTGGAGATTATGATGCGGGCCCTAAAGCCTTTGCCTGTTTTGTATTTTCTGCCAACCCCTGATTTTCCAATCTCTGCCAGAACCCCAGCAACTAAGAGAAAGGTATCCAGGTTTCGGGTATTGGAATCCATCACTAAGCGGGATGCTCTGGACCAAGCCCTTTGCTGGGAAATTCCTCTGGTTCCATCTCTCTCCCAGTTTACAGACCAGGGATCCTTCCTTTCTGCCTTTGTCCTTCCCTCACTCTCCAAGGTTCACAGGTAAACTATCCCACCCCAGATAGCACCAAGAAAGCAGACTGCTACATTTTACTTTATTTTGCTCATAAGGAAAACCAAGTGACTAAGTTGTCCCAAAACCGTTAGTGTTCACTGACCAAGAAGAAAATGAGGTTAGAAGGTAAAACTTTTTTACTTCCTCTCAAACATATATTGCAAGTATCACAGAAAATGTTAACAACACATGCACACGGGCTGGTTTTCAACATAGAGAGCCCAAGCAAGAAGACTGAGTAATGAAGATCTACAGCAGTCTAACTGAAGAACTACTACAGGAAGCTTCCCTCCCACGCAGCTCTTTCTACCCACAGTCCAGGCGCATCACTTCTTCCTATTCCAAGCTGGCTTATCCAGACATAGAAATCCAGTCTGTTCCATATACTTTAATACTTGCCTTGCTATGCTTCACAAGGCATCTCCAGAAGCCAAGCCTCGCCTCAAACTCTGTACAGGAAGTTCCCGTTGCTGTCGAAAAAGTCTCGCCCTCTCTGCACTACTTTGCTGCTGAAGTTACCTGGCTCCTCTGCCTTCAACTCCGCCAGCTTCTGATCACTTGGCAACACACCATAGCCAGCTCTTCCGGTGCTCTTAGAATCACTGGAGTACTTCTGCAGCTCTCTCTGATGACCTAGGGGTGCAGCAACAGGCACAAAGCTCTCCTCCAGGTCCTGGATTCCTTTATTCCTGCCCTTCCATCTCCTTGGTTTATCTGTCCTATGAGTGTTTGACTCTAACACTTCCAAAGCTGTGCTGTGATCTGGGTCTCTGGATGAGGCTTCATACTCTGGTGTAAGCAAAGAGCCTGATGCAGAGTGGCCTGCAGGGAGCGGCTTCGAGGTATTTCCAAAGTCCTGGAGCTGCTGGAGTGAGTGGGTAAGACCAGCTTTCTTAAGGACTTTTTGATCCTGCTTCAGCTTCTGCTTCAATGTCGGTACAAACCGGCTTTTTAAAACTCTTCGGATCACATCAGTGCTGACATCAAAGCCTTCAGCCAACTTGGGAACTGACCAGG